>NW_027362769.1:49573509-50264342 GCF_046119375.1 Phyllobates terribilis
AGCGTGCATGCACGGGAGGGGGCAGCGTGCATGCACGGGAGGGGGCAGCGTGCATGCACGGGAGGGGGGGCAGCGTGCATGCACGGGAGGGGGGGCAGCGTGCATGCACGGGAGGGGGGGCAGCGTGCATGCACGGGGGGGGGGCAGCGTGCATGCACGGGAGGGGGGCAGCGTGCATGCACGGGAGGGGGGCAGCGTGCATGCACGGGAGGGGGGCAGCGTGCATGCACGGGAGGGGGGCAGCGTGCATGCACGGGAGGGGGGCAGCGTGCATGCACGGGAGGGGGGCAGCGTGCATGCACGGGAGGGGGGCAGCGTGCATGCACGGGAGGGGGGCAGCGTGCATGCACGGGGGGCATGTATGGGGGCAGCGAGCGTGTACGGGGCGCATGTATGGGGGCAGCGAGCGTGTACGGGGGGCATGTATGGGGGCAGCGTGCGTGTACGGGGGTGCGTACGGACCTGATCGCTACAATGCTTACGTGCATTGGCACTTGGACCAGGCTTTCCTCACACCCGTGTACGAGGCTCCGTCGTCGTTACCATCCAGTGACGTACCGCTCTTTAATGATTGCAGTGTACTAACAGCCCATTGTCCGTCATGTGACTGACAGTAATTATGTTCTATCCTGATAGTATTAAACGCAGAGCCATGGCTGACATTGCTGGGGTGGGGGGTAAAGCACAAGTAAAAGGAAAACTATTTTAGTGAATAAGAGGAATAACCCCTCTACTCCTCAGAAAGCCCCTGTATAGCTACAGAGGGACGCGAGACATAAGTTGGGACTGCCATTCCTAACACGGCCACTAGGCGGCAGAGGAGAGACAGGAGCGCTATGGAGAGATAGAGCGCTGCCCCCACGGCCCTGTCCCCAGCGGCCTCTCACTTGCTTCGCGCCATCAGTGAATTCTTCCACGGTGAAGTCCCGGTCCAGGTAAGCTCTGATGAGGAAGAAGTAGATTTTGGTTCGAATCCAGATGATGGGATTGGGGACACCGACAACCACTACCCGGCTGGGGCCCGGGCTCTGACTGCTGAGCCCGCGGGACACGCTGAGGAGACCAGAGCACTGCGGAATCACCGGCGGCCTCAGCAAGGGAACACGTGATAGCAGACATGACGGTGACCTGACACATAACCGAGACAACCGGAACACCGAGCGCAACATGGTGCACCCGCTAATGTGTCCCCCCGGAAGCACGCGCTCCATAACACAGGCCCGGACTAGAACTGGTCCTACTAGATCACATGATCTGAAGGCACATGACCGGGCGGGAAGCTGAGGGGCTCGGCTGCAATGTATCTCTGTAGAAGATACAAGATGGGGAGAAAAAGATGGTGGAGGGTGATGGGGGGACTCAGGTGAGCGGTCTGTGAGGGGAAGAAGAAGAAGGGGGCACGGGGAGCAGTCTGTGAGGGGAAGAAGAAGAAGGGGGCACGGGGAGCAGTCTGTGAGGGGAAGAAGAAGAAGGGGGCACGGGGAGCAGTCTGTGAGGGGAAGAAGAAGAAGGGGGCACGGGGAGCAGTCTGTGAGGGGAAGAAGAAAAAGGGGGCACGGGGAGCAGTCTGTGAGGGGAAGAAGAAAAAGGGGGCACGGGGAGCAGTCTGTGAGGGGAAGAAGAAAAAGGGGGCACGGGGAGCAGTCTGTGAGGGGAAGAAGAAAAAGGGGGCACGGGGAGCAGTCTGTGAGGGGAAGAAGAAGAAGGGGGCACGGGGAGCAGTCTGTGAGGGGAAGAAGAAGGGGGCACGGGGAGCAGTCTGTGAGGGGAAGAAGAAGAAGGGGGCACGGGGAGCAGTCTGCGATGGGAAGAAGAAGAAGGAGGCACGGGGAGCAGTCTGTGAGGGGAAGAAGAAGAAGAAGGGGGCACGGGGAGCAGTCTGCGAGGGGAAGAAGAAGGGGGCACGGGGAGCAGTCTGCGAGGGGAAGAAGAAGGGGGCACGGGGAGCAGTCTGCGAGGGGAAGAAGAAGAAGAAGGGGGCACGGGGAGCAGTCTGTGAGGGGAAGAAGAAGGGGGCACGGGGAGCAGTCTGCGAGGGGAAGAAGAAGGGGGCACGGGGAGCAGTCTGCGAGGGGAAGAAGAAGGGGGCACGGGGAGCAGTCTGCGAGGGGAAGAAGAAGAAGGGGGCACGGGGAGCAGTCTGCGAGGGGAAGAAGAAGAAGGGGGCACGGGGAGCAGTCTGCGAGGGGAAGAAGAAGAAGGGGGCACGGGGAGCAGTCTGCGAGGGGGAAGAAGAAGAAGGGGGCATGGGGAGCAGTCTGCGAGGGGAAGAAGAAGAAGGGGGCACGGGGAGCAGTCTGCGAGGGAAAGAAGAAGAAGGGGGCACGGGGAGCCGTCTGCGAGTGGAAGAAGAAGGGGGCACGGGGAGCAGTCTGAGAGGGAAAGAAGAAGAAGGGGGCACGGGGAGCAGTCTGCGAGGGAAAGAAGAAGAAGGGGGCACGGGGAGCAGTCTGCGAGGGAAAGAAGAAGAAGGGGGCACGGGGAGCAGTCTGCGAGGGAAGAAGAAGAAGGGGGCACGGGGAGCAGTCTGCGAGGGAAAGAAGAAGAAGGGGGCACGGGAGCAGTCTGCGAGGGAAGAAAAAGAAGGGGGCATGGGGAGCAGTCTGCGAGGGGAAGAAGAAGAAGGGGGCACGGGGAGCAGTCTGCGAGGGAAGAAGAAGAAGGGGGCACGGGGAGCCGTCTGCGAGTGGAAGAAGAAGGGGGCACGGGGAGCAGTCTGAGAGGGAAAGAAGAAGAAGGGGGCACGGGGAGCAGTCTGAGAGGGAAAGAAGAAGAAGGGGGCACGGGGAGCAGTCTGCGAGGGAAAGAAGAAGAAGGGGGCACGGGGAGCAGTCTGCGAGGGAAAGAAGAAGAAGGGGGCACGGGGAGCAGTCTGCGAGGGGAAGAAGAAGAAGGGGGCACGGGAGCAGTCTGCGAAGGGAAGAAGAAGAAGGGGGCACGGGGAGCAGTCTGCGAGGGGAAGAAGAAGAAGGGGGCACGGGGAGCAGTCTGAGAGGGAAAGAAGAAGAAGGGGGCACGGGGAGCAGTCTGCGAGGGAAAGAAGAAGAAGGGGGCACGGGGAGCAGTCTGCGAGGGAAAGAAGAAGAAGGGGGCACGGGAGCAGTCTGCGAAGGGAAGAAGAAGAAGGGGGCACGGGGAGCAGTCTGCGAGGGGAAGAAGAAGAAGGGGGCACGGGGAGCAGTCTGCGAGGGGAAGAAGAAGAAGGGGGCACGGGGAGCAGTCTGCGAGGGGAAGAAGAAGAAGGGGGCACGGCGAGCAGTCTGGAGGGGAAGAAGAAGGGGGCACGGGGAGCAGTCTGACAAAACACAGTAAAATGTTAAAAAAAACTTGTATTTAAAGATAAGAAAAAAAACAGTCACCCTTTTTCCCCATTGAAAATAAAGAAAAAATATTAACATGTGGTATCTCCGATCTATCACAATATAAGATTAAGATGATAAGTTAAAGTCGTAATGAAAAAAAATCTAAAACCCAGAATTGTTCTTTTTTTGGCTGCCACAACACCGCTGTGAAAACAAAAAACAATTGAGGAGCTGATCAGGTTGATGTAAATTATTGTGGGAAACGGTTCAGTAAAAGTTGCATTGTACTCATTAATATCCCTGGTGTTTGCATGCACGAGTCCAGTGGACGGTTGTATTCATTGATTATACCTTTCTGGAACACTTTCAACGGTGCTAAAGCACGCATGCACACACTTACTTGTAAGGGTTCCAGAAAATGAAGTATGTCTCCCAGAAAATACACGTTTATTTTCTGTGTGTATTGTAACAACACAAAAAAGCCTAATTGAACATAATTTCAAACAAAACCCTAAAAATGCGCTGAGCAAAATTGTTGGCACCCTCAACTTAATATTTGGTTTGGAATAAATAACTGCAATCAATCGCTTCCTATAGCCATCAACAAGCTTCTTACACCTCTCAACTGCAAACTGCTCCAGGTCTCTCATATTTGAAGGGCGTCTTCTCCCAGCAGCAATTTTAAGATCTCTCCACAGATGTTCAAAGGGATTTAGATCCGGACTCTTTGCTGACCACTTCAGAACTTTGCAGAGCTTTGTTTCCATCCGTTTCTGGGGGCTTCTTGAAGTATGTTTGTGGTCATTGTCCTGCTGGCAAACCCATGTCGTAGTGTCAGCGTTCTGACACTGGGCACTACATTGTGACCCAAAATCCTTCTTGTGATGCCGTCCTCTTCTCTTCTGCTTCGTGTGAATGACGCATCCCTACATCATACACAGTGTCCCCAGCATAGCGCTCCTGCGCAGGCGTACTTCTCTGACCAGGGCAGAGCAAAGTACTGGAGTGCGCATGCGCCGGGTCTTTGACCTTTTCTGGCACATGCGCACTGCAGTACTTTGCTCAGTAGGGTAGAGAAGTACGTCGGGGCAGGAGCGCGATGCTGGGGACACTGTGTATGATGTAGGACGCGTCATCCACACGAAGCAGAAGAGAAGAGGACGGCATCACAAGAAGAAGGGAGGTACCGAACCACGACCAGTGATGCATATCGGCCCTGAGCACCCCATAGGTGAATATAATAAAAGGTGTTTTTCTTTTGTTGCAGGCCGGATTTGGGGCATATATACAGCATTATAGAATGCTGTATATGAGGGCTGAAATATGGGACAAACCTTAAACTCAGTGTAATTGAGCTACAGCACTCCTTTGCCTTACAGTGCCATCTAGTGGTGCATTTCCAGTAATTCTCTTTATTACTTCCTCTTTATTATATTGTTTCTAAACTGTTACACATAGAACATTACCGCCCAGAAACGGTATAGAAGAGCACCAGCCTCCCCCCTCCTCCTAGTTTTATGTGGTAGCGTTGACATATATCCAAAGTCAATAAACATTTGTATCATTTTGTGTATAGTATTCTTTTGAGTGGGGGAATATTATAAGAGAAATGTTTATGTAAAACGTCCGAGAAATACATTTGATCAGAGTTTCCCTTTAAGAACAGGAGATGCCTTTTGTGTATTGAAAATAACAAAGAAACTATTCTCATAAAGAAGGAAAAGGTAACAGTAATCTAGAACAGAAGTGAGCACAGCGCACTGTGTAGACACATGGAGGTGATCAATATTGCTGTTCTAGCGGGAATGTTATACGACCACTGTGGCCGACACGTGTTGTCTGACATGTAAGAGATAGTGATGAGCGACCGTGCTCGGATATGGCGTTATCAGAGAATGCTCGAGTGCTGAGTATCTTCGGCGTGCTCATCCCATATGTTTGTGTCGCCGTGGCTGCATGTCTCGTGGCTGTCAGACAGCTGCAACACATACATGGATTGCTTAACAGCCATGAGACATGCAGCTGCAGCGACGCGAACATATTTGACGAGCCTGGACTCGAGCATGCTCTGATAACACTATATCCAAGCACGGTCGCGCATCACTAATAAGAGACTGTTTCTGTCTTGAAATATTAGATTTGCCAAAAGTCCAGATTTTGCTGGAAGTCTTGTGAACCCAGGACTAAAAAGGGAGCAGTTTAGTACAGCCTTACTAAAAAGTGGACATTTGGGGGCGTTCCCTGAGGCAAAGTTTGTCAGAATATACACTGTCATTTTTTGAGCAGAGACACTAAAAAAGTACCAAAAACCACCCGTTCATTTGCTGGCTGTCTTTTTAGCCTTCCCATTGACTTGTATTGAGAGTCTTCCTAGCAGAAAATAAGAATGTACATGCCACTTTTAAACGCTTGGCTTCTTTTGAAAGCCTGAGTGTTTAAGAGATGCCAAAAACCTGAACATATGTATGGCAAGTCGTTTCAACGGAAATAAATATGTTCATTTTTGGGAGGCATTTTCTTACCCTTTTTTGCTGCCTTTTACTTGTAAAAAAAAAAAAAAACTGGCAGTAAAACATTGTGAACATACCCTTAGAAAGTTTTGGAACATTTTTTTTTAGGGGCGGATTCCATCAAGATCCACTTTAATGAAGTGACATGTGTTTTTCAAGACTTCTACAGGAAAAAAGGTCCAAAAAAGAATTTTGGAGTTGATATGCTTCAAAGAACAGTGTGAGGAGAGCCTTATTTTTTAGCCTGAATAACAATTATTGGCTAACCTACTCATAGGTTAAGGACGGCAATGTCTAAGGATTACATCTGTACTTTCTTACAAATCATTGCACAAGAAAATATAAAGATATTACACTGCTAGTTTTTCAAGAGTCAAAGCCCACCCTGTTTACCCTAATATTTCAGCAAGTTACTTATGCCCAGAGAGGAACCTTAGTAGCAGCCCTTTTTCATGGAACAACAGCAGATGTCAGTGTTTAGGCAGACCAGTCATCCACCTTGACCAGAGTTGTGAATCCAACCGAATTTACTGAGTGGGCATCACAGCCAACCACTTTTACTCCAAAGAAAGGGAATCATACAATACCATATATCGGTTTGTGGCACTTGCCTATTTTTCTTTTGTACCTTTTTTTACGTTTGTCATTTTGGGTGGGAAAACACTTTGGGGAGGGGGGAAACCTGGAAACACCACAGGACATACCTAGTAAACCTGCCCTATACTCAGCATACTTATAGATAGGTGCAGTACGGAGAAGCATGCCTCAAAACTATATAAAAGGAGCCAGCAGCTAAAAAAATCGATGATGTTATTGTTAGGGCTCATTCAGACATTGCTTTTTTGATGTACGAGCTAAAGGGACTGATTATTCTGTTTAGAGTGTGGTCTGATTGTAATCAGTTTCTCTTGTATGTAGAGGAAAAGAAAAAGTTCCTCTACTTTCTTCTATGAGACAGTCTGTGAAAATCGGACCGCACTTGTATGTCATCCGTGTACGGTCCGTTTTTTTTCATGGACTCATAGACTTGCATTGTTGATTTTGATCCAACCCACGAATCATAATCGGCCATGTCGCTGTGATTTTCCGCAGATCACTCTGCGTAAAATCATGGACATGTAAATGGCCCCATAGACTATCACAGGTACAAGTACTATTGGTGAAATCCATGGGTAGCACTCATACAAGAAAAACAGATGTCTGAATGAGTCCTTAGTAAGCTGGAAGCCCGGCGTAGAATGGATCACTAAAGAAAAGCTGTGCACCAAACCAAATATGCCGCACACAGATCAGCCATGTATCACATTCTGCACTACTATACCTATATCTATATCAGCCTACCCCCCCAACAGGTCAGCCTACCGCCCTGCACACAGGTCAGCCTAACCCCCCCTGCACACAGGTCAGCCTAACCCCCCCTGCACACAGGTCAGCCTACCCCCCCTACACACAGGTCAGCCTCCCTCAGCACACAGGTCAGCCTACCCCCCCTACACACAAGTCAGCCTACCCCTCTACACCCAGGTCAGCGTACCCCCCCTACACACAGGTCAGCGTACCCCCCCTACACACAGGTCAGCCCACCCCCCCTCACACAGGTCAGCCCATCCCCCCCTACACACAGGTCAGCCTAACCCCCCCTGCACACAGGTCAGCCTAACCCCCCCTGCACACACGTCAGCCTACCCCCCCTACACACAGGTCAGCCTCCCTCAGCACACTGGTCAGCCTACCCCCCCTACACACAGGTCAGCCTACCCCTCTACACCCAGGTCAGCCTACCCCCCCTGCACACAGGTCAGCCTACTCCCCCCTACACACAGGTCAGCCTACCCCCCCTACACACAGGTCAGCCTACCCCCCCTACACACAGGTCAGCCTACCCCCCCTACACACAGGTCAGCCTACCCCCCCTGCACACAGGTCAGCCTACCCCCCCTGCACACAGGTCAGCCTACCCCCCCTACACACAGGTCAGCCTACCCCTCTACACACAGGTCAGCCTACCCCCTCCTCACACAGGTCAGCCTACCCCCCCTCACACAGGTCAGCCTACCCCCCCCTCACACAGGTCAGCCTACCCCCCTACACACAGGTCAGCCCACCCCCCCTACACACAGGTCAGCCTACCCCTCCACACAGGTCAGCCTACCCCCTCCTCACACAGGTCAGCATACCCCCCCTACACACAGGTCAGCCTACCCCCCCTACACACAGGTCAGCCTACCCCCCCTCACACAGGTCAGCCCACCCCCCCCTACACACAGGTCAGCCTAACCCCCCCTGCACACAGGTCAGCCTAACCCCCCCTGCATACACGTCAGCCTACCCCCCCCTACACACAGGTCAGCCTACCCCCCCCTACACACAGGTCAGCCTACCCCCCCTACACACAGGTCAGCCCATCCCCCCTACACACAGGTCAGCCTACCCCCCCCTCACACAGGTCAGCCGACCCCCCCTACACACAGGTCAGCCCATCCCCCCTACACACAGGTCAGCCTACCCCCCCGCCCCCTGCACACAGGTCAGCCTACCCCTCTACACACAGGTCAGCCTACCCCCCCCCCTCACACAGGTCAGCCTACCCCCCCTACACACAGGTCAGCCCACACCCCTACACACAGGTCAGCCTACCCCCTCTCCTACACACAGGTCAGCCTACCCCCCTCCTACACACAGGTCAGCCTACCCCCCCCTCACACAGGTCAGCCCACCCCCCTACACACAGGTCAGCCCACCCCCCTACACACAGGTCAGCCCACCCCTCTACACACAGGTCAGCCTACCCCCCCTACACACAGGTCAGCCTACCCCCCCTACACACAGGTCAGCCTACCCCCCCGCCCCCTGCACACAGGTCAGCCCACACCCCTACACACAGGTCAACCTACCCCCCCTCCTACACACAGGTCAGCCTACCCCCCCTACACACAGGTCAGCCTACCCCCCCGCCCCCTGCACACAGGTCAGCCCACACCCCTACACACAGGTCAACCTACCCCCCCTCCTACACACAGGTCAGCCGACCCCCCCCTACACACAGGTCAGGCTCCCCCCTACACACAGGTCAGGCCCCCCCCCTACACACAGGTCAGCCTACCCCCCCCTACACACAGGTCAGCCCCCCCCTACACACAGGTCAGCCTACCCCCCCTACACACAGGTCAGCCCCCCCCCTACACACAGGTCAGCCTACCCCCCTCCTACACACAGGTCAGCCTACCCCCCCCTCACACAGGTCAGCCCACCCCCCTACACACAGGTCAGCCCACCCCTCTACACACAGGTCAGCCTACCCCCCCTACACACAGGTCAGCCTACCCCCCCTACACACAGGTCAGCCTACCCCCCCGCCCCCTGCACACAGGTCAGCCCACACCCCTACACACAGGTCAACCTACCCCCCCCTCTACACACAGGTCAGCCTACCCCCCCCTACACACAGGTCAGCCTACCCCCCCGCCCCCTGCACACAGGTCAGCCCACACCCCAACACACAGGTCAACCTACCCCCCCCTCCTACACACAGGTCAGCCGACCCCCCCCCTACACACAGGTCAGGCCCCCCCCTACACACAGGTCAGGCCCCCCCCCTACACACAGGTCAGCCTACCCCCCCCTACACACAGGTCAGCCTACCCCCCCTACACACAGGTCAGCCCCCCCTACACACAGGTCAGCCTACCCCCCCTACACACAGGTCAGCCCCCCCCCTACACACAGGTCAGCCTACCCCCCTCCTACACACAGGTCAGCCTACCCCCCCTCACACAGGTCAGCCCACCCCCCTACACACAGGTCAGCCCACCCCTCTACACACAGGTCAGCCTACCCCCCCTACACACAGGTCAGCCTACCCCCCCTACACACAGGTCAGCCTACCCCCCCGCCCCCTGCACACAGGTCAGCCCACACCCCTACACACAGGTCAACCTACCCCCCCCCTCTACACACAGGTCAGCCTACCCCCCCTACACACAGGTCAGCCTACCCCCCCCGCCCCCTGCACACAGGTCAGCCCACACCCCTACACACAGGTCAACCTACCCCCCCCTCCTACACACAGGTCAGCCGACCCCCCCCTACACACAGGTCAGCCTACCCCCCCCTACACACAGGTCAGCCTACCCCCCCTACACACAGGTCAGCCTACCCCCCCTACACACAGGTCAGCCCCCCCCCTACACACAGGTCAGCCTACCCCCCCTGCACACAGGTCAGCCCCCCCCCTACACACAGGTCAGCCTACCCCCCTACACACAGGTCAGCCTACCCCCCCTGCACATAGGTCAGCCCCCCCCTACACACAGGTCAGGCCCCCCCCTACACACAGGTCAGCCCCCCCCTACACACAGGTCAGCCCCCACCCTACACACAGGTCAGCCTACCCCCCCTACACACAGGTCAGCCCCCCCCTACACACAGGTCAGCCTACCCCCCCTACACACAGGTCAGCCCCCCCCCTACACACAGGTCAGCCTACCCCCCCTACACACAGGTCAGCCCCCCCCCTACACACAGGTCAACCTACCCCCCCTACACACAGGTCAGCCTACCCCCCCTACACACAGGTCAGCCTACCCCCCCCTACACACAGGTCAGCCCCCCCCCTACACACAGGTCAGCCCCCCCCTACACACAGGTCAGCCTACCCCCCCGCCCCCTGCACACAGGTCAGCCCACACCCCTACACACAGGTCAGCCCCCCCCTACACACAGGTCAGCCCCCCCCCTACACACAGGTCAGCCTACCCCCCTACACACAGGTCAGCCCCCCCCTACACACAGGTCAGCCCCCCCCCCCTACACACAGGTCAGCCCCCCCCCTACACACAGGTCAGCCCCCCCCCTACACACAGGTCAGCCTACCCCCCCTACACACAGGTCAGCCCCCCCTACACACAGGTCAGCCCCCCCCTACACACAGGTCAGCCTACCCCCCCCTACACACAGGTCAGCCCCCCCCTACACACAGGTCAACCTACCCCCCCTACACACAGGTCAGCCTACCCCCCCTACACACAGGTCAGCCTACCCCCCCCTACACACAGGTCAGCCTACCCCCCCCTACACACAGGTCAGCCCCCCCCTACACACAGGTCAGCCCCCCCCCCTACACACAGGTCAGCCTACCCCCCTACACACAGGTCAGCCCCCCCCTACACACAGGTCAGCCCCCCCCTACACACAGGTCAGCCTACCCCCCCGCCCCCTGCACACAGGTCAGCCCACACCCCTACACACAGGTCAGCCCCCCCTACACACAGGTCAGCCCCCCCCCCTACACACAGGTCAGCCTACCCCCCTACACACAGGTCAGCCCCCCCCTACACACAGGTCAGCCCCCCCTACACACAGGTCAGCCCCCCCCCCTACACACAGGTCAGCCTCCCTCAGCACACAGGTCAGCCTACCCCCCCTACACACAAGTCAGCCTACCCCTCTACACCCAGGTCAGCGTACCCCCCCTACACACAGGTCAGCGTACCCCCCCTACACACAGGTCAGCCCACCCCCCCTCACACAGGTCAGCCCATCCCCCCCTACACACAGGTCAGCCTAACCCCCCCTGCACACAGGTCAGCCTAACCCCCCCTGCACACACGTCAGCCTACCCCCCCTACACACAGGTCAGCCTCCCTCAGCACACTGGTCAGCCTACCCCCCCACACACAGGTCAGCCCACCCCTCTACACCCAGGTCAGCCTACCCCCCCTGCACACAGGTCAGCCTACTCCCCCCTACACACAGGTCAGCCTACCCCCCCTACACACAGGTCAGCCTACCCCCCCTACACACAGGTCAGCCTACCCCACCTACACACAGGTCAGCCTACCCCCCCTGCACACAGGTCAGCCTACCCCCCCTGCACACAGGTCAGCCTACCCCCCCTACACACAGGTCAGCCTACCCCTCTACACACAGGTCAGCCTACCCCCTCCTCACACAGGTCAGCCTACCCCCCCTACACACAGGTCAGCCCACCCCCCCTACACACAGGTCAGCCTACCCCTCCACACAGGTCAGCCTACCCCCTCCTCACACAGGTCAGCATACCCCCCCTACACACAGGTCAGCCTACCCCCCCTACACACAGGTCAGCCTACCCCCCCTCACACAGGTCAGCCCACCCCCCCTACACACAGGTCAGCCTAACCCCCCCTGCACACAGGTCAGCCTAACCCCCCCTGCATACACGTCAGCCTACCCCCCCCTACACACAGGTCAGCCTACCCCCCCCTACACACAGGTCAGCCTACCCCCCCTACACACAGGTCAGCCCATCCCCCCCTCACACAGGTCAGCCGACCCCCCTACACACAGGTCAGCCCATCCCCCCTACACACAGGTCAGCCTACCCCCCCGCCCCCTGCACACAGGTCAGCCTACCCCTCTACACACAGGTCAGCCTACCCCCCCCCTCACACAGGTCAGCCTACCCCCCCTACACACAGGTCAGCCCACACCCCTACACACAGGTCAGCCTACCCCCTCTCCTACACACAGGTCAGCCTACCCCCCTCCTACACACAGGTCAGCCTACCCCCCCCTCACACAGGTCAGCCCACCCCCCTACACACAGGTCAGCCCACCCCCCTACACACAGGTCAGCCCACCCCTCTACACACAGGTCAGCCTACCCCCCCTACACACAGGTCAGCCTACCCCCCCTACACACAGGTCAGCCTACCCCCCCGCCCCCTGCACACAGGTCAGCCCACACCCCTACACACAGGTCAACCTACCCCCCCTCCTACACACAGGTCAGCCTACCCCCCCTACACACAGGTCAGCCTACCCCCCCGCCCCCTGCACACAGGTCAGCCCACACCCCTACACACAGGTCAACCTACCCCCCCTCCTACACACAGGTCAGCCGACCCCCCCCTACACACAGGTCAGGCCCCCCCCTACACACAGGTCAGGCCCCCCCCCTACACACAGGTCAGCCTACCCCCCCTACACACAGGTCAGCCCCCCCCTACACACAGGTCAGCCTACCCCCCCTACACACAGGTCAGCCCCCCCCCTACACACAGGTCAGCCTACCCCCCTCCTACACACAGGTCAGCCTACCCCCCCCTCACACAGGTCAGCCCACCCCTCTACACACAGGTCAGCCTACCCCCCCTACACACAGGTCAGCCTACCCCCCCGCCCCCTGCACACAGGTCAGCCCACACCCCTACACACAGGTCAACCTACCCCCCCCTCTACACACAGGTCAGCCTACCCCCCCCTACACACAGGTCAGCCTACCCCCCCGCCCCCTGCACACAGGTCAGCCCACACCCCTACACACAGGTCAACCTACCCCCCCTCCTACACACAGGTCAGCCGACCCCCCCCTACACACAGGTCAGGCCCCCCCCTACACACAGGTCAGGCCCCCCCCCTACACACAGGTCAGCCTACCCCCCCCTACACACAGGTCAGCCTACCCCCCCCTACACACAGGTCAGCCCCCCCTACACACAGGTCAGCCTACCCCCCCTACACACAGGTCAGCCCCCCCCTACACACAGGTCAGCCTACCCCCCTCCTACACACAGGTCAGCCTACCCCCCCTCACACAGGTCAGCCCACCCCCCTACACACAGGTCAGCCCACCCCTCTACACACAGGTCAGCCTACCCCCCCTACACACAGGTCAGCCTACCCCCCCTACACACAGGTCAGCCTACCCCCCCGCCCCCTGCACACAGGTCAGCCCACACCCCTACACACAGGTCAACCTACCCCCCCCTCTACACACAGGTCAGCCTACCCCCCCTACACACAGGTCAGCCTACCCCCCCGCCCCCTGCACACAGGTCAGCCCACACCCCTACACACAGGTCAACCTACCCCCCCCTCCTACACACAGGTCAGCCGACCCCCCCCTACACACAGGTCAGCCTACCCCCCCCTACACACAGGTCAGCCTACCCCCCCTACACACAGGTCAGCCCCCCCCTACACACAGGTCAGCCTACCCCCCCTGCACACAGGTCAGCCCCCCCCTACACACAGGTCAGCCTACCCCCCTACACACAGGTCAGCCTACCCCCCCTGCACATAGGTCAGCCCCCCCTACACACAGGTCAGGCCCCCCCTACACACAGGTCAGCCCCCCCCCCTACACACAGGTCAGCCTACCCCCCTACACACAGGTCAGCCCCCCCCTACACACAGGTCAGCCCCCCCCTACACACAGGTCAGCCTACCCCCCCGCCCCCTGCACACAGGTCAGCCCACACCCCTACACACAGGTCAGCCCCCCCCTACACACAGGTCAGCCCCCCCCTACACACAGGTCAGCCTACCCCCCTACACACAGGTCAGCCTACCCCCCTACACACAGGTCAGCCCCCCCCTACACACAGGTCAGCCCCCCCCCTACACACAGGTCAGCCCCCCCCCTACACACAGGTCAGCCCCCCCCCCTACACACAGGTCAGCCTCCCTCAGCACACAGGTCAGCCCCCGCACATAGGTCGGACCCCCTCATGGCTACTGCTCAGTAATTTCCCTTTAATCTCCTGCGTCCAGCACTATTACTGACGGCTGCTGGGAATGACAGATATTTACATAGAGAGGCAGATCTCTGTCTGGAAATGCAGGTGCACATCCCAGTCTTGGCCACCAGGTGGCGCCGTACAACACTACATACTGTATATAACAGTCTGCACCGCTCTGGTGGGGAGCGCAGACTGCAGTGATGGCTGCTGTGTGGAGTACAGGGGGACAGTGCAGAACACCGACTATACTGGTGTAATATTGCCCATGATTTCACCCAGTGACACTGGAGCTGATCTGCTAGCGGTGCAGTGGTGTCAGGGGCCCCTATACACAAGGGCCCCAGGCTGCCAACCATTGTAAAGGCGCAGCAGGGAGATTGTGGAAAGGTGATACAAAGTCCGGCTCACACTGATGGCGTGTAGAAGGATTGTTTTATTCCTAAGGGTATTGATGAGTTACACAGGACCTGTCCTGCTGCATTTCACCACCAGTCCTTATTTATGTCTAAACTTTCTTATCTTCCCATAAGTGAAGCCGCACTAGATCGTATAAATCACCAGATGAATTGTATTTCTATGCTGCCATTTTGGTTTATTTTTATATTTAAAGGGGTTGTCTGTTTTATGATTTTATCCATAGGCTTCCTGTACCTAACAATAACGAGGTCAGCTGGTCTTACCCACCCGCCTCTCCAGCACTGGCTCTCCGCTGCTATCCCTGGTGTTTGTTGTTATAGCTGCATTGTAGATGTCACAACCATATCACATTGACGCGCCCCCTGGGCCATATTCTTTTAGGGGGAATATCCGGAGCCGGATCAGATGGGGGTTGTAGTCTTCCGAGCGGCTGTGACCCGGCCCCGTGCCCAGGGCGTCAAGCTCAGTGTTATGTGGCAGTCCTACAGATGTTATTAAGAGTTCTTTTGTGTCGACTACGCCACCCGTTGTATTGCGGTCACTATGGCCGCCGCTGCAGCAGGGTCCGCTGAGGCTGATGGTGTAGGTGCAGCTTGTGATGGTATAACCCCCAACGGGTGGGGTATAGCCTCAGGGGGTCAGGTGCAGAGGATGGGGGTTGTAGTGGTGCAGCATAGATGTTAAAGGAAGACAGAGTCGGGTTGTGCAGTTTAGGGTATTTACTCACTGCTGATGTTCCGGTCACTCCAGCTTCAAGTGACCACCCGAGCCGTGCTGCGTCCACCAGGTCCTGGATCCAGCCAACCCCCAAACAAGTCCGGAGCGTGGCCCTGAGCTCTCTTTCTGTCCCGTTCTCTGGCCGTCCCCACCAGTAATCCACCTAGGTCCAGCTCCCTCGGGCCTTCTGTTGGGACACCCTTGGCCCTGGGTTCCCTGACCCTTCATGTGGTGTGCCTTCGGGGTGGATGTGATGGGTGGCCGTGGCAGATGCTGCCCACGGCCTCCGGTCTCTGGCTAGGGTGTGTTTTCTGCCCCCACCAGCTTGGGTTCCGGTACCCTGTGCCGACTCCTCACCCAGTGCTTTAATTTGGGTTCTTGGGTCCTCTCTGTTTTCCCCTCTGGGTACTCCTTCTTTGCTCCTCTCTCACTCAGGGTCTCTCTTCTCCCTTGCTGCAGGCTGACTTCCTCTCTGCTTGTTGTCTGCTCCTCTGCAGCTGTCTTGCTGTCTCCAACTGACTTGTTCTCTGCATCTGACCCTGATCTTAGTTGGTGCCCACCTTATATACACCCTCTATGTGTGAGCTCAGGTGACCAGCACCCAATGAGCTCCTATCACTACCCAGACTGCTCCCCCTATCTGCCCCTACACTACATGGGATGTTCCACCCCCCTCCCACTCCAGCCAGGAACAGACTCGGTCGTACCTGCACATTTCTAAGTGGGAGTACCGTTGGTCTGTTCCTCGGAAATGGGATGTATGTAGTGCATGCAGCCTACCGAGCTCAGATCCACACTCCATCCTTACCCGGGAGTGGAATATCACACCTCTGGGTTGAGGTGCAATACTCCTGTAGCAGCCGAATCCTCAGGGTGCTACAACATGACCGCTGCAGGCAGTCACTGGGCTTAGCAGTCTGGTGCCATCTATATCAGCATTACCTCTGAGGTCTGTGATTAATGTCGCCACTGAGGCCTGTAGCGGCAGGAGGAGATACAGGGGAAAGAAAAGTAGAAAAAGCCTCACCTTGTATACCAAATGCAAGGCAGCTCCGGATCCTGCTCCGTCGACCTCCGGTGAATGTACAAAAAATGAAGAATGGATCTGTGTAGCGTGGAATCGATAAAAAATTTAATTGTATTCCATTTTGTTAAAATCCAGGTAAGGATATCCATACATTAAAAGAAAGTAGTCATTTCCCTCTAACGCGTTTCTGGCCGAAGCCCTTAGTCGTAGACTATGCCATGGAATAAACGTTAATTTTTTATTGATTCCACCCTACACGGATCTTTTCTTCATTTTTTGTACATTCACAGGAGGAGATACAGTTGACTTTGTCGTTTTACAAACAGCAATGCAATGGAATAAAAAAAAAATTAAGGTGTGCAACCCTTTCCCTGAGAAGGACTTACCGTATACATACTCATAAAGTGGCAATTTAGCAACCAAGGTTGTATCGGATTCATCCTGGCTAGTAATTGCCATATGTCAGCCTGGATCGCAGCTACAACAGTGATCCATGGCTCATTTTTAATTATCTGCTACAAAATGACACTAAAATTTAAGCTATAGTTGCGATCCAGCCCATAGCCACGATTCAGGGTAACTTACAGCCTGTCAAAATTCCCACTCCCAACCCCCTCCCCCGATTTCAGTCAATGCAAAGGAGCAATGGCTGCAGGGGAGCTTGCAGTCTGCGGGGACAGGGGAGAGATGAGGTGTGATCTCCTCCTGTCCCCTGTTTAAGAACATGTGTGTATCATATCTGTGAAGAAAAAAATCAGTAAATAAATGTTGTGGAAAATTAAATAAAAAAAAACCAAAAAAACGGCTATTTATATTTTTTAACGTGATTTTTTTTATCATTGAGAAAAAAAACACCTAAAGCCTTCATGTGGCTTTGTCAGCAAACAAATAAAGAAAGTCACTGCTCTAACAATATGGTGACATATAGAAACATTAATTTTCTTTTAAAATTGTATTTTATTATTGAAAAAGTAATAAAATGTAAAGAATCAGTACATACTTGGTATCACCGTTTCAATAATGACCCAAACTATAAAGTGAGCGTGCCATTTTGCTCATTCCGTGAACATAAAATAAAAGTAGAATTGTTATTACGTCAACTTGTCTCACAAAAGATGGAATAAAAGTGATCACAAAGTCAGACATACCCTTAAATAATACCAATAAAACTACACATTGTCCTGCAAATAATAAGCCCCATACTGGTCCATCAACCTGAAAATAAAAAGGTTATGTCTCCCAGAATATGGCGACACAAAAATATTTTTTAATGTGCAAATATAGGAAAACATGAATAAAACTAAGAATTTTGCATCTCAATTATCGTACTGAGCCACAACAGAGTATGTCAGAGCCAATCGCGAAAGATACAAGCCCTGATTGGGAAAAAAATAGCAGTTTCACTTTTTGCCATCTCCTGCACATTCATTTCTTGAGTCCATATTCCCATGCTGTTTAAACGATGCTTTATTTTATTTTTCTCACTTGTTTTCTTTGTGCTGATAATTTTCCTTCATTTAACAGGCAAAGTGTATGTAATAACATGAAAAGTTATGTCCACTGTGTGTCTAAGGGGTTGTCCAGTACTTGGACAACTCCTTCTCAATCACCATAGTTCCCCCATGTAAAATAATAGTCACTGTACTCCTCTCCGGTGTGGGCACGTTCCAGCAATGTCACTGCCTGCTCTCCGGGGGCTCGTGTGACCATGATTCCTTGATTTGCCATGTGAGCCCTGTAGCTTGTCAGCGGCCTCTTGACTCTCACTTCCTTCAGACGAAACTGACTCCCAGAGGGAAGGAGAGCTGCTGCTGCTCTCTGACTTCTTCGAATGTCAGTTACTTCCGAAGAAAGTGAGAGTGATTGGCTGCAGGGCTGACATGACATACCAAGGTGACACAAGCCCCGGGAGAGCAGGTGCTGACGTCACTGGAACCGTACCCGCACTGGAGGTAAGTATAGTGGCTATTAATTTACATGGGGAACTATGGTGATTGAGAAGGGGTTGTCCGAGTAGTGGGCAGCAAGTTAAGTATTTGGTTAGAAAAACAAAACAAAAACGTAATACCTAACGTCCCTCTTTCTGCCATTACGTGCCACATCTCCAAGACTTCTGGTCATGTCCAAGCCCTGGAGGTCACTGCGCATCATAAGGTTTCGATGTTAATGTTGCGACCTTATGACTCACAGTAATCTCCGAGGCCTGGATTAAGTTCTGGCCTAAAGTAAAGATGGCAGAGATACAATGCCCACGAAGATGGAAGGAAGAAGACCGGATGGCGAGCACCCCACTGCTCACTGTCTAGTCTTCTTTACGCCTTCTGCATGTCCAAGACTTCCAGCCAAGAGATGTGCTGCCTTCAGCGATGGAAATAAGACCATATGGGTGGTGGCAAGTATTGGGGTGGCTGGCGTGGCCAGTGGTGAAGTGAATGTTAGTTTTTTTTCCCTGGCCCTGATTCAGCTTACTTACATTTCCTGGTTATGAAGAAAGCTACAGAACATATCTTGTTTGTAACTCGGGGACTGCCTGTACACCAAAATGATTTCTCTGATTTTCCAGCGATATGCCACCTATTGGGCTGCATGCTGTAGTATTGATACAGTTACTGTTTTATCTACTGCAGAATGCTGAGCTCGGCGTAACCCCAAACACACCACTGATTGACAGCTTTCTGTGTGCACTGTGCATAGGCAGAAAGTTACTAATCAGTAGTGGAGAAGGGGGTTACACAGAGCAGGAGAACTACATGGCATCAGACAATTAGTCCTGTAGTGATAATCTGCCGATAAAACACTGATTGTATTTAAACAGCAACACACAGCCCAGTAAATGGAATAAGAGGCTTTATTCACACATCATGCTGCTGACAGATTCCCTTTAACACTCATTAGATAGCATTATCACACAATTGTATGGGTTTTATTCCGTGTCTGTGCTCATTTGGGGGAGGCAAGTAACAGTTGTAAGATCCATCATGATTACAGACAGGAAAAAAAATGTTCACATTGCACCACGTTTATCAAAATTGTTCGATTAGTACTTCTGTGACCTTCACATGGATATTTTGCACCAAAAATATGGTACTTGTAGTTGAAAAATGTGCTGCATGTTCTGACTTTTCATAGCCATGGATTCTTACACTTTTCATAACTGTTGAGGTAAAAACAAAAAGTTTCTAAAATCCATAAAATAATAATGAAAGATTGCTGTGTCCTACCAAACATTGTAAGGTTCTGGAGTAATCTCTTGTGTCCCATTTGTAGGCGCTATGGAGCTCAGACCCAAAAAAATCCCTGTTCCTGAATACTCTGCGGTAGACGAGCACAGATTTCGGCAGGACATTTATAGCGTGGTAAGTGTTTACAGCTCAAGGGTATAATCCACACTACAGAGAAATTAACGGCTCCTACGGCGGAGATTTGCTTCCTTTTACATGTAGCACAATTATCCTTTACATTCATAGCGTCCGCTGCTGTGAAATTCCTGCCTGCGTTTCCCCCAGTGGGCACCAGGGGCAGCATCCAGAGGGATTAGCTGAAAGCTCAAGCAGCCTCATTATAAAGGTTGTCTTTGGCGATAAAACATTTTTAACAACCAAATTCTCTTAGCACATGTATAGTTTTGGAATGAGAGCCTATAACGGTTACTGATCCCAGTAAGATTCTGTCTGGTGGGAAGTTATGACAGGTTGGCATATGGCATACAGTATTCAGTTATTAGGGCAATAAATCCCGTACGGTATTTGTGTGTCAGGTAATGGAGCATTGTGTTGTCTTTATGTTTGGAAAACATGTCATACAGCCCCATAAAAATACATGTTGCATGTCACAGTGGAGCACATGCATTAGGTCAAGTTCAGATGACCATGTGTAAAAACAGGCCAGTCCTGTCTGCAGATTATGACTGGTTCAGTGCGCTCGTCCACATAGTGCATGGGTGCAGGAGCTGCCTACATTTACATGCACTAACATGGGACAAGACTCTGGAGAGACCTTCCTTTACTGATAATAGTCATCTCCCACCTACTCATAAATTGTCTCTCCTGGTTCGGCTGGATTCTAAAAAGCTACTGCAGTATAATTCTATTGCTTTTGACCTTCCCCTTTGGCACAATCCGACCCTTCCATCCCTAGTAACAGTTCCAGGTCCTTACTTGTTGATTGCCCGGGGGGTTAGGAGTTTGGACAAGGTGCACAATAATAATGTACTTGAATCGTTTGCACAGTTACTGGAGACCTTTGCCATCCTTTGCTCATATGCGTTTAGATACTCTCAGCTGAGACTAGCCTTGAAAGCACAGTTCAATACACCAGCAATGTCTATCTCATTATATCCCCTCATTATTAGATGCCAGGGCCCTCAAAGGCTGATCTCTGCTCTATACACATCTCTTGTTGGCCAAGGTTGGTTCTTCCCTGATGCCAGTGGAGGTGAGATCTAATTCCCTCATTGTTGACGGAGGACTCGCTAGATGTGATTTGTTTACATCTTGTGACATGGCTGACAATTAAAAATAGGCTGATCCAGCTTTATATTATCTATTAAAGCTGACTCCTATTCGTCTACACAAGATGAGCAGGACCCCTTCTGCAAAATGCCCTCATTGCCATTCTCTGAATGCTGACTTTTGGCATATGATGTGGTCTTGCCTACCAATATCCTCTTTTTGGAGTCATGTTTTTAGGTTGTTGTCCTCTCTATTGTAAATCTCTATATGGTGTTAACCTAAAGTGACGTTATTTGGGTTGTTAGATGAAAAGCATTGTCAGCATCACACTCAAATCTTTCTCAGGGAAACCTTATTCTTGGTTGGTAAAACAATTGCTGAGAAGCCCCCCTCCCTGCTTCCCACAATTAGCAGATGGATGGCCCTGGTTAACACTACTATTTCATATGATAAAGTTATCTTTCAGAATAGCTACATTTCTCAGCTAAATTTCAAAAGGTCTGTTTTTTTTTGGGTGGATAGTCTCCTAACCTATGACCCTCAAGTATCGCAATAGTTACATTTTGTTCTTTTTTATGTTCCTTTTCTGTTATATGTCTAACTGCAAACACATTGTAAAAGAGTCACACTCCAAATCATTGTGGAACACTAGCTTTAGGGTATGTGCACACTATTTTATATATAAAATAAAAAAAAAGACGTCGGCGGCAGAGGTGCCAAAAAAACCCCAACTTTTTTCTAAAGTGTCTTCTTCAAAAACTATGTGGGTACGCTGGCGTGTCAAAGACGTGTGCACGTACCCTTGGATTGTTTTTCCGTGGGCTGTCTTTGTCAAGGTTTTAGTATCTATAACACAAAAAAGTGACAATACACCTTTAGTAGCTGGACTAGCCCACAAATAATATTCACATGGATGAACATCTTTATTCAGATTTAGAGTTAATATTTTCAGGATAAAATGTCAAAAACATGGGACTGTCACTGAAAATGAAATGACCCTACAGTAGTAATGTGCATGATAACATACGACCTTTTTACTTATATTTAAGAGAAAACCGGCCGTACTTAAAGACTTGGATTTAGGAGCTTGTAAAACACAATGGACGGTGGATTATATGAGCAGGAAGGGGGGAGGACGAGAGGTGAAGATCCATGTGTCCGACGTACCTCAGATGGATTTTATTCGGAAAAATTTCATTTACAGGTAATGACTTCTGCATTTATGGATTGCTTATATATATATATATTAGGGTGTTGTACTGGTAACTCAGTTGCTCTGTTTCAGATCTCTGCCATTTGACGTCTTTGTACATAGAGCCGCAGAACACAAGCACACAGAGTTCTTTATCTCGGAGGTAATTCACAGAATTGTCATTTGTCACTTTGCAAAAAATAGCAAAATGTGTGAAAAATAGGATATCTATCACCACTCAACTAAATGCAAAAATGGGAACCTTGTATGCCACTTAGAGAAAGTTTGAGGTTTAGATCCAACTTTCTTGCTGTGTGATGTTTGAAATGGAAAGAATTTTGGGGGTTTCATGTGGTGGAGAAATTAATGCTTGGTAGCAATAGTTGTGCTGTTTTTAGACTTGCTTATTGGCATACTATGTGGCTACCTGATTATCATAGGATTGCGAGCTTGTTGGATATCCCATTCTAAAACCATAAATGTTAAAAAGATCCTCATGTTTGCAGCTGTAAAAGCCTTTACTCTTCTAGGACGGCTTTCTCCAAGATTATTTAAGACTAGATGGTAGCCCGATTCTAACGCATCGGGTATTCTAGAATATGTATGTGGCCGACCGGGCGCAATCAGCAGAGCGGTGTTTAAATTTGGCGCCAAAATCACTGATTGGTCGAGGCCGCCGGCCGCGACCAATCAGCAATATTGGCGCCAAATTTAAACACCGCTCTGCTGATTGGTCCCGGCCGCGACCAATCAGCGATTTTGCCACCAAATTTAAACACGCTATCCGGTCCTCACTAACAGGGTTCGCTGATTGGCCGCGGCCAATCAGCGATATTGGCGCAGCGAATCGTATTAGAGAGGACCGGGGAGCGGCGCTGCCTGTGCGGGCACTTCCACTGCGAGCAGCCGGGAGATGACCGGCTGCTCGCAGAAGAAGTATCCCGACTGGCGGCGCCGCTCCACGGTCCTCCCTTCACACTTGCCGTCGGAAGATCAGCGGCTCTAGCCGCTGATCTCCTGATGGTAGCCGCATGGAGGTCAGCGGCGCCGCCGGTCGGGGTACTTCTGCTGCAAGCAGCCAGGAGATGACCGGCTAGCGCCGGTCATCTCCCGGCTGCATCGCCGCTGACCTCCGTGCGGCAGATGAGCCGCTAACGGCCACCATCTTTTTCTGAAATCCCGCGTCGCTGATTGGCCGCGGCCAGACCAATCAGCGACGCGGGATTTCCTGGACAGAAGGACAGACAGATGGGATAAGACGATTATATATATTATTAGATGTGTGTGAGAACTTGTGTCCATTCAGCCAACACAGTAATTGTGAGGGCAGACACTGATATTGAATGAGAAAGTCAGGCTCCCAAATGGCATTTACATTCCTCTCCACCAAACATGTTTCTAGGGACCTTGCTTTATGCACAGGGGCTTGGCCATACTGGAACAGAAAGGGGTCTTCCCAAAACTGTTGCAAAGTTGGTATTATACGGTTATGCAATATGTGTTTTCTATCCATTACTGGTAATTAGTGGTTTAACTATGTCATTAAAAATCAGCCCTTAACCATATACTGTACCTTCTGTACCAAGTCTTGCAGTAGGCACTATGCACTTCTATAGGTCATGGTCTCTGAGCTTTCACCAAACAGAAATTTCAAAAACTGACATTATTAGAAAGGTGGTCCAGCCCTTGAAATGTTTCACCAAAAGCTTAATAACAAACTGAGTAACATTCGCCTGACTGTTCTTCCTACAATCTCTGTATCTCGGCCCCCAGCGACAATGTTTCTACAAAGACCTGTCACCTCATTGGCTGTACTGGTCACATGTCTGTGCTGAAACCTCATCGATGGTGGCCAGGACTTAAAGACCAGTGGAGGACCTGGGAAGCAGGGTGATTGGTGAAGTGATATGCAGTATTTTGATCCTCATTGTCACCTACTGATCTGATAAATGTTATATCTGGAAAGGCATTACTTTTCTGACCTCCATCATTGTGGTTAGTGTTGAAGGGGTTTTCCCATGAACAAACGTCATTTTAATCAATAGATCCTGGAATAATAATAAGTTCCACAATTGGATGTGTTTAAATAAAATGTTCCTGTGCTCAGATAATCTTATAAATGTGCCCCTGCTGTGTACTGTGTAATGGCTGTGTCTGACCGTACAGGAACATGGTCTGATCACACCACATCTCCTGGGCAGGGGAGGGGGGAAAGAGTATACAGACAGGACAGCACAGAATCTAAAATGATTCTTTCTTTGAGGTAAAACATTTCTTATAAAGAGTCAATGAAATGTTTTTTCCACAGAAAACAGCAACTGTGATCCTGTGCTGTCGTGTCTGTATACTCTTTTGCTTCCTCCCCTGCCCAGGAGCTGTAGTATAATCAGACCATGTCCCTGTACAGTCAGACACAGCCATTACACAGTACACAGCAGGGGCACATGTATAAGATTATCTCAGCACAGGAACATTTTATCTAAACACATCCAATTGTGGAACTTGTTATTATTCCAGGATCTATTGATTCAATGTACTTTGTTCATTGAACAATCCCTTTAAGCCCCCATTCTTATTAGTTAGTTTCGATGGTTTGGCTGGCAGCTGTCTCGCCCGACTCTCCCATACACAGATGTGCTCGCTCTCAGAGTGCTGATGTGTTCTCTATATGAGACTCTGCCAGACATCTCTAACAGCGGCTTATCTCCAGAAGCACAAAAGGATCAACAGTCTGAAATCGGACATGCCTGATTCTTATCTCCCCCAACAATCATCTGTCAGGGACCTAATACATATTAGACTGTCAGCCGAACCTGTCGACATCGTCTGGTTTGTAGGATGTTAGTCTTATGTTAATGGAGGCTTTT
Organism: Phyllobates terribilis; assembly: GCF_046119375.1. Lineage (NCBI taxonomy): Eukaryota > Metazoa > Chordata > Amphibia > Anura > Dendrobatidae > Phyllobates > Phyllobates terribilis. The sequence goes on from NW_027362769.1 coordinate 49,598,497, forward strand.
ATATATTTCTATATAAAACCTTATTATGGCAAGGGAAAAAGTTATTTTGTACTGCACTGCCAAGAATACCAATACCAGGCACGAAAAAGACACATGCAGTGTCAGATGGCACATCAGTAATCGGTTTTCAAACTGACAATTGATGACAATCTGAGACCGCATATGTCTTTTTTTGCATCTGAATGTCAAAATACTGTCTATTTAAACCCGCACAGGGGTTTAGTCCTGTACTTGTGGTTTGTCCTGAGGAAGAAGTTTGTTATACTTTGAAACGCATTGACAATAAACCGCATTCTTTTATCTTGGTTCCTGATTCCTTCTTGGAATTCCCATTGATATTCTTGGCAGCGCAGAACAAAACCCCTTTTTTCCTTGCCATTATATCATGGACAGATTGTGAGTCTGCAGCAGCCATATCAAGTGTATTGTATGTTGTGGTTTCACAACCCGACCAGGTGAGCAATTCCCTGTACCCTGGCATCCTTGTCACATGGATAAGACACTATTGCGCCATTGTTTTTTTCAGCTCTTCTACACTATAAGAGCTTATTGGCAGATCTGTGTCCATATTTGGGCCACAAAAATGTACTGTTTTTTTTTTTTTTTCTTTTAGGATGAAAAATATTATCTCCGATCCTTAGGTGAAGACCCTCGCAAGGTAAAAAGTTAACATTATATTAAACCGATAGTGCAACTAGATGACTTCCGGAAAAACACAAACTGTTTTTTGTAGCCTATGAAAATACCTGCTCTACCCATACAGTAGGAAAATTAGAAGATTATTTATTTTTATCTCATTTATCCATTGTCATGCAGTGATTAGATTAGACCCTACATGGGTTATAACATTTTTCAGACTTTTATGGTGTCCTTGTGTTGTATCACTTTCTATGAACCCCAAAGACTTCAATGGAGATGAACACTTACAAGTGCAAGCACCTCTTCATTCTCTTGATAGCTCTGTAACAGGAAATGAGTTTGGATTTATTTCAATTAAAAAAAATGACATTGGATTGAGATATTTGTATTAAAATAAAAAATCTCATGTGAATGATTCTGCTTTTCACACCACCTCCTGTTTTGTTTCCTATATGCAGGACCTTGCAGACATCAGCAAACAGTTTCCAGAGTTGGCAGAAGACATTCAGATACCTGAATTTTTTGAGAAAGACCAGTTTTTCTCCAGTGTGTTCCGAATCAGCTCACCAGGACTACAGCTCTGGACACATTATGATGTATGATAGAACCATAGAAATACAAACAACTTTTCTAAACTATGGCTACTGCTCCATTTCCCTCTGATTTACGTACCGTATATATCTTAAATTTTACATTTTGGATTGATATATTTAAATATGTGTTCCAGTTTAATTGAGTTTCTCTTGAAGTAAAAGTCATACTTATCAGATAAGGCAGGGCTAAATTTCCTTGTCTTCTACATTAGACAGAGCAGGGGGGAAAGAGTGCTTCTGTAAGAAGAGGAGGAGAAGGCTGATCATTTAGGAAACACATAGAATCATTATTTACAGTATTTTTCAGAATTCACTGCTATATATATAAAAAATAATATTTTTATTCTCTTTTTTTTCTTCCAATATTTGATATAAAAGAGAGATGCGGGAATTAAAGAGGGGGATTGCTGATTTTTTTTCTCTCCAGTATTTATCCAACAAATCCACAAGAAAATCTGCAATACCCTGACGTATGCTGTTTAGATTACATTTTCCTGCAAAAGTCAGAAGCCTCAGTTTTTTTTGTAACAGATTTGCATCTGTGGAATTGTTTGTAAATCTAGATTCTCCAGATCAGAATTTGCAGTACTATAATATGACTTCCCCAATAAAATCAGCAAACAATCTGCGACAGAATTGGCATGCTGCAGGTTATAAAATCTGCACCGCAAGTCAAATTCAGCAATGAAAATTTATTTTTTAAATGGATGTTTTTTTCAATTTTTTTTTATGTCATACAATTACCTGTACTGTATTCTGCTGCAGATTCTGATCTGCAGGTTAAAAGCGAAGCAAATCATGTGAGTTTGCCTTATTACAATACCCTTAAATAGGATTGCACGTTCTGATGATTCTTCTTGTATATCTGACTCAAAAATCTTCTTCTAGGTTATGGATAACTTGCTGATTCAGGTGACAGGAACAAAACGGGTGGTCTTATACAGCCCACGGGATGCTCCTTTTCTATATTTATCAGGTAAAGAAAAGAACATTGCTGAATATTAGTCATTGGTCCGGCACAGGTATGAGGTTTGGACTTTATACACCAGGTTGTACAATGTTGCTTTTAAATCTGTGATATAGACTGATCTGAGGTACATATTTATATTAATGAAGTTTCAAGAACTGAATATGTTTTCTTATTTTTTCCAGGTGACAAATCTGAAGTGTTAGATGTGGATAACCCAGATTTGATCAAATATCCTCTTTTTTCACAAGCTAGAAGATATGAATGTACCTTACAAGCTGGAGATGTGCTGTTTATCCCAGGTGAATAATTGTATTTGTATAAACTTGCTAACAAATAAAGTAGCACTCTAACGCTAAGTATGCGAACATGAAATATATGAAATATGAATAGCATTACTGCTGTAGAAAATAGAAATAAATGAGAAATTGGCCAATTCATGTGTACCTGGTAGCCGCGATAAGGCGTTTCTCAAAATACCAGGACCCTATCAATGTGAATACCTCTCCAAGAGACAGCCGTCTGCTTCTGTATGGGATAATAAGATCCTGCTGTAATTAAAATCGCCTGTGGCATAGAGGCGGGGTGCTCAATCAAAGCTTATACATGGAAACAGAAAAAACTGACCGCCACTTCTAAAAGAAGACATAGGTGTGAACAAGTATAAACTTGTCAGACAGATAACTGACCTTAGAAAATGTCAGCCATGTATTGTCATGCATTGTTCTTGCTAACAAGAGAAACGACATTGATGGCATATCACCAAGAAAGCTTATGTCATCAATGTCCAATTAGTAGGTATCAGACTGCTGTGACCCTCCCAAGATTACTTAAAGGGATTGTCTGGTCTTAAGCCATGTTTGCAGTCATTCTATGTGACTGCAGACTTGTGAATCCTTACATTATGTGTACTGCGCACTGTGAGGCTTTTCCTTTGCTGGCGCCGGGAGTGGCAGGTCAGGAAACTGCTAGTATGCGATGTGCATATTACTGGCCACATTCCAACTCGATGGGCACAAATGTATTGAGCGAACCCGGAAACAGTCTAGTCGGAATGTGGTCGGGAATATGCATATCATATACTTGTGATCTAAAAATGTAAAAAGTGGCTTACTTAACCCCTTCCCGCCGCAGCCCTTTTCCGTTTTTATTTTTTGCTCCCCTTCTTCCCAGAGCCATAGCATTTTTATTTTTTGGTCAATATGGCCATGTGTTGGCTTATTTTTTGCGGGACGAGTTGTAGTTTTGAACGCCACCATTGGTTTTACCATATCGTGTACTGGAAAACAGGGAAAAAAATTCCAAGTGCGGTGAAATTGCAAAAAAAAGTTCAGTTCCACAATTGTTTTTTTTTTTTACCATGTTTACTAAATGCTAAAACTGACCTGCCATTATTATTCTCCAGGTTATTACGAGTTCGTAGACACCAAACATGTATAGGTTCTTATTTGAGTGGTAAAAAAAATCCAAAGTTTAAAAAAAAAAAAAAAAAGTTCAACTGGACATTACAAGAGATGTGTCTATTGGGGTGTGTACTTCTAACCTATCATTACAAACACTTCCAGATGTCATCTCACATTGCTGTTAGCTTTGACCCTCCCCACAAACTGACTGTTGTAAGACAAGATCTGTAAGTGTTTGTAATCTAATATATATAATCGTCTTATCCCGTCTGTCTGTCCTTCTATCCAGGAAATCCCGCGTCGCTGATTGGTCCAGCCGCGGCCAATCAGCGACGCGGGATTTCAGAAAAAGATGGGGGCTGTTAGCGGCTCATCTGCCGCACGGAGGTCAGCTGCGATGCAAAGGGAGATGACCGGCGCTCCCGGCTGTTCGCAGCAGAAGTACCCTGACCGGCGGCACCGCTGACCTCCATGCGGCTACCGTCGGGAGATCAGCGGCTAGGGCTGCTGATCTCCCGACGGCAAGTGTGAAGGGAGGACCGGGGAGCGGCGCCGCTGGTTGGGATACTTCTGCTGCGAGCAGCCGGTCATCTCCCGACTGCTCGCAGCGGAAGTACCCGCACAGGCAGCGCCGCTCCCCGGTCCTCACTAATACGATTCGCTGATTTGGCGCCAAATTTAAACACCACTCTGCACAGAGGTCAGCGGCGATGCAGCCGGGAGATGACCCGGTCATCTCCTGGCTGCTCGCAGCAGAAGTACCCTGACCGGCGGCGCCGCTGACCTCCATGCGGCTACCGTCGGGGAGCGGCGCCGCCGGTCGGGATACTTCTGCTGCGTGCAGCCGCTCATCTCCCGGCTGCTCGCAGCAGAAGTACCCGCACAGGCAGCACCGCTCCCCGGTCCTCACTAATACGATTCGCTGATTGGTGATATTGGCACCAAATTTAAACACCGCTTTGCTGATTGGTCGCCAGCCGCGACCAATCAGCAATATTGGCACCAAATTTAAGCACCGCTCTGCTGATTGGTCGCGGCCGTGAAAATGTGTCGCTCAGGAGTAAGGCTGTAGCGCCCCACAGAGTCGGAAATTCTCCGGGGTCTCAGCTACCGGGGGTAACTGAGACCCTGGAGAGTTTGATCAGGGCTGTTTTTTACGATGCCTGCTCACGTGATCACCATTATTCAGTGAATAACGGCGATCACGAAAAAAAGAAAGTGTGCCGGTGGTTGCAATGATTTCTCTCTCCTCTGACATGATATACATGTCAGAGGAGAGAGAAATGAAGCCCCCCGAGCCCACCCAGTACCTGTATGGTCCCCAGATCTCACCCTGATTGTCCCCCGAAATCTTCCTGTCCCCCGACAACAATAGAGAATTTTCTCTATTGGTTCCTTTTGATCACTGTGATAAACCCTATCACAGTGATCAAAAGAAAAAAATAATAAATCAAAACCCCCTTTGCCCCTTCCCCCCTCCCTTAGGTAGATAAAAATTATAAAATATATTTTTTCCCATTCTTTGCAGTTAGGGTTAGGCTTGTGTTAGGCTATGTGCACACAATCAGTAGCCGTAGTGTGCTTATGCAACGACAAACCCGCAGCAGCCAGCTGTTACAGCATAGTGGATGGGATTTGTAGAAATCCCTTGTGCAATATGCGTCTCCGTACACCTGCGGATCACCCGCGGAAACTGACATGCGGTGCATCTTTCCAGACCGCTGCATGTCAATTTCTCTTGCGGGTCCGGATGCAGGCTTTCCCCATAGACCTAACCTCTATGAGGAAAGTCGGCAGGTGAAAAAAAAAAAAAAAATGGTGCCACTCATTTGCATATTGAGCGGAAGCCATCGGCCGCTATCCCGCAGTGTCGGTGCCGCAGGCGGCTCTGGACAGTGTGCACATACGCTTAGGGTTAGCGTTTTATTAGGGTTGTGTTAAGGTTAGGGTTAGGATTAGGATTGTGTTAGGGTTGGGGTAAGCTTGTGTTAAGGTTGGGGTAAGGTTGTGTTAGAGTTGCGTTCAAGACTAATGACAACATATTCAATATGATGACCTAATGTTATCAAATTCAGTGTCGTACCTCTGATAAAATCCCTGAGGTGTCTCATTTCCAAAATTGGGTCACTTGAGGGGCGTTTCCACTGTTTAGGCACATCAGGGGCTCCCCAAACACGACATGGCGTCCACTAATTATTCAAGCAAATTTACATTCTAAAAGTCAAATGGCGCTCCTTCCCTTCCGAGCCCTGCCGTGCGCCCAAACAGTGGGTCCAATTTTGGGGCTTGTAAGGACTGCTCATATTGTGCTGTCTAATAACGGTGGTCAGTCTCACTGCAAAACAAAAGAAAAAGTGTTATTAATATCTCGAGAATGGCTGAAAAATTGAATAAGCAGTAAACTGCAAAATTGCTTGGATTTACGAGCCCCATCCGCTAATATCCATTTATGAAGATGAGAATAATTCTTTATATTCAGTATTAGTTTATGTTTTTTATCTCTTTACGTTTATATTATTTACCGTATTTTTCGGACTATAAGACGCACTTTTTTCCTCCAAAATTTGAGGAAAGTGGGGGAGCGTGTTATAGTCCGAATACTATATTACTGTATGGCCGTGAATTGTGGTGGGTGTGGGGGAGCGGTAGCGGGGGATCAGCGTGGCACAGGAGGCAGCAGCCACCTGCTACAGCCTACGCTGTGGCCGCTACTAAAGAAAGATCCTAGTTACTTACCGGTAACGGGATTTTACAGAGCCCATGACAGCACCACCTGAGAGAGGGTATCCGCCCACCAAGGACAGGAACCTACTGAATAAAAAGGCGGTACCTCTCCTCCGCATCAGTTTTTTGTTTCAGAGCATGAGAGGGCCTCCGAAGACAGGTTAATACATAACCACCACCTCAACATATGTACTAAACACCTTAAAAAAAGTGCACACCACAGTGATAAAGGGGAGGGAATTAATAGGGTGCTGTCATGGGCTCTGTAAAATCCCGTTACCGGTAAGTAACTAGGATCTTTTCCCCTTCTCCCATGACAGCACCACCTGAGAGATTTATAGAGATTAAATACCAGAGGGAGGGATCACCGCTTGCAACACCCTTCTACCAAAGGACAGATCAGTAGAAGAGGAAAGGTCAAGACGGTAATGTTTGTAAAATGTAGCAGGGGATGACCAAGTTGCCGCCTTACATATAATGTCGATGGGCACATCCGCCTTCTCAGCCCAGGAAGCAGCTACCGCTCTGGTGGAATGGGCCTTCAGGTTCTCAGGAACCGGCAGATTGTTAGAAGAGTAGGCTAAGGTAATAGTATCCCTGACCCATCTAGCTATGGTCCCCCTTGTAACCTTAAGTCCTTTCCTAGCCCCCTGAAAGGATATAAATAAAGCGTCACTCTTTCTCCAGGCTTTTGTCACTTCCAAATACTGGACTAACACCCTCCTAACATCTAAGGTGTGAAGCTTATATTCCTCAGAATCCCTAGGATTAGGATAGAAGGAAGGGAGAGTGATTACTTGCGTCCTATGGAACTTGGAGGCTACCTTTGGAAGATAGGCCGGGTCTGGTATTAAGATTACTCTATCCATACATACTTGAGTGAATGGATGGTTAATGGATAGTGCGTGTAAGTCACTGACTCTACGAGCTGATGTCAGGGCCACCAATAGCGCAGTCTTTAAGGTTAAGATTTTTTCTGAAACCTTCTCTAAGGGCTCGAAGGGAGGTTTGGTTAATGCTTCCAGAACTAAATTAAGGTCCCAAGGAGGCATTCTTGGAACAGGAATAGGTCTGGATCTATGACAGGCTTTAATAAATCTAATGATCCATCTATTTGCTGCCAAGTCATAATTATACAGTGCCCCCAGAGCAGATACCTGTACCTTAAGAGTACTGGTAGCTAGTCCCATGTTTAACCCCTTCTGGAGGAATTCTAGTATGGCCTCAATAGGAACCCTCCCTTTGGCAGACTGACCCGAGGTAGACAAGAACTTAGCCCAGGTTCTACCATAGATTCTAGTTGTTATCGGCTTTCTACTTGCTAGAAGGGTAGTAACAAGATCTGGAGAAAACCCCCTTTGCGTCAATAGCGACCTCTCAAAATCCAAGCCGTCAAATGCAGGCCCGCTCTTTGGGGATGACAGACTGGGCCCTGCCTGAGGAGATCCGGGATGTCCGGAAGAACCCATGGATCTGCTTGGGACATTCTCTTCATCCAAGTGAACCATGGTCTCTTGGGCCAGAACGGGGCGATCAATATAACCCTCGCCCGTTCCTCTCGGATCTTCCTCAGGATAGTAGGGATCAGTACTAAAGGGGGAAAGGCATAAGCTAGAGTGAAATCCCACTGAATCTGCAGCGCGTCCACCGCAAACGCCCCCTCTTTTGGATTCAGGGAGCAAAAGGTTTCGGTCTTCCGATTGTGTCTGTTTGCAAACAGATCTATCTGGGGCTGTCCCCACCGATCCACAATCTGCTGAAAAACGGCTGGATTCAACTCCCACTCTCCTTGTTTCAAGATGTGACGACTCAAGAAATCGGCCTTTATGTTCTCTTCCCCTTTTATATGCAGTGCCGAGAGCGTAACCAGCCGACTCTCGGCAAACCTGAAGATCTGATCCGCTATTAACATCAGAGGGAGAGACCTGGTACCCCCCTGATGATTGATGTAGGCGACTGTTGATCTGTTGTCTGACATTATCCTGACGTGAGGACCCTGAAGAACAGAACTGAATTCTTTTAGCGCGTTTCTGGCTGCCAACAGCTCTTTCATGTTGGAAGAGAGGCTTGTCTCGCTGTCCGACCAGAGGCCTTGTACAGAACGATCCCTTAGGTGAGCTCCCCAACCTTCCGCACTTGCGTCTGTTGTAATTGTATCCGACACCTGGAAGGTCCAAGGAACCCCCAAAGATAGGTTGACCGGAGATGTCCACCAGTCCAGGGAGTTGATCACAACATCTGGAAGAGATATTTTCCCATTCAGGCGACCTTTGAGCCGCCTGTCCGCTGCCAGAATCTCCTGTTGAAGACATCTGGAATGGTGCTGGGCCCACTGAACCGCCGGAATGCAAGACGTCATTGTACCCAACAGAGACATTGCACTCCTCAGGGTGATGGTCGGATTGCTGACAATCTGAGATGTTAGGGATCTGATCTTCAGTTTCTTTTCCTCTGGCAGAAGACAGGTTTGGTTTTCCGAGTCCAGAATGAGACCCAGGAAAGACTGAACCCTCTTTGGTTCCAGCCTTGACTTCTCCAGATTTAACAGCCAACCTAGGCGTCTTAGACTGGCCATGACGTCCGCCAGGGCTAGAGCACAGAGTTGACTTGATCTGCCCACTACTAAGAAATCGTCCAGATAAGGGATGACTAAAATATCTCTTTCCCTCAAGTGCGCTGTGACCTCCAGAATGATTTTTGTGAAGACTCTCGGCGCCATGGAAATGCCAAAGGGAAGAGCTGCGAACTGAAAATGCCTTACGTGCCTGCCGAATTGTACAGCTACTCTTAGAAACTGTTGATGATCTGGCAAAATCGGGACGTGGTAGTAGGCGTCCTTCAGATCGAGGACGCACATAAAACAGTCTGGAAATAACATCTTTATGGCTGATTTTATTGTTTCCATCTTGAAAGGCCTGTAGATTAAATGGTCGTTCAGTCTCTTTAAGTTCGCAATGGTCCTGAAGGAGCCGTCCGGCTTCTTTATTAGGAAGAGGGTCGAATAGAATCCTCTTCCTTGCTCGGGTGCAGGTGTTTCCACCAGAACTCCTTTCCTGAGCAGAGAGAGAACTTCCTGCTGTAAGGCTATCTGTTCCACTAAACCTCTGGGGGCTGATATTTTGACAGTGTTCTTGGGCCTGCTCTTGAACTCTAGTGTGAGCCCCCTCCTGATTATCCCTAAGATCCAAGAATTGGATGAAATTTTCTTCCAGGCAGGCAGGAAGTGGGACAATCTTCCTCCCACCTGGGGGGAACTGTCACTTAGGGGCTTTCTTATTCTCGGAGGAGGGACCCCCAAACATGAAGCCTCTGCTATACGGCTTTCGGTCTTTCCAGCTACCTTGGTCTCTGGGAGCTTTACTGCGGCTGTATTTTCTCTTCCGAAAGGAACTGTTAAATCGGGAACCAGACACCATGGGAAATCCATGTTTTTTGTCTGCGGCTTTATCTAGGATGTCATCTAGACCTTTGCCGAACAAGAAGTCCCCCTCACAAGGGATTGAGCACAGTTTAGACTTTGACTGCACATCTCCTGGCCAGCTCTTGAGCCATAGCGCCCTACGGGCTGCATTAGAGAGGTTTGCTGACCGGGCAGCCAGCCTAACTGAATCTGCCGATGCATCTGCCAGGAATGCAGCCGCTCCCTGCATAAGAGGAAGGTCTGATAGAATTTTCTCCCTGGACACATTCCCCCTGATCTGGTCTTCCAATTGTTGAAGCCAGATCATCATAGATCTAGCAGTGCAGGTCGCTGCTACTGCCGGTTTAAGGGCCCCTGCTGACGACTCCCAGGTTTGCTTAAGGAAGGACTCCGCTTTTTTATCCAGCGGGTCTTTTAAGGCTCCTAAATCCTCAAAGGGCAGAGTGGATTTTTTTGAAGATTTTGAAATGGCCACGTCAATCTTAGGGGTTTTGTCCCATTTAGCCGCATCCTCATCCTCAAAGGGGTACCTCCGCTTGGAGGATGACGGCAGCTGACCCTTCCTCTCCGGTTTCTTCCATTCCCTTTCTATCAGAGATTTAATCCTGTCATTGACCGGGAATGAGCGTCTCCTCCTTTGGTCTAAGCCCCCGAACATAACATCCTGGACTGTTCTGGGCACTTTGGTATCGGTAATACCCATAGTCCCTCTGACGGCTTTAACTAGTCTCTCAGTATTATCAACCGAAAAACAAGGTCTGCCCCCCCCATTATCATCCGAAGACTCCGATGACGATGAGGAGTGATTAGAGGAGGAAGGCAGTTCTCTCGTAAAACGGGACTCCACTGATTCCTCTGATTCTGAAGAAACTAGTTTTCGCTTCTTCTTTTTGAGTGAGGTTAAGCCTCTTAAAGACTCTCTGACCTCTGTCTGGATTAGATCCTTTAATTCTAAAGAAAACCTGGGGGACTCTTCTGCAATGGTTTTCTGAATACAGTCTGAGCATAGGTTTTTGGCATAGGAGGTGGGAAGACCGATTTTGCATAAAGCACACTCCCTGTTTTTATTTTTAGCACTACACTTCTTCGCCTCCTGCCCCAAGAAATAAAAGGAGAAGAAGGAGGAAAAGAGAGAGAGAGAGAAGAGCACATTATTCAAGGTGAGACTTTCACGAAGATCACTCACCACACTGCCGTTCAGACTAGGGTACCGGAGGCGGTGGTTGCCGTTCACATGAGGGCTCCCATCTGGCGGAGGTGGACTGACGAAGTCTTTTCTGACCAGTCTTGCCGGAACTCGTACGCCCCTCACTGCTGTGACTTTGTCGATGGGAAGATTCCCGTTCCATTTGTTTGAGCTGCTTGCGCTGCTTTGATGGCTGTGGCTGCTGCTGTACTTCCTGTGGCGGTGACAGCTGCTGCCCAGGTGACTGCGGTTCCTCATTCATCATGGCGGGGATGCAGACACCGCCATCCTGATTGCTCCCCATCCTTAAAAGCAGTAGGGCTCCACCTCCTTTAGGCTCCTCCCCTTCCGGCAGCGTGCTCATCTCTCTTTTTCCTTTTTTTTTTTTTTTTAATTTTAGCCAGCTGGCGCGCTACCCGCAGATCCACCTGCCTCTGCGCGTGCGCAGCCCAGCGGCACCCGGCGCGCTTGCAGCGGGATGACAGCTTCCCACCCGCGCATGCGCAGACCCGGTTTCCGGCGCACTCCGTGATAGGGCGCGTCAGCACCCCGCGCGTGCGCAGCCCGGACTTCCGGCGCGCTCCGTCAGAGGGTGCGACGCGACCCCCACGTGCGCAGCCCGGAAGACCTGCCGGCCGGCGCGCTCAGTTCATCTTTGCGAGGCGCAGACCCGGCCGCAGGCCCCGGCGCACGCGGGGAGGCATCCGAAGGAAAACAGCACCTCCTCCCCACACGCAGACCCGGGCAGCAGCCAGACGGGCTGGGAACAGGGACCATCTGCTGCTTCCACGGCCTCCAGGCCGCACCATCCATAATCCAGGTACGTGAGGTACCACCTGGTGAGGCTCCCATCAGGGACAGGAACCAAAAACTGATGCGGAGGAGAGGTACCGCCTTTTTATTCAGTAGGTTCCTGTCCTTGGTGGGCGGATACCCTCTCTCAGGTGGTGCTGTCATGGGAGAAGGGGAAAAATGAATATTCCCTGCTCCCCACGCCCATGGGGATAGCAGTGACTATTCCGGCACAGCATCTCACACTGTGTGAGGCAGGGACGCCATGCGCTTCTCATACAGTGAACGTCTCGGCAGCAGAGCAGGACAGCGCTGGAGGAGAGAGGAGGTGAGTATGATTGTTTATTTTTTTTTGTGGGCAGCGTGATGGGGGCTCAAGGGGTGCCAAGCATTACCAAGATGAGGATCAGGGGTGCCATGAATTCCAGGATGGGGGATCAAGGGGTGCCATGAATACTAGGATGGGGATCAGGGGGTGCCATGAATACCAGGATGAGGGATAAAGGGGTGCCATACATACCAGGATGGGGATCAAAGGGTGCCATGAATACCAGGATGGGGGATAAAGGGGTGCCATGTATACCAGGATGGGGGGGGGGATCAAGGGGTGCCATGCATACCAGGATGGGGGGGGGATCAAGGGGTGCCATGCATACCAGGATGGGGGATCAAGGGGTGCCATGCATACCAGGATGGGGGATCAAGGGGTGCCATGCATATGAGGATGGGGATGAGGGCCACGTATACCAGGAAGGAGGGGCCATACATACCAGAATGGAGGATATTAACAGAATTGTGAGACATTACCCCAATACCAGTGGCAGCAGCAGACCCCCTCCCCCATAACGGCATCATGACCACATCTTTTGCTTATATTTTTTTCCCTATTTTCCTCCTCTAATACCTACATGAGTCTTATGGTCTGCTGCGTGTTATAGTCCGAAAAATACGGTAGCTTTTAGTACAATAGCATTTTGTCTCTTACTATAGACATCAATCAACCTTAGGAGCGCTAGGATGGGCTGGGCTTATGAATACATTGACTCAGCTTTGCTTTGCTTTATTGACTCCACTGCTTCATATAAGTATAGTTTATTTCTACCATGTTTCTAGAACATAAGTTTTCTTTAAATTATAGCCATGAGCATGTCTTTTTACGCAGTAGTAATTTTTCCCTATATCATCTGTGAAAATAATCGTATTTATTCTTATTGGTCTAGCCCTCTGGTTTCACAATACAGTTGCTGAGGAGTTTGGAGTTGGAGTAAATGTCTTTTGGAGGCATCTACCATCTGATTGCTATGATAAAACAGATACGTACGGTAACAAGGACCACACAGCAGCCTCAAGAGCCGTGCAGATTTTGGATCGGGCGCTAAAGACACTTGATGAATTGCCTGAAGAATACAAAGATTTTTATGCTAGGAAAATGGTAGTGCGGATACAGAATAAAGCCTACAGTACAAACTATGAATAACATTTGTTACACAGACTGGATGTATAATCACCCCTTTTATAACTAGAAAACATTTCTGCAGCTCTGTTCTCTTGAAATGGATAGTAAATTTATAACAATTGCCACAAAGAAACTTTCAAAGTGGCCAAAAGTGTGAACCTGTCATTTACTTGTGGCATTCAGCTTTCTTTGGGTATTTTTACACTGATTACAATGTTTTCCTGTGTAGTAGCATTGATTCTCAGTGGGCTTATGTTTATTCTACACTCACAAATACATCAGCATGTAACACACACTTCTGTAGAATTGTCGCTTTTCCCAACTTTCTCAGTAGTCAAAGAAGGCCCGACTTATGTTTGGTTGTTACAATAAGTTCTTCTTAAACAGTGGTAAGAGAAAGGAATGCCCAACGAGAGGAGCTCCGTAGTAATAAAACTTCATATTTATCAGATAGTTAAAATTCAATCCAGTAGTTGAATACACACGAGGGGTTAGAGTAGAACCTACGTGTTTTGGCATGTAGCCTTATTAAAGCTACACGCTAGAACGCTTAGGCTGTGAAGCAGCAAGACGTCAGCAGGGACGCTCCTTCAACTGAGCAGACTGGAAGAGGAAGAGCTGCCCGTTGACGTGACGTCAGATGGAGCCACAGAATCGCCAGCGCCGTGCAGAACAGGCAGATAGTTAGGAACTACCTGCCTGCAAGTCCTTAGCCACGTAAGAAAAAAAAACCCCAAAAGTCCCGAAATAACCCCTTTAAATACTAATTTAAATCTCTCAGTTCTTATTAATACGCCCTCAGTTTTGTACGATTCCAGCCCAAAGACTTTATACAGTCCTATTTTCTGGAATTTAAAAACGTATTAAAAGCCAGATTTTTTTTTAAATGTGATGGGTATTTATCAAATGTAATAGCAGTTATTGTTTTTAATATTTGATACAAACTGTTTTCATGGATTTTTTTTTATTACAAATTATGATGATTACATGACTGGTAATGTGAAAAAAAAGCTACAAAAAATGCTTCAGAAAAACACCATATTCAAAGCATGCTGCTTTCGAAAAAACAAAACACCTTAACAATGCATATCAAAACATGGTTGGGCACATGTATCAAAACTATCTAAAAAGAAAGAACTTTGTTGCCATAGCAACCAATCACTGCAGCTTTCATCTTACCAGTGATAAACTCAGGTTCCTGTGGACAAGAGTTTCCGGTTAGACAGTTTTGATAAATGAGGCCCATTATATATAGATTTCCATGTATACTTTAAATGGTATGTATCATTTAAATTTGTTTATGTTATTTCCCATTAAAATGTGGTACAGATCAGTGTGGTCCAGGTCCCAAGACCCCCCACCAATTACTCAAGACTTCTCGGAAGCACTCAACTCCTCCATGAGTGCACGGACAAGAGCGGTGTACTGACAATAGACTATGGGTCTGCACGGACAAGAGCGGCATACTGACTCAATAGACTATGGGACTGCACGGACAAGAGCAGTGTACTGACTCAATAGACTATGGGTCTGCACGGACAAGAGCGATGTACTGACAATAGACTATGGGTCTGCACGGACAAGAGCGGCATACTGACTCAATAGACTATGGGACTGCACGGACAAGAGCAGTGTACTGACTCAATAGACTATGGGTCTGCACGGACAAGAGCGGCATACTGACTCAATAGACTATGGGACTGCACGGACAAGAGCAGTGTACTGACTCAATAGACTATGGGTCTGCACGGACAAGAGCAGCGTACTGACAATAGACTATGGGACTGCATGGACAAGAGCGATGTACTGACAGACTATGGGTCTGCACGGACAAGAGCAGCGTACTGACAATAGACTATGGGTCTGCACGGACAAGAGCAGCGTACTGACAATAGACTATGGGTCTGCACGGACAAGAGCGGTGTACTGACTCAATAGACTATGGGTCTGCACGGACAAGAGCGGTGTACTGACTCAATAGACTATGGGTTTGTAGAGTGCCGTGCGCTCATGCAGCAGTGGAATGCTAGTGCTTGCAGGATTGTGTGCTGAGCAGTCCTTTTGGATCAGGAACGCCACCGACATACTGCCTTTTTATTTTACCTCAACGAGTGTAAAAATATATACATTAAACAAAATAACAGTCCTCATTTAACAGTTCTGAATTTTTTTATTCATCTAGCATAATTACAGTTAGTACAGAAAAGGCAAAAACAGGACAATTTCCTTTTACATATTGACAAAAAAAACCCTCACTTTCATCTGATTCGTGAACAAGCAGGGCCTCATTACAGCTATTCGTGGATTCACAAACATTTGTACCATAGATTACATGCAGACTGGAATGCAGTAACTTAACAGGAAAAAAAAACACTGAGAAAACGATTCAGTGCAGAAAGTAACACTCACATTTAGTGGACACTGCAGCATGGATTGCACACTCGTTGCATTCATTTCTATAGCATTCTAACTTGTGTCGATAACAACCAGGTAATATCAAAAAGGAAACCTTTCTATAATAAAAATAAAAAGATGAGCGTTTGTATTTTTGCATAGATGAGGAGTCTCACAAACTAAAGAGATCTGATCAACAGCTCTTCTCATAACAACTAAATGGAACTGGTCACATTGAAAATGCATTGTGCTCTGCACAACATAGAGAAGGAAACCAGAACAAAGAAATTCAGAAACAGAAACGTCACTGGCAAAGTGACAGCACTTCTAATCCAAAAGCGGTAAAATTACAGACTTATCTGGTATAAGGAGGACGAGGATGTTCAAGATCATTGTACATTTACCATTACGCATAGGGGACAGGTTACCTTTCAAGCAATCCAACACAATCTGTCTGTTCAAGCAACATCCACACTGGAGATCGCTGGTAAAGACCCAATTCTAAAAGCTGCTTGGTTGGGGTAAGATAAAAGAAAAATAATCCAGCATTAGAGAAAAAAAATATTTCTGAGAAAGGGGGTATTCTTACTGCTCGAAATACTTTACAAGGACTTTTAAATATTTAATATACCTTTCCTGTATATTGTATCTGGAGGATCAGTGTTGGGGCATCAAGGATCTATAATTGGACAATCGGTTTCAACATGGATGCAAAGACTATTTGACTAGGAGGATGATAATCGATCCAAGAAAGTAATAGTTGATTTTTATCTACTACCCCCTGCAGTGCAGTAAGTCACCCTTGAATTTACACAGATTTTATGGTGCATTAGATTTATTCTATTTCTGAGAACTGGATTATTTATTTTTCATTAAAGGAATTAACTAAATTAATATAGTACATTTTTTCATACAAACTAGATACCTAAAATGTTCCTGATTCTAGGTCTAGGAGTCCAGTGGATGGACGCTGTAAGTCAGTAAAGTCAAGCACCGGACTCCTAATACTACTATAGTAGGATGATCCTAGAAAAGTGCTGCCTGCAGATTACACAGTCCAATGTGGCAGGTCTCTGTTATATTACATGACAGTTAAAAAAAAAAAACAAAAAAAAAAAAAAACACACACACAGGGCACATATAGTTCCATGAAACGCTTAGGTCATAGTGACATCAATTGTTGTGATAGGTAAGCATCAGAGAGCTGAGACCTCCATCAATATCTAAAACAATGGAGGTGGGGGAAGACATCTTCAGAGTGCTGTGCCCCTTTGCATGTGATATCCTTTGTTCTGATGATCATTTGATAACAGTGTGTGGGGTACAGACTCGCATACGCTATATGGATCCATACACCGCTGGATAATTCCGCCCCTTTAGTTTAGTGGGGATCAACCAATGAAAACGTCTGAAAAGTTTAATGAAATGACAGTTACACTATAAATACATTAAGAAACCCTCTTACGCTCTGTTCGGTAGCTCTGGTACCGCATTTAACCATTACAGACTGCAATGCATCTACACTTTACAGGACAGACGTGTGACAGGAGGTTATGCAGCAGTTAAAGTGATAAAATATTGAAACTGTTGCCATACATTGCCAATACTGCTGCATGAAGATGCTTTCACATTGCGCCTAGTACACACTCGGTGGCACATGCTTCCGAATCCGCACAAAACGGAATTCAGATGTATGCACTGACGGGGCAATAGGCTATAATGGTGCTGTCAGAGCGAGTGTGCACTCTGCCGTGCATCATTTTCGAACGTGTACGCCTACTGGAGGCAGACACTCAAGAGTAGACTGCGCTTGGGCGCATGTACTAGACGCAATTTGAAAGCACCTACTGCCAAACTGGGGCTGCCCTTGTATTTAATAAAACAGTGGCCAGCCCCAGATGGGTGATTTTACTAAAGGCAGAATATTAACTAAAGCCTTGGGAAGGGTCCCTAATGTCCCACGTAAAGACCCGACTTTTGCTAGAACTTATGGGTTGTGGGATCCAGGCATACAGTGGGGGATCCCCCAAACTCTCCAGAACCTCTCACAAAAAAAGTGTGATACCGCTCTTTGCATTACACAAGCGTTTCCACTTTCTCAACTAAGATGTTACCAAACGGTAACCGCTGTGATGATCTAACATCCTCGAACAGTATGTGGCAAAGCTGGGGGAGTGCAAAGAATGGGATCTCCCTCTTTCATTGTAAGGCTGTGTGTCCACTATGCGTTTTTTAAGCGTTTCCGCAGCGGCAAATCCGCTGCAGAAACACTTAAACGCTTGGTAGAAGGCCTGTCATGTTCCCCAATGATAATCCGCATGTGCTTTGCACATGCTGTGGAAATTTCCGCTGCGGATTATCATTGCAGAAAAATACGCAGCATTACCAGTTATTCTGTGGAATCGCGGCGTTTTCGCCACCATTGACTTGCATTGGAACGCATGACATCAGCATCACTGCATCTGCAGATGCGGATACCATCCGTTTCAATGTGCGGATGGTACCCGGGTTTGGAGAAGAGGAGACTCTCCTCCGGACCCGGGTACCATAGAACTGTATAAAAAAAAAAAGAATAAAATAAAAATTATACTCACCTTCTGATGGCCGCGATGCGTCTTGGCTTGCCGGCAGCTCGCGATGGTCTAAAAAGGACCTGCCATGATGTCATTTAGTCATGTGACGGGTCACGTGACCACCGACGTCGGAGGTCGCGTGACCCGTCACATGACTAGATGACGTCATGGCAGGTCCTTTTGGTCCACCGCGAGCTGCCGGCAAGCAAAGACTCATCGGATAAGCACACCGGGGGCCATCAGAAGGTAAGTAGAATTTTTATTTTTTACCATTCTTTTACGGTCACACTATATAAATTCATGCCATTTGCATGGATTTATATAGTGTGACCAAGTTGTCAAGCACTTTCCAAGTGATGCTAAAATCGCTTGGAAAGCGCCTGTCAACCCGCATGTGGAAATGCATGTGAAGAACGCTTCACATCCGCATGTCCCTGGCAGGAAAAACGCATGTACAATCCGCATGTACAATCCACATGCGTTTTTTCTGCCAGAAAAATGCAGAAACGCTCAGGAAAAATCCGGACCATTTCTGCATCGTGGGCACATAGCCTAAGGGGCTGAGCAGCGCTCTGGGATCTCGCAACCCAGAAATTGAAGCCAAACTTTTGCTAGAAAGTCGGGCCCTTTCAGGAGACAGTGGGGACCCTTCTAAGGGGTTTTGTTAATACATGACATTTAGTAAAATCACCAGTCTGGTGCTGCCCACCCTTATTAAATCAAAGAGCAGCCCCAGATTGGTGATCTTTCAGTAATTATGATGGAAGGTTATACAGTCCTGCTACACTTTGTATAATCCTAATTGTCAGAGCAAGCAGAAAATCTTCCAGCCCTGAGTATATATGGCAAGATGAAGCCTGGAGGTGTGTTGTGAATGATAATGCCCAGTGTTACGTGTGCTGGTAGAGATGCTCAGAGGCCATGCTTCGGGATGTGGAGAATTTGTGGATACCTCTTGCGCTGCTGATTTATTGAAGATGTCAATTCAAAGAGATTTATTAACTTGCGTTTTTTTATTCAATGAGTTTCAAAGTAACAACCGCATCAGAAGAAGCGCCTGTCACTTTGAAACACGTTGAATAAAAACTGCAAGTTAATAAATCTCTTTGAATTGACATCTTCAATAAATCAGTAGTGCCGGAGGTATCCACAAATTCTCCAGATCCTGATATTCATCGGTATCGACAGCCAGTGGATCCGCAGCACGTAAACATCAAACTTAAACCGCTTAACACTACGGATCAGGTTAGCATAATCTAAAAAAAACCAAAAAAAAAAACCTTTAATGTTTGTTGGATAAGAGCCTATTTGCACTACGTTCTCCCTATTGTTTTATCTCAGAGACTATTCTTGTCAAATAAAGGGATAACACAGAGACTAAAGGCCCCGTCACACTTAGCGACGCTGCAACGATTCCGACAAAGATACGACCTGTCAGGGATCGTTGCTGCGTCGCTATGTGGTCGCTGGTGAGCTGTCAAACAGGCAGGCTCACCAACGATCAGGGGAGCAGTGACATCGTGGAAAGAATCTTTCCACGATGTCCTGCTCCTGGTTACCAGCCTGCTGAAGCAGAAGCAGGCTGGTAACCATGATAAACATCGGGTTACTAGGGGCACACGCGCACCTAGTAACCCGTTGTTTATCATGGTTACCACTCTGCTACAGTGAGTGGGAGGTTACAGCTCACTTTAGCAGGCTCGTAACCATGATAAACATCGGGTTACTAGGGGCACACGCGCACCTAGTAACCCGCTGTTTATCATGGTTACCACTCTGCTACAGTGAGCGAGAGGTTACCGCTCACTTTAGCAGGCTCGTAACCATGATAAACAACGGGTTACTAGGTGCGCGTGTGCCCCTAGTAACCCGATGTTTATCATGGTTACCAGCCTGATCGCTGCTCCCGCTGGTCACACACAGCGATGTGTGCTGACCAGCGGAAGAGCAATGAGCAAAAAATGGTCCAGGACACTTTGCAGCGATCAGCAACCTCACAGCAGGGGCCTGATCGCTGCAAAGTGTCACACATAGCGACATCGCTGGTGAGGTCGCTGTTGCGTCACCAAAACCGTGACAGCAGCGATCTCGCTATGTGAGACGGGGGCTTAACATTACTCTATTATAGAGGTTGGCTGAGGATAACAAACCCTGTCTATATATCTTTTTAAAAATATTTTATTGTAGATGCATGCATGGATGGCTAGGAAAACCCATCTAAGAGCCTGTGAGTGGGGGGTGCCGTTCAGAAGACTAGACAAGGTAATACTGTGTGGGCAGTGCAGTGGTACAGGTCCTAGTGAGCCATTACATAAACTGCCAAAACCTGTCTATTACTCAGCAGTAAAACAAAGGGAGGAATATAAATGATGGCACGGACATTTTAACAAGAACATAAAGTCAGTCTTAGGCGGCCTGGATGAAGAGCCAATACTTCATCCAAGAAGGCAGAAGCACAATTTTACATGCTTGTAATATATTATTGATCAGTGAACATCATTCCCTCCTACTCAAAGGGATTGATACCAATAAACAAGTGAATTATCGAAGTGCTGTATATGTGACTCTAATGCAAGACATATCCGTACGACACGTCCTAGCGCTGTCCGTTCTTGCTCTTGAAAGGCACAGTGCCACACAGTCTCATACAGCCTTACACACATCAGTTTTAAAAACTGGTTCGTGTCTCTGATCCACGAGACTCACAGCGCGTCCTAATCTCATCTGTGCCAACTCGGCCATCAACGTCTGTGGGGATTCTTTCATGAGACACAGGTGAAACCAGAAGAGACAGACTTTAGATTTCAGAGATGCATCGGTGTTTCATCTGATTTTAGACAGGCTACCTGCTTCAGTGAATAAAGGGGATGAGGAAAAAAAAAAAAGAAGCTTTTGTTTCTCCACCGTAACACACCGATGTGTGAATGTAGGCTTGGTGTCCAGTGTATTCCCCCCCAGTGGCCAGAATCTGGACGGATTCCTAGCCATCTTTCCACCATTGGACACCACTGCAGAAAGACGTATGCACATATATAGCTACATAAGAAACCAGTGTCTGTCCCACTTTCTGGACAGCTACATAAATGGTATAGAGAGGAGTACTGCCCAGAAGAAAACCTAAAGAACACATTTTGGCCACTGGTGAATCAGGGCTTATGATGCTGTTATATTATATAAAGTAGACTTTTCCCAGGTATGCTCGCTCAGATTAATGTATGAACATTGTGTTCTTAGCCAAGGTTAACTAAAATATAAAGCAGAAACCTCAGAGGGAGAATAAAAGCATATTTAGGAAGTTTCCTGCAAGCCTTAACATGCATTTATTAACATTACCTCTGGTAAGCTGCCATATTCTGTAAGGACGTGATGCCAACATGAATAACCAGTATTTCTACTATGTAATCAAACAATACATTTTGGTGGTTAAGACTGCAGGGTGGCATCCTTGTTGAAAGCCTTGGCAATGGTTAGTTCGGTAGTAAAGGGATCACAGAGTCACTAATGGGACATGCAGCATACAGACATGGCTTATTGGTGCATAGTATGAGGAGCGCTTCATGTGATGTGAAGTTCAAAGAAAGTCAAAGAATTGATATCACATTGCTGGAAGCAAGGCCTGCACCATATCCTTTGCATCTAAATACTCTCAAAAAACTTCATGGACACGGAAATGATTATCCAATGAAGGAGTCTCATAGGCAAAATGTAAGTGATTATCAACCATTACATTATAACCTTTGAGAAGTTCTGTAAACTTCCTCTGTTCTTCCCCAATCCAGGAACGCATGGAGTCACTGACTTGATATGGAGTGACATGAGTGTGGACTGCGATCCCAGTGTGTGAAAATACTTTTAAAATGTCTGGGCAGGTGACCCATGTGTTGCTACCTCCTGAATGCCCTCCATCCAGCCAATACATAGATTCAATGTTGGCAAGAAAAGAATTGATCTCTTTATCTTTTTTGGCTTCTTGCAGTTCATGAAGGAGTTGATTCAATACGACGCAGCCTTTGCTGAAACCAATCACAGTGAATGACAGGGAGCCCTTTACAGATGGCTCACCAAGGTAAACTGTAGGGTCCTTGGTGTCCCCTTCTTCTGAATGGCATCCATTCGTGGAATATCCGGAATGACTGTAATCCCTGTTAATGATATACTTGTTACTTTCAGAGAGAAATGCATTTTGAGCCATCGTGAAAGCATTGATGAGCAATGTATAAAGCTGCCTAAATGCCCCCAGCTCTGTACTGTGCTTTGGAGCTCCAAACAGATTGCTGGACACAAAGTTGTCATAGCAGCTGAATTTGTGCAGATGCATGCGAGATGGCTTTACTATCCAGATGTAACTGGCAGGAAACCTTTCAGAAAGGATGGTGGAAATATCTTCCAGGCTCCAGCACTTCCAACGAAAATTCTCTGAATGCTTTGCCATGGTGTCCCGGTAATTCTGTATGTGTAAAGCAAAATAAGTGTCAGAAAAGAAAAACTGCAAAGATTTAGGAGGTTTCCCAATATACAGGTTGGTACAGAAAGCTCCCTGTCAGCAACAAGAAGGTTGGTTTTTCTATACCATTGCATCCAACTTCGTAAGGGTACGTGGCCACGATCAGGAGCTACTGCGGGTTTGAAGCTGCGGACTTCTGCAGCGTCCAACCCGCAGCGCCAGATGTTACAGTATACTGGATGGGATTTCTAGAAATCTCAAGTCCACTGTGCGTGCATCTGAGGCTGCAGATCACCCGCGGACACTGACATGCTGCAGTCCTGAAAGACGTGCCGCATGTCAATTTCTCTTGGGGGTCTGCCACATGTGGACTTTCCCCATAGACTTGCAACAATGAGGAAAGTCCGTAATGAGGGCAGAAGTAATGCGGCTAGTCTGCAGCAGCTCCTGATCGTGGGCACATACTCTAAGAGTACTTATTGCCATATTCTTCACCCATCGCCCACACAACATTGCTGTGGGATAGGATACTATACTGCTCCACTGATAAGCAAGACTCATTTATAACCGCTCCTTCAGAGAACAATATCCTATTGTACTTCATCGTGTGTTATGGCTGCATTTTCCAGATGGACCGAGGATATCCTGTCCCATACATACAGCACCACAGGCAAATATCAGGTTGGTAATTCGGGTCCAAGGAGCTGCAGTTTAGTCTGGATTTGTGGCTATAACACAAATGAGAAAATATGGCAGCCATGTGATTGTGTGATAAAGCCCTAAATCTCTTTCCTGGTCTTTCAGGTAACCATGTGGAGAGCAGCGAGGCAGAGAAAGACTTGGTAGGTATGGTGGCAGTCATATGGGCACAAAACACACTGCAAACACCTTCAATAACTTTCTATTCACCAGAAATTAAAACGTCCTCTCCGGAGAAACACTGGAACCGGTGCATTACACATGCACATTAATGGGGGTAAAATACCCTACGAATGCTGTAAAATACCTAAATAACACAGCAGATCCCACCCTCCCTGGGTCCGGTGTCGGCTGCCCTCAGCTATGGCTTCAGTCTCTGTGTTTGTATTCACATTTACGGCAATATTTATTGCCCCATTGCATCTATAATGCCCCACAACACAGTATCTGCGGCGGCTGTGTCAAGAACACAACTCCCATGAACTACAATGGAAGGAGTCTGCCACGGGGCCACTTTGTATCGTTGTTTCTTGGTGCCGGCATGTGACACCCATTCTTCAGACACATTAAGGGCTGATGCAGACGTCTGTGCAGCGAGCCAAAAGTACAGACTGGCTGCAGTCTCTGGACCTGAGTGTGACGGCCCCATAGCATTATATGACGCTGCCAAGCGCAGATCAGAAGCCCTACAGCCAATCTGTACATTGTGCTCTGTGCTCAGACGTCTGCATCAGCCCTTATATTCAGAACTATGCAGCAGGATGGAGCTGCCACGCCGACCGCCTCCGCTCCAGGCATCGCTAGGGGGTGCCGCGACGACCGCCTCCGCATTGCTAGGGGGGCGCCACGCCGACCGCCTCCGCTCCCTGCATCGCTGGGGGGCGCCACGCCGACCGCCTCCGCTCCCTGCATCGCTGGGGGGCGCCACGCCGACCGCCTCCGCTCCCTGCATCGCTAGAGGGCGCCTCGCCGACCGCCTCCGCTCCCTGCATCGCTAGAGGGCGCCTCGCCGACCGCCTCCGCTCCCTGCATCGCTAGAGGGCGCCGCGCCGACCGCCTCCGCTCCCTGCATCGCTAGAGGGCGCCGCGCCGACCGCCTCCGCTCCCTGCATCGCTAGAGGGCGCCGCGCCGACCGCCTCCGCTCCCTGCATCCCTAGAGGGCGCCGCGCCGACCGCCTCCGCTCCCTGCATCCCTAGAGGGCGCCGCGCCGACCGCCTCCGCTCCCTGCATCCCTAGAGGGCGCCGCGCTGACCGCCTCCGCTCCCTGCATCGCTAGAGGGCGCCGCGCTGACCGCCTCCGCTCCCTGCATCGCTAGAGGGCGCCGCGCTGACCGCCTCCGCTCCCTGCATCCCTAGAGGGCGCCGCGCTGACAGCCTCCGCTCCCTGCATCCCTAGAGGGCGCCGCGCTGACAGCCACAGCTCCCTGCATCCCTAGAGGGCGCCGCGCTGACCACCACAGCTCCCTGCATCCCTAGAGGGCGCCGCGCTGACCGCCTCCGCTCCCTGCATCCCAAGAGGGCGCCGCGCTGACCGCCGCCGCGCTGACCGCCACCACTCCCTGCATCCCTAGAGGGCGCCGCGCTGACCGCCTCCGCTCCCTGCATCCCTAGAGGGAGCCGCGCTGACCGCCACCGCTCCCTGCATCCCTAGAGGGCGCCGCGCTGACCGCCTCCGCTCCCTGCATCGCTAGAGGGCGCCGCGCTGACCGCCTCATCGCTAGAGGGCGCCGCGCTGACCGCCTCCGCTCCCTGCATCCCTAGAGGGCGCCGCGCTGACCGCCTCCGCTCCCTGCATCCCTAGAGGGCGCCGCGCTGACCGCCTCCGCTCCCTGCATCCCTAGAGGGCGCCGCGCTGACCGCCTCCGCTCCCTGCATCCCTAGAGGGCGCCGCGCTGACCGCCTCCGCTCCCTGCATCCCTAGAGGGCGCCGCGCTGACCGCCTCCGCTCCCTGCATCCCTAGAGGGCGCCGCGCTGACCGCCTCCGCTCCCTGCATCCCTAGAGGGCGCCGCGCTGACCGCCTCCGCTCCCTGCATCCCTAGAGGGCGCCGAGCTGACCGCCTCCGCTCCCTGCATCCCTAGAGGGCGCCGCGCTGACCGCCTCCGCTCCCTGCATCCCTAGAGGGCGCCGCGCTGACCGCCTCCGCTCCCTGCATCCCAAGAGGGCGCCGCGCTGACCGCCACCACTCCCTGCATCCCTAGAGGGCGCCGCGCTGACCGCCTCCGCTCCCTGCATCCCTAGAGGGAGCCGCGCTGACGGCCACCGCTCCCTGCATCCCTAGAGGGCGCCGCGCTGACCGCCTCCGCTCCCTGCATCGCTAGAGGGTGCCGCGCTGACCGCCTCATCGCTAGAGGGCGCCGCGCTGACCGCCTCCGCTCCCTGCATCCCTAGAGGGCGCCGCGCTGACCGCCTCCGCTCCCTGCATCCCTAGAGGGCGCCGCGCTGACCGCCTCCGCTCCCTGCATCCCTAGAGGGCGCCGCGCTGACCGCCTCCGCTCCCTGCATCCCTAGAGGGCGCCGCGCTGACCGCCTCCGCTCCCTGCATCCCTAGAGGGCGCCGCGCTGACCGCCTCCGCTCCCTACATCCCTAGAGGGCGCCGAGCTGACCGCCTCCGCTCCCTGCATCCCTAGAGGGCGCCGCGCTGACCGCCTCCGCTCCCTGCATCCCTAGAGGGCGCCGCGCTGACCGCCTCCGCTCCCTGCATCCCTAGAGGGCGCCGCGCTGACAGCCTCCGTTCCCTGCATCCCTAGAGGGCGCCGCGCTGACCGCCTCCGCTCCCTGCATCCCTAGAGGGCGCCGCGCTGACCGCCTCCGCTCCCTGCATCCCTAGAGGGCGCCGCGCTGACCGCCTCCGCTCCCTGCATCCCTAGAGGGCGCCGCGCTGACCGCCTCCGCTCCCTGCATCCCTAGAGGGCGCCGCGCTGACCGCCTCCGCTCCCTGCATCCCTAGAGGGCGCCGCGCTGACCGCCTCCGCTCCCTGCATCCCTAGAGGGCGCCGCGCTGACCGCCTCCGCTCCCTGCATCCCTAGAGGGCGCCGCGCTGACCGCCTCCGCTCCCTGCATCCCTAGAGGGCGCCGCGCTGACCGCCTCCGCTCCCTGCATCCCTAGAGGGCGCCGCGCTGACCGCATCCGCTCCCTGCATCCCTAGAGGGCGCCGCGCTGACCGCCTCCGCTCCCTGCATCCCTAGAGGGCGCCGCGCTGACCGCCACCGCTCCCTGCATCCCTAGAGGGAAACGCGCTGACCGCCACCGCTCCCTGCATCCCTAGAGGGCGCCGCGCTGACCGCCTCCGCATCGCTAGAGGGCGCCGCGCTGACCGCCTCCGCATCGCTAGAGGGCGCCGCGCTGACCGCCTCCGCATCCCTAGAGGGCGCCGCGCTGACCGCCTCCGCATCCCTAGAGGGCGCCGCGCTGACCGCCTCCGCTCCCTGCATCCCTAGAGGGCGCCGCGCTGACCGCCTCCGCTCCCTGCATCCCTAGAGGGCGCCGCGCTGACCGCCTCCGCTCCCTGCATCCCTAGAGGGCGCCGCGCTGACCGCCTCCGCTCCCTGCATCCCTAGAGGGCGCCGCGCTGACCGCCTCCGCTCCCTGCATCCCTAGAGGGCGCCGCGCTGACCGCCTCCGCTCCCTGCATCCCTAGAGGGCGCCGCGCTGACCGCCTCCGCTCCCTGCATCCCTAGAGGGCGCCGCGCTGACCGCCTCCGCTCCCTGCATCCCTAGAGGGCGCCGCGCTGACCGCCTCCGCTCCCTGCATCCCTAGAGGGCGCCGCGCTGACCGCCTCCGCTCCCTGCATCCCTAGAGGGCGCCGCGCTGACCGCCTCCGCTCCCTGCATCCCTAGAGGGCGCCGCGCTGACCGCCTCCGCTCCCTGCATCCCTAGAGGGCGCCGCGCTGACCGCCTCCGCTCCCTACATCCCTAGAGGGCGCCGAGCTGACCGCCTCCGCTCCCTGCATCCCTAGAGGGCGCCGCGCTGACCGCCTCCGCTCCCTGCATCCCTAGAGGGCGCCGCGCTGACCGCCTCCGCTCCCTGCATCCCTAGAGGGCGCCGCGCTGACCGCCTCCACTCCCTGCATCCCTAGAGGGCGCCGCGCTGACAGCCTCCGTTCCCTGCATCCCTAGAGGGCGCCGCGCTGACCGCCTCCGCTCCCTGCATCCCTAGAGGGCGCCGCGCTGACCGCCTCCGCTCCCTGCATCCCTAGAGGGCGCCGCGCTGACCGCCTCCGCTCCCTGCATCCCTAGAGGGCGCCGCGCTGACCGCCTCCGCTCCCTGCATCCCTAGAGGGCGCCGCGCTGACCGCCTCCGCTCCCTGCATCCCTAGAGGGCGCCGCGCTGACCGCCTCCGCTCCCTGCATCCCTAGAGGGCGCCGCGCTGACCGCCTCCGCTCCCTGCATCCCTAGAGGGCGCCGCGCTGACCGCCTCCGCTCCCTGCATCCCTAGAGGGCGCCGCGCTGACCGCCTCCGCTCCCTGCATCCCTAGAGGGCGCCGCGCTGACCGCCTCCGCTCCCTGCATCCCTAGAGGGCGCCGCGCTGACCGCCTCCGCTCCCTGCATCCCTAGAGGGCGCCGCGCTGACCGCCTCCGCTCCCTGCATCCCTAGAGGGCGCCGCGCTGACCGCCTCCGCTCCCTGCATCCCTAGAGGGCGCCGCGCTGACCGCCACCGCTCCCTGCATCCCTAGAGGGAAACGCGCTGACCGCCACCGCTCCCTGCATCCCTAGAGGGCGCCGCGCTGACCGCCTCCGCATCGCTAGAGGGCGCCGCGCTGACCGCCTCCGCATCGCTAGAGGGCGCCGCGCTGACCGCCTCCGCATCCCTAGAGGGCGCCGCGCTGACCGCCTCCGCTCCCTGCATCCCTAGAGGGCGCCGCGCTGACCGCCTCCGCTCCCTGCATCCCTAGAGGGCGCCGCGCTGACCGCCTCCGCTCCCTGCATCCCTAGAGGGCGCCGCGCTGACCGCCTCCGCTCCCTGCATCCCTAGAGGGCGCCGCGCTGACCGCCTCCGCTCCCTGCATCCCTAGAGGGCGCCGCGCTGACCGCCTCCGCTCCCTGCATCCCTAGAGGGCGCCGCGCTGACCGCCTCCGCTCCCTGCATCCCTAGAGGGCGCCGCGCTGACCGCCTCCGCTCCCTGCATCCCTAGAGGGCGCCGCGCTGACCGCCTCCGCTCCCTGCATCCCTAGAGGGCGCCGCGCTGACCGCCTCCGCTCCCTGCATCCCTAGAGGGCGCCGCGCTGACCGCCTCCGCTCCCTGCATCCCTAGAGGGCGCCGCGCTGACCGCCTCCGCTCCCTGCATCCCTAGAGGGCGCCGCGCTGACCGCCTCCGCTCCCTGCATCCCTAGAGGGCGCTGCGCTGACCGCCTCATCGCTAGAGGGCGCCGCGCTGACCGCCTCCGCTCCCTGCATCCCTAGAGGGCGCTGCGCTGACCGCCTCATCGCTAGAGGGCGCCGCGCTGACCGCCTCCGCTCCCTGCATCCCTAGAGGGCGCCGCGCTGACCGCCTCCGCTCCCTGCATCCCTAGAGGGCGCCGCGCTGACCGCTCCCTGCATGCCTAGAGGGCGCCGCGCTGACCGCCTCCGCTCCCTGCATCCCTAGAGGGCGCCGCGCTGACCGCTCCCTGCATCCCTAGAGGGCGCCGCGCTGACCGCCTCCGCTCCCTGCATCCCTAGAGGGCGCCGCGCTGACCGCCTCCGCTCCCTGCATCCCTAGAGGGCGCCGCACAGACCGCCTCCGCTCCCTGCATCCCTAGAGGGCGCCGCGCTGACCGCTACCTGCATCCCCAGAGGGCGCCGCGCTGACGGCCGCCGCGCTGACCGCCTCCGCTCCCTGCATCCCTAGAGGGCGCCGCGCTGACGGCCTCCGCTCCCTGCATCCCTAGAGGGCGCCGCGCTGACGGCCTCCGCTCCCTGCATCCCTAGAGGGCGCCGCGCTGACGGCCTTCGCTCCCTGCATCCCTAGAGGGCGCCGCGCTGACCGCCTCCGCTCCCTGCATCCCTAGAGGGCGCCGCGCTGACCGCCTCCGCTCCCTGCATCCCTAGAGGGCGCCGCGCTGACCGCCTCCGCTCCCTGCATCCCTAGAGGGCGCCGCGCTGACCGCCTCCGCTCCCTGCATCCCTAGAGGGCGCCGCGCTGACCGCCTCCGCTCCCTAGAGGGCGCCGCGCAGACCGCCTCCGCTCCCTGCATCCCTAGAGGGCGCCGCACAGACCGCCTCCGCTCCCTGCATCCCTAGAGGGCGCCGCGCTGACCGCCTCCGCTCCCTGCATCCCTAGAGGGCGCCGCGCTGACCGCCTCCGCTCCCTGCATCCCTAGAGGGCGCCGCGCTGACCGCCTCCGCTCCCTGCATCCCTAGAGGGCGCCGCGCTGACCGCCTCCGCTCCCTGCATCCCTAGAGGGCGCTGCGCTGACCGCTCCCTGCATCCCCAGAGGGAGCCGCGCTGACCGCCTCCGCTCCCTGCATCCCCAGAGGGCGCCGCGCTGACCGCCTCCGCTCCCTGCATCCCTAGAGGGCGCCGCGCTGACCGCCTCCGCTCCCTGCATCCCTAGAGGGCGCCGCGCTGACCGCCTCCGCTCCCTGCATCCCTAGAGGGCGCCGCGCTGACCGCCTCCGCTCCCTGCATCCCTAGAGGGCGCCGCGCTGACCGCCTCCGCTCCCTGCATCCCTAGAGGGCGCCGCGCTGACCGCCTCCGCTCCCTGTATCCCTAGAGGGCGCCGCGCTGACCGCCTCCGCTCCCTGCATCCCTAGAGGGCGCCGCGCTGACCGCCTCCGCTCCCTGCATCCCTAGAGGGCGCCGCGCTGACCGCCTCCGCTCCCTGCATCCCTAGAGGGCGCCGCGCTGACCGCTACCTGCATCCCCAGAGGGCACCGCGCTGAGGGCCGCCGCGCTGACCGCCTCCGCTCCCTGCATCCCTAGAGGGCGCCGCGCTGACCGCCTCCGCTCCCTGCATCCCTAGAGGGCGCCGCGCAGACCGCCTCCGCTCCCTGCATCCCTAGAGGGCGCCGCGCAGACCGCCTCCGCTCCCTGCATCCCTAGAGG
Source organism: Phyllobates terribilis (assembly GCF_046119375.1). NCBI lineage: Eukaryota > Metazoa > Chordata > Amphibia > Anura > Dendrobatidae > Phyllobates > Phyllobates terribilis. The sequence continues at coordinate 49,628,827 of NW_027362769.1, forward strand.
GCGCCGCGCAGACCGCCTCCGCTCCCTGCATCCCTAGAGGGCACCGCGCTGACCGCCTCCGCTCCCTGCATCCCTAGAGGGCGCCTTGCTGACCGCCTCCGCTCCCTGCATCCCTAGAGGGCGCCGCGCTGACCGCTACCTGCATCCCCAGAGGGCGCCGCGCTGACGGCTGCCGCGCTGACCGCCTCCGCTCCCTCCATCCCTAGAGGGCGCCGCGCTGACCGCCTCCGCTCCCTGCATCCCTAGAGGGCGCCGCGCAGACCGCCTCCGCTCCCTGCATCCCTAGAGGGCGCCGCGCAGACCGCCTCCGCTCCCTGCATCCCTAGAGGGCGCCGCGCTGACCGCCTCCGCTCCCTGCATCCCTAGAGGGCGCCGCGCTGACCGCCTCCGCTCCCTGCATCCCTAGAGGGCGCCGCGCTGACCGCCTCCGCTCCCTGCATCCCTAGAGGGCGCCGCGCTGACCGCTACCTGCATCCCCAGAAGGCGCCGCGCTGACGGCCGCCGCGCTGACCGCCTCCGCTCCCTGCATCCCTAGAGGGCGCCGCGCTGACCGCCTCCGCTCCCTGCATCCCTAGAGGGCGCCGCGCTGACCGCCTCCGCTCCCTGCATCCCTAGAGGGCGCCGCGCTGACCGCCTCCGCTCCCTGCATCCCTAGAGGGCGCCGCGCTGACCGCCTCCGCTCCCTGCATCCCTAGAGGGCGCCGCGCTGACCGCCTCCGCTCCCTGCATCCCTAGAGGGCGCCGCGCTGACCGCCTCCGCTCCCTGCATCCCTAGAGGGCGCCGCGCTGACCGCCTCCGCTCCCTGCATCCCTAGAGGGCGCCGCGCTGACCGCCTCCGCTCCCTGCATCCCTAGAGGGCGCCGCGCTGACCGCCTCCGCTCCCTGCATCCCTAGAGGGCGCCGCGCTGACCGCCTCCGCTCCCTGCATCCCTAGAGGGCGCCGCGCTGACCGCCTCCGCTCCCTGCATCCCTAGAGGGCGCTGCGCTGACCGCCTCATCGCTAGAGGGCGCCGCGCTGACCGCCTCCGCTCCCTGCATCCCTAGAGGGCGCTGCGCTGACCGCCTCATCGCTAGAGGGCGCCGCGCTGACCGCCTCCACTCCCTGCATCCCTAGAGGGCGCCGCGCTGACCGCCTCCGCTCCCTGCATCCCTAGAGGGCGCCGCGCTGACCGCTCCCTGCATGCCTAGAGGGCGCCGCGCTGACCGCTCCCTGCATCCCTAGAGGGCGCCGCGCTGACCGCTCCCTGCATCCCCAGAGGGCGCCGCGCTGACCGCTCCCTGCATCCCCAGAGGGCGCCGCGCTGACCGCTCCCTGCATCCCCAGAGGGCGCCGCGCTGACCGCTCCCTGCATCCCCAGAGGGCGCCGCGCTGACCGCCTCCGCTCCCTGCATCCCCAGAGGGCGCCGCGCTGACCGCCTCCGCTCCCTGCATCCCCAGAGGGCGCCGCGCTGACCGCCTCCGCTCCCTGCATCCCCAGAGGGCGCCGCGCTGACCGCCTCCGCTCCCTGCATCCCCAGAGGGCGCCGCGCTGACCGCCTCCGCTCCCTGCATCCCCAGAGGGCGCCGCGCTGACCGCCTCCGCTCCCTGCATCCCCAGAGGGCGCCGCGCTGACCGCCTCCGCTCCCTGCATCCCCAGAGGGCGCCGCGCTGACCGCCTCCGCTCCCTGCATCCCCAGAGGGCGCCGCGCTGACTGCCTCCGCTCCCTGCATCCCCAGAGGGCGCCGCGCTGACCGCCTCCGCTCCCTGCATCCCCAGAGGGCGCCGCGCTGACCGCCTCCGCTCCCTGCATCCCTAGAGGGCGCCGCGCTGACCGCCTCCGCTCCCTGCATCCCTAGAGGGCGCCGCGCTGACCGCTACCTGCATCCCCAGAGGGCGCCGCGCTGACGGCCTCCGCTCCCTGCATCCCTAGAGGGCGCCGCGCTGACGGCCTCCGCTCCCTGCATCCCTAGAGGGCGCCGCGCTGACCGCCTCCGCTCCCTGCATCCCTAGAGGGCGCCGCGCTGACCGCCTCCGCTCCCTGCATCCCTAGAGGGCGCCGCGCTGACCGCCTCCGCTCCCTGCATCCCTAGAGGGCGCCGCGCTGACCGCCTCCGCTCCCTGCATCCCTAGAGGGCGCCGCGCTGACCGCCTCCGCTCCCTGCATCCCTAGAGGGCGCCGCGCTGACCGCCTCCGCTCCCTGCATCCCTAGAGGGCGCCGCGCTGACCGCCTCCGCTCCCTAGAGGGCGCCGCGCAGACCGCCTCCGCTCCCTGCATCCCTAGAGGGCGCCGCACAGACCGCCTCCGCTCCCTGCATCCCTAGAGGGCGCCGCGCTGACCGCTACCTGCATCCCCAGAGGGCGCCGCGCTGACGGCCGCCGCGCTGACCGCCTCCGCTCCCTGCATCCCTAGAGGGCGCCGCGCTGACGGCCTCCGCTCCCTGCATCCCTAGAGGGCGCCGCGCTGACGGCCTCCGCTCCCTGCATCCCTAGAGGGCGCCGCGCTGACGGCCTTCGCTCCCTGCATCCCTAGAGGGCGCCGCGCTGACCGCCTCCGCTCCCTGCATCCCTAGAGGGCGCCGCGCTGACCGCCTCCGCTCCCTGCATCCCTAGAGGGCGCCGCGCTGACCGCCTCCGCTCCCTGCATCCCTAGAGGGCGCCGCGCTGACCGCCTCCGCTCCCTGCATCCCTAGAGGGCGCCGCGCTGACCGCCTCCGCTCCCTGCATCCCTAGAGGGCGCCGCGCTGACCGCCTCCGCTCCCTGCATCCCTAGAGGGCGCCGCGCTGACCGCCTCCGCTCCCTAGAGGGCGCCGCGCAGACCGCCTCCGCTCCCTGCATCCCTAGAGGGCGCCGCACAGACCGCCTCCGCTCCCTGCATCCCTAGAGGGCGCCGCGCTGACCGCCTCCGCTCCCTGCATCCCTAGAGGGCGCCGCGCTGACCGCCTCCGCTCCCTGCATCCCTAGAGGGCGCCGCGCTGACCGCCTCCGCTCCCTGCATCCCTAGAGGGCGCCGCGCTGACCGCCTCCGCTCCCTGCATCCCTAGAGGGCGCTGCGCTGACCGCTCCCTGCATCCCCAGAGGGCGCCGCGCTGACCGCCTCCGCTCCCTGCATCCCCAGAGGGCGCCGCGCTGACCGCCTCCGCTCCCTGCATCCCTAGAGGGCGCCGCGCTGACCGCCTCCGCTCCCTGCATCCCTAGAGGGCGCCGCGCTGACCGCCTCCGCTCCCTGCATCCCTAGAGGGCGCCGCGCTGACCGCCTCCGCTCCCTGCATCCCTAGAGGGCGCCGCGCTGACCGCCTCCGCTCCCTGCATCCCTAGAGGGCGCCGCGCTGACCGCCTCCGCTCCCTGTATCCCTAGAGGGCGCCGCGCTGACCGCCTCCGCTCCCTGCATCCCTAGAGGGCGCCGCGCTGACCGCCTCCGCTCCCTGCATCCCTAGAGGGCGCCGCGCTGACCGCCTCCGCTCCCTGCATCCCTAGAGGGCGCCGCGCTGACCGCTACCTGCATCCCCAGAGGGCACCGCGCTGAGGGCCGCCGCGCTGACCGCCTCCGCTCCCTGCATCCCTAGAGGGCGCCGCGCTGACCGCCTCCGCTCCCTGCATCCCTAGAGGGCGCCGCGCAGACCGCCTCCGCTCCCTGCATCCCTAGAGGGCGCCGCGCAGACCGCCTCCGCTCCCTGCATCCCTAGAGGGCGCCGCGCAGACCGCCTCCGCTCCCTGCATCCCTAGAGGGCACCGCGCTGACCGCCTCCGCTCCCTGCATCCCTAGAGGGCGCCGCGCTGACCGCCTCCGCTCCCTGCATCCCTAGAGGGCGCCGCGCTGACCGCTACCTGCATCCCCAGAGGGCACCGCGCTGAGGGCCGCCGCGCTGACCGCCTCCGCTCCCTGCATCCCTAGAGGGCGCCGCGCTGACCGCCTCCGCTCCCTGCATCCCTAGAGGGCGCCGCGCAGACCGCCTCCGCTCCCTGCATCCCTAGAGGGCGCCGCGCAGACCGCCTCCGCTCCCTGCATCCCTAGAGGGCGCCGCGCAGACCGCCTCCGCTCCCTGCATCCCTAGAGGGCACCGCGCTGACCGCCTCCGCTCCCTGCATCCCTAGAGGGCGCCGCGCTGACCGCCTCCGCTCCCTGCATCCCTAGAGGGCGCCGCGCTGACCGCTACCTGCATCCCCAGAGGGCGCCGCGCTGACGGCCGCCGCGCTGACCGCCTCCGCTCCCTGCATCCCTAGAGGGCGCCGCGCTGACCGCATCCGCTCCCTGCATCCCTAGAGGGCGCCGCGCAGACCGCCTCCGCTCCCTGCATCCCTAGAGGGCGCCGCGCTGACCGCCTCCGCTCCCTGCATCCCTAGAGGGCGCCGCGCTGACCGCCTCCGCTCCCTGCATCCCTAGAGGGCGCCGCGCTGACCGCCTCCGCTCCCTGCATCCCTAGAGGGCGCCGCGCTGACCGCTACCTGCATCCCTAGAGGGCGCCGCGCTGACCGCTACCTGCATCCCCAGAGGGCGCCGCGCTGACGGCCGCCGCGCTGACCGCCTCCGCTCCCTGCATCCCTAGAGGGCGCCGCGCTGACCGCCTCCGCTCCCTGCATCCCTAGAGGGCGCCGCGCTGACCGCCTCCGCTCCCTGCATCCCTAGAGGGCGCCGCGCTGACCGCCTCCGCTCCCTGCATCCCTAGAGGGCGCCGCGCTGACCGCCTCCGCTCCCTGCATCCCTAGAGGGCGCCGCGCTGACCGCCTCCGCTCCCTGCATCCCTAGAGGGCGCCGCGCTGACCGCCTCCGCTCCCTGCATCCCTAGAGGGCGCCGCGCTGACCGCCTCCGCTCCCTGCATCCCTAGAGGGCGCCGCGCTGACCGCCTCCGCTCCCTGCATCCCTAGAGGGCGCCGCGCTGACCGCCTCCGCTCCCTGCATCCCTAGAGGGCGCCGGGCTGACCGCCTCCGCTCCCTGCATCCCTAGAGGGCGCCGCGCTGACCGCCTCCGCTCCCTGCATCCCTAGAGGGCGCCGCGCTGACCGCCTCCGCTCCCTGCATCCCTAGAGGGCGCTGCGCTGACCGCCTCCGCTCCCTGCATCCCTAGAGGGCGCCGCGCTGACCGCCTCCGCTCCCTGCATCCCTAGAGGGCGCCGCGCTGACCGCCTCCGCTCCCTGCATCCCTAGAGGGCGCCGCGCTGACCGCCTCCGCTCCCTGCATCCCTAGAGGGCGCCGCGCTGACCGCCTCCGCTCCCTGCATCCCTAGAGGGCGCCGCGCTGACCGCCTCCGCTCCCTGGATCCCTAGAGGGCGCCGCGCTGACCGCCTCCGCTCCCTGCATCCCTAGAGGGCGCCGCGCTGACAGCCTCCGCTCCCTGCATCCCTAGAGGGCGCCGCGCTGACCGCCTCCGCTCCCTGCATCCCTAGAGGGCGCCGCGCTCACTGCTACCTGCATCCCCAGAGGGCGCCGCGCTGACGGCCGCCGCGCTGACCGCCTCCGCTCCCTGCATCCCTAGAGGGTGCCGCGCTGACCGCCTCCGCTCCCTGCATCCCTAGAGGGCGCCGGGCTGACCGCCTCCGCTCCCTGCATCCCTAGAGGGCGCCGCGCTGACCGCCTCCGCTCCCTGCATCCCTAGAGGGCGCCGCGCTGACCGCCTCCGCTCCCTGCATCCCTAGAGGGCGCCGCGCTGACCGCCTCCGCTCCCTGCATCCCTAGAGGGTGCCGCGCTGACCGCCTCCGCTCCCTGCATCCCTAGAGGGCGCCGGGCTGACCGCCTCCGCTCCCTGCATCCCTAGAGGGCGCCGGGCTGACCGCCTCCGCTCCCTGCATCCCTAGAGGGCGCCGCGCTGACCGCCTCCGCTCCCTGCATCCCTAGAGGGCGCCGCGCTGACCGCCTCCGCTCCCTGCATCCCTAGAGGGCGCCGCGCTGACCGCCTCCGCTCCCTGCATCCCTAGAGGGCGCCGCGCTGACCGCCTCCGCTCCCTGCATCCCTAGAGGGCGCCGCGCTGACCGCCTCCGCTCCCTGCATCCCTAGAGGGCGCCGCGCTGACCGCCTCCGCTCCCTGCATCCCTAGAGGGCGCCGCGCTGACCGCCTCCGCTCCCTGCATCCCTAGAGGGCGCCGCGCTGACAGCCTCCGCTTCCTCCATCCTGACCTCTGGCTCTTCCTGTGTAATATGCCCGTACCACACACAGTGACAGGTCCTCAGGGTGCAGCCCCTGCAGTCAGGAGCGCACCGCCCTCAGCTTTACACATCATAGCGATACTTGCCTGCACGTCTCCCGGGAAGTAGACTACATGGTGCGGCCGCTGCGCTCTGCTCCTTGGCGGACACACCAGCACGTCGTTACACTTCGCAGGCTCAGTCCCCTGCACACTCAGGAGTCTAAACAAGGAGTGGGGATCGTGCATGGCGCTCACCCCCGCACACATGCTGATCACTCCGGCCACAGCGTGCACCAGCAGACGGCGAGCGGAGAGCAGCGCTGTACGTAACGTGCGCATGGGGCTGCGGTTACTATGGTTACTGAGGAACTGAAAGGCCACGTCTAAGGCTAAAGGACCTTCCCTATGTCATGTGATCAGTCACGTGATAGGCGGGCTGAGCATCGTTCTGCAGCTAGTATTGAAAGCTCCGGATCATGTGACCAGTCACGTGATGGAAGGGAGCAGCGTTGGTTGTAGATGTCATTGTGGGTTGGATTTCGTCTAGATCGGAGGTGATGTTATGTGCTCCTCTCTTTAGCCTCCGATCTAGACGCTTCACTGCTGAGGAGACTAGATCAGAGTTGGTGGGGCGAGGTCCTCATAACATCACCTCCGATGTAGACAGTTCAGCACTGCCACCACTAGATGGAGCTGATTCCAGGAGCTGCTCATACACACTGCTTTCTAGTCGCCTCATCTGGCTTTTTAGTATTTTTTTAAGTTCTGTTTTTTTAATGGAATTTTTCATGTTTTTAATGGAGCAAACATCACAAGTCATATGATTGTTTTACACTCATATTTTATGTATTTAGGCAAAATTCTTTTTTTTCCTGATTAATAAAACTTCAATTTTTATTGTCGCTTTTTTAATAAAAAAAATTACACTCAGCGCTGATTATTCAGTTTTGCCAAAATGCTTTGTCCACAAGTCCTGTCACTTTGACACTGACATTGTGAAGAGTGGGCGGAGCTCTGTGGGGAGAGGTGTAAAAGAGCGCCCCCGACAGTCACCATAATGTTCAGAACAGAAGTGACATCAATTATTACAGGAATGTCTAAGTTCACTGGAGAACACTGCTGGTAATATATATGCACTGCTCAAAAAATAAAGGGAACACTCAAATAACACATCCTAGATCTGAATGAATGAAATATTCTCATTGAATACTTTGTTCTGTACAAAGTTGAATATGCTGACAACAAAACCACACAAAAATCATTAATGGAAATCAAAGACCTGGATTTGGAGTCACCCCCAAAATTAAAGTGTAAAAACACACTACAGGCTGATCCAACTTTGATGTAATGTCCTTAAAACTGTTAGAACCCTCCTGTTTGTTTTTTCTATCTTGTGTTTTGCGGTCACGTGACCATCTGCCTTTATATTCCAGCTCCGCCCTTCTGGCTGTGCTGGACTTCAGTGTTTTACTTACTGTTTATCTAACCTGGTGCTTCTGTGCCTTTCTCTGTCAAGTTCGCTTGGTCCTCTGGGACCTCTAGTACTTTTTGTCAGTTTGTCTTTTTGTGTTCTGCAACAACTTCTGTTTAGGAGGTGTCCCATTTTTGTCCCAGTCCTTAGTTCTTTTAGGGATCCCTCCCTTAAATCTATAGGTCTTCGTTCAGACTAGCCGAGGACTAAGACGGGTCTGTTCACTAGGAACAGGCAGCCCGCTACATCGTAGGGATTCAGCTTAGTCTTACTGTAGGGACAGCTTTCCCGTATCTTTCCTTAGTATTTGTTGCAGATCAAAATAAAAACAAGTCAAAATGAGGCTCAGTAATGTTTGTGGCCTCCACCTGCCTGTATGACCTCCCTACAACGCCTGGGCATGCTCCTGATGAGGTTGCGGATGGTCTCCGGTGGGATCTCCTCCCAGACCTGGACTAAAGCATCCGCCAACTCCTGGACAGTCTGTGGTGCAACGTGACGTTGGTGGATGGAGCGAGACATGATGTCCCAGATGTGCTCAATCGGATTCAGGTCTGGGGAACGGGTGGGCCAGTCCATAGCTTCAATGCCTTCATCTTGCAGGAACTGCTGACACACTCCAGCCACATGAGGTCTGGCATTGTCCTGAATTAGGAGGAACCCAAGGCCAACCACACCAGCATATGGTCTCACTCACAAGGGGTCTGAGGATCTCTTCTCAGTACCTAATGGCAGTCAGGCTACCTCTGGCGAGCACATGGAGGGCTGTGCGGCCCTCCAAAGAAATGCCACCCCACACCATTACTGACCCACTGCCAAACCGGTCATGCTGAAGGATGTTGCAGGCAGCAGATCGCTCTCCACGGCGTCTCCAGACTCTGTCACGTCTGTCACATGTGCTCAGTGTGAACCTGCTTTCATCTGTGAAGAGCACAGGGCGCCAGTGGCGACTTTGCCAATCCTGGTGTTCTGTGGCAAATGCCAAGCATCCTGCACGGTGTTGGGCTGTGAGCACAACCCCCATCTGTGGATGTCGGGCCCTCATACAACCCTCATGGAGTCAGTTTCTAACCATTTGTACAGGCACATGCACATTTGTGGCCTGCTGGAGGTCATTTTGCAGGGCTCTGGCAGTGCTCCTCCTGTTCCTCCTTACACAAAGGCCGAGGTAGCGGCCCTGCTGCTGGGTTGTTGCCCTCCTACGGCCCCCTCCACGTCTCCTGGTGTACTGGCCTGTCTCCTGGTAGCGCCTCCAGCCTCTGGACACTACGCTGATAGACACAGCAAACCTTGCCCCAGCTGGCATGGATGTGCCATCCTGGATGAGCTGCACTACCTGAGTAACTTCTGTGGGTTGTAGAGTCCATCTCATGCTGCCACGAGTGTGAAAGCACAACCAACATTCAAAAGTGACCAAAACATCAGCCAGAAAGCATTGGTACTGAGATGTGGAATGTGGTCCCCACATGCAGAACCACTCCTTTATTGAGGGTGTCTTGATAATTGCCAATAATTTCCATCTATTGTCTATTCCATTTGCACAACAGAATGTGAAATTGATTGTCAATCAGTGTTGCTTCCTAAGTGGACAGTTTGATTTCACAGAATTTTGATTTACTTGGAGTTATATTCTGTTGTTTAAGTGTTCCCTTTATTTTTTTGAGCAGTGTATATATGGGAATGTCCGGGGTCACTGGAGAACACTGGTGGTAATATATACATATACAGTACAGACCAAAAGTTTGGACACACCTTCTCATGTAAAGATTTTTCTGTATTTTCATGACTATGAAAATTGTACATTCACACTGAAGGCATCAAAACTATGAATTAACACATGTGGAATTATATACTTAACAAAAAAGTGTGAAACAACTGAAAATATGTCTTATATTCTAAAACAATCAGCTGTGTGTAATTTTTTATATTACAAAAAGCAATAATAAAAAACTAATTTTATTCATTTAAAAAAAATGCACAAAGTGGCCGAGCTTTCTCCTTGTCACCCTTCATTAAAGGGGATATCCGAGACTTTATGAAAAACAAAAAACGTGCCTAAGCACTAACAGGCAGGTAATTGCTACTTACCTGCTTATTGTGCCCAGCGCCATTCTTCCCCAGCAGAGACCGCTCCTGCCGGGGATTCAGCTGCCACTGCTGATATCATGTCGACAGAGCGGAGGCTACTTTTTTGCTCTGCTCTGTTGACAGGGCTGGACTGCCGACGTCATTCTGACTAAGAGCCGGATTCCCGCTATCTAACCGGGGAGCCTATGGTCAATCAGAATGACTTTGGAAGTCACGCCCTGTCGCGTCAGCAGAAGCAGCTGATTTTCCGACAGCAGTAGTCTGTGACCGCTCTGTGGCGGGGAAGAACGGCGCCAGGCACAACAGGCAAGTAAGTAGCAACTACCTGCCTGTTAGTGCTTAGCCACATTTTTTGTTTTTCCATAAAGTTCCAGATATATCCCCTTTAAGACCGGCATACAAAATTCTGTTCTTCATGGTCATCACACACCCAACACAAAGCCTCACACAAAGAGTGATGGCACCCATATCCCTACACAGACAGTACTGATGGTCCTGACAGCCCTCTTCACACAAAGGACGGTCCTCCTAGCCAGCCACACATAGTATGACTGTCCTCACAGTGCTCCACGCATTGTATGATGGTTCTCACAGGCCCCTATACACATTATGATCCCCTACAACACCCCAGACAGTATTATGGTCACCACAGCCCACCTATAGAGTATGAGCTCCCACACATAGCTCCTTATATATAGTATGAGCCCCCACACACAGCCCCCCCCATCATATTCCGATGAGACTCCACACATTCACACACAAAAAAATACTCACCTTGCTCCCAAATCCCCCAGTGCTCTACTCCTGTCTTTCTTGTGTGCATGGAGATTCAGCGCAGCTGATGCAATGTAGCGACATCATTGCTTCTTCTGGCACAGTTGCTTGCGCTGGATGATCGGAGGGGCCAGTTGCTCTCTTCTCCTCCAATATATTCACACCTGCAGGGCTGCCTCCTGCACTATATATTGGTACGCCAGTAGGGTTGCCAACTTGACTTTTTATTTTTTTCTGGACAGCTTATCAAAAAATCAGACAGGCAAAATTGCCTTCTCAATGCCGGTGGTGGCCGCATGTTAGCAGTTGTGCAGCTGAACAGCACAACTCCGTCAATTGTATGGTGGCCAGTGACTAGTAGTGGATCTGTAGTACCAGCCAGTGGCCACTACACCTGACAATGCTGTGCTGTTCAGCTTCACAACTGCTCACATCTGACCACTGCCGGCATTTATGCAGCTGATCGGTGTTGGTGTCGATTGTTGGACCCCACTTATCTGATATAGTTGATCAATATAAATGAGGATAGGTCCTCAATATAAATGTAATGGAGCAACAGTTTAATGGGGTGTACTCTGCATTGTACGTCAAGAGCACATTGCTTCCCAGCCTGCTGACTTTCTCATTGGTGGGGGACGGATGTTTCTGATTAAGTGCCATTTCAGGCGAGCATCATCATCGTACAGCCGGCTTGAACACATGCTGCGAGAACAATATGGTGGACAATACTGAAGAATTGTTCCAGGGCTAGGGAGCTAGTCTGCAAATGACATCCTAGAAAATCTCATCGTCTGAAGTGTGCAATACTCCACCCACCCAAAAAAGGAGTGATAGACATTGTGTAACGGGTCTGGGAGGCGGAACCTCTGAGCTACTATACAAGGGGGCGGCCCTTGTAAGGGAGCGGGTGGCAGTCTCTGGATGAACGGACAGGGAGATACGGCAAGTGATCAGGGCAGTCTCTGGGTAAAGGGTAGGTACGACCTGTGATGGCAGAGCCTCCGGGTAGGCTAGCAGGCAGATGGTAGATGTGTGCTCCCAGGTGAGCAAGCGAGAGTCTCTGGAATAGCAGGTGGTCACGGCACGTGACGGCGGAACCTCCGGGCTGGCAAGCAGGCAGGTAACGGAGAAGCGCACCCAGGTGAGCGGACAAGAGTCTGAAGTAGCTGATGGTCACAGCACGTGACAACGGAGCCTCCGGGCAGGCAAGCAGGCAGGTAACGGAGAAGCGCTCCCAGGTGAGCGGGCAAGAGTCTGGAATAGCTGGTGGTCACAGCACGTGACGGCGGAGCCTCCAGGTAGGCAAGCAGGCAGGTAACGGAGAAGCGCTCCCAGGTGAGCGGGCAAGCTGGTCCATAGACAGACTGACCGGAGTTGTAAGGCAGACCGTCGGACCTCAGGAAAGCAGGCAGGTAGCTGATGTGCGCTCCCAGGTGAGCGGGCAGGCTGGTCCTTTAGACAGACTGACAGGAGTAGTAAGGCAGACCGTCGGACCTCAGACTGGCAGACAGGTAACAAGTATTCAGGCAGGAATCAGGCAGGTAACTGGCAGGAAACTGGCAGGAAACTGGCAGCGGGACCTGAGGGCTGAAGCACAGGTGAGACACAGGTGCAAACAACATTGCTCGGGCACCTCCATTTTGGAGGAGGTGCCTTATATATGATGAAGTCCTCCGGCCATTGGCCGGGGACTCCTTAGGACGGCGCGCGCGGCCCCTTTAAGAGGAGGGGAGCGCGCGCGCGCGCGCCCTAAGCACAGGGGCCGAGAAGGAGCGCGCGCTGAGAGCAGAGCGGGAGGAGGACGCCGGGAAGGAGCGCGCGCTGACAGCAGAGCGGGGAGAGGACGCCGGGCACGGAGCAGAGCGGTGAGGGGAGCAGCGTCCCTGCCTAGCAGAGGGCAGGGACGCCAGCGCTACAGTACCCCCCCCTTTAGGCCCCCCCTTTTTTAGGCCAGACAGAAATTTAGCTAGGATGAGAGGGGCATGGATGTTCTCCCGGGGCTCCCACGTTCTCTCCTCAGGACCAAACCCCTTCCAATCTACCAGAAAAAAGGTCTTTCCTCTTACCCTTTTGGTGGCAAGAATGTTCTCTACCTCAAACTCGTCCTCAGCAGAAACCGGAGCAGGAGGCGTACCTGTAGACTTGGAAAAAGAGTTAAGTACCACAGGTTTGAGGAGAGATACATGGAAGGAGTTAGGGATCCGTAAGTTGGCCGGGAGTTTCAATTTATAGGCCACCGGGTTGATCTGACTGATGACCTCCAGTGGGCCGATGAACCGAGGCCCTAACTTATAGGAAGGGATCTTGAGCCGGACATATTTGGACGAGAGCCAGACTTTATCCCCAGGACGGAATTGAGGAGGGTCCAGACGTTTTTTGTCAGCGTGTCTTTTCATACGCTCGGAAGACTGAAGGAGTGCGGATCGGGTACTCTCCCAAATGGAGGAAAATTTGCTAACGAGAGATTCCGCAGCCGGGTTGTCCACCGAGGTGGAGACAGGAAAAGGAATCCGAGGATGCTGACCAAAGACTACAAAAAACGGGGATTTGGAGGAGGATTCGCTCTCGTGATTATTGTAAGAGAACTCGGCCCATGGTAGGAGATCCACCCAGTCAGAATGGTGGGCATTAACGAAGTGCCGGAGGTAACTGGTCAGGTTCTGATTGATCCGCTCCACTTGACCATTGGACTGTGGGTGGTAAGCGGAAGAGAAGTCCAGGGTGACGTCTAGTAGTTTACAAGTGGCTCTCCAGAAGCGTGAGGTGAACTGTACCCCACGATCCGACACGATGTGGAGGGGCAGGCCATGAAGACGGAAGATGTGACGAATAAAATCTCTAGCTAGCTCGGGTGCAGACGGGAGGCCTGGCAGGGGAACGAAATGAGCCATCTTGGAGAAGCGGTCAGCGACCACCCAAATGACCGTACAACCGGCAGAGAGTGGGAGGTCAGTTATGAAGTCCATTGCAATATGCTGCCAGGGGGCAGCAGGTACTGGGAGCGGAAGGAGGCGACCGGCTGGCAGATGTCTCGGAACCTTGTTGCGGGCGCAGGACACACAGGCAGAAACAAAGTCTATTACATCCTTGTGCAGGGTAGGCCACCAGTAGTGCCGGGAAATAAGCTGGAGGGTCTTCTTCTGACCAGCGTGGCCAGCCAGTTTAGACGAGTGACCCCAGTGAAGGATCTTCTCCCGATCAGGTACTGATACGAACGTCTTTCCGGGAGGGAGACAATTTAGACTCACGGGAGCCACCTGCATTACTCTGGCGGGATCGATGATGTGTTTCGGATCTTCCTCGAGATCAGATACCAGAAAGGATCGAGACAAGGCGTCCGCCTTGACGTTTTTGTCAGCCGGGCGAAAATGAAGGACAAAATCAAAACGAGCAAAAAACAAGGACCACCGGGCTTGGCGCGGGTTAAGTCTCTGGGCATGCTGGAGGTAAGCCAAGTTCTTGTGGTCAGTGTAAATTATTACCGGGTGAAGAGCCCCTTCAAGCAGGTAACGCCACTCCTCCAATGCCAGTTTGATGGCCAATAACTCTCGATCTCCTATGGAATAATTGCGCTCTGAGGAGGAGAAGAGTTTAGAGAAGAAGCCGCAAGTTACCATCCTCCCGGAAGAAGATTTTTGAGTAAGTACCGCTCCAGCTCCAGAGGAGGAGGCGTCCACTTCCAGGAAGAACTGCTTGTTGCCGTCCGGGCGATGCAGCACCGGGGCGGAAGAGAAGGCCTGTTTTAAGGAAAGAAAGGCTTCTTCTGCTTCGGGCGGCCACTCTTTGGGATTAGTACCCTTACGGGTGAGCGCGGAAATTGGGGCAGTCCGGGAAGAGAAGTGTGGTATGAAGAGGCGGTAGTAGTTGGCGAAGCCCAGGAACCGCTGAATGGCCTTCAGCCCCTCCGGTCGAGGCCATTTCTCGATGGCAGACAGTTTCTCTGGATCCATTCGTAGGCCGGTCTGAGAAATAATGTAGCCCAAAAACGGAAGCGAGGTCTGCTCAAAGAGGCACTTCTCGTATTTAGCGAAGAGGTGATTCTGCCTGAGCCTGAGCAGGACCTGACGAACGTCCCTCCGGTGAGTCTGGAGATCCGGAGAGAAGACCAAGATGTCGTCCAGGTACACCACTACGCAGGAGTAGAGAAGGTCCCGGAAGATGTCATTGACCAACTCTTGAAAGACGGCAGGAGCGTTACAGAGACCAAAGGGCATTACCAGGTATTCATAGTGGCCGTCCCGGGTGTTGAATGCCGTCTTCCATTCATCCCCTTGACGGATACGAACCAGGTTATACGCCCCACGGAGGTCTAGTTTGGTGAAGATTCTAGCCCCCCTCAGACGATCAAATAATTCTGGAATGAGCGGAAGGGGATACTTATTCTTCACCGTGATCTGGTTTAGGCCTCTATAGTCTATACAGGGACGGAGAGAGCCGTCCTTCTTTTTGACGAAAAAGAAGCCTGCTCCCGCCGGGGAGGTAGATTTCCGGATGAATCCCCTGGCCAGATTCTCCTCAATATATTCGGACATCGACCGGGTCTCAGCAGCGGATAAAGGATAAATACGCCCACGGGGAGGAGTAGTACCGGGTAACAGGTCGATGGGACAGTCGTATGGTCTATGAGGGGGTAATGTCTCTGCCTCCTTTTTATTAAAGACATCAGCATAAGACCAATAAGGAATTGGAAGTCCAGGTAGATTAGCTGGGGTAGGAGAGGGACGGACGGGATGGACGGGAACCAGGCAGGTCTTATGACAGTCTTGTCCCCAGCGAAGGACTTCTCCGGTTTGCCAGTCAAGCACGGGTGCATGTTTCTGGAGCCAAGGCAGACCTAGCAAGAGGGCGTGAGAGAGTCCAGGCAGAACATGAAAGGAGATACTCTCAGAATGCAGCATTCCCACCTGCAGAGTAATGGATTCGGTGATGAGTTGGATGGGGCGTGGTAAGAGACCCCCATCCACGGCAGCCACAGACAAGGGTACAGCCAGAGGTTTGGTGGGGATGCGGTATTTCTCTACCAGGGACTGTGAAATAAGATTCCCGGCTGCTCCAGAGTCCAGTTGGGCTAGTTCGAAATAACGGTTCTCCCCGTAGACGATTGAAACTGACAACAGCAGGGATGGAGAGGATTTATTCTTGTCTAGGTGGACCTCTCTGAGCGAACCTAGACACAGGCGTTTCCCGACCTCTCCGGGCAGGCACGGATCCGGTGCTCCTTACTGCCACAGTAGAAGCAGGTCCCCTCGGCACGGCGTAAGTCCTGATGGGTCTTGACCATCTTGGTCTGGTCGACCTGCATAGGCTCAGGAGGGTGTACCTGGTTAGAGACAGAAGGAGTGACGGGTTTCTGAAAAGTAGGAGCTAGACGTGGTAACCTCCTCTCACGGGTGACCTCTCTGGCACGCTCCTGGAACCGTAGGTCAATCCGGGTGGCAAGAGTTATTAAGTCATCGAGAGTGGTAGGAATGTCCCGTCCGGCAAGTTCATCTTTAATACGGCCGGACAGACCCTCCCAGAAGACGGAAACCAGAGCGTCGTTATCCCAGGCCAGCTCCGAGGCAAGGGTACGGAACCGTATGGCATATTGGCCCACGGTGAGACTCCCCTGACGGAGGCGTAGCAACGATGATGCAGATGAGGTCCTCCGTCCGGGTTCGTCGAAGACTTTCCGGAAAGCCGTGAGAAAAGCAGGCAAGTTGGACACCAGGGGGTCTCCTCTCTCCCATAGAGGATTTAGCCAGGCCAGGGCCTCCCCGGTGAGATGGGACATGATGAAGGCAATTTTGGCCCGGTCGGAGTTAAACTGGTAGGACAAAAGTTCGAAATGCAGGGTGCACTGATTTAAGAAGCCCCGAGCCTGGACGGAGTCGCCTCCGAAGCGAGGAGGTGCAGAAAGCCGGGGTCCGGGGTAGGATACCATGGTATTAGTGGGCAGCGGAGCTGCCGGATTGCAAGATATGGCACTGGCGGAGGTTGTTGGTGGATCAGACAGAGTGTTCAGGCGAGTATTAACATTCCGCAGGTGACCCAGGATGGACTCCTGTTGGGACCTCTGACGGGACAGTTCAAGACAGAGGTCCGAGAGCGAGGGAGCTTGGGTGCCACCGGGTTCCATGGCCCGAGCAAACTGTAACGGGTCTGGGAGGCGGAACCTCTGAGCTACTATACAAGGGGGCGGCCCTTGTAAGGGAGCGGGTGGCAGTCTCTGGATGAACGGACAGGGAGATACGGCAAGTGATCAGGGCAGTCTCTGGGTAAAGGGTAGGTACGACCTGTGATGGCAGAGCCTCCGGGTAGGCTATCAGGCAGATGGTAGATGTGTGCTCCCAGGTGAGCAAGCGAGAGTCTCTGGAATAGCAAGTGGTCACGGCACGTGACGGCGGAACCTCCGGGCTGGCAAGCAGGCAGGTAACGGAGAAGCGCTCCCAGGTGAGCGGACAAGAGTCTGAAGTAGCTGATGGTCACAGCACGTGACAACGGAGCCTCCGGGCAGGCAAGCAGGCAGGTAACGGAGAAGCGCTCCCAGGTGAGCGGGCAAGAGTCTGGAATAGCTGGTGGTCACAGCACGTGACGGCGGAGCCTCCAGGTAGGCAAGCAGGCAGGTAACGGAGAAGCGCTCCCAGGTGAGCGGGCAAGCTGGTCCATAGACAGACTGACCGGAGTTGTAAGGCAGACCGTCGGACCTCAGGAAAGCAGGCAGGTAGCTGATGTGCGCTCCCAGGTGAGCGGGCAGGCTGGTCCTTTAGACAGACTGACAGGAGTAGTAAGGCAGACCGTCGGACCTCAGACTGGCAGACAGGTAACAAGTATTCAGGCAGGAATCAGGCAGGTAACTGGCAGGAAACTGGCAGGAAACTGGCAGCGGGACCTGAGGGCTGAAGCACAGGTGAGACACAGGTGCAAACAACATTGCTCGGGCACCTCCATTTTGGAGGAGGTGCCTTATATATGATGAAGTCCTCCGGCCATTGGCCGGGGACTCCTTAGGACGGCGCGCGCGGCCCCTTTAAGAGGAGGGGAGCGCGCGCGCGTGCGCCCTAAGCACAGGGGCCGGGAAGGAGCGCGCGCTGAGAGCAGAGCGGGAGGAGGACGCCGGGAAGGAGCGCGCGCTGACAGCAGAGCGGGGAGAGGACGCCGGGCACGGAGCAGAGCGGTGAGGGGAGCAGCGTCCCTGCCTAGCAGAGGGCAGGGACGCCAGCGCTACACATTGAGACAGCTGATCGGTGGTGGTGCTAATTATCGGACACTGCTTATCTGATATTGGTGACCTATCAGCATAGTTTTTTGTCTCATTTTTTTTTTACGGTGTTCACTGAAGATGTTAACTAGTGTGACAGTTTTATAGATCAGGTCGTTCCGGATACCAAATATGTGTATTTTCTCTAATAACTCCCCATGAGAGCACCACAGGAGGATGTCACCCCACCCTAATAGGGACAGGAAACACAAGGAGGTCAAATAGCCCCTCCCTCATCCTCCCTCCAGTTTTTTTACTGTTCCTATTGGGATGAAGAGGTCATCCTATGGTGCTCTGTGCTGGCTGCAGACACTACTCTCTCTTACCTTAGCTGGGCAGCTGGGAACAATTGCGGGTCTCTCCTCTCTGAAGCTGCTCCTATCTCCTCTGGTACTCAGGACTTCCCACCCAGTCCACGCCCAAGAGTATGGTCTGGTGGGCATTAGGCTGGAGGCCTTCTGGAGCTCTCCAGCCTATCTCCTCCCCCTCCTCATACAGCCTCCGGAGTAGCGTGGGACGCCAAGCGCTGTATTACATTCCACTTCTGGTTTCCCTCACTGTGCGAGACGTGCTCCCCGGGCACCGGAAGTGACGTCGGACACAGACTGGTGACGTCACGTCCGGCCTGCGTTCCACACTGGAACCCATAAGCAAAATAAAGTGAATGCCTGGAAATTGTCGGGGATATGACCGCCAGTGAACGCAGGAATTACCCCTGCTTCACAGCTGGACAAAGGGGAGGGGTTTCCTCTAGAAGATGAAGGCACTGAGTCCGGTCGCCTATATAAGGCCCTGGACAGAAGACACCCTAAGGTAGAACCAGACCTTTTTTTGTGATATACATGGAGGGGTTAAGTTCTTCCCGCTCCGCGTCTGCAGAGCCCAGTGCTGTTACAGTCCCAGTAAGTTCCTGGCATTGGGGGTCCTCTCCTAGGTGCAGGTTATCACATATACTATCATATTCCTTCTCCCTCTCTTTCACGGGGACAAGGATCCTTCACCAAGGAGTAAAGCTAACAGCAAATGCGCCATATGCGCAAAAAAGGTGTCATCATCTTGTAAAAGACCACTGTGCCAGAAATGTACTGAAAAAGTCATTAGAGAAGAACAGCCATCTCTAATAAAACAAATTAAGGGAATAGTTTGGCAGGAAGATCAATCTTCCATGGCCTCTTTTTCCAAGTTCACCTCCAGTACACCTCCGAGGGCTAAGAAAAGGAAGATTTCCCAGGAGGAAGAGAAGGATTCAGATTCTCAGGATGAGATGTCCTTACCAGAAAACTTCCTGGAGGAAGGAGAAGTAAGCCCAACAGAAGAAGGCCAAGAAAATAAAAAAAGATTAATTTTCTTCTGAATACATGGAGGAACTCCTTGCAGCTGTAAGGAAGACAATGGAGGTGGAAGAAGAAAGAACCACCAGAACAGTTCAGGAGGAAATGTTTGGTGGTCTCCGGTCAGGAAAAAAGATGCTCTTTCCCATACATAAGAATATTCGAGATTTAATCTTAGATGAATGGGAATACCCGGAGAAACTACTGAATATACCCGCGGAACTAAAGGACAGATTCCCGTTGGATGACGAGACTTCAAAATGTTGGACCGAAGTACCAAAGGTTGACATCCAGGTAGCAAGAGTTGCTAAAAAACAATGCTGCCTTTCGAAGACTCCTCACAGCTGAAAGATCCCCTGGACCGTAAAATGGACAGTCTTCTAAAGAAGTCTTGGAAGACGTCAGCAGCCCTACTAAAAACAAATGTGGTCACATGTGTGGCACGCTCTATGTCCAGATGGCTTAACCAGCTAGAAGAACATCTTAGTATGGGCACCCCTAGAGAGGATATACTAACATCTCTACCTATCCTGCAGAAGGCCACAGACTTCCTAGCAGACGCATCAGCAGAATCCATGAGGGTAGCAGCTAGATCATCAGTCCTGTCAAATTCTACAAGATGTGCACTTTGGTTAAAATCCTGGAGTGGAGATGCAACCTCTAAGATAAAGTTCTGCTCTATTCCCTTTCGGGGAGAATACAGCTTTGGACTAGCCCTTGATGATCTACTGGAAAAAGCTGCGGACAAAAAGAAATCTCTACCTGAATCCAAAAACTACAGGAAGAGACCCATTTGTCCCCCTCAGGAACAAAACCCTCAGTACAAAGGGAAAGGGACATGCTATCGGTGAAGTTACCCCAAAGGGAGAAAAGGCAGAAATATTTTTTTCTCCCAAGGTCAATGACAGCACAAGTCATGACGCTAAGACGGTAGGGGGTCGCATTTCAAGATTCTTTCCCCAGTGGTGAAAAATTAGTTCCAAGCAATGGATCTTAAGATCAGTCCAGGATGGAATAAAAATCAAATTTCCTTCCTGTCCTCCATGACGAATAAGATTAACGCACCTCTCTTCACCAAGGCTAAGAACTGCACTGATGTCCAGTCTGAGGAACTTGCGATCCTTGGGAGTGATCTCCCTGGTTCCGGAAACAGAAAAGAACAAGAGCCACTATTCCCATCTTTTCCTTATAAGAAAACCAAGCGGTGTTTACAGGATCATAATAAATCTAAAACCCTTGAATCAATACATTGTCTACAGCAAATTCAAAATGGAGTCCATCAAATCAATAGTCCCCCTGATAGGACAAAGTTTTGTGATGGCGACCAACAACTTAAAGGATGCATACTACCACATCCCCATTCATCCAACATATCAGAAATTCTTAAGATTCACAGTAACCCAAGGAAAACACATACTACATTACCAGTTCAATGTCTTACCATTCAGAATATCGGCAGTACCTCAAATCTTCACAAAGATTATGGCAGAAATCGTAGCCTCCATCAGGAAAGAAAATCTTTGCATTATTTTGTATCTCAACGGTTTCCTACTAGTGGGCTCCTTGGTATCTTCTCTTCTAGAAGATTTACAAAAAACAATCTAGATACTAACATCTCTGGGATAGTTGGTAAATCATCAAAAATCAGATTTGATCCCTTCCACAAAAAAGACGTTCCTAGGCGTTCTATTAAACTCTCACAAACAAACCTCCTTCTTGCCGGAAGAAATATAGATCCTATTATAAGATTCAAGATAGCTTTCCTACAATCACAAAAAAAAGTATCGCTAAGATTCGCAATGTCTGTTCTCAGTTCCATGACAGCCTGCATACAATGGGTAGCCTGGGCCCAAGCACACACCAGAGTTCTGAAAACCTATATCCTCACGCACTGGGACGGATCCCCAGAGTTCTTAAACAAATTCTAATACCCTTTCAAATAAAAACATCTTTGACCTGGTGGCTCAGCCCAGAGAACCTAAGAACAGGAGTTTCTTGGATCCAGAATCCTCTAGTGACTGTAACCGTGGATGCCAGCAAAAGAAGGTGGTGAGCTATGGTCACCCAGACTTTCTTCCAAGGACTCTGGACGAAAGAAATCAGCCAACAGTCCTCCAATTTCAGGGAACTGAAAGCATTAGAAGAGGCACTCAGAGCATCAACATCAATGGTCGGGGGCACACACTTATTAGTCTACTCAGACAATATGACTATGGTTGTCCACCTCTGCCATCAGGGAAGCACAAGGCACGAGGACCTAAAGGGTATCTCGGCGAGAATATTCTCCTGGGCAGCCTATCAGCTCTACACATAAAAGGTTCAATCAACATTCAGACCGATTTCCTGAGCAGGAGAGATATCCATCCAGGAGAATGGGAACTAAATTCAGACATCTTCCAGATTCTTATGAGACGGTGGGGTTATCCACAAGTATGAGGGGCGTTCTTTAAAGATTTCCCCTGACCCACTTCTATTTGTCACAGGACGCTAAAATTTCACATGTGTAATGATATGTCTCTATAGGTTACGTGCCAATTTGCAACACAGAAGAAAGATAGAGAAACAAGGGGCACTCTGGGTGAAACCTGGGAATTAAAAACAGGGATGGGGCGAGAAAACTGCTCACCTGCCCGGGTTGTGCACCCCTGCACAACCCCGGGAATAGCCTGGAGAGCGGAGGTCCACAGTGCCATGGTGCTGCTGCAGCTTGGGCTATCACGTGACCGGCAGTGATGTCACGGCAGGTCCTCCTGAGGCGCAGGTCCTCAAGCAAAATTGACTCCCATGGGAAAGGCAGCTCCTGCCGCGGACCCTCGGAGAGGGACAAATACAGAGCAGATGAAGGACAAAGCCGCGGGCTCCATAGACCGCGGCTTTGTCCTTCATTTGTTCTGAATTTGCAACTCAGAACTGATAATGGTCTTGATTTTACAGGTCCTGAAGTGGTGTGAGGTTTGATAATGGACCCAGTGGAATACAGAGCAGTCATTAAGTTCCTTTACTTGAAAGACCGCACACCAAAGGAGACGTTCGATGAGATGAAAGAAGTTTATGGTGATGATTCATCACCTCATCATATAATGTAGTCAAGAACTAGCATCGTCAATTGAAATGTGGTCGGACTTCGGTACAAACAGCTCCAATTCCAGGGCGACCCCTTTCTCCTATTGGTGAACACAGCATCCAGCAAGTGGTGGTCGCCATTTTGAAAAATTGCCGCGTAACCATTTACCACCTAGCCCAAGATGTCAAGATTAGTGTGGGGTCCGTGGAAAAAATCAACCAAGACCATCTTCACATGCATAAGGTATCCGCTCGCTGGATTCACCGGCTGCTCACACCTTTCCAGAAACAGGAACGAGTCGAATGGTCTCAGTCTTTATTTACGATATGCCATGGAAACCAGGAGGACTTTTTCAACAGACTGATCACACAGGATGAAAGCTGGGTCCATCACTATGATCCTGAGACTAAAGTCCAGTCGATGCAATGGAAGCATCATGACTCACCGCCGCCAAAGAAGGCACGTGCCCAACCATCGGCAGGTAATGCTATGCTCACAGTATTTTGGGACCAGCACCGAGTGGTATTGATGGATTTCCTAGCAAAGGGTACCATGATCACTGGGGCATACATGATTCACTGCTGCGGAAATTGTGAGAAGCCATCAAAACCAAGAGATGTGGCATGCTCACCAAAAGTGTCTGCCTTCTGCAAGACAATGCACCAGTTCACAACTCACATGTTGCCCAAATGGAAGCATGCTCCTGTGGCTTAGAAATTTTACCGCATCCCCCTTATTCACCCGACCTCGCACCATTTGACTTCCACCTCTTTCCAAAAATGAGGTTAATTTTGAAGGGCAAGCATTTTCCAGATGATGAGACTCTGATTTTCGAAGTCACAACGTGGCTTTTGGAGCAACCTGTCGACTTCTACAAGCGAGGTATTTACAATTGCTAAAAGAGATGGGAGAAGTGTGTGTCCCTAGGTGGCATCTATGTAGAGAAGGACTAATAACTGTGCCAAGTTTCATTGCTCTCATTCCACAGGAAGTGGGTCAGGAGAAATCTTTATGAACGCCCCTCGTAGATCTCGTTGCAAGATATCAAAATACCAAAGTGGATCAATATGTCTCCCTGAATCCAGACGATATCTGCTTAGGCGTAGATGCATTTGCCTATTCTTGGAGGTTCAAACTAGCATATGCCTTTCCCCTGATTCCAGTTCTACCCAGAACACTGCAAAAAATAAGAGCCGTGAAAGTCAGAATAATCCTGATTGCTCCACTATGGCCGAAGAGAAGATGGTTTGGCACACTAAACAGCTTAAGCATAGAGGGTCCCCTAATTCTACCATCAATCAGAAACCTCCTCTACCAAGGTCCAATACTCCATCCAGATCCCGGGAGCCTACATTTAGTGGCCTTGCTTCTGAGTTCACAATCTTAAAAGCAAAAGGCCTCTCGGAACGAGTCATTCAAACCCTACAGAAAAGTAGAAAACAGGTGACATTCCATATACCTCAAAATATGGAAAATCCTTCTGTCATGGTGTAAGCAAAATTCACCAGACCTTCATCATCCAGATGAGGTCTCAGACCTAGCACCCTCAAAGTTCAGATTGCAGCGTTAAGTTCTTACTTTGACCAGAGCCTGGCTGAACATCGATGGATAAAAAGGTTCATGACGGCGGCTACTCGTCTTCGTCCCAGATTGATCAACCATGTTCTCACCTGGGACCTTAATATTGTCTTTAAAAGGGTTTTCCCATGAATGAAAGTTCATTTTAAAAATTGTCTGTGTCTGACCATGCACGGAACATACCACAGCTCCTGGGCAGGGGAGGAAGCAAAAGACAATACAGACATTATAGCATGGGATCACAGAGGATTCATTTTGTGAGGCATATTCCGTACATGGTCAGACACAGACAATTTTTAAAATGAACTTTCATTCGTGGGAAAACCCCTTTAAAGGCCTAACATTGCCACCATCTTCAATAGATCTGGACAAATTGTTTTGGAAAATGGCCTTCCTGATAGCAATCACTACGGCCAGGAGAGTGGGAGAAATCCAGGCCTTTTCAATAAATTTGAAAGTAATGGATGACAGAATTATTCTTCAACTGGAGCCACCTTTCCCACCAAAGGAAGTATCAGAGTTACACAGGTCGCAGGAAATAATCCTACCTTCCTTCTGCCAAAATCCAACAAATGAAAGGGAGGAAGAATTCCATTCTCTGGATGTAAGACGAGTGGTCCTTCACTACCCCCAGAAAACGAAACCTTGGAGAAAGGATCAAAATCTGTTTATCCAACTTTGATGGTCAAAATAAAGGCAAGAAGATATCAAAATGTATTATTACCAACTGGATCAAAAAAGCAATTATAAAAACATATCAGATCCAGAACCTCTCACCTCCAGAAAAATGTACGGCGCACTCTACTAGGGCCGTATCCGTCTCCTGGGCAAAGAAAGCCAGCACTTCCATCGAGCAGATCTGCAAAGCAGCTACCTGGTCCTCGGTCCATACCTTCTCCAAACATGATAAGCTAGACCTAATGGCCATTAAAGACTTAGCATTTGGGAGGAAAATTCTCCAGGCCATTGTCCCTCCCTAACATTAGTCTTTGGTACTCCTCCTGTGGTGCTGTCGTGGGGGGTTATTAGAGAACATAGAATTAGACTTACCAGTAATTCGGTTTCTAATAACCCACCATGACAGCACGGGTAATTCTCTCCCCTGGCTTGACTTGCCAAAAATTACTGAAATTTGAATAATAATAAATAAAATTTGAAGCATTCATACTTGTGTGGTCCTTTACAAAATCACTGGGGGGAGGATGAGAGAGGGGCTATTTATCCTCTATGTGTTTCCTATCCCTATTAGGGTGAGGTTGGATCCAGTTGGATAAACACGTAAGTGGGCTACGCTGCTGACCAGAGTCATCCAAATGACTGGATAGGCTTTTGACATGAGTTTGGAGAATAGTGTCAAGATAATAGGATAAATTACCTGTAAGTGATCCTATCCCAGATATGATTGGTCGCCCTGGAGGGTTCTCAAGAGATTTATGTATCTTTGGGAGGTGATACATGAATGGTATGTTTGGATCATTAGTAGTCAAGAGCTTTTTTTCTTTCTTATTTAAAATACCCTGTTCAAAAGCTTTAGAGATGAGTTGGGAATATTTGGCATATATGGGTGGAAATGGATCATTATGTATGATTTCATAGTGCTCTGGGCTAGATAAAATATTAAAAGCTTCTTTAATATAGTCATCTCGATCCTGTACCACTATACCACCCCCCTTGTCGGCAGACCATATGACAATGTTGGGGTTATTCTTAAGGGATTGTATAGCCATTTTTTCTTGCTTTGTGAGATTGTTCTTGGAATATCCATGTGTGTTACTTTTAATGTTTTTAAAATCATCAAGTACCAACTCCAAAAATGTATTTACAAAATGGCCTTGACTTTCATGTCGATAAAAATTAGACTTGGGCTGGACATCAACGTGAAAATTTGTAGGTGAAGCATCCTGTGGAGGGGGTTTATTTTTGTTTATGGAAAAGTGTCTTTTCAGAGATAATTTTCTGATAAATGTATGAAGGTCAAGGAATATGTTGAAATCATCAACCGTGTTGGTGGGACAGAAAGGGAGCCCTTTAGATAGTACCGCTATTTCAGTGGTGCTCAAAGAATATTAAGATAAATATATTGTTTGTTGGAGGGCTATTTTTTACATTTGAGTTTGATTGGGTGAGATTTTTCCTTTTTTTTATTGTTTTTCCCTCCTCTTGTACCCTTCCTAGATTTTTCCTTTTTGTGGCTTTTGTTAGAAATTTTTTTTTTATTGATGAGGTGTTTTGGGCACTAGCAGGTGCTGAAGCCGAGTGAATAGGAGGTAGAAATGGCACTGAACCCATGCTTCCTGCTTTGGTGTTATCCAAATGGTGTTACTGGTCACTTGAAGATTGTTTGTGACTGTGGGGGATTTTTCAACTTGAAGTTCTAAAAAAGTGGGGAGAAAATCCGCGGAAGTGTCGTGAACTGAGAAATCAAGATCAATATCATGGTTGCTTGGTGGAAGTGAAATGTGTGAGAGTGGGGCAGGGTATGGGTTCAGGGGAGTTGGTGTGAGTGGTATGAGTGATATTTCATCTGGTATGTGAGTGGACATTAAATCGGACGGGATTTGAAAGGAGGGAATGTTGGAGGCCGGAATGTGTATGTTATGTTCAGTGCGCAAACGATGGATTTTGTCTTTGATCACTTGCAAATATTTCTCCGTATTGCATACAGAGTTGGTGGGGGATAGAGCAGAGGAAGATGTGATAGGATTGGCAGATTTTGTTGGTGGAATTGAATTGCCAGGAGGAGTTATAGAGGGACTTGATATGAGAGACCGATTTTTTGTATTGTTTTTGAAATTGTATTTACTGTTTAAAAATGTTCGTGAGTTGTTGTTATTGGTACGTGGTGCAATACTATCAGGTTGGCTGGGTATAGTGGAGCTGGAAGTTCTCCTTTTGGTAATATTACTAGAGATGGGTTTAAAGGCTTTGGCAGTAGCATTCCCACCACGATAGTCTAACCTGTCTCTAGTGAGTTTTTTTGGATTTTTTTGTAATCATTTCATGTTCCAAAGTGAGTATCCTAGATACAATATATTGGAATTTATTATTTGAAAATCTTTATGTAAAGAAAACTCAGTTAATTCTCTAGTGAGGTGGTTAATGCGTGTAGACACTTGTGACGCAATATTTGATCTTTTTGCAAATAAACACTCTAAAAGACCTTTCATGCATGTACTTAAAATGGTGTCCCATTTAGAAGTAAAGGAAAGGTCCTTAGGAAAAGGGGAGACATGTGGGATTCTGAGCCCCCTGGGACAAATATTTTCTCTCATATAAATCGCTAGGAAGCGTGCATCAATGTTAAAGTGCATCTCTTCTCTAAGAGCATTTCAAAATCCATAAAAAGGTTCTTCATCCCTATGATATCCTCTTCAGTATAAGGTACATGGTCAAGAGGGTCCTCTTCATTAGAAAGTTCAAAAGTACCTACATATTGTTGAATGAGTCTTTCTCTTTGGAGAGAGCAGTTCCTGAAGTAATCCATGCTGGAAATGGAACGTGATCCTCTCCCTGGCTGCTGCGGTCCCTCAGGCTGCTGCGTTCCCTCAGGCTGCTGCGGTCCCTCAGGCTGCTGCGGTCCCTCAGGCTGCTGCTGCATCTGCCACTTGCACTTGTATCCAAAAGAGCAGGTGGGTGATTCTATGTAGATCTAAATGTGGGGAACAGAGCGCACAATAGGGTGATACCCTATGGAGGGAGATTAAGAGAGTGCTGGCCACACTCACCTGATGGAGTTGTGACAGGCACAACTCCTATGAAGGCATGAAGAAAACCAGCTGCTGCTGCCCTGTGGCTGGAAGATAAATCCTCCAGGAGATATTGGATCCAGTCGAATAAACACGTAGGTGGGCTGCGCTGCTGAAGTAAATCAATTCTTCAGAGATGATGATGATGAAAAGGCTTTTTATTAACAACGCGTTTCAACGCCGTACCGGCGTCTTTTTCAAGTTAAAAAAACAAATGCGTACAGCATGAGAATGGATAGGTTTTTAACCCCTTTCCAACCCTTGCCGTATTAGTACGCACATTTGCGTACCCCCCGTTCAGTGAGGGCTGCTGCGCTGAGCCCTCACTGAACCGAGCACATGTCAGCTGATTCTTACAGCTGACATGTGCCCGCAACAGCCGCGGGTGGAATCGCGATCCACCTGTGGCTGTTAACATGTTAAATGCCGCTGTCAATCTCCGACAGCGGCATTTAACGCACGCTTCCGGGTTGCGCGTCATAAGCCCAGCCCATCGGCGACCCCGTCACGTGATCGCGGGTCACCGATGGGTGGGCATGACAACCCAGGGTCTGCAGCAGACGCCTGTGGTTGTCATGATCTGGTCGCTATGAGCGCCACCTAGTGGTCGGCGCTCATAGCACAGGACCATTTCTGCTGCATGCAGGGGATCTGCTCGTCCCCTGTATGTAGCAGAGACGATCAGACAACTGCTGCTTCTAGTCTCCTATGGAGACTATTGAAGCATGCAGTAAGTGAAAAAAAAAAGTTTTTAAAAATATAAAAAAAATAAAAAAATATAAAAGTTTAAATCACCCCCCTTTTGCCCCATTCAAAATAAAATATATATAAAAAAACCCCTCCATAGACACATTTGGTATTGCCGCGTTCAGAATCGCCCCATCTATCAATATAAAAAAAGAATTAATCCGATCGGTAAACGGTGTAATGAGAAAGAAATTCTAAACGTCAGAATTACGTTTTTTGGTCACCGCAAAATTGCAATAAAATGCAATAACGGGCGATCAAAACATCGGATCTACCCCAAAATGTTATTAATAAAAACGTCAGCCTGGAGCGCAAAAAATAAGCCCTCACCCAGCCCCGGATCACGAAAAATGGAGATGCTACAGGTCTCGGAAAATGGCGCTATTTTTTTTTATTTTTTTTTACCAAATTTTAGAATTTTTTTTCACCACTTAAATATAAAATAACCTATACATGTTTGGTGTCTACGAACTCGTAATGACCTGGAGAATAAGAATGGCAGGTCAGTTTTAGCGTTCAGTTAACGTGGTAAAAAAAATAAATAAAAAACAACTGTGGTATTGCACTTTTTTTGCAATTTTACCGCACTTGTAATTTTTTTCCCATTTTCCCGTACATGATATGGTAAAACTAGTAAAGGCGTTGAAAAGTACAACTTGTCCCGCAAAAAATAAGCCCTCACACGGCCATATTGTCCAAAAAATAAAAACGCTATGGCTCTGGGAACAAGGGGAGCAAAAAACGAAAAAGCAAAAACGACAAAACCCAAGGTTGCGAAGGGGTTAAAGGCCCAAAATGGATGCCAGTTACATAGGGAACACCCACAGGAACACTTAAACAAATGGGAAAATTAGAAAGGGGAGAGACGTTAAACTGGCAATTTCAAATAGATTAAAGGTGGGAAAAAAAAAAAAAGGACCATCCTTAATACTGCGAACAGTTGAATGATTGCAATGTGGGATAAGAACCCAGGATGGGGCAGTGAATAGAAGCCAGTGAGTGAATATTTAACAGGGGAGCTGCCCAGGCAAACATGGGAAAGAGGACAAAGGAAAGAGGGGAAATGCACATACAGTCATATGAAAAAGTTTGGGCACCCCTATTAATCTTAAGCTTAATGTTCTATAAAAATTGGTGTTTTTGCAACAGCTATTTCAGTTTGATATATGTAATAACTGTTGGATACAGTAATGTTTCTGCCTTGAAATGAGGTTCATTGTACTAACAGAAAATGTGCAATCTGCATTCAAACAAAATTTGACAGGTGCATAAGTATGGGCACCTCACCAGAAAAGTGACATTAATAGTTAGTAGATCCTCCTTTTGCAAAAATAACAGCCTCTAGTCGCTTCCTGTAGCTTTTAATGAGTTCCTGGATCCTGGATGAAGGTATTTTTGACCATTCCTCTTTACAAAACAATTCCAGTTCAGTTAAGTTTGATGGTCGCCGAGCATGGACAGCCCTCTTCAAATGATCCCACAGATGTTCAATGATATTCAGGTCTGGGGACTGGGATGGCCATTCCAGAACATTGTAGTTGTTCCTCTGCATGAATGCCTGAGTAGATTTGGAGCGGTGTTTTGGATCATTGTCTTGCTGAAAGATCCATCCACTTTGTAACTTCATATTTATCACTGATTCTTGAACACTATTGTCAAGAATCTGCTGATACTGAGTGGAATCCATGCGTCCCTCAACTTTAACAAGATTCCCAGTGCCAGCATTGACCACACAGCCCCAAAGCATGATGGAACCTCCACCAAATTTTACTGTGGGTAGCAAGTGTTTTTCTTGGAATGCTGTGTTTTTTTGCCACCATGCATAACGCCTTTTTGTATGACCAAATAACTCAATCTTGATTTCATCAGTCCACAGGACCTTCTTCCAAAAAGAAATTGGCTTCTCCAAATGTGCTTTTGCATACCTCAGCCGACTCTGTTTGTGGCGTGCTTGCAGAAACGGCTTCTTTCGCATCACTCTCCCATACAGCTTCTCCTTGTGCAAAGTGCCTTGTATAGTTGACCGATGCACAGTGACACCATCTGCAGCAAGTTGATGCTGCAGCTCTCTGGAGGTGGTCTGAGGATTGTCCTTGACTGATCTCACCATTCTTCTTCTCTGCCTTTCTGATGTTTTTCTTGGCCTGCCACTTCTGGCCTTAACAAGAACTGTCCCTGTGTTCTTCCATTTCCTTACTATGTTCCTCACAGTGGAAACTGACAGGTTAAATCTCTGAGACAGCTTTTTGTATGCTTCCCCTGAACAACTATGTTGAATAATCTTTGTTTTCAGATCATTTGACAGTTGTTTTGAGGAGCACATGATGCCACTCTTCAGAGGAGATTCAAACAGGAGAACAACTTGCAAGTGGCCACTTTAAGTAGCTTTTCTCATGATTGCATACACCTGGCTATAAAGTTCAAAGCTCCATGAGGTTACAAAACCAAAAAAAGTGCTTTAGTAAGTCAGTAAAAAGTAGGTAGGAGTATTTAAAACAAGAAAATGATAAGGGTGCCCATACTTATGCACCTTTCAAATTTTGTTTGAATGCAGATTGCACATTTTCTGTTAGTACAATAAACCTCATTTCAAGGCAGAAACATTACTGTGTCCAACAGTTATTACATATATCAAACTGAAATAGCTGTTGCAAAAACACCAATTTTTATAAAACATTAAGCTTAAGATTAATAGGGGTGCCCAAACTTTTTCATATAACTGTATAAATGGTACCACATAAATAAAAGACAAAGTGTTGAGGAGAAGCAATTGGAGTGTAGGAGAGATGTGATTAGAACCTGGGATTTGGCAGTGTATGGACATCAGAAGGGCAACATTTAACAGGAGCCATCTAGGTGGATGAGGGAAAGGTGATACAGAAAAGGGAACTATACTTATAAATGAATAAAAAGGACAAAAAGTGTTGTAAAGACTGCAGTTTGGAGTGCAGGAGAAACCAGATTTGAACTCAATATGAGCCATTGAATAGGGGCCAGAAAGTGCCGCGGAAGGTGTAGTGAGACTAATGGGTGGAAACTAACAAAAAAAAAAAAAAAGAGTTAAAAAGGGGGATGAAAAATGAAATGGGGATAATAATTTTCAGAAATACATAATCATGAACAAGAATAACATTTTTGGAGTTGGATGATTTTAAAAACATCAAAAGTAACACACATGGATATTCCAAGAACAATCTCACAAAGCAAGAAAAAATGGCTATACAATCCCTTAAGAATAACCCCAACATTGTCATACGGTCTGCCGACAAGGGGGGTGGTATAGTGGTACAGGATCGAGATGACTATATTAAAGAAGCTTTTAATATTTTATCTAGCCCAGAGAACAATGAAATCATACATAATGATCCATTTCCACCCATATATGCCAAATATTCCCAACTCATCTCTAAAGCTTTTGAACAGGGTATCTTAAATAAGAAAGAAAGAAAAAAAGTTCTTGACTACTAATGGTCCAAACATACCATTCATGTATCACCTCCCAAAGATACATAAATCCCTTGAGAACCCTCCAGGGCGGTCAATCATATCTGGGATAGGAGCACTTACAGGTAATTTATCCTATTATCTTAACACTATTCTCCAAACTCATATCAAAAGCCTATCCAGTCATTTGGATGACTCTGGTTATCTGATTAGGATTTTACAGGGCATAACTTGGGAAGATGCATATTTATTTATTACACTTGATGTCGCCTCATTATACACTAATATCAGACACAACATTGGTTTACATTGCATTAATCTATTTTTGTTGAAAAATGCAAGGTTAAGTAAACCACACAAAGCTTTTATTCTGGAAGATTTGGATTTTATTTTACAAAATCATTTTTTTAAGTTCCAAAATAATGTTTAGCATAAAAAATGTGGCACAGCTATGGGGACAAGGGTAGCCCCAAGCTATGCAAACTTATTTATATACAATTCCAGATAGAATGCCAACATTGTTCTATACAAAAGGTTTATAGATGATCTTTTTATTATTTGGAAAGAGGATCCACAAACAGTTTCATACTTTTTATCTTATTTTAATTCTAATGATTGGGGGATTACTTTTACTCCTACAATAGGGAAAGATTTTATTAACTTTTTAGATATCACCAGCTCTCATCAGGGACAACATGTAATTACTAAAACTTTTTTTGAAGATGTGGATGCCAATAGTTATATCCATTTTTACAGCGGTCACTATAAAAAGTGGCTTGAAAATGTCCCTTTTAACCAATTTCAACGGATAAAACGTAACTTCAGCAATAAGGTTGATTTTGAATCACAAGCCAATATCCTGCGTGAGCGTTTTCATAGGCAAAGTTACCCCAAAGGGCTTATCAAGCACGCTTATCAGAAAACTAGGAACTTATCACAAAAACAGTGCATCCAGCCCAAAACTGTCCCACAGGGTAGTGCAGGTGATGATTTTAATTGTAATTTTATCACAAATTTCAATTCAGCACATGAGTCCACATTCCTAAACAGCCTAAGGTTACCTTCAGGAGAGCCCCTACACTGAGAAACATCCTAGCCCCCAGTGGTACACGCACCAATAAACATTCACAAAAAAATGGGAGTTTTAAATGCTTTTCAAGAAAATGTCTTTGTTGCAACAGCATTAAACATAATACCCAGACTTTTAAATCTAACCATACAGGTGAAGTTTTTACGATCAAGTCAAATATGAGCTCTCAATCTCGCTTCATTATATACCTCATAGAATGCCAATGTGGCCTGCAGTACCTTGGGCAGGAACACCCAGACACTACACCGAAGGTTTAACTCTCATCGGTCCAATATTGTAAAAGGTTTCATGAAGCACAGTTTATCCCGGCATTGCGCATTGGTGAACGGTAAGAATGCCACAGGTATCTCTATCACACCAGTTGAATCCATTTCCCTTGATCTCCCAAACTCTATGGAAACCTTGAAGAGAAAATAAATATATTGGATATACAGGATCAGCACACTTAAACCCTATGGACTCAATGAAATTACTGAGATTTTTATTTATTTATTTATTTTATTCTATTTTATCTCTGTACAGTCGTTGCATATGGTCACAGATCCTTTTTCTTATGTATTTTCTTAGGTACTCTTTCTTATGTATTTTAATACCCTTCTGATTGTTATTTTAATAATTTCTATTAATATCCCCATTTTTAATTCTATATCACAATGTGTCTTATCCTAAATAATCAATATACACATGATCTTGGATCCAATTTATCCATTCTTGAAAACTCATTTTGTAGTTTTTTGGATTTTAAATTATTCACGGCTTATTTTTTTATTATTCTTGTCCATGATTTTGTATTTATGAAAATTATTATCCCCATTTCATTTTCCGGTCCCCTTTTTAACTCTTTTTTTTTTTTTGCTAGCTTCTACCCATTAGTCTCCCTACACCTTCCGCGGCACTTTCTGGCCCCTATTCAGTGGCTCATATTGAGTTCAAATCCGGTTTCTCCTGCACTCCAAACTGCAGTCTTTACAACACTTTTTGTCCTTTTTATTCATTTATAGGTATAGTTCCCTTTTCTGTATCACATTTCCCTCATCCACCTAGATGGCTCCTCTGTTAAATGTTGCCCTTCTGATGTCCATACACTGCCAAATCCCAGGTTCTAATCACATCTGTCCTACACTCCAATTGCTTCTCCTCAACACTGTGTCTGTTATTTATGTGGTACCATTTATATGTGCATTTCCCCTCTTTTATTTGTCCTCTTTCCCACATTTGCCTGGGTGGCTGCCCTGTTAAATATTCACTCACTGGCATCTATTCACTGCCCCATCCTGGGTTCTTATCCCACATTGCAATCATTCAACTGTTCACATTTTAGCAGTATTAAGGATGGTCCTTTTTTTTTTCTTCCTGTGCCGCTCAGCCGCTGCCGCTCACCTATTGGCACGGAACGGTCACTGCGTGTTTTCACGCAG
This sequence comes from Phyllobates terribilis, assembly GCF_046119375.1. Taxonomy (NCBI): domain Eukaryota; kingdom Metazoa; phylum Chordata; class Amphibia; order Anura; family Dendrobatidae; genus Phyllobates; species Phyllobates terribilis. The sequence goes on from NW_027362769.1 coordinate 49,662,928, forward strand.
TGGCAATTTAATAACGGGCTTAGCACATCATACTGTGGGAACTGACACCCGCTCATGACGAGCTATGCCCGTCATTGGTCGTAAAGGGGTTATTCAACATTTATGCACCTAATCATTCTTTTTTTCTGAAACTATGTGAGAAACTGCAAGAAAGACACCCCTCTAACGTAATTATTGTCTGAGATTTAAAAAACCTTTGCATGCTTTTTTGTAGATAGAATATACCCATCCACATCAGCACAAAAGGGACCCTCTCCACTTCCAGACCTTATAAGCAAACTTAACATAATTAATGCTTGACAGTTTCGTTATCCCACTGTGGTAGGTTGACTCACTCGGCTATGCATTGAGGTATAAACAGAACACTGTCTCTTTAAATTTTCAGTCCATGATAAATAAACACAGCCCAACAGGCCTAACGGAAAACAAAATGAGCAATGAGTCCAGCAAAGTCCTAGCACTGGCCGGGGTCCGATCACTCAGGGTTAGCAAAACCACACTGTTCAGGTTTAGCAGAAACCAACACACACACCTCTCTCTGGAGCTGGCCTCCAGATACTGAACACCTTCAGAGTTAAAAGGCTGGCTTCTTATAGCCACTAAACCACGCCCTGGAGAGGAGATAGGGTGGATAGCTTCTCTTCCAGCACTTAGCTATCCATCTGTAAGACATGCCCTTGTAACTCTGGCTATTAACCTTCTCTGCACCTAATGTGCAGGAGAAACCTCCATGTTTTACATCACTGAAGCAAAAAGTCACGTATCTCCCCTCCAGTATTCTTTCAGTGACTCTGTCACATATCCCCCCCCTCTGCCCAAAGCCGGGGGTTTGTACACCTTCAGGCACCAGACATGGAATTCTAGAGAGGGCATCAGCATTTCTATGTAGTTTCCCGGGCCTGTGTGCTACATTAAAAATTAAAGTCTTGTAGTGCTAGGAACCACCTAGTTACCCTGGGCATTTTTACCTCTCTTTTCTCTCAACCATCTCAACAAGTCATGGTCTGATACAAGTCTAAACTTACGGCCTATTAGGTAGTATGTCAGTGTATCTATGGCCCATTTTATGGCTAGACACTCTTTTTTCTACTATTGCATAATTTTTCTCGCAGGATAAGAGCTTCCGGCTCAGATAGAGAATGGGATGTTCTTCCCCATTAATCTCTTGAGAGAGTACGGCTCCTAGACCAACTTCTGCAGCATCTGTCTGGACCACAAACTCTTTCTCAAAGTCTGGTGGGACCAACACCAGCTGCTTACACAGTACTAGCTTCAACCGTTGGAACACTTTCTCTGTTTCCTCCGTCCATTTCACCATTGTTGATCTGGTGCCTTTGAGGAGATCCGTAAGTGGCGCGGCCATCATGGCAAAATTTGGGATAAACCGCCGGTAATATCCCACCATTCCCAGGAATGCTCTCACTTGCTTTTTGGAGAGCGGTTGCAGACAGTTCTGGATTGCCTCCACTTTATTGACTTGTGGCTTTATCTCGCCTGTACCGAAGACGTAGCCAAAGTACTTGGCTTCTTCCTTTCCAACTGCGCATTTTTTTGCATTTATTGTAAATCCCGCCTTCCTTAGAGCATTCAGAATCGCCTGTACCTTAGGTAATGACTAGCCCAGTCAGGGCTAAAGATCACAATGTCGTCAAGGTAGGCTGCGGCATACTTCTTATGTGGGGCTAGGATCCGATCCATAACCCTCTGGAAGGTGGCTGGGGCCCCCTGCAGTCCGAACAGCATCCAAGTGTATTGGAAACACCCATCAGGTGTCGAGAAAGCCATCTTCTCCTTGGCCGTTGGAGACATGGGGATCTGGCAGTAGCCCTTCGTTAGGTCTAGTGTGGTCATATACCGTGCCGGTCCAAGCTTCTCGATGAGTTTGTCGACGAGGGGTATCGGGTATGCATCACACTTGGACACCTCATTCAGCCGGCGGTAGTCGTTACAAAACCTCCACTCCCCATTGGGTTTTGGCACGAGGACGATGGGACTTGACCATCCACTCTTTGATTCCTCTGTCACCTTGAGATCACCTCTCAGTGTGCCTCAGGAATTCTGCAGGGCTTCAGGTTCACTCGTATATGCGGCTCTGTTAGCACGTCATGCTCTACCACCTGAGTAAGCCCTGGCAACTCTGAGAGCAGGTCACAATTCCACTGTAGCAGTTCTTGACATTGTTGCTTCTGGGCCGGCGATAGTCTCTGCTATCGTGACCTCTTCCACCTTGCCTCCAAGAGCGGCTCACAGGCAAGGAGCTTCCACAGGTTCTCTGTCTCGCCACCGCTTGAGCAGGTTCACATAGTACACTTGATGCGGCTTTCTTCGGCCCGGTTGATGGACTTTATAATTAACTTCACTGATTTTCTCCACCAACTCATACGGGCCTTGCCATTTGGCCAGGAACTTGCTCTTTCTGATCAGTTAGTATCTCTTTCGGCAGACCGGTCCTGGCAAATATATGGACGAGTTCCCTGTCTATGCACTTACTTGATAAGTTCCTTAGCGCTACCGCTTCTGGATACAGATGCGCATAGTCTATGACCATCAGAATGTATTGGTGGCCCTGGGCTGATTTGACTAAGGGCCCCACTAGGTCCATAGCAATTATCTCATTGGGGAAATCTATCACCGGTAGTGGAACTAAGGGACTACGGAAATGGGAGGTGGGCGCGGTTATCTGTCAGGTGCGGCAGGACCTACAATTCTCTAAGATTTCCCGGTAACATCCTGGCCAATAGAACCTCCTCATTATTCTCTCCTGGGTTTTCTCAACCCTTAGGTGTCCCCCCAGAATATGTGAGTGGGCCATGTCCAACACCCTCTGACGTATGACCCTGGAACCAACAGCTGTTCCACTACCTCTTCACCTTTTAGTTAAGTAACCTGGTATAATAGCTCCCCCTGAACTGCAAAGTGTGGGTACCTGGTGTCCGCCCCCGGTTCTTGAGCAACACTATTACAAACAGTAACATTGTCCCACGCTCCTTTCAAGGTCAAGTCCTGAACTTGAGCTGACACAAAGTTCTCTCCAGGCACCTATAACTCAGGGAGGTCGGCCACCTCGGTCACAGTCTCATCCCCATGCCAGGAAGGACACACCGTGGGAACTCATCTACTTCCGAAGTAAACCGGGGTATTTCTCTTGGGTCGTGGGTTTTGTCCAAGTGATTCAGTCTGGATCCCTTCCCCCACAAATCCCAGAACAAGGGAAAATCATGCCCCAATTTGACAGGTTGTATCATTTCCTTGACAACCCCGACCTTGTGGAATTGGGCGTCACAGTCTGTTCAGACTGTCACACTGGCCACCGGGTAATTCTTGGCGTCCCCATGTATGCAGTGGATGCCCACAGTTTTGGTAGGGTTCAGCCGGTGGGGAAGGGTGGCACTGATTAGGGTCACCAGACTCCCAGAGTCCAATAGTCCAAGCACCCTTACTCCATTAATGGACACGACACCCTTTTGCCCCTCGCCCGGTTGACCTTCCACACTGCAGGCTGGACAAGCATAATATGAACATTGTCTGCCTAGGCTGCAGTCTATTGGATCAGGGGACACATGACACTGGGCGGCTACGTGTCCAGGGTTGTGACACCGACAACAAACGACATCCCTCACAGCAGTCTTTGTGGCACCTTCAGAGGAAGTGGGATGCCCCTTCCGTGGTGAACCCGCCCCCTTTTGGGTATCCCAGTACGGGGAAGTGACTATGCCTGGTTTCCCGAGGGATTTTTCAATGAACTGGTACCTCTCTACTAGTCCGACGAGGTCGTCTGCGTTCTGGGGATCACCTTGGGAAACCCAAGTCTGTACCAACTTAGGAAGGGAGTGTATGAACCTATCAATCACCACCCGCACGACCATCTGGGCAGGAGTGGAAGACTCCGGCTGCAACCACTTCTGAACGAGATGCAGCAGGTCAAACATCTGCGACCGAGGAGGTTTGTCGCCAGCATACGCCCAGTGGTGGACTCGTTGGGCTCTCATTGCCATATTCACTCCCAGGCGTGCCAGGATTTCTGTCTTTAGTTTGGCATATTCTTTGGCATCCTGCATTGCTAAGTCATAATATGTCTTTTGGGGTTCAACCAACAAATATGGAGCCAGAACCTCTGCCCACTGCTCTGGTGGAAGCCTCTCCCGATCAGCCACCCTCTCAAAGTCTGTCAGAAAGGCTTCTACATCATCCCCTGGGTCATCTTCTGCATGGCCCGTCTTACCGCTTTCTGGACGTACGAACCATCACCTGGACTTGGGGGGAGGGCTGCCAGCCTCCCACGAACTACCTCTGCAAGTAGCTCAATCTGCTGCTGCTGTTGGAACTGGTCCTGCTGATACTGCTGTTGTTGATGGAACTGGTCTTGTTGCTGCAGCTGCTGTTGCATCAGTAGTTTATTTGTCTCTTGCTGCTGCTCCCATTACTGCTGCTGTATGTTCTGCTGGCTCTGCTGGTACTGCTGCATGCTCTGCTGGTGCTGCGTTTGCTGCGCCTGTAACAAATGCTTAAGCGCGTCCTCCATTTTGCCCGGCGTCACTTGCTGGTTTACGTCCGCCTTCACCCAGGACATGCAATGCCTCTTATAACGGTCACACGTGTTCGCTGCGAATGCTGCCTCCTCTTCTCCAGACCCGGGTACCATCCGCACATTGAATCGCTTAATATCTGCATATGCACATGTAGTCATGCGGGTATTAAGCGATTCAATGCAAGTCAATGGCGGCAATTACGCTGCGTGTCCGCAAAATTAATGGACATGCTGCATATTTTTCCGCAATGATAATCCGCAGTGGAAATTTCCGCAGCATGTGCACAGCATATGCGGATTATCATTGGGGACCATGGGGCACGTATTACTAAGCGTTTTTTTAAGCGTCTTCGCTGTGGAAATTCCACGGCAAAAACGCTTGAAAAACGCATAGTGGGCACGCTGCCTTAAAGGGCATATTCTATTAACTTAATACTTATCTTAAAACTTTTTTTGCCATTGATGTAGCTGTATGGACCTATTTATTGTAGGGCAAGTTGTAGTTTTCAATGCCACCATTTTGGGAACATGCATAAAATTACAGGTTAATTTATTAACTCTTTCTGAGGGTGTTTTGGAAAAACAGCAATACCGCCACTAATTTTTCACGTAAATTTTGCAAAGTTACTTTATTTTTTGAATCAGACTGATAGGGCATCAGGGCATTACTGCCATTACTGGTGTATGAGGCAGTACCTTATTCTCTGAGTCAGTACGATTATAGTGACAACAAATATTTTTTTTTAAGCTATATTACTTGTGCCCTTTTCAAAATTAAGTACTGTATATGCTCATGTATAAGCAGACTTTTTCAGCACATTTTTTATGCTGACAAAGCCCCCCTCTGCTTATACTCGAGTGTATACTTACATTCCGGCTGTGGAAGGTGGTGGGGGTTGCAGCGGCGGAGGAGCGATGCATAGGCAGTAGCCAGCTGCTGCAGCGACCACGTGTGCCTGCTGCTAAAGAAAATGAATATTTACTCTTCTCCACGTCCATGGGAGTGGAGAGGAGTGAATATTCATGTTCTTTAATAGCGCACACTGTAGCCACAGCCGTCGGCTTCCTGCTGCTTCTCAGCGATCCTTTATGCCCGCTATTAGAGAGTATGAATATTCACTCTTCTCCACTCCCATGGGCGTGGAGAAGAGTGAATATTCATTCTCTTTAGTAGTGGGCACACAGGATTGTTGAGCCACAGTAAGAACTGCAGCAGCTGCAGACACTGCACGCTATTAAAAAAAAAATAATATTCACTCCTCTTCACACCCATAGTCCCAGCGTGGAGAGGAGTGAATATATCCGCAGCTCACATGAGCATCTGAGGGCGCATGGCAGTGATGTCATGCGCTGCTCAGATCAGCTGCTGGCAGCAGAGCAGGATGCAGCGCTGGACCAGAGGGAAGGAAGGTGAGTAGAAGTGTTTATTTTTTTCATGTGTGCAGTGATGGGGGCCATGCTTACCAGGATGGGGGGCCATGCATACCAGGATGGGGATGGGGGGCCATGTGACGCGCCCCCTGGGCCATATTCTTTAAGGGAATACCCGGAGCCGGATCAGATGGGGGTTGTAGTCTCCGAGTGGCTGTGACCCGGTCCGTGCCCAGGGTGTCAAGCTCAGTGTGTGGCAGTCCTTACTGATGTTACTAAAGTTCTTTATGTCGACTACGCCACCCGTTGAATTGCGGTCACTACGGCCGCCGCTGCAGCAGGGTCCGCTGAGGCTGATGGTGTTTGTGCAGCTTAGGTAGTATAACCCCCAACGGGAGGGGTATAGCCTCAGGGGGTCAGGTGCGGAGGATGGTGGTTGTGGAAGTGCAGGGAAGATGGTAATGAGAGTCAGAGTCGGGTTGTGCAGTTCAGGGTTCTTTACTTACTGCTGTTCTTGTACCGGTCACTCCGGCCTTGAGTGACCACCCGAGCCGTGCTGCGTCCACCAGGTCCTGGACTCGGCCAACCCCCAAGTAGTTCTGGAGCGTGGTTCTGAGCTCCCGTTCTGTCCTGTCCTCGTCTCTGGCCTTCCCCACCAGGGATCCACCTATGTCCGGCTCCCTCGGGCCTTCTGTTGGTAACCCTTGACTCTGGGTCCCCTGACCCTACGCGTGGTCTGCCTTCTGGGTGGATATGGTGGGTGGCCGTAGCAGATGCTGCCCACGGCCTCCGGTCTCTGGCTGAGGTATGCTGTAGCCCCCACCAGTTTGGGATCCGGTACCCTGTTGCCAACTCTTCACCCTGTGATTGTATTTGGGTTCTCAGAGTTCCTTCTTTCTCCCCCTCTGGGTCTTTCGTTCTCTCCTCTCTCACTCTGGGCCTTGGGCTGCTCTGCTCCTCTGCTCTCTTCCACTGCTCTGCAAAGACTTACTGACTGATTTCTCTCAGACTGACTCTGATCTAAGATGGTGCCCACCTTAAATACTCCCTCTATGTGTGAGCTCAGGTGACCAGCACCCAATGAGCTCCTAACCTTACCCAGGCTGCTCCCCCTATCTGCCCCTACACTACTGGGATGTACCACCCCCCCTCCCACTCCAGCCAAGGACAGACTCGGTCGTACCTGCACATTATTAAGTGGGAGTACCATTGGTCCGTCCTCCGGAAATGGGATGTGTGTAGTGCATGCAGCTAACTGAGCTCAGTTCCACACTCCATCCTTACCCGGGAGTGGAATATCACACCTCTGGGTTGAGGTGCAATACCCCTGTAGCAGCCGAATCCTCAGGGTGCTACATTCCCCCCTGGTAAATCACAGCACGTCCTCGGGCTGCAAGATATAAAAAACACCAAAACATACAATTTTTTTCATAAACATAAACATATAAAACATATAAACATTATCAGCAGCATAAACTTTTCATATAAACTTTTCATAAAAACATTCTTGTCTTCTGGTACCTCCGGTCACGGTGCAACTTGTGACCGGGTAAAGTGCGACAGTCTCTTGAAGAAACACGGTTTCCTATAAAACCGGTAGGGGGCGCTTTAGGAAGCGCAACTATATACAAGGGGATATGGCCGCTCTCAGTCCTCGGCCAGGTATTAGGGAGGATTGACCGCTCTCAGTCCTCGGTCAGTGGGAATAGGGACACACGGGGTTTACAGTTCACTCTTGGCTGGTCCCAACGGGGACTATATTTTAACTAGAACAGTTCTTATACCCTGACGGGTAACTTTATACAGTCTCTCTCTACCGTACTTCAACGACGGCGTCCTCCTGCTCTTTCTTTGTGATTAACTTTAGCTTCAGACCCGTCCGGGTCCTCTTGCTCCTCTTCACACCGCAGCTCCTCCTCCGTCAGGCGATGCACATGGAGGGCGTAGGGTCCTTTGGCACACTTGTGCCGGGTGAAGGTGACCTCGTCCCCTATATACAGGTCACGTCCTCTGTGTCCCTCCGGTAGGTGGGACTCAACGTCTCTTCTTGTCACGAAGACGTCGCCTGGGGTGCGGTGATCTCGGATGAAGCCCCACCCGTGCTGCATATTAAACTTGATCACAGTCCCGGTGGAAGGGGGACCATGAGCTGCACGGGGACTCCTCCTGGCCCGGCTCTTCTGCTCCGCGCTCTTTATTTGGGCTTGTTGTTCCCGGACCCGCCTCTCTCTCCGCTCCCTCTCAAAGACCTCGAGCTGCTGGCGGCAGCACTCTGCACGCTCCGCTGCGGCTGCCCGAGTCTCCTGAGTGAACCCCATGAGGTCTTCTCCGGTGGGATCCCACTCAAACTGGGTCTCTTCTAGCGGGGGCGAGATCCTCTTCATGGGCTTTGGAGCCGGGATCAGGGGCTCACACATGGGCCTTGCCCTCTTTTGGAGCTCTTGTTCGTAGTACTCCCTGGGCCAGACAAAGGGCTGCCCGTCCGGCCATGTGTGTTGGGCGAACAGATCTTCTCCCAGATGCGGCACTCTTGGTTTTATGGGCGCGGTGGTGGTGGCGCCCGGGTTGCCCAGGCCTTGCAGCCAGGCCTGGGGCACCTGGAAAGTGAAGGGCACCGTAAGGACGGCGGCGCCCTGGGCTACTTGGCCCTGCGACCAGGCCGGTGGCTCCGCGGAGGTAGGGGGCGCTGTTGGTATTGCGGCGCCCGGGGGTACTAGGCCTTGCGACCAGGCTGGTGGTACTTCCTGCTTGGTCACGCTCGGGGTCGAGGCGTGTGACGTCACAGGGGTCGCGGCTGCGGCTTCCGGTTGAGGCCTAGTCTGTGGCGGTGACGTTGCGGTTACGGGCACGGCAGGGGGTACTTCGGGCTCTGCGACGGGGAGCTGGGGCAGGTACGCGGTTTCCCGGTTTGGGGTAGAGACGTCCCCTTTACCTGCCTCCTTTCGTTTGGCTCCCTTCTCGGCGCCGTCTCCGGCCTTCAGTCCTCCTGCGCCATCCTCAGAGGCGGTCTGTCTCCTCGTCTCGGGTGGCGTGCTCCGCTGACGGGTTCTTGTCTGCTGGGCCATCTCTCGGCTCCACTCCGCTAACGTCTCTCGCTGCACCCGGGCCATCCTCCGTGCGAGGCCCTCCAGCGCGGTCTGTGCACACTCCCGATCTCGGGGGAGCTGTGCCAAGACCTCCACTAAGCCTAGTGGGGTCGTTGCTTCTAGCAGGCTCCTGACCAACGGGTCGGTGCTGCTCTGCTCTCCTTCCGTTGTCTCCAGCAGGCCTTCTGGAGTGGCGACCGGCAACAGGCTCCTGACCACTGGGTTGGTGCTGCCTGGAGTGGCGGCCTGCATCAGGCTCCTGACCGCTGGGTCGGTGCTGCCTGGCTCTCCCTCCATCTCCGGGTAGGCTCTTTCTGGACTCTGCTCCAGGCTTCTTGTCTCCGGGTGCGCTCTCTCCAGACTGCTCCAGGCGACACCCATCTTTGCTCTCTTGTTCTCAGTCCTCCCACTTCGAGGGCGGTCCCGGGGCCACTTGGTGATTGTCAGCTCCAGGGGCAGTTCTTTCACGCTGACAGACACCTCTAGCATCACAGTCTCTGTTGGTGGGGGCGGTTTCCACTTTTGGCGCCATTCTTTGACCTGGCCCACGATGGGAGGCGGCCTCTTGCCACCCTCTGGCACGCCCATAATGGCGTCCGCTCTTCCAAGGCGGGAAACCTTTGGAAATGGCGGGAATCATCTCCCAGTGGCGGGAAACTCTGCAGATGGCGGGAAAAAGCTGTTAATGGCGGACAACCGGCGGGAATCGATCTGTGATGGAGTCCGATGGCGGGGACCCTCCGGAACCGGCAGGAGACTTCTTTTTGAGGTAAACTTGTTCTTTTCTTCAGGCACGCAGTACCCGGTTATTGCGGGCACGTTATCCTGCCGACTACGCCAAAGTTGACGCGCCCCCTGGGCCATATTCTTTAAGGGAATACCCGGAGCCGGATCAGATGGGGGTTGTAGTCTCCGAGTGGCTGTGACCCGGTCCGTGCCCAGGGTGTCAAGCTCAGTGTGTGGCAGTCCTTACTGATGTTACTAAAGTTCTTTATGTCGACTACGCCACCCGTTGAATTGCGGTCACTACGGCCGCCGCTGCAGCAGGGTCCGCTGAGGCTGATGGTGTTTGTGCAGCTTAGGTAGTATAACCCCCAACGGGAGGGGTATAGCCTCAGGGGGTCAGGTGCGGAGGATGGTGGTTGTGGAAGTGCAGGGAAGATGGTAATGAGAGTCAGAGTCGGGTTGTGCAGTTCAGGGTTCTTTACTTACTGCTGTTCTTGTACCGGTCACTCCGGCCTTGAGTGACCACCCGAGCCGTGCTGCGTCCACCAGGTCCTGGACTCGGCCAACCCCCAAGTAGTTCTGGAGCGTGGTTCTGAGCTCCCGTTCTGTCCTGTCCTCGTCTCTGGCCTTCCCCACCAGGGATCCACCTATGTCCGGCTCCCTCGGGCCTTCTGTTGGTAACCCTTGACTCTGGGTCCCCTGACCCTACGCGTGGTCTGCCTTCTGGGTGGATATGGTGGGTGGCCGTGGCAGATGCTGCCCACGGCCTCCGGTCTCTGGCTGAGGTATGCTGTAGCCCCCACCAGTTTGGGATCCGGTACCCTGTTGCCAACTCTTCACCCAGTGGTTGTATTTGGGGTCTCAGAGTTCCTTCTTTCTCCCCCTCTGGGTCTTTCTTGCTCTCCTCTCTCACTCTTGGGCTGGGGCTGCTCTGCTCTTCTGCTCTCTTCCACTGCTCTGCAAAGACTTACTGACTGATTTCTCTCAGACTGACTCTGATCTAAGATGGTGCCCACCTTAAATACTCCCTCTATGTGTGAGCTCAGGTGACCAGCACCCAATGAGCTCCTAACCTTACCCAGGCTGCTCCCCCTATCTGCCCCTACACTACTGGGATGTACCACCCCCCCTCCCACTCCAGCCAAGGACAGACTCGGTCGTACCTGCACATTATTAAGTGGGAGTACCATTGGTCCGTCCTCCGGAAATGGGATGTGTGTAGTGCATGCAGCTAACTGAGCTCAGTTCCACACTCCATCCTTACCCGGGAGTGGAATATCACACCTCTGGGTTGAGGTGCAATACCCCTGTAGCAGCCGAATCCTCAGGGTGCTACACATGCATACCAGAATAAGGGTCCACGCATACCAGGACAGGGGTCCAAGCATACCAGGACAGGGGTCCATGCATATCAGGACAGGGGTCCATGCATATCAGGACAGGGGTCCATGCATATCAGGACAGGGGTCCATGCATACCAGGATAGGGGTCCATGCATACCAGGATTGGGGATGAGGGTGCCATGCATATCAGGATAGGGAAGCCAGGCATACCAGGATTGGTGATGAGGGGGCCTTGCTTACTAGGATTGGGAATGCGGGGGCCATGCATACCAGGATAGGGGGGCAATGTATACCAGGATTGGGGATGAGGGGGCCATGCATACCAGAATTGGGGATGAGGGGGCCATGCATACCAGGATTGGGGGATGAGGGGGCCATGCATACCAGGATTGGGGGATGAGGGGGCCATACATACCTGGATTGGGGGATGAGGGGGCCATGCATGCCAGGATTGGGGATGAGGGGGCAATGCTTACCAGGATGGGTAAATTAACCAGTAGCTGCTGCATTTCCCACCCTAGGCTTATACTCAAGTCAATACGTTTTCCCAGTTTTTTGTGGTAAAATTAGGTGCCTCAGCTTATATTCGGGTCAGTTTATACTCGAGTATATACGGTAATGGTCATTTTTTCATCGCCACCTCTCAATAACTTTCTGAAGCCTCTCAAGCTTTTATAATAAGGGCATTGACCACTCTCTGGTTATTGTTAACCAATCAGTTTGTGAGATGATTAACAGGCACTTAGTGCAGAAATTCAACATACAAATATAGGCTATTTTCCATATTTCATATTTAGTGCTGAAATTCAAGAAAGGCCATGTTAGTACGTGCCTTATCATCATCTCAAACACATTGGTCAACAATAACCAGAAAATGGCCAATCTTTTTAATGATTGTTTAAAGTTTTGGAAGAATTTACTTACTATGCTGATTTACAGTTGTACTCAAAAGTTTACATACCCTGGCAGAATTTTTGCTTTCTTGGCCTTGTTTCAGAGAATATGAATGATAACAAAAAAACTTTTTCTCCAGTCATGGTTATTGGTTGGGTGAAGCCATTTACTGTCAAACTACTGTGCTTTCTCTTTTTAAATCTTAATGACAACCAAAAACATCCAAATGACCCTGATCAAAAGTTCACATACCCCAGTTTTTAATACCGTGTATTGCCCCCTTTAACATCAATGACAGCTTGAAGTCTTTTGTGGTAGTTGTGGATGAGGTTCTTTATTTTCTCAGATGGTAAAGCTGCCCATTCTTCTTAGCAAAAAGCCTCCAGTTCCTGTAAATTCCTAGACTGTCTAGCATGAACTACGCGCTTGAGATCTCCTCAGAGTGATTTCAATGATATTGAGGTCAGGAGACTGAGATGGCCACTCCAGAATAGTGTTGAGCCACCCCCGTAGTGTTCGACTTCGGTTCGGTTCGTCGAACACCCGTATGTTCGCCGAACTGTTCGTCGAACACCTTCGAACACCGTTAAAACCAATGGCAGGCAAACAAAAACACATAGAAACACATAGAAAACACCTTCAAAGGTGTCCAAAAGCTGACAAACTGCTCAGAAGACACAACTAACACATGGAAAAGTGACAAGTACATATAGTCATGCGAAAAGAAAAGAGGTGGAGGAGTAAAAGGAGGGGGAGACACAGATATAGGCATGTCATGCCCTTCTAAAACCAAAAAAGTGCGAAGCCGACACGGCCAGTCCGTTCCTGCCCATGCGACCTCCGTGTCGCCGGGTTTGAGCCAGAGCCGCGGTGGACCCTGACGGCCAGCCCCCCTCTCCCAATACTGGTGCCTGTCCGCTGGTGGGTCGAGCGAGCCCCGCTGCGGTGGAGGCAGGTGTAATCTTTTTAATTTAAATTGTCTCTCTAATTTGAATGAGTACACTTTAAATCCTTTTGCAAGTCTCATGCCAGCAGCCGCGTAATTCCAGCTCCAGTAGCGTTCACTGAAGCTGCTGCAGTTAAAAAGCTTTAATAAGGATCGAGCTTGGCGGTCCACCGCAAGGCGTCCTACCGCCAGTCCCAGCCCCTATGCCTTGGGTGCCTCCCCGATGCTCTTCACTGAGTGTCCCGGGGGCCCGAACCATTTCCTTTGAAAAAATTAAGTGTCCAAACTACTGGTGGTGTAGCTTGCTTAACAGCTGGGATAATCCGCTGACTAGCAGACACTGCTACTAGGCAAAAAGTATTTCCTGGGCTAGATGCAGTTAAAAATTTGTAATTAGATACTCTCGTTGGATGCTGAGAAAGCATTCCATAGAGTCTCCTGGCACGCCATATATTATTCACTTAAAAAGCTTGGGGTAGGGGTCTAGGGGACCCTTTTATAGCCAAAATCACGGCCCTGTATCGCAATACGTCACCTAGGATGAAGATAAATGGAACATTTTCATCACTTTTCATAATCACCAATGGGACAAGGCAGGGATGTCCTCTGTCCCTTCTCTTATACATCCTAGTGACGGAGCACCTGCTCTCATCAATTCGCCATAACCCCAATATTAGGTGGATTGAGGTGGGAGGCACCGAGTACAAGTGCTCTGCATTTGCTGATGATGTCCTAGTATATATCACTCAATCACATATATCCATCCCTGCTGTTATGGCTGAAATAGATCACTTTGTTACATGGTCAAATTTTAAAATCAATGCAGCGAAGTCTGAGGCCCTCGATGTCTCCCTCCCCAAATCCATACAGGATTCCATCCAGTCCAACTTTCCCTTTGCCTGGCCCTCACAGGGTATCAAATACTTAGGAATTCATATTCATAGAGACCTCTGCCGTCTATGTTATCTTAATTTTGGGCCCTTTATTGAACAACTCCATACAGACCACGGTTGGCAAGTTAGAACTGTAAGATTCACTACGTGAACCACTGGTGTTTTGTGGAAAAGCACATGTACACTGTGTTCCAAAGTATTATGCAAAAAGTGTTTAGGAGTGATAAGGTAAGAATTTCTTTGTTTGTCAGTTAAACTCATTGATGGTGATGTGTGTCAGGGCTCTTTATATCACTGTAAGCAATTGCAGACACCTGTGCTAATTAGTTTGGCAGGTGTGTCCAATGAAAGGCAAGACTACTTAAGAAGGCTGTCCCACATTATTAAGCAGCCTACATTTTCTGCCAAAATGGGAAAGAAAAAGGATGTGTCGGCTGCTGAGAAGCAACAAATTGTGGAGTGTTTAGGTCAAGGCATGACTACAATCAACATTGCCAAGACACTTCATCCTGATCATCGCACAATCAAGAAGTATGTAGCCGATTCACAGTACACACGTGTGCGTGCTGATAAGGGAAAATTGAGGACTCTTTCCTACAGGCAATTACGTCAGGTTAAAAGAGCAGCGGCAAAAAAGCCTTGCCATAGCAGCAGACAAGTTTTTGAAGCTGCTGGTGCCTCCAACGTCCCCCGAACAACAAGATGCAGAGTCCTTCAGAGGTTTGCAGCTGTGCGTAAGCCATCCTGTCGACCTCCTCTATCCACTGCACACAAGCAGAAATGGCTCCAGTGGGCCAAACAATACATGAAGACTGACTTCAAAACTGTTTTGTTCATCGATGAGTACCGTGCAACGCTCGATGGTCCAGATGGATGGAGTGGAGGATGGCTCGTTGATGTACACCCCATGCAAACACGGCTACGGCGCCAACAAGGAGGAGGTGGAGTAATGTTTTGGGCTGGAATCATGGGGAGAGAGATTGTCGGCCCCTTTAGGATCCCTGAAAGGGTAAAGATGAATTCCATAATGTATGTGGAGTTTCTCAAACAGCACTTCCTGCCATGGTTTAAGAAGAAGAACCGTGTATTCCGCAGCAAGATCATTTTCATGCATGATAATGCACCGTCTCATGCTGCACATAACACATCTGCATCTCTGGCTGATATGGGCATAAAAGGGGACAAACTTATGGTGTGACCCCCATGCTCCCCTGACCTCAACCCCATTGAGAACCTCTGGAGCATCATCAAAAGGAGTGTCTATGATGGCGGGAGGCAGTTCACATCTAAGCAACAGCTCTGGGAGGGTATTCTGTCCTCATGCAAAACAATTGAAGCAGAAACCATCCAAAACCTGACAAATTCAATGGACGAGAGAGTTCAGAAGCTCCTTTCGAACAAGGGGTCCTATGTGCAAATGTAACATCACCTAGAATAAAGTTTTGAGTTGAAAACTGTTTGATTTCAGTTTCTAATAACCTGCTAATATTTATAATTTCAAAAATGACCATTTTTTTGTTCTTTATTAAAATGAAAAGGTTGATCAAAGAGTGTGGGGGATCTAAGAGTGTGGCAACCCAGTAGTCAGGATTATTTCGAATTCTGACAATCTGAGGGTCATGTTGCAGGTAGTGCAGCAAGAAGGCACTCATGTGTCTTGCGCATCTAGGAGCCCCAAAATTATTTTCCGGGCTAAATGCAGCTAAAAATGATTATTAATTTGAAAGCTGGTGGAGCTTAGTATAGATGGCCTAATAGAATCAGTACTGCAAACTGCTACAAAGCCCAAATTATTTTCCAGCCAAGATACAGATAAACATGATTAGTAATTTTAAATCTGGTGGAGTTTAGTATAGATGGCCTAATAGAATGAGTACTGCACACCGCTACAAGGCCCAAATTATTTTCCAGCCAAGATACAGATAAACATGATTAGTAATTTTAAATCTGGTGGAATTTAGTATAGATGGCCTAATAGAATTAGTACTGCACACTGCTACAAGGCCCAAATTATTTTCCAGCCAAGATACAGATAAACATGATTAGTAATTTTAAATCTGGTGGAGTTTAGTATAGATGGCCTAATAGAATCAGTACTGCACACTGCTACAAGGCCCAAATTATTTTCCAGCCAAGATACAGATAAACATGATTAGTAATTTGAAAGCTTAAAACGGTTGGTGAGGTGATTTTAACAAATCATCAAGCTTTTACTCTCCCCAGGATGACACAGGGGTAGAAAAGTCATTTCGGATCCACGATTTGTTCATCTTTATGAACGTGAGTCTGTCTACATTATCAGTGGAGAGCCGCGTGCGCTTATCTGTCAGCACACCACCAGCAGCGCTGAACACATGTTCAGACAGAACGCTGCCTGCGGGGCATGACAAGATCTCCTAGGCATAAGTGGCAAGCTCCGGCCATTTATCCAGATTGGAAGCCCAAAAAGAGCAAGGGTCCAGTGACACAGTCATGGCTTCAATGTTTACTTGGAGATACTGCTGTACCATCATCTCTAGGCGTTGACTATGTGTCAGACTTCTTGTCTCCTGTGGCCTTGCAAAGGATGGGCTAAAAAAGTGGTGAAATGATTCCGCAAAATTGATGTTACCAGCAGATACGGTGTTTCTGTTACGTTTTGCGTGCTGAACACTCGATGGTCCCACGGTTAGCAAGTTGGAACTGTGAGATTCACTACGTGCACCACTAGTGTTTTGGGGAAAAGCACATGTAAGATTCTGCAACAGTCTCTGCTGATACTCCTGCATGCGTGCATCTCTTTCTATGGCAGGAATAATTTCTGCAAATTTACTTTTGTACTGGGGATCTAACAGTGTGGCAACCCAGTAGACAGGATTATTTCTAATTCTCACAATTCGAGGGTCATGTTGCAGGTAGTGCAGCAAGAAGGCACTCATGTGTCTTGCGCATCCAGGAGCACCAAGTCCCTGTTGTGCTGGTGGCGAGGTAACAATCATGCTTCCTTCCTCTGCCCTCTCCCCCCAACCTCGCACAACAGAAATGTGATCAAGGTCTCCCTCATCTGATGAGTCTTCCATCAGTTCGTCCTCCACTTCTTCCTGGGCTCCTGCACCTTCCTCACTAGTTTGGCTGCTACCATGCGCCCTGGTAAAACCATCTCCCCCACCCTCACATGCCTGCCGCCTTGGTGCTGCCGACCGTCTGGACCTTGCAGATGTTAGCCCTTCCGCATACAAGTTCTCCTCCTCTACTTCCTCCACCTCCTCTTGTACCACCACCTGACTCCGAATTCTTTTTAACATGTGCTCCAGCATGTAAATCACCGGAATAGTCATGCTGATAATGGCATCGTCAGCACTAAACATCTTCGTCGCCATTTCAAAACTGTGCAGAAGGGTGCATAGGTCCCTGATCTGAGACCACTCCTCCAGCGTGATTTGCCCCACCTCTGGATCTCGTTGGCCCAGGCTATACGTCACAACGTATTGCACCAGGGCTTGTCGGTGCTGCCACAGTCGCTGCAACATGTGCAGAGTTGAATTCCACCGGGTAGGCACATCGCATTTTAGCCGGTGAAGTGGCAGGCCCAACGACTTCTGTAGAGATGTAAGTCGCTGAGCTGCGGGATGCGAACAGCGGAAGTGAGCACACAGCGACCGTGCCCTCTGCAGAAGGCCATCTAGTCCGGGATAGTGGGCTAAAAATTGCTGGACAACCAGGTTCAACATGTGAGCCATACAAGGCACGTGTGTGACATTGCCCCGGCGAAGGGCCGCACCCAGGTTTGCAGCATTGTCGCACATGGCCTTTCCTGGTTTCAGGTCCAGTGGAGACAACCATTCATGAAACTGGTTCTCCAGAGCTGACCACAACTCCTCAGCTGTGTGACTCACATTTCCCAGACATTTCAAAGTAAAAACCGCCTGATGACGTTGAGCCCTGCTGCCAGCATAGTAAGGAGGTGTGCAGGATCCCTTCTGCGCAGTTAGAAAGCTTGTGGCATGACCAGACAGGCTTTTGGTGCAGGTGGAGGACCGAGAGGAGGTTGAGGAGGCAGAAGCAGTGGAGGAACTTTGAGATAAAGAGGATTGACGCACAACTCGTGGGGACGGCAAGACTTGGACAGCAGCCCCTTGTCCTGCTGTCACCATAGTTACCCAGTGGCCAGTCAGCGACATGTAACGCCCCTGTCCATGCCTACTCGTCCAAGTGTCTGTGGTGAAATGCACCCTGTCACACACAGAGTTTCTCAAAGAAGCGGTGATGTTGTGTGCGACATGCTGGTGGAGCGCAGGCACACCTTTTTTTAAGATGTAGTGCCGACTGGGCATCTGGTACTGGGGCACTGCGACGGACATAAGGTCTCGAAAATCCTCTGTGTCCACCAGGTGGAAAGGAAGCATTTCTGTAGCCAAGAGCTTGCAGATGGTGAAATTCAACCTCTTAGGTTTCTCATGGCTAGGAGGAAATGGTCTTTTACTTGTCCACATCTGAGGGACCGAGGGCTGGCTGTTGTGCTTAGACGGGGTTGAGAAGGGTGTCCCCGGCAAACTGCCGGTCTGTGAGGAAGATGCAGGCGGACATGTTAGGTTGCCTTGATCCAAAGGTGGTGCTATCGATGTCGGACAGCGCTCAACACCAGCTGGTGTTTCCACCTCCAAAGAAAATGATGACCTGCCAATCACGCTGGCTGTTGCGGGTAAAGAGGTGGCAGGTCTGCGTCCCAAAACAGGTGTGACTGCTGTCCCCCCAGTCACAGAGGATGAAGAGGCCGCGGATGCACAAGATGTGGCAGACGGTGGCTGGCCCGGCCGGCTAGGCCACATTGTAGCACAGTGAGCTTCCCACTGCAACTTATGCTTCATATCCATGTGCCGGTTCATGCATGAAGTACTCAAACTATGTATTTTTTGGCCTCTACTTAGCTTTTGCTGACAAATGTTACAGATAACACGAGTTGGGTCATCTTTATCAATCTGAAAAAATGCCCAGGCTATGCAAGGCTTAGCACCCATGCGACCTGAAGAGCCACCACGACTTGTGGTCAGAGGCAGAGTTGTGTTTGAGGATGCAGTTGTTGACGTACTTCCAGTACTACGTCTCTGTCCAGGAAGGCGCAACCTGACCTCGTCGTCACTAGCATCCTCCTCCACCTCCTCTGCTGACCTCATCTCTTGGCTGACTGTGGGTTGACAGTAAGTGGGCTCTCCAACCTCGTCATCATCACCCTGTGTGTTATCACACCCATCGTCCTCAGAGCCAACCTCTTCCTGCCCTGACAAAAAACTAAAGTTGTCGCTCCAATCAGGTATTTGAGTCTCATCATCGTGTTCCTCATTGTCTCCACCAACAGGAGTTACAGTTTGGGAACGAGGGTCTACATTATGGTCAGAACCTTCTGCGTCTGGTCCTGGAACCGACTCAAAAAGATTCTGGGCATCAGTGCAGATCATTTCCTCGTCTGGATTCACAGAAGCTCTGGAGCCGACCTCTGATTCCCAGGCTATAGTATGAGTAAGCAGCTCTGCAGACTCAACCATTTGTTCTACCCCATACTCAGACGGGCAGCTGGAGACTTGGGAGCTGTGAGGAAGCAAGTGCGATTGAGGTGACACCTCTGAGGACTGGAGTATTTGTGATGTTGAAGTTGAGGTGGAGGAGAGCCCACTTAAAGGAGCACTTGATATCCGTTGAAGCACCTGCTGTTTTTGTGCCTCATCTGGAATTTGTAGCGATTGGCGTGGCCGTAAGAAAGGGATCTTATCACATGGTCCGCTAAAAGAAGTAGACATCTTAGTTTGGCTGGAAGATGGTCTTTCTCCTGCAGATGTTACTGTTGCTTTAACACCTACCCCACGGACACAACCTTTTTTTCCTTTCCCAACACGCCTATTCCCCTTTCCACCAGCAGCAGGCCTTTTTCCACTCATATTGGTGGTTAACTAATTCACAACTCTGGAGTTGTTTGCACAAAAAACAATGGATGGGAACCGAGCAGAGCTGAGTGGCCAAACTGTGGTATTAGCCCAAAAGTATTGGCTGGGTTAGATGCAGATAAAAATTATATTGAATTTGCAACCTGGTGGAGGTTAGTATAGATGGACTAACAGAACAAGTCCCACACACTGCTGCAAGCCGAAATATTTTTTCAGAGCTAGATGCAGAAAAAAATTAGATTGAATTTGCAACCTGGTGGAGGTTAGTATAGATGGACTAATAGAACAAGTCCCACACACTGCTACAAGCCG
This sequence comes from Phyllobates terribilis, assembly GCF_046119375.1. Lineage (NCBI taxonomy): Eukaryota > Metazoa > Chordata > Amphibia > Anura > Dendrobatidae > Phyllobates > Phyllobates terribilis. Next base: position 49,682,945 of record NW_027362769.1, read on the forward strand.
AAATATTTTTTCAGAGCTAGATGCAGAAAAAAATTAGATTGAATTTGCAACCTGGTGGAGGTTAGTATAGATGGACTAATATAACAAGTTCCACACACTGCTACAAGCCGAAATATTTTTTCAGAGCTAGATGCAGAAAAAATTAGATTGAATTTGAACCTGGTGGAGGTTAGTATAGATGGACTAATAGAATGATGCTATGCCCAAAAGGTTTTACTTCACTAGGTGCAGTAAAAAAAATTGTATTCTATACACAGGTGGTGTAGCTTCCAACACAGATAGGCTACTCCACTGACTAACACACACTGCAATAGGCCAAAAAGGATTTGCTTTGGTAGATTTAGCCAAATGCTGTGAAAAAAAACTTGCACAGCACTGGCACAGACCTGCCTGGCAAAAAGTGATAGGAACTGATGTAATTTAGTCCTGAAAAGTACTGCAATTACAATTAGTCTTTACTCCCAACCTATCTATTTAAGAGCACAGACCTGCCTGATAAAAGTCGTAGGAAATGATGTAACCTAGTCCTTAAAAGGACTGCAATCACAACTATTCCCTACTCCCAAGCTATCTGTAGATTTGTGCGAAAATTGGCTTGAAATTAACAAAGTATAGCGCACACAGCAACAGCGGTGCCGTCTAACACGCAGCTGCAGCAGTGAGAAAATGGTGGCGACGGGAAAATGGCTGGGTCTTATAGGGCAAGGACATGTGACATACACTGCCAATGACACATGCCCTTGCTTGTGTGAAAAAAAGCAGTTCGCTCCGTGTGTGCGCTGCTGATAGGCTGACAGATTGCACCTCCCCACTGTAAATGCGGGAAAGAGAAAAAAAAAAATGGAGATCTTCATTATTTCTGCAGAGATCCATCCCCTGCCCCTCCCCCTGCCCCGCTGTACACTCAAACTGCGTATTAACATTAATTTTCAGCATTACTGAGAAAAAATCCAGTTATGATTTTGGTGCACGAACAGTTATCGAACATAACCTCGAACAGCCGAATTTTTTTCAAATAGTTCGCGTTCGCCGAACGGCTCGAACACCGCCCAAAACAGCTCGAATTTGAGATTGGCGAACAGTTCGAGTCGAACAGCGCTCATCTCCACTCCAGAAGCTTCACTTTTTTCTGCTGTAGCGAATGACAGGTTGACTTGGCCTTGTGGTTTGGATCGTTGTCATATTTGAACGTCCAAGTACGTCTCATGCGCAGCTTCCAGGTTGATGAGTGCAAATTTGCCTCCAGTATTTGCTGATACCGTGTTGCGTTCATCTTTCCTTCAACTTTTACCAAGTTTCCTGTTCCCTTGTAGCTCACACATTCCTAAAACATCAGCGATCCACCTCCGTGCTTTATAGTAGGAATGGTGTTCCTTTCAGCATAGGCCTTGTTGACCTCTCTCCAAATGTAACATTTATGGTTGTGGCCGAAAAGTTCAATTTTGGTTTCATCACTCCAAATTACCTTGTTCCAGAAGGTTTGAGGCTTGTCTCTGTGCTGTTTGGCGTATTGTAGGCGAGATACTTTGTGGCATTTGCACAATAAAGGCTTTCTTCTGGCAACTCAGGGTCATTTGGATGTTTTTGGTTGTCATTAAGATTTAAAAAGAGAAAACACATTAGTTTGACAATAAATGGCTTCACCCAACTAGTAACCATGAGTGGAGAAAAAGTTTTTTGTTATCATTCATATTCCCTGAAACAAGGCCAAGAAAGCAATCATTCTGCTGGGGTATGTAAACTTTTGAGCACAACTGTATATGGCCCAAAGCCTTAGTCCTAAATTGACTATGCAATTTTTCTCCAACAGTCTAATCCTCCTAGAATGACCACAGACCAAAAGGAAACTCTTAAAAGTACCTATCACCAAAATGTATCCTCCTTTTTATTACTTTACTATATTACACGTAAAAAATATAAGCTTTTCTAAATATAATTAATTTTTAAAAAAATCACTAAGTATGCTCATTTGCATTCCATGCGAAGGGCACGCTAATGGCAGGCAACTACAACTATTTGGAGAAAGTTGCCGCCTGCTCCCAGCATTCTGACTAGGTCACTCCACAGCCCGGAAGTGAACTCACTGCTTAGAGCAGAGAGATCATGCTCAGGGCTGGGGTGTGAAAATGCAGCCGGAGACAGTGTTGTCTCATTAGATGTATATTCCCTGTCTCCCTGTCTATCACTGTCTCCCTGGTCTCTGCTCAGGTTGGCTTGTTCTCATAAAGATCAGAGCAAAGGGTAGTATAACAGCCATGGACACTTGAAGGCAATATGCGTCAAACAATTTCAGACTGAAATCTCCCCTGCTGTATCACTTTAGTAACAGAAGAAATATTTATTTGTTACTGTGGATGAGGCCTGTATTAAATAGAATATATGCTCCAAGCTATTTCAAACTGAGATCTCTCCTGCTGTATCACGTTAGTAACAGAAGAAATTCGATTTTTTTTTTTACTCTAAACGAGCTCTGCATACAGCTGAATTTCACTACCAGAAAATGACAAGCTGAGATGTGGTGTGCTGTATCACGTTTGTAACAGGAAAAAATTGATTTTTAAAAGTGTACTCCTGCATGGAGCACAGTAGAAACAGTGCACAACAGAGTTCTATGCTGAAATGTGCCCTCTATCTTTGTTTGGACCTCACTGATAGCACCAAAGAAATCATCTGGAAGGTCGATTTCACAGCCACACAGCACCCTATCTAAACTATCTGATTTAGAAGCAACCACCTAGCTAACTACAGGTGCTTCTCACAAAATTAGAATATCATCAAAAACTTAATTTATTTCAGTTCTTCAGTACAAAAAGTGAAACTCATATATTATATAGAGTCATTACAAACAGAGTAATCTATTTCAAGTGTTTATTTCTGTTAATGTTGATGATTATGGCTTAGAGCCAATGAAAACACAAAAGTCATTATCTCAGTAAATTAGAATACTTTATAACAACAGCTTGAAAAATGATTTTAAAATCCGAAATGTTGGCCTACTGAAATGTATGTTCAGTAAATGCACTCAATACTTGGTCGGGGCTCCTTTGGCATCAATTACTGCATCAATACGGCGTGGCATGGAGGTGATCAGCCTGTGGCACTGCTGAGGTGTTATGGAAGCCCAGGTTGATTTGATAGCAGCCTTCAGCTCATCTGCATTGTTGGGTCTGGTGTCTCATCTTCCTCTTGACAATACCCTATAGATTCTCTATGGGGTTAAGGTCAGGCGAGTTTGCTGGCCAATCAAGCACAGTGATACTGTTGTTTTTAAACCAGGTATTGGTACTTTTGGCAGTGTGGACAGGTGCCAAGTCCTGCTAGAGAATGACATTTCTATCTCCAAAAAGCTTGTCGGCAGAGGGAAGCATGAAGTGCTCTAAAATTTCCTGGTAGACGGCTGCGCTGACTTTGGTCTTGATAAAATTCAGTGGATCTACACCAGCAGATGACATGGGTCCTCAAACCATCACTGATTGTGGAAACTTCACACTAGACCTCAAGCAGCTTGGATTGTGTGCCTCTCCACTCTTCCTCCAGACTCTGGGACCTTGATTTCCAAATGAAATGCAAAATTTACTTTCATCTGAAAACAACACCTTGGACCACTGAGCAACAGTCCAGGTCTTTTTCTCCTTTGCCCAGGTAAGACCCTTCTGGCGTTGTCTATTGGTCATGAGTGGCTTGACACAAGGAATGCAACACTTGTAGCCCATGTCCTGGATACTTCTGTGTGTGGTGGCTCTTGAAGCAATGATTCCAGCAGCAGTCCACTCCTTGTGACTCTCTCCCAAATTTTTGAATGGCCTTTTCTTAACAATCCTTTCAAGGCTGTGGTTATCCCTGTTGTTGTGCACCTTTTTCTACCAAACTTTTTCCTTCCACTCAACTTTCCATTAATATGCTTGGGTACAGCAGTTTGTGAACAGCCAGGTTCTTTAGCAATGACCGTTTGTGGCTTACCCTCCTTGTGGAGTGTGTCAATGACTGCCTTCTGGACATCTGTCAAGTCAGCAGTCTTCCCCATGATTGTGGAGCCTACTGAAACAGACTAAGGGACCTTTTTAAACTCGTAGGAAGTCTTTGCAGGTGTTTTTTGTTAATTATGTTAATTTACTGAGATAATGATTTTTGTGTTTTCATTGGCTGTAAGCCATAATTATCAACACTAACAGAAATAAACACTTGAAATAGATCACTTTGTTTGTAATGACTATATATAATATATGATAATATATGAGTTTCACTTTTTGGATTGAAGAACTGAAATAAATGAACTTTTTGATCATATTCTAATTTTGTTAGACGCATCTGTATCTAAAATCGCTCAGTATCCCGGAACAGCGTCAGGAGCAGCCTCTCTGGCCTGTTATACTCACAAAATGGCGCTAAAAAACATGTCAGCTTTTTATAGAGAGAGGAACTTGTGATTTCTGCCGGCAATGGCAGAAGCCTTTGTGTCTGGGCATTGTGGATAGTTCCAGCACCCTGATTGGCTAGCCACAATTTTCACACATTAAGTTAGGGAAATAAAAAAAAATTAAATTACAAGCATACCACTCCTCTGACCTCTCCCCACCCCCTCATAAAACACGTCCCCCCTGCTCATCATACAGTACCACTATCCTAGCCAAAGTGTTGAAAATACGTTAGTGGAAACGCAATAATTTGCCAGATTTTTATAGAATTTTGCAGATTTTAACTAAAAATGCTCGGGTATCCGATCACGAATCTGAATATTCAACATTCGTGCCGAATTTGAAATTGGTGAACGTGTTTTTTGAACATGTTCGCTTATCTCTACTCTCCACCGGGTCATCCGTCTTCGGATGGTATACTGATGTCCGGAGCTGTGTTATCTGGAGAGCTTTACACAACTCCCTCATTACCTTGGACATAAAAGGAGTTCCCTGATTCATCAGGATCTCCTTTGGCAGGCCAGTCCGTGAGAAAATATGCACTAACTCTCTGGCTATACTCCTGGCGGTGGAGTTTCTCAGTGGTACCGCCTCCGGGTACCAAGTTGCATAGTCCAGCACTACCAGAATGTATTGGTTCAGACTTAAACAATGGCCCGACAAGGTCCATGGCAATCTGGTCAAATGGGACCTTTATGATAGGCAATGGCACTAGTAGGCTTCGGAAGTGGGACAAGGGAGCAGTCAGCTGACAGGTGGGGCAGGACCGGCAGTAATGAACAATCTCTCTGTGACAGCCAGGCCAGTAGAATCTCTGTAGGACCCACTTCCGAGTTTTATCTACTCCCAGATGTCCACCCGAGATATGAGAATTGGCCAGATCTAATACCTTACGCCTATAGGGACCCGGCATCACCAACTGCTCTACCACATCCTTTCTTGGTTTAGTGGCCCTATGAAGGAGTTCCTCATTTAGTGTAAAATATGGCAACCTGGTGTCAGCCTCCAGCTCGTGAGCAACCCCATTTATTACAGACACATTATCAACAGCATTTTTCAATGTGAGATCATGCATCTGTGCAGTACCAAAATTTCCGCCCAGAAACCCCCAACTCAGGAATCTCAGCCTCTTGGGTCTCCGTTTTGTCACCAGCAAGGACACACAGGGGGAATTCATCCATCTCCGACTGCGTTGGGGATTCAACATGGTGGAACCGACTCCTTCCTGAGTCGTGTGGTATGCCTGCTTTCCGCCATAAGTCCCAGAACAGGCTAAAATTCTGCTCTATTATTACTTGGTGTAGCAGGTCCTTAACCACCTAGACCTCATGGGACTCAGCCCCACAGTTAGTTTTTATGGTCACCCAGGCCTCACGGTAGTCTTTGGCGTCCCCATGAATCCAGCGTACACCCACAATTTTTCCAGGGATCAACTGGTGGGGAAGTATGGCCCTTATCAGAGTTTTATCAGTGTCACCAAACTCCCTGAGTCCAAGAGTCCTGCCACCAGTACCCTATTTATGGACACGGGACATGACTGTGTCCCATCACCGGGCTGATACTATGGCCAACCCCACCTGCAGTGTGGACTAAGAACACAAGCGTCCCAGGCTACAGTCCATTTGCTCAGTGGTCAGGGGGCAGCAGGTGGCTATATGACATTTCCAACATATAATATCTCCCAAAGGGACCTTGGATGCCCTACCCCCTTTCAGGTATGGAGTAAGCTGCTTTCCCAAGGAACCCTCGACCCCCTGATACCTCTCGACCAGTCCAACCAGTGCATTGGCGTTCCGGAGATCTAGGGGCAACCCAAGTCTATATTGGCCTTGGAAGGGAATGCACAAATCGATCCATCACCACTCGCTCTACTATCTGCGCAGGGGTAGAGGACTCAGGATCCAACCATTTTTGGACCATGTGCAGTAGGTCAAACATTTGGGGGTGAGGGGATTTCTGTCGGTGATTCGCCCAGCGGTAGACCCGATAGGCCCTGACAGTCATTGTCAACCCCAAGTGTGCCAATATTTCCATTTTAAACTTTCCATACTCCTTGGCATCTTGCCAAGTTATACTAAGCCTTCTGGGGTTCCCTCTCGGTGACCCTCTCAAATACCATTAGAAAGGCCTCTATGTCGACACCTGGGGTCATTTTCTGCAGAGCTCTCCTTACTGCCTTCCGGATGGAAAAATCGTCTGCTCACCTTATAGTTGAAGTTGTTGCCGTGCCACAAATTGCCTCAGTGAGCAAATCAATTTGATGCTGCTGATGTTGGCGCAGGTCCTGTTGCTGCTGCTGTTGGAGCTTGAGCTGTTGCACAAGCAGCTTAGTGGTCTCCTGTTGCGCCATCTGTTGCTGCTGCTGCGGCTCTCTGTGTTGCTGTAGCTGCTACTGGTGCTTCTGCTGTGCTTGCACCAGATGCTTAATTGGGTCCTCCATTTTGTCTGGCGTCACTTGCTGGCTTATGACAGACTTCACCCAGGACTTGCAGCTCCTTTTGTAGCAGTCACACGAGTTTGCTGGGAATGTTGCCCACACTTCTAACACCACCTGTGGTAGATTGGCTCGCTCTGCTGCACTTAGAGGTAGACACGGAACACTGTCTTTTTAAATTCCTTGGTGGTTTATTAAAAATAGCCTAAACCATGGCAAAGTTCATAAAATAAACACATCCCTTCTGGCATAACAATCAAGAAAAAGACAAATGTATAAAGCAGTCTTTACGTCGGCCGGGGTCCGGCCACTCCGGGTTAGCAATAACACACGGTCCAGGTTAGCACAAAAACACAAGCTCCTCTCTCTCAGGAGCTAGCTTCTCCATACATTGAACAACACCTGAGTCAAAAGGCTGGCTATTTATAGCCCAGACCACACCCTGGGGTGGAGATATGTTGAATGACCTCCCACCTGCACTATGGCCATTCACAAAAAAACAGGTCCTTTTAAAATGGTGGTCTAACCACCCATCACATAACATGCTGGAGAAAACTTCAAGGTTTCAATTCACTGAAGCTAATGTGTCACCCTGGCCTGGATGCCACAAGTGTAATTAAAGCTGTGTCTGAGAGCAAGGGGGAGGTTCTCTGGTCAGGGGAACATTAGCATGCAATGCCTCCTGTCTCAGGCCAGTAGGGGGAGCAGGCTGCCCCTATAAAAGCTGGTACTGAGAGCAGGGTTAGAGAGAACTGGATTGCCTGTCTCAGCTTTGAGACGTGTCCCAGAGTGGAGCAGGGACAGAAAGTTGATTGCACCTAAGAGGAAGTGTGGCAGTAGGAGAGAGCCACAAGCCAGAGACAAGAGGCGAAGAGAGCCTGTCTTGGCAGAGAAAAGACTTCATTTTACCAGACTTTGGTGTCTGAGGCTGGAAGGATTCCACATCCCCCAGCAGAGAACCAGCCCGCAAGGGACTATACATTCCTTGGCCTAAGAAGCCTGGAGGCCCTGCCACAACCGAAGGGACCAGTAAAGCCGTACAAGGCTGGGAGCAGAAAGGAACCCACGTCGCAGGCTATACAGGCGAGAAAGCACGGAAAGCTCGGAAACGTGGGCTGTTACCCTATCAGGAGGAGATAGCCAGAAGGAGCGTAGAAAGCACGGTAGGCCTACACCCTCACCCTGACCAGGGCCAATTTGCCCGTTGCTCTCAGACATCCAGGTCCCCTCCTAGCTGGGACTGTTTATGGGTCAGTTTACCTGTTGTAGTAAAGACCCTGGACTGCAACTTGTTGTCTGTGTGCTCCTTGCTCCTCCAGCACTATCAGCACTGGGATTCTCACTACCATCACTCCCACCATTCACTATACTGCCCTGGGGCCGCACTCTTCCCGTGGGGAGTCACACTACCATAGCTGCACACCTCATCAGCCCCAGTGGTCTGCATGCAGCGGCGGTTCCTAATAACCGCAATCCATGGGTGGCGTAGTCGGACATAATCAATATAACGGACTACCACTGGCCTGACCACCCTGAACCACGGAACCGGGTTGCCACTACTACTCCCATCGTTCCCTATTGCCCGGATCCGAGTGCCCCACGGCCCAGGGGGTGAGTCAGCTTTGGCGTAGTCGGCAGGATTTCGTGCCCGCAACCACCGGGTACTGCGTGCCTGAAAAAGACTTTTGTAACTTACCTGTGGAGTCGTTTCCCGCCATTCGGAGCCGATTCCCGCCATCAGACGCCATCTTGGACCTTTTCCCGCCGTCTTCTGCCGTCTTCCCGCCATCCGCAGCTGTTTCCCGCCATCGGACGCCATCTTCAGGACGCCGCGCGGGAAGAAGAGGGGCGTGGACGTCAAAACCGCGCGAGATCCGAAGCTCCGCCCCACGCACCGACGCTGCGCAAGGTCCTGGAAGGGAGAGACAGCGACGCTGACGTCATCAGGACGCGACGCCAGGTCCTCGTCCAGAGCAGCAGCGGAGCCGCGGCCTACAGAAGAGGATCGTCGGAAGGTAGGCCACACTTCACTAGGGGGGGAAGAAGATGTCGGACACAGAGGCGCCCACTACCACCAACGCAGCTGCAGCAGCGGTGATGCCCTTTTCCTTGCCCTACATCCCTGGAGCGGCCTGGCTGCCCAAATACTCAGGGGAGCCCCATGCCCTAACTGACTTCAAGGAAAGACTGTATAGTTTGTTCCAAGTTTACCCCCTGACAGAGGAACAGAAGGTCAGCATATTGACAGGGCAGTTAACTGGCGCAGCCCAAAGGGAGGTAAAATCATGGCCCATTGAGGAGAAAGGGACTGTGAAGGGTATTCTGGCCCGCCTGCTGGGTACCTTTGATACACATACCTCCGCTGAGATTAAAATGAGGTTCTATGGATGTAGGCAGCGGGCACAGGACAGCATCAGAGACTATGCCCTAAATCTGCAGGAAGCCTTGAGGGCTATTCAACAAACTGACCCTGGCAGTGTGCAGGAAACCGATAAGCTGCTAACAGAACAATTCATAGAGGGTCTGCTGTCCAGCGCCCACAGGGCCCAGCTGCGCCTCATGTTCTTCCAGAACCCCGACCTGACCTTTGCCCAATTTAAGGACAGGGCCATAAGGGTGCTCCGTGAATCTGCAACCAGTGGCGCTATAAACCCCCGGCGCCCTGCTATCACCTACCACCAGGAGGCGGCGCCCTCCTCTATGGGCTCCGTGGAGGCTGATGCACAGGCCCTGAACCAAGCCCCGTTGAAAGGCCTGCACCACCAAGTCCAGGAGCTGACCAGGAGCGTCGCGGCGTTGACCAGGACCGTCCAGGCGTTGCAAGTGGACCCGTCAAGACCCATCGAGCTGGCTTCAAGTACGGAGGATGTCCCATGGCGTCGACAAAGGAGGATCCCGTCGTTCCGAGGGAGGCCCACAGACCGCTACGCAGAGGATGAACAGCCCATTTGCCGTCGATGCAACCAGCCCGGACACATTTCCAGGTACTGTAATTTAAACGGGTCCAACCTGGGGCAGAGGGCCAACCCCCAGGCATAAGATCACCAGGCCCTTACAATTGGCGTAATAAGTACGTTGGGGGGCGCCCGGTTTTACCCGTGGTGCTGGACGGTATCCCCATGAGCGCCTTGCTGGATACTGGGTCGCAAGTAACCACAATCCCTTATGTACTTTTTAAGCAGTATTGGACTGATGCTGATATCACACGGTATCCAGACAGTAACTTGAGCATCATCGCCAGTAATGGCTTACCCGTGCCGCAGATGGGGTTCAAGGAGATGACCATTAAAATTGGTAAAGTTGAACTGCCGGCACAGGGAGTGATTATTGTGGACATTGACCGTCATGAAAGTCACCCTAAAATAACTGTGGGTACTAACATAATTGAAAATTGTCTTTCAGAAGTAATTGTAATTCTACAACAGGTGGCGGTGAATGCTAGTTCCAGCCAACAGAGAGTCCTCAACAAGGAGATAAAAGCCCTGATGAGACGGCAGCAGGTAGAACTGTCTGGTGGTGAGATCGGTAGCGTAAGACTCAGTGATCCATTCCCCATTTCTATGCCTCCCAAAAGTGAAATGATGATCTGGTGTCGGACTGCAATCGGGTTGAGAGGTAGAGACTACCAAGCCATGGTAGAACCCGTGTACTCAGACAGCAGGCCCACCATTTTGACAGTCCGGGGGGTGGTTGATGTCCGTCATGGGAGGGTGCCCGTCCGCATCCTCAACATTGGGGAGAGGGAAGTACACTTACCCAGGTACGCTACACTCGCCAAACTGTTTGTCGTCGAACACCAAGCTATCAGGGCCGTGGAACCCTTGCCTCCATCTCCACAGGCGGAGGGTAATGGCTCCCAGAAACAAAAGGAGGACTGGTGCCAGAAACTCCACGTGGGTGCTGACTCCACTCCCCTGCACCAAAAACAAGGAGTCTACCGGGTGGTACAGGAGTACGAGAGAGTCTTTAGTAAGCACCCGCTAGACTTCGGCAGAGTAAAAGGGATAGAACACCACATCCCCACAGGGAGCCACCCACCAATAAAAGAGAGGCACAGACCTGTACCCCCTGCACATTATCAGAACGCCAAGGGTATGCTGCGGGAAATGAAAGAAGCTGGGGTCATTAGAGATAGCTGTAGCCCCTGGGCAGCCCCCTTGGTTCTGGTGAAAAAGAAAGACGGCACCATGAGAATGTGCGTGGACTATAGACAAATCAACCGTATCACCCACAAAGACGCATATCCGCTGCCTAGAATAGAAGAGTCTTTAGCCGCACTAAAATCTGCTAACTTCTTTTCTACTTTGGACCTTACTAGCGGGTACTGGCAGGTTTCTGTGGCAGAGGCTGACAAGGAGAAGACCGCCTTCACCACCCCGATGGGACTGAGCGAATTCAACTGTATGCCTTTCGGGCTCTGCAACGCACCATGGACCTTCCAGCGGCTGATGGAATGCTGTCTAGGGCACCAAAACTTCGAGACGGTCCTCCTTTACCTGGACGACGTGATCGTCTATTCGAAAACCTACGAGGACCACCTAAAGCACCTGGCTGAGGTGTTCGAAGCCCTGGCAGGCTATGGCCTGAAGGTAAAACCATCAAAGTGCCACCTGCTGAAACCAAAGGTCCAGTACCTAGGGCACGTGGTAACGCGGAAGGAGTGGCCCCCGACCCTGACAAGGTCACGGCAATCAAGAGCTGGCCAAGCCCCTCGAACATCAAAGAGGTGAGACAGTTTCTCGGGTTGGTAGGCTACTACCGAAGGTTCATCCCCGGGTTCACTAAGATGGCAGCTCCTATGCAGGACCTCCTGATCGGACAGTCCAAGTCCAGAAGTCAAAAGCCACCCTTCAAGTGGGATAAACCGGAAGAGGAGTCCTTCCGCCAGCTAAAGTTGGCCCTCACTGGGGATGAGATCCTGGCCTACCCTGATTACGGCCAGCCTTTCATTCTCCACACAGATGCCAGTAATGTGGGACTGGGAGCCGTACTGTCCCAAAACCAACAGGGCAGAGAACGGGTGATCGCATATGACGCACCCCCTGGGCCATATTCTTTAGGGGAATACCCGGAGCCGGATCAGATGGGGGTTGTAGTCTCCGAGTGGCTGTGACCCGGTCCGTGCCCAGGGTGTCAAGCTCAGAGTATGTGGCAGTCCTACAGATGTTATAAAGTTCTTTATGTCGACTACGCCACTCGTTGTATTGCGGTCACTACGGCCGCCGCTGCAGCAGGGTCCGCTGAGGCTGATGGTGTTGGTGCAGCTTTTGATAGTATAACCCCCAACGGGTGGGGTATAGCCTCAGGGGGTCAGGTGCAGAGGATGGGGGTTGTGGTGGTGCAGCATAGATGGTAATTAAAGACAGAGTCGGGTTGTGCAGTTTAGGGTATTTACTTACTGCTGGTGTTCCGGTCACTCCAGCTTCAAGTGACCACCCGAGCCGTGCTGCGTCCACCAGGTCCTGGATTCAGCCAACCCCCAAGCAAGTCCGGAGCATGACCCTGAGCCCTCCTTCCTGTCCTGTCTTCTGGCCGTCCCCACCAGGGATCCACCTAAGTCCAGCTCCCTCGGGCCTTCTGTTGGGAAACCCTTGGCCTTGGGTTCCCTGACCCTACACGTGGTTTGCCTTCAGGGTGGATGTGGTGGGTGGCCGTGGCAGATCCTGCCCACGGCCTCCGGTCTCTGGCTGAGGTGTGCTTGAGCCCCCACCAGTTTGGGATCCGGTACCCTTTTGCCAACTCTTCACCCTAGGTTTGTATATGGGTTCTCAGAGTTCCTGCTTGTTTTCTCTGGGTCCTTCTGACTCTCCTCTCTCACTCTCTCTGGGCCTGGGGCTGCTCTGCTCCTCTTCCTCTGGCTTCTCACAGACTGACTGACTGTGGCTGACTGACTCCTCTGCAAAGACTGACCCTGATCTTAGATGGTGCCCACCTTAAATACTCCCTCTATGTGTGAGCTCAGGTGACCAGCACCCAATGAGCTCCTATCTTTACCCAGGCTGCTCCCCCTATCTGCCCCTACACTACTTGGGATGTACCACCCCCCTCCCACTCCAGCCAGGAACAGACTCGGTCGTACCTGCACATTTCTAAGTGGGAGTACCGTTGGTCTGTTCCTCGGAAATGGGATGTGTGTAGTGCATGCAGCTTTCTGGACTCAGTCCCACACTCCATCCTTACCCGGGAGTAGAATATCACACCTCTGGGTTGAGGTGCAATACCCCTGTAGCAGCCGAATCCTCAGGGTGCTACATTCCCCCCTGGTAAATCACAGCACGTCCTCGGGCTGTAAGATATAAAACATCCACAAACATACAATTTTTTTTTTTCATAAACATATAAAACATATAAAATAACATATATTAGCAGCAATAAACTTTTCATATTAACATTCTCGTAGACTTCTCTTGTCTCTGGTTCCTCCTCCGGACACTGTGCAACGTGTGCCCGGGAAAAGTGCATCAGTCTTTAGAACTCGTGGCTTTCCCACAAAACCAGTAGGGGCGCTTTAGGACGCGCAACTATTTACAAGGGATATGGCCGCTCTCAGTCCTCGGCCAGGTATTAGGGAGGAATGACCGCTCTCAGTCCTCGGTCAGTGGGATTTAAGGGATAAACGGGTAAACAGTTCACACTTGCTGGTCCCAACGGGGACTATATTAGCAACAACAGTTCACTGTGCCCCGACGGGCAACTATATACAGCTTGTACTCTGCTGTACTCAACGACGACGTCCTCCTGCTCTTTCTTTGCGGTTACCTTTAGCTTCAGACCCGTCCGGGTCCTCTTGTTCTTCCTCCTCACACCGCAGCTCTTCCTCCGTCAGGCGATGCACATGGAGGGCGTAGGGTCCTCACCCAGGTGCGGTACTTTAGGTGTTATGGGCGCGGTGGTGGAAGCGGCGCCCGGGTTGCCCAGGCCTTGCGGCCAGGCCTGAGGCACCTGGAAAGTGAAGGGCACCGTAAGGACGGCGGCGCCCTGGGCTACTTGGCCCTGCGACCAGGCCGGTGGCTCCGCGGAGGTAGGGGGCGCTGTTGGTATTGCGGCGCCCGGGGGTACTAGGCCCTGCGACCAGGCTGGTGGTACTTCCTGCTTAGTCACGCTCGGGGTCGAGGCGTGTGACGTCACAGGGGTCGCGGCTGCGGCTTCCGGTTGAGGCCTAGTCTGTGGCGGTGACGTTGCGGTTACGGGCACGGCAGGGGGTACTTCGGGCTCTGCGACGGGGAGCTGGGGCAGGTGCGCGGTTTCCCGGTTTGGGGTAGAGACGTCCCCTTTACCTGCCTCCTTTCGTTCGGCTCCCTTCTCGGCGCCGTCTCCGGCCTTCAGTCCTCCTGCGCCATCCTCAGAGGCGGTCTGTCTCCTCGTCTCGGGTGGCGTGCTCCGCTGACGGGTTCTTGTCTGCTGGGCCATCTCTCGGCTCCACTCCGCCAACGTCTCTCGTTGCACCCGGGCCATCCTCCGTGCGAGGCCCTCCAGCGCAGTCTGCGCACACTCCCGATCTCGGGGGAGCTGTGCCAAGACCTCCACTAGGCCTAGTGGGGTCGTCGCTTCTAGCAGGCTCCTGACCAACGGGTCGGTGCTGCTCTGCTCTCCTTCTGTTGTCTCCAGCAGGCTCCTGGCCAGCGGGCCGGTGCTGCTCTGCTCTTCTCCCATCTCCGGGTAAGCTTCTTCTCGACTCAGCTCTAGGCTTCTTGTCTCCGAGTGCGCTCTCTCCAGACTGCTCCAGGCGACACCCATCTTTGCTCTCTTCTCCTCAGTCCTCCCACTTCGAGGGCGGTCCCGGGGCCACTTGGTGATTGTCAGCTCCAGGGGCAGTTCTTTCACGCTGACAGACACCTCTAGCATCACAGTCTCTGTTGGTGGGGGCGGTTTCCACTTTTGGCGCCATTTTCGGTCCTGGCCCACGATGGGAGGCGGCCTCTCACCACCCTCTGGCACGCCCATAATGGCGTCCACTCTTCCAAGGCGGGAAACCTTTGGAAATGGCGGGAATCGTCTCCCAGTGGCGGGAAACTCTGCAGATGGCGGGAAAAAGCTGTTAATGGCGGACAACCGGCGGGAATCGATCTGTGATGGAGTCCGATGGCGGGGACCCTCCGGAACCGGCAGGAGACTTCTTTTTGAGGTAAACTTGTTCTTTTCTTCAGGCACGCAGTACCCGGTTGTTGCGGGCACGAGATCCTGCCGACTACGCCAAAGTTGACGCACCCCCTGGGCCATATTCTTTAGGGGAATACCCGGAGCCGGATCAGATGGGGGTTGTAGTCTTCCGAGTGGCTGTGACCCGGTCCGTGCCCAGGGTGTCAAGCTCAGAGTATGTGGCAGTCCTACAGATGTTATAAAGTTCTTTATGTCGACTACGCCACCCGTTGTATTGCGGTCACTACGGCCGCCGCTGCAGCAGGGTCCGCTGAGGCTGATGGTGTTGGTGCAGCTTTTGATAGTATAACCCCCAACGGGTGGGGTATAGCCTCAGGGGGTCAGGTGCAGAGGATGGGGGTTGTGGTGGTGCAGCATAGATGGTAATTAAAGACAGAGTCGGGTTGTGCAGTTTAGGGTATTTACTTACTGCTGGTGTTCCGGTCACTCCAGCTTCAAGTGACCACCCGAACCGTGCTGCGTCCACCAGGTCCTGGATTCAGCCAACCCCCAAGCAAGTCCGGAGCATGACCCTGAGCCCTCCTTCCTGTCCTGTCTTCTGGCCGTCCCCACCAGGGATCCACCTAAGTCCAGCTCCCTCGGGCCTTCTGTTGGGAAACCCTTGGCCTTGGGTTCCCTGACCCTACACGTGGTTTGCCTTCAGGGTGGATGTGGTGGGTGGCCGTGGCAGATCCTGCCCACGGCCTCCGGTCTCTGGCTGAGGTGTGCTTGAGCCCCCACCAGTTTGGGATCCGGTACCCTTTTGCCAACTCTTCACCCTAGGTTTGTATATGGGTTCTCAGAGTTCCTGCTTGTTTTCTCTGGGTCCTTCTGACTCTCCTCTCTCACTCTCTCTGGGCCTGGGGCTGCTCTGCTCCTCTTCCTCTGGCTTCTCACAGACTGACTGACTGTGGCTGACTGACTCCTCTGCAAAGACTGACCCTGATCTTAGATGGTGCCCACCTTAAATACTCCCTCTATGTGTGAGCTCAGGTGACCAGCACCCAATGAGCTCCTATCTTTACCCAGGCTGCTCCCCCTATCTGCCCCTACACTACTTGGGATGTACCACCCCCCTCCCACTCCAGCCAGGAACAGACTCGGTCGTACCTGCACATTTCTAAGTGGGAGTACCGTTGGTCTGTTCCTCGGAAATGGGATGTGTGTAGTGCATGCAGCTTTCTGGACTCAGTCCCACACTCCATCCTTACCCGGGAGTAGAATATCACACCTCTGGGTTGAGGTGCAATACCCCTGTAGCAGCCGAATCCTCAGGGTGCTACACATACGCCAGCCGGAAGCTGAGGCCCACCGAGAGGAACCCGGAGAATTACAGCTCCTTCAAGCTAGAATTCTTGGCGGTGGTGTGGGCCGTGACGGAACGCTTCAAGCATTACCTGGCCTCCGCAAAGTTCACCGTGTACACGGACAACAACCCGTTGACACACCTGGACAATGTAAGACTGGGTGCCCTGGAACAGCGGTGGATGGCCCGTCTCTCCAACTATGACTTCGTGATCAAGTACCGGGCAGGCAAAACCAACCCCAACGCGGACACCCTATCAAGAATGCCTCACTTACCTGAAGGTGACGAAGACCCAGAAGAGCTGGAAGAGGTAGAACTCCCCGCGTTTCACCGGTATGGAGCCGCTCAACACTCTCACCGCGTGAAGGAGGAGGATCTAACAACTGTGATGATGAATCCCCTACCTCACCACAGCTGGGCCGAAACCCAAGATAGTGACCCTGCTGTTCGCCTGGTGAAAGATCTGCTGACCCGGGAAGACGCCCGCCTAGATCCAGATGCCCCGGAGGAAGCCAAGCAGCTATGGAAGGAGAAGAGCAAGCTGTTCCTCTACGAAGGCAAGTTGTGCAGAAAGATTGTCAACCACCGGACGCACGAGCTGACCTGGCAAGTCGTGGTCCCAAGGCGAGATGCAGCTATGGTCCTGGGAGCTTACCATGACAGAGCGGGACACTTCGGTTGGAAGAAACTGGAGTTCCTACTAAGAGGAAGGTTCTTTTGGGTCGGCATGAGAGGAGCAGTAGAAAAGTGGTGCAGAGACTGTGGCCCTTGTCACCTGAGGAGGAAGGACCGCACCAGCCAGAAGACACCCTTGAGGCCCATCGTCACCACGCAGCCTCTTGAGCTGGTAGCTCTGGACCACGTCAAATTGGCTCCAAGCCGGTCTGGATACATCTATGCCCTGACAATCGTGGACCACTATTCCCGTTTTCTAGTGGTGGTCCCGGTAAAGGACTTGACAGCCCAAACAGCGGCCAGAGCCTTCCAGCAATATTTCTGCCGTCCACACGGGTATCCGGAACAGGTCCTGACAGACCAGGGTCCAGCGTTCGAGGCTGAAATCTTCCAGGAGTTCTGCAACCTCTATGGCTGTAAGAAAATACGGACAACGCCTTACCACCCCCAAACCAACGGGATGTGTGAGAAGATGAACAATATAGTCATTGATCTCCTGAAGACGTTGCCCCTGGAGGAACGCAGCCTGTGGCCAGAAAAATTGCCGGACCTGGTAGACATGTACAACAACATCCCGGTGAACGCTACAAACTGCACCCCGGCTTACCTGATGCGAGCTAGACCAGGTAAGCTGCCCGTAGACCTGGAGATGGGAGTCCTAATACCTGAGGACACCTCCCCGGATGCGGACTGGGATACGGAAAGGCAACTGCAGTACAAGAAGGTACAGGAGAGTGTGGAGAAGAGCCTGGCCCAGGTGAGAGAGAAGCAAGAAAGACTCTTCAATCAACACGCCCCTGCTGGTCCCCTAGAACCTGGTGAGCAAGTCCTAAAGCGAAAAAGAAGGCTACATAAGTTGGACGACCAGTGGGAAAGGTAACCCTACACCGTACTGCAGTCTGACCACGACAACCCAAAGGTGTGCGTGATCACCAAGGACAGAGGAGAAACCACTAGTGTCGTCTCCAGAGACCACCTCAAAAGGTGCCCCGAGCAACTCCGCAGTGCAGAAGAGGATCAGAGTGACCTTGAACCCGCAGAGGACAAGGAAGAAATGATCAGCACCGTTCTCGAAGAGTTCCCGTCCTGCATTTCCTGCAACCGGCCCAGCAACAACCAACACCAGAGCCGGAAGGTGAAGAGGAGCAAGCGGTTCCAGAGGCAGAAGAGCCTGTACCAGCAGCCCAGGAGAGTCAACCCTCTGCTGACAGTGAGCCTGCCATGCCTGCGGTAAGCCAAAGAACCCGCAGACAGCTGCCTGCCCTACCTGTACACCCAGCTGGTAGCTGTACCCCTAACGCTAGTGGGGAAAGCCAGGTTGGTCCACCACCAGACAGTGGGTTAAGGAGGTCAACCAGGAGCACAAAGGGACAGATACCCGCTCGCTGGAGAATATAGGATGTACTAAAAATTGTAAATAACCCTGTTGCCAAATGTTGAAATGTTTGCCAAAGTTACCTGCATGTTTTTTGATAGTGTGTTTCAGTCTCTTGCAGCAACCGTAAGGACTCACAGGTTATGGACTTTTTATAATCGGGACCTTGTATGGACTACATTCGGAGCCTAACCCAGGAATGAACTAAGACTGTGAAGGACTTGGGGTAGGACAGACCCCCACCTGGTTAAGGCTCCCCGTTGTTTTGGTGATATGGACACCCGGTCACAGACCACACTGTGACCTTAAGAACTCAATTTGTGCGCCGTCTGTCTATTAATGTTTTATTGTTATGCATATTGTCTTTGTTTATTGTTTAGTCCCGGAGTACTAAATTTCACTAGGGGGGGAATGTGTCACCCTGGCCTGGATGCCACAAGTGTAATTAAAGCTGTGTCTGAGAGCAAAGGGGAGGTTCTCTGGTCAGGGGAACATTAGCATGCAATGCCTCCTGTCTCAGGCCAGTAGGGGGAGCAGGCTGCCCCTATAAAAGCTGGTACTGAGAGCAGGGTTAGAGAGAACTGGATTGCCTGTCTCAGCTTTGAGACGTGTCCCAGAGTGGAGCAGGGACAGAAAGTTGATTGCACCTAAGAGGAAGTGTGGCAGTAGGAGAGAGCCACAAGCCAGAGACAAGAGGCGAAGAGAGCCTGTCTTGGCAGAGAAAAGACTTCATTTTACCAGACTTTGGTGTCTGAGGCTGGAAGGATTCCACATCCCCCAGCAGAGAACCAGCCCGCAAGGGACTATACATTCCTTGGCCTAAGAAGCCTGGAGGCCCTGCCACAACCGAAGGGACCAGTAAAGCCGTACAAGGCTGGGAGCAGAAAGGAACCCACGTCGCAGGCCATACAGGCGAGAAAGCACGGAAAGCTCGGAAACGTGGGCTGTTACCCTATCAGGAGGAGATAGCCAGAAGGAGCGTAGAAAGCACGGTAGGCCTACACCCTCACCCTGACCAGGGCCAATTTCCCCGTTGCTCTCAGACATCCAGGTCCCCTCCTAGCTGGGACTGTTTATGGGTCAGTTTACCTGTTGTAGTAAAGACCCTGGACTGCAACTTGTTGTCTGTGTGCTCCTTGCTCCTCCAGCACTATCAGCACTGGGATTCTCACTACCATCACTCCCACCATTCACTATACTGCCCTGGGGCCGCACTCTTCCCGTGGGGAGTCACACTACCATAGCTGCACACCTCATCAGCCCCAGCGGTCTGTATGCAGCGGCGGTTCCTAATAACCGCAATCCACGGGTGGCGTAGTCGGACATAATCAATATAACGGACTACCACTGGCCTGACCACCCTGAGCCACGGAACCGGGTTGCCACTACTACTCCCATCGTTCCCTATTGCCCGGATCCGAGTGCCCCACGGCCCAGGGGGTGAGTCACTAACAGCCGCAATGAAATGTATCGCCCCTCCAGCACTCTCTGCCAGTGACTGTCGCAGTGTGTACTGGGCTGTGGCACAGTACACTGTTTGTTACCCTTTTTGAGAATGGCTGATAATAAAGACTACAGTGTATATTCAATAAAAATCTGTTTCCCCTGCCTTTGTATACAGCTTCAGTGTCCATGACTGTTATACTGCCCTCTTCTCTTCTCTGATCTTCCTGAGAACATGCCGATCAGAGCAGAGACCAGGGTGACAATGATGGCCACAAAGACAGAGAACACATGTGTGAAGACACGGGGTCTTCTGTGGGTGTAACATTACTCAAACAACACAGAGTGAGGGTAAAACAGCATGGCAATACTTTTTTGAACCACAAAGCGGACAATAAACACATAGAACAGTCCCAGCAAATACCCAAGATGGTGCAACATTACACAGTCTCACCCTTCCGCTCCGCCCGGGATAGAACAGCTGCATCTTTGGGACTTCCAGGCCCAACTACCTCAACCAGTGGCCCCCTGCTTCTGGGGGGCCATCATAGAGAGGAGGTAGCGGCTAGCTTAGGAAGCTAACAGTCCATCGAGGTACAAGGCCAGGAGACCCGAGGGTCCCCCCTGGCCTCTCCCAGAGTTTCCATGGGGACAGATGACAGGCGGGTCCCCCCTGGCCTCCCCCAGAGTTTCCATGGGGTCAGTTGACAGGCGGGTCCCAATCTGGCTTCTCCGAATGTCTCCATGGGTTCCAGGCATCTATGCATCTACTCTCCTGAAGGATGTTTCTCATTCTCCTTGTAAAGTCTTTGTGACTCTCTCTCAAGTCTGACTGCTACAGAAGCACATGTCCCTTAAAAATAGTTAGTTGTCTGTTCAAGTACACATTCACAGGTAAAGGGGCATTACTCACAGGGCTCAGCTATCATTGTTTGAACTAATCTATTTGCATAGTTGGTATCACAGAGGGTATTGTAAATAAACTCAGCTGACTTAATATAATATGTAATTAGCATAGTAACAAACAACATTGTTCACCTAACTAAGAGGAGACAGCAATCAGGGTTATACAAATACTGGTCTGTCCTTTAGAAATACAAAGTTGTTGATTAGATATTGAACCTTTCGGGTCATGTGATCAGTCACATTCCTAGAAGGAATTTCAAGATGTGGTAATGTATAGGATGGATGAGTGTACAGTTGTGCTCAAAAGTTTACATACTCCGGCAGAATTTTTGCTTTCTTGGCCTTTTTTCAGAGAATATGAATGATAACAAAAAAACCTTTTTCTCCACTCATGGTTATTGGTTGGGTGAAGCCATTTATTATCAAACTACTGTTTTTTCTCTTTTTAAACTAACTGAACTAACAGTCCTTCTTAGGGCTAATCCAGCTGCATATAATTCAGTGCTAGGCAGGCAGGTAGTGTATGTGGCAGACTGCAGTGTATGATACAGCACAAGAGAGTCCATTGAACGTCCTGTCTGCTGCTGTAATAATTGCTGATATTTGTAGACATAGCCCCAGATATCAGGGGCCATGGCAATTTTTTTTATCTTAATCCTGGTTATTTACTTAAAAAGCAATCCAGAGTACACAATTTTTCTGCTCCATTTGCTTGTTCTCACTGCAGAATAAAGCCAGATCTGTTCCATATTTCAACGATAAAAATCAAGAAATTTGAACTGAACGTGGAAAATATTGGCCTCCTTTTCCATTCTGTTGCAGTGTGTTGGTCAAGCTATTCACACTAAGTGTCTGTGAAAAATAGTATTAGTAAATTACAGACCTGCTATTTAAAACCGTGGTTCTCTGTCAGACATATCACCTATAAGACTGTTCCAAAATCAGACATTTCTTCAATTTTCATTCTGTTGCAGTGTCGGTCAAGCTATTCACACTAGGTATCTATGAATAATAGTATTAATAAATTACAGGTCTGCTATTTAAAACCGTGGTTCTCTGTCAGACATATCACCTATAAGACTGTTCCAAAATCAGCCATTTTTGCCATTTCCATTCTGTTGCAGTGTGTCGGTCAAGCTATTCACACTAGGTGTCTGTGAAGAATAGTATTAGTAAATTACAGGCCTGCTATTTAAAATTGTGGTTCTCTGTCAGACGTATCACATATAACTGTGTTCCAAAATCAGTCATTTCTCGTGAACGTGGAAAATATTGTCCTTCATTAAAAATGGGCAAGGTGAGTGGCAAGGGACGGGGAACTGGACGTGATGGTGATGCTGCATGCAGAGGCCGAGGCCGTGGGCAAGATGAAATTGTGCCACAACAAACACCCACATCTTGTCGTTTGGCCTTCCTGTCCCAATTACTAGGGGACCGCAGATCACCACTATTGAACACAGAGCAGTGTCAAAAGGTTGTTGGTTGGATAGCAGATAATGCTTCCAGTCACTTCGCCACCACCACCCTGTATTCCTCACCCTGATCCTCCTTCCTCCCGCCATGCCGAATGCCTGGAGACTACTGATCCCACACTTGGACACTCAGAATACCTGTTCACTTTTCCATTTGTAGATGTGGGCTTCTCGCCCGGCCAGGTTCAAGCAAGTCATGAGGAGAACGCAGGTTGTGATGCTCAAATATTGGAGGAGCCACGGTCACACGAAGGCGACGGTGGGAAAGTGCAATTACTGTCGCAAGAGGTGGATGATGATGATGATGAGACACAATTGCCAGAAAGTCAGGAGGAGGACCAGGGTGTGCAAGTGGAAGACGAGGTGGTGGATGATATAGTAACTGACCCAACCTGGCAGGAGGACATACAGAGCGAGGAGAGCAGCACACAGGGGGAGGGAGGCGTAGCACCACAACAGGCAGGAAGAAGCAGTGTGATGGCCGCAGACACAAGGCGGGAAAGCATTGCTCATAACGCCAACACGACGGAAGTTGCCAGTACAACTGTTAGGTCTTCATGAGTCGGGTTATTTTTTAAAGACTCTGCAGATAACCCCAAAAAGGCCATTTGCACCACCTGCCAGGCCAGCATCAGCAGAGTTAGCAAAACTAGCAGCCTGACCACCACCAGCATGATCAGACACACGGCAGTAAAGCACCCGACTAAGTGGGCTGAACCCCAGGGTCCAGCAACAGTGTCTGCGGGTGACACCACTGCTTCTTCCGCTGTTGTCCGTGCACGCCAATCCCCTGTCCATGGCGCATGCCAAGATGCCTTCCGCCCTGCACCTGTCGTTGATCACTCTCAACTATTACCATCAGCAAGTCCCTACCCCAGTCCTTGGAACACAAGTTCAAATATGCAGCCAACGTCCCACAGGCCACACTACTAAATTCACACATTTTGCGAATGCTTGCGCTCGAAATGTTGCCTTTTAGGCTCGTGGAGACGGAAGTTTCCGCAACCTGATAGTGGCGGCCGTCCCTCGGTACTTGGTCCCCAGCCGCCACTATTTCTCCCGGTGTGCCATCCCTGCATTAAACGAGCACGTGTACCACAACATTAGACGTGCCCTCAACAATGCAGTTACTGGGAAAGTCCACCTAACCACATACACGTGGACAAGTGCTTGTGGGCAGGGATGGTACATTTCGCTGATGGCACACTGGGTTAATATAGTGGAAGCTGGGACTCAGTTGGACCTTGGGACGGAACACGTCCTCCTGACGCCGAGGATTGCGGGCCATGGGTCAATCAGGGTTGCCCCCACATTCTACAGCTCCTGCACCTCCTCCTCCTCCTTTTCAGCCTCAATCTCCGAAATTACCACATCAGTCACAAGCTGGAAGCACTGCTGCACTGCCTCGGCCAAGCGGCAACAGGCTGTGCTGAAGCTAATATGCTTAGGTGACAAATCGCACAACGCTGAAGAGTTGTAGACAGCTCTGAAAGAGCAAACAGAACTGTGGCTGACATCGCTGACCCTACAGCCAGGCATGGTCGTGTGTGACAATGGCCGGAACCTGGTGGCAGCTCTGAGGCGAGGCGAGCTCACAGACGTACTTCGCCTGGCTTATATGCTTAACCTCGTGGTTCAGTGGTTTCTCAAAACCTACCAGGAGCTGCCAGATCTGCTTGTCAAAGTACGCCGCCTGTGTGCCCATTTTAGAAAGTCAGCTACAGCTTCCGCCGCCCTTGCTTACTTCAGCAGCGTTGCAGCTTCCAGCTCACCGACTGATCTGCGATGTCCCCATGCGTTGGAGACATTGGGAAGGATTTGTGAGCAGAAGAGGGCAGTTGTTGACTACCAGCATCAACAAGGCTGTAGGTATTCAGTTCAGACTCCACACATAATACCACAGGAATGGACATGGATGTCAGACATATGTACCATTCTCCAAAACTTTGAGGACTGCACCAAGGTGGTGAGCGGCGATGATGCCATAATTAGCGTCACCATCCCGCTTCTCTGTCTTCTGAAACACTCTTTGCTCACAATTAAAGATGATGCATTGCCGGCGGAGCAAGATGAGATGGAGCAAGGAACCATACAAGGTGATTCCACACAGCCCAGCCTCATCTCATCCCAATGTGGATTGGGTGACAATGAGGAAGATGAGGAGAGGAGGAGGAGGAGGAATAACAATATCTAATTTCCTGTACTATAGACGGTACTACCTGCACAACTGTTTTACCGTCTGTTCAGCATGGATGGCCTGAGGATAGGGAGGAGGAGGAGAGCATGGTCAGTCGTCCTCTTGGTGAGGACACGGAAGTCTTGCCTCTTTGCAGTCTGGCACACGTGGCTGAGTTTATGTTACGCTGCCTTTCCCGTGACCCTCGTGTTGTCCAAATTTTGGGTGACAGTCATTACTGGTTGGTGACACTTCTAGAACCACGCTACAAGGAAAACTTTATGTCTCTTATTCCCACGCTGGAGAGGCCTAATAAAATGGGGCAGTACCAGAATGCCCTTGTTGTGGAATTAATAAAAAAATTTCCCATCTGAAAACGCTGGCGGCAGAGGTCATAGTTCCTTGGACAACCAAGGAGTACAGGCGAGAAACACACAAATGCAATCCAGCAGAGGCAGGGGAACAATGTCAAAGTTCTGGGACAGTTTTCTCAGACCCTTACATTGCACAGGCTCTGAGGTGCAGGGTACTCTCCCAAGGAGGGAAAAGTTTCAGAAGATGGTGAAGGAGTACCTTGCCGACTGTACCAACGTCCTCAGTGATTCCTCTGTGCCTTATAATTATTGTGTATCCAAGCAGGACACGTGGCTTGAACTGGCTCTCTACACCTTGGAGGTCCTGGCCTGTCCTGCTGCTAGAGTTTTGTCAGAGCGTGTTTTTAGTGCTGCTGCTGGAATTATAACCGATAGGTGCATCCGCCTGTCAACTGAAAATGCTGACAGGCTGACTTTTATAAAAATGAACAAGGGCTGGATTGGGCCAGACTTTTCAACACAACCGAATGATAGCAGCGTAACATAAACTCAAACACAGTGTCTTTTTTGGAGAGGTATAACTCTATTCCCATGCACCTCGGTCTTCACAATCAGACGTGGGTACACCCTTCCTGGTTTTGTCTATTTGCTCTTCTACTCCTCCTTCTCTGCATCCTCATCCTCCACCACCATATCACCACCATATGTACCATATCAACATATCTATGTCTTTTGCAAGGGACATTGGAGTTCCTGCAAATTTTTGGCAGCCGTTGCTTGACTGCATAGGCAAACAGTATGGAAGGCCCACTTCCTAATAATGGGAACATTGTTTTCAGGAGGCCCTCCGACCTCTACGACCCTCTCTTTTCTATTGGGAATATGTCATTACTGATGCCCACTTCTATGTGTCTTTAAATTGTCAGTGTTTTTTTTTCTAAACTTTGGCAGCTGTTGGACTCACTTCATACCCTATAACTGTATAGCAGGACCTCTCCTTTCTAATGGGAAAATGTTGTCCTCGTTACTGTGGCCCAGCTCTATGTGTCTTTAAATTGTTAGTAGGGTTTTTCCTATATTTGGGCAGCCATTGCACTCACTGAATAGCGGACCCTCTCCTTTCTAATGGGAACATGTCGTTACTGTGGCCCAGCTCTATGTATCTTGCAGTCACAGCATGGGCATTACCACTATGGGAGACTAGCTCCTTTATAATGGGAACATTTTTTTTTTACTGAGACCCTCCTCATCGTCTCTTCAAAGGGGTATTGGGTTGTGTCCAAATTTTTGGCAGCCCTTGCAGTCACTGCATACACAATAACAGTATAGGAGACCCACTCATTAATAATGGGAACAACAAAGCATAGCCAGCTGATGGCTCTCTAACAATATTAAGGGCCGCTTGATGGCCCTATAAAAATAGGCTTTGTGACTTTCAGAGTCCCTCCATCATAAATGAAACAGGATGTGTCTGATGATGTGTCACACACCACATGGCCAGATAAGGTTGTAAAATGTTAAAATGACATTTCCTGGTGAATGCATTTGTCTTGGTTGAAAGCAATGCAAAAGTGCAAAAACATGTCAAAAACGCTACGTGTGAACATAGCCCAAGGTGTGGAGGATCATTTTTGTTTTTGTATATTTATTTTGCCTTATATACAAGTCATTACTCTGGAAAAGATGTTCCTTAACATATTTCCCAGGAAAATCCATTTTGGTTTCATTTTTGTATGTTTTATTGTAAGTCCATAAAAGTGGTGTAATATCTCTAACAACATTGTTGACAGCATTGACCTGGGAGTCAGAAATGCTTCCAGGGGTGTTCCCCATGCTGTTCCCATGTCATTTCAGCACTGTTCCCATCGATTTGGGCAATTTTTAGGCCCCTCAGACCGCTGGGCAGAGCTGCCAGAAAAATGTTCGAGTTTCCCATAGACTTACATTGGACTTGTTACTCGGACCCAGCACTCGAGCATTCCAATTTGCTCGACTCGAATAACGACATCAATTGTACCGATCATCTACTTTCAATGAATTAGCAGCAAATTGGTGAAAGTACACCTATTAAAAAAATTTACAGCCTCCTCCATATCCCCTCTAGCTGTCCTGTCCATCACCAAGATAGGTGCGTTTTCTGCCATTTTAGGTAGAAGTAATGTTCAATCAATTTGCTTCTAATTTAGACAAAGTAGCAGGAAGGTTTATCAAACAAACTCTATGTGTGAGCTCTGTCTATTTTATAATATGTGTAATATGTATTCACAAAATGTCCATTTTCTATATGTGTGATCTTCACAACTTATTTTTTTTAGCAAGTATAAGTGCATGATGAGGTGGTGTTTACCTATAGGACCCAACATCTCTTTCACTGGGCACCATTGATGGTATTTATTGGGCCACAGATTCTTAAGTAAATCTCAATATTCCTTCAAAAGGGTAGTTATTAGTGTTGAGCGAGCATGCTCGGCACTGCTTGGTACTCACCCGAGCATCTCACTACTCGGGATGTTCGGCGAGCACCGAGCATTTCCGGGTTACTCGGGCGGGAGCTCGGGTCTCCGCCCTGCACGTTTGGCGCTCTTTACAGAGCCAATGAACATGCAGGGATTGCCAGCCAGTCACTGTAATGCCGCAGCCATGTTGGTTGTGGGCATTACAGTGATTGGCTGGCCGCACAGCGTCACCTCGAGTATTTAAAACCAGGCGCCGCCATCTTGGACACAGTCGCTCCGGATCAGACAGTGTAGGGTCAGTGCTGCAGAGCTAGGGAGAGATTTATACTGCGAAATAGTTAGTGTAGGGTCTCTAAAGCCTGCCAAATCAAATAAACAGTCTTTCTCAGGACTAATATCCATCCCAGATACCAGGCAGGCAGGCTGTATAGGAAACGCAGTGGTTATACCAGCAAATGCTGCATTACAGTCCTGTGTGCTCCTGCTGGTCAAATTGCTAGACTTATCCCCCGGTCTCAGGGGCCAGGAAAAATCCTTTTTTTTTCATCTAAATCCTGTATTTTTTTTTCCCCTCAGTCAGACTGTACAAATACGCATCTTATTAACCTTTTGGTATCCCCCCCCCCAAAAAAAAAAAAAAAAATGAGTGTGTCTGTGACCGTTCAGACACCAATATATCTGTTTAAAAGAGTCTGGTGTAGGCCAGATAACTAGAACTGTGGTTTTGCAGTTCCACAGGTCAAATCTCTGTATTATCCTGCTTTTGGCATTTTTTCCGTAAAAAAAACCAGTAATAGTGTCTCCCTGACTGTTCAGACACCAATATATCTGTTTAAAAGAGTCTGGTGTAGGCCAGATAACTAGAACTGTGGTTTTGCAATTTTTTTTTAAAGACTCTGCTGATAACCCCCAAAAGGCCATTTGTACCACCTGCCATGCCAGCATCAGCAGGGGTGACAAAACTACCAGCCTGACCACCACCAGCATGATCAGGCACATGGCAGCAAAGCACCCCAGGGTCCACGACCAGTGTCAGCGGGTGTCACCACTGCTTCTTCCGCTGTTGTGCGTGTAATAGAACCCCCTGTTGTGCGTGCAAGGCAATCCCCTGTCCATACTACATGCAAAGATGCCCCCTCCTCTCAGTCTTCACTTGTTATGGCAGTTTCTCAAGAAACAGCATCAACATCCACATCCACGTCCCACCGCAGCGTTCAATTGTCCATATCCCAGAACTTTGAACGAAAGTGCAAATTCGCAGCCAACACCCCACAGGCCACAGTCCTAAATTCGCACATTTCACGACTGCTTGTGTTGGAAATGCTGCCTTTTAGGCTGGTGGAGACGGAATCCTTCTGCAACCTTATGGCGGTGGCCGTCCCTCGGTACTCGGTCCCCAGCCAACACTATTTTGCCCGGTGTGCCATCCCCGCACTACACAAGCACGTGTCCCAAAATATCTGCCGTGCCCTCAACAATGCAGTTACTGGGAGAGTCCACCTGACAATGGACACGTGGACAAGTGCTTGTGGCCAGGGACGGTACATCTCCCTGACGGCACACTCGGTAAACATAGTGGAAGCCGGGACCCAGTTGGACCTTGAGACAGAACACATCCTCCCCACACCGAGGATTGCGGGCCCTATGTCAGTCAGAGTTGCCCCCACAGTGTACAGCTCCTGTGCATCATCCTCCTCCTCTTCCTCGTGTTCAGCCTCCCTCTCAGATATCACCACATCAGTTACAAGCTGGAAGCACTGCAGTACTGCCTCAGCCAAGCGGCAACAGGCTGTGCTGAAACTCATAAGCTTAGGTGATAAACCTGACACTGTTTGTGAGTTGTGGACAGCTGTGAAAGAGCAGGCAGATCTGTGGCTGAGACCGCTGAACCTACATCCAGGCATGGTCGTGTGTGACAATGGCCATAACCTGGTGGCGGCTCTGAGGAGAGGCAAGATCACACACGTACCATGCCTGGCTCATGTGCTTAACTTCGTGGTTCAGCGGTTTCTTAAATCGTACCCCGAGTTGCCAGATCTGCTCGTCAAAGTATGCCGCCTGTCAGCTCATTTTCGGAAGTTGGCTACAGCTTCCGCCGCCCTTGCTTGCTTCAGCAGTGTTGCAGCTTCCAGCTCACCGACTGATCTGCGATGTCCCCACGCATTGGAACTCTACCCTCCACATGTTGCAAAGGATTTGTGAGCAGAAGAGAGCAGTTGTGGAGTACCAGCTGCAACAAGGCCGTCGATATTCAGGTCAGACTCCACACATAAGACCTCAGGAGTGGACCTGGATGTCTGACATATGTACCATCCTGACAAACTTTGAGGAGTCCACCAAGATGGTGAGTGGCGATGACGCCATCATTAGCATCAGCATCCCACTTGTCTGTCTTTTGTAATGCTCTCTGCAGAGAATTAAAGAGGAGGCACTGCAGCCAGAGCATGATGAGATGGATCAAGAAGCTGTAATGGGCGATTACACACAGCCCAGCCTCATCTCATCCCAACGTGCATTGGGGGATAATGAGGGAGAGGAGGAAGAGGAGGAAGAACAAGAGCTGGTATCATGCGCTGTAGACGGTAGTACCTGTACAACTGTCATACTGTCGGCTAAGCGTGGGTGGCCTGAGGACAGGGGGGAGGAGGAGGAGAGCATGGTCAGTCAGTATCTTGGTGAGGACACGGAAGTCTTGCCCGTTATCAGTCTGGCACGCATGGCTGACTTTATATTACGCTGCCTTAACCGTGACCCTCGCGTTGTCAAAATGTTAGGTGACAGTCATTACTGGTTGGTGACACTTTTAGACCCCCGCTAGAAGGAGAACTTTCACTCTCTTATTCCTGAGGTGGAAAGGTCTACAAAAATGTGGCAGTACCAGAAGGCCCTTGCTGCAGAACTGTCAAAAAAATTCCCATCTGAACACGCTAGCAGCAGAGGTCACAGTTCGTTGACCAACCAAGGCGTACAGGCGAGAGAGACGCAACTCCAATCCAGCAGAGGCAGGGGAACACTATCAACGTTCTGCGACAGTTTTCTGAGACCCGCCCAGCTTACAGGCCCTGAGGCGCGGGGTACTCTCACAAGGAGTGGAAAGTTTCAAAAGATGGTGAGGGAGTACCTTGCCGACCGTACCAGCATCCTCAGTGATTCCTCTGTGCCTTTTAATTATTGGGTATCCAAGCTGGACATTTGGAATGAACTCGCTCTGTACGCCTTGGAGGTCTTGGCCTGCCCTGCCGCTAGCGTGTTATCGGAGCATGTTTTTAGTGCCGCTGGGGGAATTATAACTGATAATCGCACTCGCCTGTCAACTGACAATGCTGACAAGCTGACCCTTATCAAAATGAACAAGGGCTGGATTGGGCCAGACTTCTCATCACCACCAAATGACAGCAGAGTAACATAAATTCAAATCCACTGTGTTATTTTGGGAGGTGTATTCCCATGCACTGCTTCACACCCACACATGGGTATACGCTTCCTCATTTCGGCTGTATTTTGCTCTTCTCCTTATCCTCAGCCTCCACCACCACTATACCACCAGGGTGACCGTGGTCCGTGTTGCCAGCATTGCAAGTTAGTCCGTCCTAATTTTTGGCTGCTTTTGCTTGGAAGGCATAGGCAAAGACTATGGGAGACCCACTCCCCAATAATGGGAATAATGTTTTTAATATGCTGTACTGCATGGCTCTTGTAAGGGGCATTAAAACCATCTTGTTAAGCTGCTCTGACCTCCACGTCTCTTCCAAGGGGCATTAAAACCGTCTTGTTAAGCTACTGCGACCTCCACCACTCTTCCAAGGGGCATTAAAACCGTCTTGTTAAGCTACTCTGAACTCCACGTCTCTTCCAAGGGGCATTAAAACCGTCTTGTTAAGCTGCTGTGACTTCCACCATTCTTCCAAGGGGCATTAAAACCATCTTGTTAAACCACTCTGTCCTCCATGTCTCTTCCAAGGGACATTAAAACCGTCTTGTTAAGCTACTGTGACCTCCACCATTCTTCCAAGGGGCATTAAAAGTGTCTTGTTAAGCCACTCTGAACTCCACAGCTCTTCCAAG
The DNA here is from genome assembly GCF_046119375.1 of Phyllobates terribilis. NCBI lineage: Eukaryota > Metazoa > Chordata > Amphibia > Anura > Dendrobatidae > Phyllobates > Phyllobates terribilis. Next base: position 49,714,121 of record NW_027362769.1, read on the forward strand.
GGGCATTGAAATGTTGTTTTTAATTAACTCTAACCTCCATGACTTTTCCAATGGGCATTGCATTTCCTCCTAATTTTAGTCAGCTTTTGCTTTTCAATGCATAGGCGAACACTAAGGGAGACTCACTCCCCAATAATGGGTAGAATGTTTTCAGTACGCTGTAATCCACGTCTGTTTCAAGGGACACTGCAGTTCCTCATAATTTTTGGAAAGCCTTCCATTCACTGCTTAGGCCAACAGTGTACAGGACACCCAGTTGCTATAAATGGGAAAAAATGGTTTAGTTAAGGCCCTCTGACCTCCATGTCATTTCCAAGGGGCATTGGAGTGCCTCAAAATTTTTGGTAGGCATTGCACTCACTGTATGCCCTATAACTGTGTAGCCAAACCGCTCCTTTTGTTACAGAAACATATCCTACAAGACATATGTGGTTGACTGGCCTGATATTGATGTGAATGGTCCCTGTTCCTCCTGATCTTTCTCCTTTGCCACCACCTCATCCATCATTCATCACCTGAAGCTTTGCTTTAACAGGAGTCATAGAACTGGGATAGTAGCAGGAAAACATCCAGCAATCCTCAGAGGAGGTAGGATATGCGCCAAAACGCTGACCACCTCAGGCCTAGCCGCTACTACATACATGCGCTTGCATTCCAAGGAACAGAAAGCTAAGGAGATGGATGGCCTCATGATCATGAATAATTTACTCGTTGTGTAGGAGGCCGACCACTGCTGCTGTCTACCTTCTGAACTTTGTGTTGAAGCCTGATTGACCCAGGACCCGCAATCCTCTATGTCTGGAGGACGTGTTGCATCCCAGTGTCCAACTGTGTCCCGGCTTCCACAATATTAACCCAGTGTGAAGGCGTCAGTCAGATGGACCATCCCTGGCCACATTCCTTGTCCACGTGTTTGTGGTTAGGCTGTCCTTCAAATAGGGGTGGCTGGGGACCTTTTATGGACACCCGGCAGCCCTCAGGTGGCTGGTGACCGTGTGTGGGCACCTGGCCGCGGGGCGGCTGGGGACCGAGTATGGACACTCGGCCGCCCCCTGGTGGCTGGGGACCAAGCGTGGACACCCAGCCGCCGGGCGGCTGGGGACTGAGTATGGATACCAGGCCACCGACGCAACCATGACGAGGTGGCCAGATTCCGCCTCCACGTGCCTAAAAGGCCCAATTTCAAGTGCAAGCAAGCAGTATGGTATTGCAGCCTGGGGTGGGTGGGTGGCAGGCTGCATACTTGCGCTTGCATTGCAAGGAATGGGGGAGGTACAATTGAACACTGCCCTGGGACAAGGACTTGCTCGGGGAGAGTTGCAAGTCTACATCTTCTGATGCGGCAAGGATCACTTCTGATGGGCACACCTGGGTTTCAGAGATGCTTCCAGGGGTCTTCTCCATGCTGTTCCCATGTCTTTTCAGCACTGTATGCATGTGTCACACAGCACATGGCCAGATAAGGTTGTAGAATGTTAAAATGACATTTCCCGGTGAATGCATTTATCACGGTTGAAAGCAATACAAAATTGTAAAGACGCATAAAAAATGCTACTTGTGAACATAGCCCAAGGTGTGGAGGAGTATTTTTGTTTTTGGTTATTTATTTTACCTTATACACAAGTCTTTACCCTGGAAAGGATGTTCCTTAACATATTTCACAGGAAAACAGTTTCAGTTTCCTTTTTGAACGTTTTATTGTGAGCCCGTAAAAGTGGCTTAATACCTCTGACCACGTTGTTGACAGCAGTGACCTGGGGGTCAGAAATGCTTCCTGGGGCGATCCCCATGCTGTCCCCATGTCACTTGAGCACTGTCACTATCGTTTTGAGCACTTTTTAGGCTTTCTATAGACTGCCGGGGGTGCCGCCGCAAAAATGCTCGGGTTTCCCATAGACTAACATTGGGCTCGTTGCTCGGGTCGAGCACCCGAGTATCATGGTGAGCTTGACCCGAGCTTCGAGCACCCGAGCATTTTAGTGCTCGCTCAAGACTAGTATTTATGCATATAAAGTTTACAGACAGAATGTTAACATATTAAGCAACAGTGTGACAACGTATCAGTGCTAAAGGTGCCATAAAAAACCCAGCATGGTAAAACTCTTAGCTTTGACCCGTGACAACATACCTGGCAAAATGCATTGTAAACCAAATGAAATTTTTAGCTGCAGTATATTTTAGACAAAGAAAATGATGCTAAAATGTGTGTGTTTCTTACAGTCTAGAGGCAGCTTATTCTGATGGAGGAAAATGCTGACAGCATCCTTCCTGATCACTGAAAGAACTGTTCTCCATTCTCCTGCCCCACACTGATCTATTTGATCGGTGCAGTGCAGGAGAGAAGGACACCAGGACTTGCACGGATGTTGCGCATCCTGTGTAGCTGAAAAAACTTCTGCAAGACTAGCCATTGGACCTTTTTATGAAAGGAAGAACGGCACTTCTAATATGTGAGGTTGCATGGATTGGTTCCCAATCAAACAAAGTTGTTGATTAGCCATTGAACCTTTCAGGCCATGTGAGCAGTCACATTCCTGGAAGGAATTTCAAGATGTGGTAATGTATACGATGGATGAGTGTATATATATATATATATATATATATATATATATATATATATATATATATATATAAGTGTTTGTTTTTGTGGAGCTGTATGAGTATACAAGAGAGCTGTTTGTGTATGTAAGAAAGCTGTGTACATGTATGTAGCAAAACAGTGCGTGTATGTAACAGATGTGTGAGTGCATACTTCACAGCTGTAGAAAAGCTATATGTGTTAGAACTGTGTTTGTGTATGGAGGAGAGTTGTGTGTGTATTTAGGAAAACTGCGTGTGTGAAAGTAGTAGAGTTGTGTGTATGCAGGAGAGATGTGTGTGTATGCTGGAGAGATATGTGTATGTAGGAAAGAGGGTGGAAACTTTGTGTATGCAGGAGAGATGTGCGTGTATGCCGGAGAGATGTGTGTATGTAGGAAAGAGGGTGGAAACTTATCAATGCTATAGGACCTATGCAAGAACCTAACATGATCAAATTTTACCCATGACAATACAGCTTTAAAAAACGCATCGGCATCAATTGTACCGATCATCTACTTTCAATGAATTATCAGCAAATTGGTGAAAGTACACCTATTAAAAAAAAAATTACAGCCTCCTCCATATTCTCTCTAGCTGTCCTGTCCATCACCAAGATAGGTGCGTTTTCTGCCATTTTAGGTAGAAGTAATGTTCAATCAATTTGCTTCTAATTTAGACAAAGTAGCAGGAAGGTTTATCAAACAAACTCTACGTGTGAGCTCTATCTATTTTATAATATGTGTAATATGTATTCACAAAATGTCCATATTACGCTCACGCCCGGACTAATTGGCGTGAGCGTGGTTAGTGGTCCCACCGGGCCACGAACCGAGGAGTGCCTGGAGGGGCATGACTAGGGTCCTCACCAGATCTGACCACGAACACACAGCGGCTTAATCGACTCCGTGGTCTGAGGATGGACGTGGGAGGTGGTCCAGGTGCTACTCCAGGTCAGACCCCGGTCACAGCTGTTGACCCACACCGGGAAATGCAGGAACAGGCAGGTTGGGCTGGTATGCAGACAGGTGCGTACTAGCAGGCACGGTTGGTATGCAGACAGGTGGGTACTGGCAGGCACGGCTGGTATACATACAGGCGGGTACTGGCAGGCACGACTGGTATGCAGACAGACCGGTACTGGCAGGCACGGCTGGTATGCAGACAGACCAGTACTGGCAGGTAGGAAAACAGGCTGGATAGGGACCAGTACAGGCTGGGATACAGGAACAGAGCCGCAGATGTGGAGGACAAGTGGAGCAGAGCGGAACCGCAGGTGCGGAGGACAAGTGGAGCAGAGCAGAACCGCAGGTGCGGAGGACAAGTGGAGCAGAGTGGAACCACAGGTGCGGAGGACAAGCGGAGCAGAGCGGAACCGCAGGTGCGGAGGACAAGCGGAGCTGAGCGGAACCGCAGGTGCGGAGGACAAGCGGAGCAGAGCGAAACTGCAGGTGCGGAGGACAAGCGGAGCAGAGCAGAACCGCAGTTGTGGAGGACAAGCGGAGCAGAGCGAAACCGCAGGTGCGGAGGACAAGTGGAGCAGAGTGGAACCACAGGTGCGGAGGACAAGCGGAGCAGAGCGGAACCGCAGGTGCGGAGGACAAGCGGAGCAGACCGGAACCGCAGGTGCGGAGGACAAGCGGAGCAGAGCGGAACCGCAGGTGTGGAGGACAAGCGGAGCAGAGTAGAGCGGAACAGCAGGTGCGGAGAACAAGCGGAGCAGAAGGTGCAGGCAGACAGGACAGGGCTCTGTTCACATGGAACAGACTGGGAAACACAGGAAGATAGCTAGAACACAGGAGGTAGAAACGGAGGCAGGGAAACGGGACAAGCAGAACCAGATACACACAAGGTACTTGCAATGAAGTAGCAAGTGGACACAAAAGTCACAAACAGAAATACAGAGACAAAGAGTTGGAGTTAGGTGCTGATTCAGACACTGCAGGAAAAGGGAAGGATCGGACATAGAGACAAACAGGTAACGGGCTAGGACAAAGTTCAGAGAGGAACTGACACTGCAACGAGATACAGGAAAGAGCCTGGGTGCTCAGCCCCCAGGGTGGCAGGAATAGACTAGAAGTCACAGATGCAGGTAACGGGCCTGGGTACTCAGTCCCGAGGGTGGAGTAAACAGACAAGATACAAGTAAAACTCAGTTGCAAGGAACACACTGAAAGAAAGTGTTGCTCAGGTACCTCACACAGGGTGGGGCAGGTTTAAGTATCCAGTGACTCACAGCAATAGGATGGGGACACATTAGGACTGCACACACTGTAGCTTTAAAAATCAGGAAGTAACAGCGCCGCCGCTCTAAGCCAGCAGACAAGAAACATGCACACAGCAACAAGTAAAAGAGCTTAGTGCACAGCCTGGATTGATAGGTAAGTTGGCGGTCTTGCATGGTGGGAGATGGTAAGCCATGCCAGCACGCCGCCAGGGATGTTACAGTCTATTTTCTATATGTGTGAACCTTACAACTTCTTTTTTTTAGTAAGTATAAGTGCATGATGAGGTGGTACTTACATATAGGATCCAACATCTCTTGCACTGGGCACCATTGATGGTATTTATTGAGCCCCAGGTTCTTAAGTAAATCTCAATATTCCTTCAAAAAGGTAGTTATGCATATAAAGTTTACAGACAGAATCTACTATATAATCGGCTTATCCCGTCTGTCTGTCCATCTAGGAAATCCCGCGTCGCTGATTGGTCCGGCCGCGGCCAGTCAGCGACGCAGGATTTCAGAACAAGATGGCGGTCGTTAGCGGCTCATCTGCCGCACGGAGGTCAGCGGCGATGCAGCCGGGAGATGACCGGCAGCAGAAGTACCCCGACCGGCGGCCTAGGCGACGCCGCTCCCCGGTCCTCCCTTCACACTTGCCATCGGGAGATCAGCGGCCCTGGCCGCTGATCTCCCGATGGTAGCCGCATGGAGGTCAGCGGCGATGCAGCCGGGAAATGACTGGCGCTAGCCGGTCATCTCCCGGCTGTTCGCAGCGGAAGTACCCGCACAGGCAGTGCCGCTCCTCGGTACTCACTAACACGGTTCGCTGATTGGTCGCGTCCGCCGGCCGCAACCATTCAGCGATTTTGGCGCCAAATTTAAACACGCTCTCCGGCCCATTGGTACCGGATTTCAAATAAGTACGCCACCATAGCAGGGCTGACTCCGCCCATGTGGTCATGTGACTCACCAACTGCCCATGACGTACTGAACATGTTTTGTCAGTCACAGTGTGTGATGTACTTCTGTCATGTTTAATCAATACGTTCTGTCAGTCACAGTGCGACATAGTTCAGTCACGTTTACTAAACATGGTCAGTCAGAGTGTGATGTACTTCTGTCAAGTTCAGTGAACACGTTCTGTCAGTCACAGTGTGATGTACTTCTGTCACGTTTACTGAACATGTACTGTCAGTCACAGTGTGACGTACTTCTGTCAAGTTTACTGAACACGTTCTGCCAGTCACAGCGCGCTGAACAGATACTTCTTTACTGCACATTATCACGATTTACGCTTCCTGTCTTCCAATGGGTCGTAAGCGAAAATACGCCACTGAGGATGACAGAAAAGCAGCAGAAGCAGCAAGGAAACGACAACGTCGAGAGCAACAGACACCACAACAAACTGCCGCCAGATAAGCCCAGGATGCGGAATCTCACAGAAAACGTCGGCAACAGGAGACACCACAACACACTGCCGCTGGGCAGGAACACGATGTGGAATCCTATAGACAATGTCGGGTGAATGAATCTCCAGAATCCAGGGCAAACAGACAACAACACGATCACCAAATTTATAAAAAACGAATGCTCTACCAACTAAGGCAAACCCAGCAGAATATTCTTGCACGTTACGTAACAGACAATGAAACTATATATATTCAACATTACTGTGGGAATATGAATGCAGTTTGTTCTAAATGCGACTCTCTGAATTTCATTGATGAAAAACCATCTGACAATCAGTTTACTCAATGCTGCCAAAAGTGCAACTGCACTTGGGAACACTTTCAAAGTTTTCCCAATTTTTCGCACTGACTGACCTTCATTTCTTAAAGTAATGATGGCCACTCGTTTTTCTTTACTTAGCTGCTTTTTTCTTGCCATAATACAAATTATAACAGTCTATTCAGTAGGACTATCAGCTGTGTATCCACCTGACTTCTGCACAACACAACTGATGGTCCCAACCCCATTTATAAGGAAAGAAATCCCACTTATTAACCTGACAGGGCACACCTGTGAAGTGAAAACGATTTCCGGTGACTACCTCTTGAAGCTCATCAAGAGAATGCCAAGAGTGTGCAAAGCAGTCATCAAAGCAAAAGGTGGCTACTTTGAAGAACCTAGAATATAAGACATATTTTCAGTTATTTCATACTTTTTTGTTAAGTATATAATTCCACTTGTTAATTCATAGTTTTGATGCCTTCAGTGTGAATGTACAATTTTCATAGTTAGGAAAATACAGAAAAATCTTTAAATGAGAAGGTGTGTCCAAACTTTTGGTCTGTACTGTACATATTTGATACAAATGAGGCTACAGAACAAAGGATGAACCTGAAAGAAAATGAAAAGTGTAATGCTGAACTGATGAACCTAATTGCCATACATTTACAAAAAATCAGCCCATTTGCTGCCACATATCGCATGCTAAAAGACGTCGAAGCTGAGGAGGAACAGAGGGCTATACTAAATGGGACTGAAATGCCTTCTATTATTATGGCCATTAAACAAGAACGTAAACAAGATCCCCGATGTTACAACAAACCACGTGTAAGTGAGGTCGCAGTTGTTTTTCAAAACAATGATGGAGAGCCTCCTTTTCAAAGGGATATATTAGTCCATCTTAAGCCAGACCAAAACAACCCTTTCATTCCTAAAACACAACGAATTAGCATTTTGCACAGCAACCTTGATGCTCTTCTGTATCCGCTATTCTTTCCAAGAGGTGATCAAGGGTGGCATGATCAAAATATATAAACTATTGCATGAATATCTAACTATATTTAAAAATATGGTTAGATATTCATGTAATAGTTTATATATTTTGATCATCTGTTTAATAATTTCGTTCAGTTGTATTAAGTTCTATAAGCAATAATATTTAATGATAAAGTATTATTTTACCAAGAAAATCCTATGTATTCATTGCATTATTCTTAAATCTTCATAGCGGCATCTGCTAATAAAGTGAATGCAGATTTGTGCCTCTCCACGCACTTAGTCCCGGCGTGGAGAGGAGTGAATCTACAGACAGCAGCAACTCAGGGCAGTATCTGAGAGCGCGTGCTGTGCCTCACATCCTGCCAGGAGCTGCTGTAGACAGGACAGAAAGCGCTGGAGCAGAGGTAAGGAAAGAAGGTGAGTATTAGGGTTTATTTTTTTAACTGTGCTGTGGGGATTGGGGAATGAGAAGGTCATACAAAACCAGGATGAGGGGGCCATGCAAGCCAGGATGAGGGGGCCATACAAGCCAGGATGAGGGGGCCGTACAAGCCAAGATAAGGGGGCCATACAAACCAGGATTAGGGGAATTACGGAGCCTTACAAACCACAATTAGGGGATGAGGGAGCCATACATACCAGGATATGGAGATTTAACAGTAGCTGCTGCTTTTCCCACCCTAGGCTTATACTCAAGTCAATAAATTTTCCCAGTTTTTTGTTGTAAAATTAGGGGTCTCGGCTTATACTCGGGTCACCGCGCACAGGCAGCATGTGACCCCCGGCTGCAGCTGGCTTTTGCTTCCACTTATGTCACGACTATTTGCGGCTGCAGCCAAGGGGTCTCCTGTTTCGCGTTCCACGGTGAGTGATGGGCTGTAGGCGGGGTTATCCCCCATCCCGTCACACCCGGCATCCACCGCACGCGCATTCATTGACAGCGCATGGTGGATGCTGGGTGTGATACGATGGGGGATAACCCCGCCCACAGCCCGTCATTCACCGTGGTGCGCAGAACAGGAGACCCCTGGCTGCAGCCGCAAATATTCGTGATGTAAGCGGAAGTAAGAGCCGGCTGCAGCCGGGGAAATTACGTGCTGGCTGTTCGTGGTCAGCGATGTTGTCACAAGCAGTATTGACAACATGACGTAATTACAAAATTCATTAGGGGCCCCCGGGGGGATACATTGGGTGGTTAATTTAAAGTAGTGCACAACCCATTTAAACACTGCTCCTCTGATTAGTCGCGCCCGGTCGGCCGCATACATATTCTAGAATACCCGATGCGTTAGAATCGGGCCACCATCTAGTGTTAACATATTAAGCAAGAGTGTGACAACTTATCAGTGCTAAAGGTGCCATAAAAAATCAACATGGTAAAACTCTTAGCTTTGACCCATGACAACATACATGGCAAAATGCATTGCAAACCAAATGTACATTTTAGCTCCAGTATCTTTTAGACAAACAAAATGATGCTAAAATGTGTGTATTTCTTACAGTCTAGAGGCAGCTTATTCTGATGGAGGAAAACTCTAACAGCATCCTTCGGGATCACTGAAAGAACAGTTCTCCTTTCTCCTGCCCCACACTGATCTATTTGATCGGTGCAGTGCAGGAGAGAAGGACACCAGAACTTGCACGGATGTTGCGCATACTGTGTAGCTGAAAAAACTTCTGCAAGACTAGCCATTGGACCTTTTTATGAAAGGAAGAATGGCACTCCTAATATGTGAGGTTGCATGGATAGGTTCCCAATCAAACAAAGTTGTTGATTAGCCATTGAACCTTTCAGGCCATGTGATCAGTCACATTCCTGGAAGGAATTTCAAGATGTGGTAATGTGTACGATGGATGAGTGCAGGGGTGGACTGGCCCACCGGAGGATCGGGAAAACCCCCGGTGGGCCCCGGGTCCCGATTGCCATGCCCCCAAGCCCCGCCCCCCTACCTCCCCTGGGCCCTGTACAGAGAACAGAGGGCCCCCCCTCCGGTTCGCTAATTATATCGGCAGCACTGCCGATATGATTAGTAATGGGCCCTCTGCAGCGCAAAGCAGGGAGAGCGATCTTCCTGCTCTGCCTGCTGCCGCAGTGTCCCTCTGCCTCCTCTGCACAGTGCAACACTGCCAGCGCGTGCGTAGGACGTCTGTCTCAGGGCGATGACGTCATCGCCCTGGGGCTGCTTCCTGTGCGCGCTGTGGAGGACGGACTCGGCGTCGCCCCAGGCAATGGCTGCAGGTCTGCAGCTCATCTTGATGCGTGAGTATGAAAACCAGAGGCCGGGGAGGGTGACTGGGAGGACCCCTGGCCGAGGCTGGCAGTAAATTCTACTGGGCAATGGACATGATTATCATCATGCCCATTGCCCAGCATGTCCTGCTGCCAGCCTCTGGTTACTGGTACTATGCCCAGCAGCATGTACTAACACCAGTGGCTGGCAGGACATGCTGGGTGGGCATGATAGTACCACGGAGGCTGGCAGGACATACTAGGCATGAATCATGCCTGCCTAGTGTGTCTTGCCAGCCTCTGTGGTACTATCATGCCCATCTGGCATGTCCTGCCAGCCACTGGTGGTGGTGTGGTACTATCATGCTAATACTACTACCACCAGTGGCTGGCTGGCAGTACATGCCGGGTGGGCATGATAGTACCACAGAGGCTGGCAAGACATACAAGGCATGAATCATGCCTAGTATGTCCTGTCAGCCTCTGTGGTACTGTCATGCCCAGCATGTCCTGCCAGCCACTGGTGGTACCATCATACATGCCCATTGCCCATTTTGTTTTTTTATTAAAGATGGAGTCCCTACATGTGTTTTATTTTTATTAAAAAAAATATTTCTCTGTGTTGTGTTTTTTTTTTCTGTTTACTAGAAATTCATGGTGGCCATGTCTAATTTGGCGTGACGCCATGAATTTTAGGCTTAGTACCAGCTGATAATACAAAGCTGGTACTAACCCCATTATTACCCAGCGTGCCACCCGCCACCAGGGCCGTTGGAAGAGCCGGATAAAGCGCCTGGAAATGGCGCTACGATGAATGTGCCAACTCCAGGGGTGGCTGTGGGCTGCCGTTTTCAGCGTGGGGGGCCCAGAATGCTTGGGCCTTACCATGCTGAGAATCCCAGCCCCCAGCTGCCTGGTTTTACCTGGCTGGTGATCAAAATATTGCGGGAGCCCACAAATTTTTTTTTATTATTATTTTTTTAAATACTTAAAAAAAAACATTGGGCTTTCCTGACTTTTGATCAGCAGCCACGGTAAAGCCAGGCAGCTAGAGGTGGCAGCCCGTAGCTGTCTGCTTTATCTGCGCTGAGAATCAAAAATTCTGCGGAGCGCTATGCCATTTTTGTTTTATTATTTATTTATTTTCACACTTCTATATGTGTGACAGTCCCAACAGCTAATCACAGATACTGACACAGAGAATGGGCGTCTGTGATTGGCTGCTTGAGTAACCTGAAAGCAGCCCATACATAGTACCATACTAGAATGTATGGGCTGATTGTACATTACTCGAACAGTCAATCACAGACGCCCATCCTCTTTGACAGCATCTGCGATTGGCTGTTGGGTCTGTCACATATAGAAGTGTGAAAAGAAATTTTTAAAAGCGATGTAGCGCTCCGCAGAATTTTTGATTCTCACCGCAGATAAAGCAGACAGCTACGGCCTGCCACCCCCAGCTGCCTGGCTTTACCTTGGCTGGCGATCAAAAGACAGAGAAGCCGAATATTTGTTTTAAACTTATTTAACTTTTTTTTTTTTTCTTAAAATACATGGGCTTCCGCAATATGTTAATCGCCAACCAGATAAAACAAGGCAGCTGGGGGCTGGGATTCGCAGCATGGTAAGGCCCAAGCGTTCTTGGCCCCACACGCTGAAAATCGCAGTCCGCAGCCACTCCTGAAAATGGCGCATTCATCATAGCACCATTTCCAGGTGCTTTACCCGGCTCTTCGAGCAGCCCTGGTGGTGAGTGGCACCCTGGGTAATAATAAGGTTAGTACCAGGCCAGCTTTTTATTATCAGCTGGTACTAAGCCCGAAATTCATGATGTCACGCCAAATTAGACATAGCCACCATGAATTACTAGTAAACAGAAAATAAAAAAAATACAGAATTTTTTTTTTATTAAAAATAAAACACATTTAGGGACTCCATCTTTAATAAAGAAAAATCTTCACTCCAACATAATCCATAGGTCTTCTGTCTTCAGCTCTGCTACATCTTTGCCATCACACAAATATATCTGCTGACAGATGAGCAGGCACAGAATGACACTGGAGCACTGTTACCGTGTAGTGCGGCACTATGTTGCTTTTTGTCATTTCATGTAGTGTAGAAGTCTTGGGAAAAGTGTGGATTGTGCTCGGGAAGAGATCAGTTATAGCTAACTATGTTATTTTCTGCAGAGAAGATGTGATATCGGTCTGCAACAGAAAAAGAACTTGTGAGTATGAGTATTACCTATACACGCACACTGACACTATATACAGAGCTCCTGTGTATAATATCAATGGTGATCATTGCATTACCTGTCCACTGACACTATATACAGAGCTCCTGTGTATAATGTCACTGGTGATCAGTGTATTATCTGTACACTGACACTATATACAGAGCTCCTGTGTATAATATCAATAGTGATCATTGCATTACCTGTACACTGACACTATATACAGAGCTTCTGTGTATAATGTCACTGGTGATGACTGTATAACCTGTACACTATATACAGAGCTCCTGTGTATAATGTCACTGGTGATCAATGTATAACCTGTACACTGACCCAATATACAGAGCTTTTTTTCAGTTTTATTATTTTAGTATTTGTCACTATGTGGTGGCATTATGTGCTTTGGTCATGACATGACGATATTTGTCCCTTGTATGTGGTATTATTCGGTCACTATGTGGTGGTAATATGTGGTCTCATGGTGTGTCAGTATTTATACCTTGTATCAGGTAGCATTTGATCACTATGTGGTGGTATTATGTGCTTTGGTCATGGTGTGGCGGTATTTGTGCCTTGTATGTGGCATTATTTGGGCACTATGTGGTGGTAATATGTGATCTGGTAACGGTGTGGTTGTATTTCTGCCTTCTATCTGGTAATATTGGTCTTGGTAGAGTGGATTGTGGTTGGTCATTTGTTTTATCTGATATCAATAATAGGAAACCTCTTTATTTCCAATAGATATTAAATACTAGGATGTTTAACCCCTCCCTGTCCTGTGACTATTACACAGCAGCAGAGATGCAGTTACAGAGGTTCACCAGAGAAAGCAAGTTGGCATTTGGTGATATTTTCACCTCTGTATTTATAAGACAAATCCAGGAGTGGGTGAGAAATGCATAAAACATTAACCTCTGATTACTTCACTCCTGGTTTTGTCTTATAAATACTGAGGTAAAAATTTCACCAAATACTCAAAGTGCCACAATCTTCTGACAGTGCGGATTCCACCAATAAATAAGTGATCACCTTACCAACCTGTGCATCGCTGATAACTTGTTTTCACCAATAAAAACCCTTTAATGCAAACTACAGTAATTGTACATCGCAGTTCTGGTGAGCGCACAGTGATGGGCAGGAGCTGCCAATATAATGGGTATAACGGCTAACAGGTATTTGCAAATAGCTGAAGGGTGGGTGGGCCCCTGGAGTCAATTTCCCTGGTGGGCCCCAGACACCCCAGTCCGGCGCTGGATGAGTTTATATCTATATATATATATCTATATCTACAGTGCAGACCAAAAGTTTAGACACACCTTCTCATTTAAAGATTTTTCTTTATTTTCTTGACTATGAAAATTGTACATTCACACTGAAGGCATCAAAACTATGAATTAACACATGTGGAATTATATACTTAATAAAAAAGTGTGAAACAACTGAAAATATGTCTTATATTCTAGGTTCTTCAAAGTAGCCACCTTTTGCTTTGATGACTGCTTTGCACACTCTTGGAATTCTCTTGATGAGCTTCAAGAGGTAGTCACCGGAAATGGTCTTCCAACAATCTTGAAGGAGTTCCCAGAAATGCTTAGCACTTGTTGGCCCTTTTGCCTTCACTCTGCGGTCCAGCTCACCCCAAACCATCTCGATTGGGTTCAGGTCTGGTGACTGTAGAGGCCAGGTCATCTGGCGTAGCACCCCATCACTCCCCTTCTTGGTCAAATAGCCCTTACACAGCCTGGAGGTGTGTTTGGGGTCATTGTCCTGTTGAAAAATAAATGATGGTCCAACTAAACGCAAACCGGATGGATTACCATGCCGCTGCAAGATGCTGTGGTAGCCATGCTGGTTCAGTATGCCTTCAATTTTGAATAAGTCCCCAACAGTGTCACCAGCAAAGCTTCCCCACACCATCAAACTTCCTCCTCCATGCTACACGGTGGGAACCAGACATGTAGAGTCCATCCGTTCACCTTTTCTGCGTCGCACAAAGACACGGTGGTTGGAATCAAAGATCTCAAATTTGGACTCATCAGACCAAAGCACAGATTTCCACTGGTCTAATGTCCATTCCTTGTGTTCTTTAGCCCAAACAAGTCTCTTCTGCTTGTTGCCTGTCCTTAGCAGTGGTTTCCTAGCAACTATTTTACCATGAAGGCCTGCTGCACAAATTCTCCTCTTAACAGTTGTTGAAGAGATGTGTCAGCTGCTAGAACTCTGTGTGGCATTGACCTTGTCTCTAATCTGAGCTGCTGTTAATGTTACGGGTCCGGGTGGTGGAACCTCTGTGCTGCGGTGCAAGGAGGGACCCAGAGGGGCGTGACTAAGTATCAACTCGGACCGACCCAGGGAGGGACCGAGCAGAGGGACCAGGTGCTACTCTGGGGACGACCTTGTAAGAGAGCAGGTGACTCCCACGGGTCAGATGGCTGGGACTGACCGGTATAGCAGATGGGCACAGCAGGCAAGCTGACGAGTGGTCCTGGTGGATGGACTGGCAGACATGGCAGGTGACAGGCGGGAGCCTCCAGGTAGGCTGTCAGGTGGTCACGGCAGGTGATAGGCAGGAGCCTCTGGGTAGGCTGTCAGGTGGTCACGGCAAGTGACAGACAGGAGCCTCTAGGTAGGCTGTCAGGTAACAAGCAGGTGCTCCCGGGTGAGCGGGCCGGCAGGCACGGCAGGTAACAGGTAGGCAACAGGCAGGTAACAGGCAAGTGCTCCCAGGTGACCGGGCTGGCAGGCACGGCAGGTAACAAGCAGGTAACAGGCAGGTAACAGGCAAGTGCTCCCAGGTGAGCGGGCTGGCAGGCACGGCAGGTAACAGGCAGGTAACTGGCAGGTAACAGGCTGGCAGGCAGGACAGGTAGTCAGGCTAGCAGCGGGATCTGAGGGCTGAAGTAGAGGTAAGAAACACTGTGCAACAACTTTTGCTCGGGCACCTCCATTTTGGAGGAGGTGCCTTATATATGGGAGGACCCATGGCTATTGGCCGGGGACTCCTTAGGATGACGCGCATGACCCCTTTAAGAGGGAGGGAGCGCGCGCGCGCGCCCTAAGCACAGTGCCCGGGGAGCTGCACGCGTCGGCAGCAGGAAGAGGAGCGCTGGAGAACGCAGAGCGGGGAGCGCGGGGAGCACGGAGGTGAGTGGGACGGTGCCTCTGCCTGGCAGGAGGCAGAGATGCCGAAGCTACAGTACCCCCCCATTTTACGCCCCCCCTTTTTCAGGCCAGAAAGGAATTTTTCAAGGAGAAGCGGGGCATGAATGTTCTCCCTGGTTCCCAAGTTCTCTCCTCTGGGCCAAACCCCTTCCAATCCACAAGAAAAAGGGTCTTTCCTCTTACCCTCTTAGTGGCCAGAATGTTCTCTACCTCAAAAACTTCCTCAGCGGAAACCGGAGCAGGAGGAGTACCTGGATTGTTGGAAAAAGAGTTAAACACAACTGGTTTGAGGAGAGATACATGGAAGAAGTTGGGAATCCGTAAGGTGGCCGGGAGTTTTAACTTGTAGGCCACTGGATTGATTTGTTTGAGAACTTCAAATGGACCAATGAACCGAGGACCCAACTTATAGGAGGGTATTTTGAGTCGGACATGTTTGGAATCTCCCCGAATTGAGGTGGATCCAGACGTCTCTTGTCAGCATGTTTCCTCATCCGCTCGGATGACTGAAGAAGTGCGGACCTGGTATTTTCCCAAATAGAGGAGAATTCGCTGACAAGAGCCTCCGCGACAGGGTTGTCCACCGAGGCGGAGATGGGAAACGGAATCCGAGGAAGTTGACCGTAGACCACGAAGAATGGGGATTTAGAAGTAGATTCGCTCTCATGGTTGTTGTAGGAGAATTCGGCCCATGGTAGGAGCTCCACCCAATTGGTATGGTGAGCGTTAACAAAGTGCCGGAGGTAGCTGGTAAGGATTTGGTTGATTCGCTCCACTTGGCCATTGGACTGTGGATGGTAGGCGGAGGAGAAATCCAGGGTGACATCCAGCAGCTTACAAGTAGTTCTCCAAAAACGTGAGGTGAACTGAATCCCTCGATCCGTCACAATGTGGAGGGGTAGGCCATGGAGACGGAAGATATGACGGAAGAAATCCTTGGCCAGCTCGGATGCAGACGGGAGACCAGGCAGAGGGATGAAGTGGGCCATTTTAGAGAAGCGGTCAGCGACCACCCAAATGACTGTACAACCGGCAGAAACAGGGAGATCAGTAATAAAGGCCATGGCAATGTGCTGCCACAGGGTAGCAGGTACGGGAAGAGGCAGGAGGCGACCGGCTGGAAGATGTCTGGGAACTTTGTTGCGGGCACAGGACGAACAGGCCGAGACGAAGTCTACCACATCCTTGCGCAGGGTAGGCCACCAGTAATGCCGGGTAATGAGCAGGAAGGTCTTCTTTTGGTCAGCATGGCCGGAAAGTTTAGATGAATGACCCCAGTGAAGAACCTTCTCATGATCTGGTACTGCTACAAATGTCTTACCGGGTGGAAGACGAGTCAGATCCAAGTGGGCCACATTCATCACCTTGGAGGGGTCGATGATGTGCATAGGCTACTCCTCTTGATCGGAGGACAGGAAGGATCGGGACAGGGCGTCGGCTTTCACATTCTTGTCCGCCGGGCAGAAATGTAGGACGAAGTCGAAGCGGGCGAAGAACAAAGACCACCGGGCCTGACGCGGATTAAGTCTTTGGGCATTCTGGAGATATGCCAGGTTTTTGTGATCCGTATAGATGATCACCGGGTATAGAGCCCCTTCAAGCAGGTAACGCCACTCCTCCAGCGCCAATTTAACGGCTAACAGTTCTCGGTCTCCAATGGAGTAGTTGCGCTCAGACGAGGAGAAGAGTTTGAAGAAGAAGCCGCAGGTTACCATTCTCCCGGATGAAGACTTTTGGGTGAGCACCGCTCCGGGTCCGGAGGAGGAAGCATCAACCTCCAGGTAGAACTGCTTGTTGCAGTCCAGACGGTGCAGTACTGGGGCAGAGAAGGCTTGCTTTAAGGAAAGGAAGGCATCCTCAGCTTCGGGCGACCATACCTTGGGATTAGCTCCCTTACGGGTGAGCGCAGATATGGGAGCAGTCCGGGAAGAGAAGTGCGAGATGAAGAGACGATAGTAGTTGGCGAAGCCCAGGAATCGCTGAATTGCCTTCAACCCCTCCGGACGGGACCACTTAAGGACAGCAGAGAGCTTCTCAGGATCCATTCGTAGGCCCGTCTGGGAGATAACATAGCCCAGGAATGGAAGAGAGGTCTGCTCGAAGAGGCACTTCTTGTATTTTGCATAGAGGTGATTCTGCCTGAGCCTAAGCTGGACCTGACGAACATCCCTCCGGTTTGTGGGAAGATCCGGAGAGAAGACCAAGATATCGTCCAGGTACACTACCACGCAAGAGTAAAGAAGATCACGGAAGATGTCGTTGACCAATTCTTGGAAGACGGGGGGAGCATTGCAGAGACCGAAGGGCATCACACGGTATTCATAGTGACCGTCCCGGGTATTGAATGCCGTCTTCCACTCGTATCCTTGACGGATCTGGACCAGGTTATACGCCCCACATAGATCCAGCTTGGAAAAGATCCTGGCGCCCTTAAGGCGGTCAAACAACTCGGAGATGAGCGGCAGGGGGTATTTGTTTTTGACCGTGATCTGATTGAGTCCTCTATAGTCAATACAGGGGCGTAGCGAGCCATCCTTCTTCTTGACAAAGAAGAATCCGGCTCCAGCCGGGGAGGTAGATTTCTGGATGAATTCCCTAGCCAGATTCTCCTCAATGTACTCCAACATGGCCCGGGTTTCGGCCGACGACAACGGGTAAATACGCCCACAGGGTGGAGTGGCTCCGGGTACCAGGTCGATCGGGCAATCATATGGCCTATGAGGTGGCAGTGTCTCTGCTTCCTTTTTGTCGAAGACATCTGCATAGGACCAGTAAGGTGCCGGTAAACTGGGTTGATTAGCCGGGGTGAGTGGAGGGCGAACCGGGCGGACCGGTACCAGGCAGGTCTTATGGCAATCCTGCCCCCAACGGAGAACTTCGCCAGATTGCCAATTCAGCACGGGTTCATGTCTCTGAAGCCAGGGTAGACTTAGCAATAGGGAGTGAGAGAGACCGGAAAGCACATGGAAGGAGATCCTCTCAGAGTGCAGCATTCCCACCTGCAGGGTTATAGGTTCAGTGACGAGCAGAATGGGCACCGGGAGAAGTCTTCCATCCACGGCGGTGACTGCCAATGGTTCAGCCAGAGGTTTGGTGGGAATGTGATATTTCTCTACCAGGGACTGTGAAATGAGGTTCCCAGCAGCTCCGGAATCTAGGTGTTCAAGTTCAAAGTAGCGGTTCTCTCCCCAGGAGATGGAGACAGACGAAGTCAGGGAAGGAGAGGGTTTACTTTTGCCTAGTATAACCTTTCCGAGCGTCCTAGACACTGGCATTTCCCGGCTTCACCGGGCAGGAACGGATGAAGTGCTCTTTACTGCCACAGTAGAAACAGCTCCCCTCGGCTCGGCGTGACTCTTGGCGAGATTCGACCATCTTGGTCTGGTCGACCTGCATAGGTTCGGGCGAGCGTGCCCGGGGAGTGGCTAATTGAGATACAGGTCTCTGGAAAGAAGGAGCAAGACGGGGAAATCTTCGCTCCCGGGTAGTCTCTTTAGCACGTTCCAGGAAACGGATGTCAATCCGGGTAGCTAGCGACACCAGGTCATCCAGGGTGGTAGGAATGTCCCGTCCGGCTAACTCATCCTTAATCCGACCGGAAAGGCCCTCCCAGAAGATGGACACCAGGGCCTCGTTGTCCCAGGCAAGCTCAGAAGCGAGGGTACGGAACCGTATGGCATATTGGCTCACGGTGAGACTCCCTTGGCGGATACGAAGCAGAGAGGAGGCAGTAGAGGATTTCCATCCTGGTTCATCGAAGACTTTCCGGAAAGCAACGAGGAAAGACGATAGATCGGACACCAGGGGATCCCCTCTCTTCCAGAGGGGATTTAGCCATGCCAGTGCTTCTCCAGTGAGGTGAGACATGATGAACGCCACCTTGGCGCGGTCGGAGTGAAACTGGTGTGCCAAAAGTTCAAAGTGCAGGGTGCACTGATTTATGAAACCCCGAGCAAGAGCGGGGTCGCCTCCGAAATGAGGAGGTGCAGAAAGCCGGGAACCTGGGTTGGATGCCATGGTATTGGTGGGCAGTGGCGCCGCCGGAGCGGGAGTCGCGCGACTCGAGGTGGACGCAGGTGGAACAGTCAGTGTGTCCAGGCGGGAGTTGACACTCTGCAAGAAGTTCAGGATGGTTTCCTGTTGGGATCTCTGACGAGAAACCTCCTGGTACAGGTCAGAGAACGAGGGAGCTTGGGGGCCACCGGGTTCCATGGCCCGAGCAAACTGTGATGGGTCCGGGTGGTGGAACCTCTGTGCTGCGGTGCAAGGAGGGACCCAGAGGGGGGTGACTAAGTATCAACTTGGACCGACCCAGGTCGTACGGCGGCTAACGACTCCGTGACCAGGGAGGGACCGAGCAGAGGGACCAGGTGCTACTCTGTGGACGACCTTGTAAGAGAGCAGGTGACTCCCACGGGTCAGATGGCTGGGACTGACCGGTATAGCAGATGGGCACAGCAGGCAAGCTGACGAGTGGTCCTGGTGGATGGACTGGCAGACACGGCAGGTGACAGGCGGGAGCCTCCAGGTAGGCTGTCAGGTGGTCACGGCAGGTGACAGGCAGGAGCCTCTGGGTAGGCTGTCAGGTGGTCACAGCAAGTGACAGACAGGAGCCTCTAGGTAGGCTGTCAGGTAACAAGCAGGCAAGTAACAAGCAGGTGCTCCCGGGTGAGCGGGCCGGCAGGCACAGCAGGTAACAGGTAGGCAACAGGCAGGTAACAGGCAAGTGCTCCCAGGTGAGCATGCTGGCAGGCACGGCAGGTAACAAGCAAGTAACAGGCAAGTGCTCCCAGGTGAGCGGGCTGGCAGGTAACTGGCAGGTAACTGGCAGGTAACTGGCAGGTAACAGGCTGGCAGGCAGGACAGGTAGTCAGGCAAGCAGCGGGACCTGAGGGCTGAAGCTGAGGTAAGAAACACTGTGCAACAACTTTTGCTCGGGCACCTCCATTTTGGAGGAGGTGCCTTATATATGGGAGGACCCAAGGCTATTGGCCCGGGATTCCTTAGGACAACGTGCACGGCCCCTTTAAGAGGGAGGAAGCGCGCCCTAAGCACAGTGCCCGGGGAGCTGCGCTCGCCGGCAGCAGGAAGAGGAGCGCTGGAGAACGCAGAGCGGGGAGCGCCGGGAGCATGGAGGTGAGTGGGACGGCGTCTCTGCCTGGCAGGAGGCAGAGACGCCGATGCTACAGTTAACCTGCAATTTCTGAGGCTGGTGACTCGGATAAACTTATCCTCAGAAGCAGAGGTGACTCTTGGTCTTCCTTTCCTGGGGCGGTCCTCATGTGAGCCAGTTTCTTAGTAGCGCTTGATGGTTTTTGCAACTGCACTTGGGGACACTTTCAAAGTTTTCCCAATTTTTTGGACTGACTGACCTTCATTTCTTAAAGTAATGATGGCCACTCGTTTTTCTTTACTTAGCTGCTTTTTTCTTGCCATGATACAAATTCTAGTAGTCTATTCAGTAGGACTATCAGCTGTGTATCCACCTGACTACTGCACAACATAACTGATGGTCCCAACCCTATTTATAAGGCAAGAAATCCCACTTATTAAACCTGACAGGGCACACCTGTGAAGAGAAAACCATTTCCGGTGACTACCTTTTGAAGCTCATCAAGAGAATGCCAAGAGTGTGCAAAGCAGTCATCAAAGCAAAAGGTGGCTACTTTGAAGAACCTAGAATATAAGACATATTTTCAGTTGTTTCACACTTTTTTGTTAAGTATATAATTCCACAGGTGTTAATTCATAGTTTTGATGCCTTCAATGTGAATGTACAATTTTCAAAGTCATGAAAATACAGAAAAATCTTTAAATGAGAAGGTGTGTCCAAATATTTGGTCTGTACTGTATATTTGTGTGTTTGTGTGTGTGGAGCTGCATGAGTGTTTAAGAGAGCTGTTTGTGTAAGAAAGCTGTGTACAAGAATGTAACAAAACAGTGCGAGTATGTAACAGATGTGTGAGTGCATACTTCAAAGCTGTAGAAAAGCTATATGTGTTAGAACTGTGTTTGTGTATGGAGGAGAGTTGTGTGTGTATTTAGGTAAACTGCGTGTGTGATAGTAGTAGAGTTGTGTGTATGCAGGAGAGATGTGTATGTATGCAGGAGAGATGTGTGTATGTAGGAAAGAGGGTGGAAACTTATCAATGCTATAGGACCTATGCAAGAACCTAACATGGTCAAATTTGACCCATGACAATACAGCTTTAAAAAATGCATCGGCATCAATTGTACCGATCATCTACTTTCAATGAATTATCAGCAAATTGGTGAAAGTACACCTATTAAAAAAAAATTACAGCCTCCTCCATATCCCCTCTAGCTGTCCTGTCCATCACCAAGATAGGTGCGTTTTCTACCATTTTAGGTAGAAGTAATGTTCAATCAATTTGCTTCTAATTTAGACAAAGTAGCAGGAAGGTTTATCAAACAAACGCTACATATGAGCTCTATCCATTTTTCAATACGTGTAATGTGTATGCCCAAAATGTCCATTTTCTATATGTGTGAACTTCACATCTTTTTTTTTAGTAAGTTTTAGTGCATGATGAGGTGGTGTTTACCTATAGGATCCACCATCTCTTGGACTGGGCACCATTGATGGTATTTATTGGGCCCCACGTTCTTAAGTAAATCTCAATATTGCTTCAAAAACATAGTTATGCATATACACTTTACAGACAGAATGTTAACATATTAAGCAAGAGTGTGACAACTTATCAGTGCTAAAGGTGGCATAAAAAACCCAGCATGGTAAAATTCTTAGCTTTGACCCGTGACAACATACCTGGCAAAATGCATTGTAAACCAAATGAAATTTTTAGCTGCAGTATATTTTAGACAAACAAAATGATGCTAAAATGTGTGTGTTTCTTACAGTCTAGAGGCTGCTTATTCTGATGGAGGAAAACGCTGACAGCATCTTTCCTAATCACTGAAAGAACTGTTCTCCTTTCTCCTGCCCCACACTGATCTATTTGATCAGTGCAGTGCAGGAGACAAGGACACCAGGACTTGCACGGATGTTGCGCATCCTGTGTAGCTGAAAAAACTTCTGTAAGACTAGCCCTTGGACCTCTTTATGAAAAGAAGAACGACACTCCTGATATGTGAGGTGGCATGGATAGGGTCCCAATCAAACAAAGTTGTTGATTAGTCATTGAACCTTTCAGGTCATGTGATCTGTCACATTCCTGGCAGGAATTTCAAGATGTAGTAATGTATACGATGGATGAATGTATACAGTGGTGGCCAAAAGTATTGGCACCCCTGCAATTCTGTCAGATAATACTCAGTTTCTTCCTGAAAATGATTGCATTCACAAATTCTTTGGTATTATTATCTTCATTTAATTTGTCTTCAATAAAAAAACACAAAAAGAATTGTCCTAAAGCCAAATTGGATATAATTCCACACCAAACCTAAAAAAGGGGGTGGACAAAAGTATTGGCACTGTTTGAAAAATCATGTGATGCTTCTCTAATTCGTGTAATTAACAGGTTAGGTGCCACCTGTAACTTACCTGTGGCACCTAACAGGTGTTGGCAATAACTAAATCACACTTGCAGCCAGTTAACATGGATTAAAGTTGACTCAACCTCTGTCCTGTGTCCTTGTGTGTACCACATTGAGCATGGAGAAAAGAAAGAAGACCAAAGAACTGTCTGAGGACTTGAGAAACCAAATTGTGAGGAAGCATGAGCAATCTCAAGGCTGCAAGTCCATCTCCAAAGACCTGAATGTTCCTGTGTCTTCCGTGCGCAGTGTCATCAAGAAGTTTAAACCCATGGCACTGTGGCTAACCTCCCTAGATGTGGACGGAAACGAAAAATTGACAAGAGATTTCAACGCAAGATTGTGCGGATGGTGGATAAAGAACCTCGACTAACATCCAAACAAGTTCAAGCTGCCCTGCAGTCCGAGGGTACAGCAGTGTCAACCTGTACTATCCGTCGGCGTCTGAATGAAAAGGGACTGTATGGTAGGATACCCAGGAAGACCCCACTTCTTACCCCGAGACATAAAAAAGCCAGGCTGAAGTTTGCCAAAACTTACCTGAGAAAGCCTAAAACTTTTTGGAAGAATGTTCTCTGGTCAGATGAGACAAAAGTAGAGCTTTTTGGGAAAAAGCATCAACATAGAGTGTACAGGAAAAAAAAGAGGAATTCAAAGAAAAGAACACAGTAACTACAGTCAAACATGGCGGAGGTTCCCTGATGTTTTGGGGTTGCTTTGCTGCCTCTGGCACTGGACAGCTTGACCGTGTGCATGGCGTTATGAAGTCTGAAGACTACCAACAAATTTTGCAGCTTAATGTAGGGCCCAGTGTGAGAAAGCTGGGTCTCCCTCAGAGGTCATGGGTCTTCCAGCAGGACAATGACCCAAAACACACTTCCAAAAGCACTATAAAATGGTTTGAAAGAAAGCACTGGAGACTTCTAAGGTGGCCAGCAATGAGTCCAGACCTGAATCCCATAGAACACCTTTGGAGAGATCTCAAAATGGCAGTTTGGAGAAGGCACCTTTCAAATATCAGGGACCTGGAGCAATTTTCCAAAGAAGAATGGTCTACAATTCCAGCAGAGCATTGTAAGAAACTCATTGATGGTTACCGGAAGCGGTTGCTCGCAGTTATTTTGGCTAAAGGTTGTGCAACCAAGTATCAGGCTGAGGGTGCCAATACTTTTGTCTGGCCCATTTTTGGAGTTTTGAGTGAAATGACCAATGATTTGATTTTTGCTTCATTCTCTTTTGTGTTTTTTCCTTGCAAGCAAATTAAATGAAGATAATAATACCAAAGAATTTGTGATTGCAATCATTTTCAGGAAGAAATTGAGTATTATCTGACAGAATTGCAGGGGTGCCAATACTTTTGGCCACCACTGTATATATATAAGTATTTGTGTGTGTGGAGCTGCATGAGTATATAAGAGAGCTGTTTGTGTATGTAAGAAAGCTGTGTACATGTATGTAGCAAAACAGTGCGTGCATGTAACAGATGTGTGAGTGCATACTTCAAAGCTGTAGAAAAGCTATATGTGTTAGAACTGTGTTTGTGTATGGAGGAGAGTTGTGTGCGTATTTAGGAAAACTGCATGTGTGAAAGTAGTAGAGTTGTGTGTATGCAGGAGAGATGTGTGTGTATGCAGTAGAGATGTGTGTATGTAAGAAAGAGGGTTGAAACTTATCAATGCTATAGGACCTATGCAAGAATCTAACATGATCAAATTTGACCCATGACAATACAGCTTTAAAAAATGCATCGGCATCAATTGTACCGATCATCTACTTTCAATGAATTATCAGCAAATTGGTGAAAGTACACCTATTAAAAAAAATAACAGCCTCCTCCATATCCCCTCTAGCTGTCCTGTCCATCACCAAGATAGGTGCGTTTTCTGCCATTTTAGGTAGAAGTAATGTTCAATCAATTTGCTTCTAATTTAGACAAAGTAGCAGGAAGGTTTATCAAACAAACTCTACGTGTGAGCTCTATCTATTTTATAATATGTGTAATGTGTATGCACAAAATGTCCATTTTCTATATGTGTGAACTTCACATCTTTTTTTTTTTAGTAAGTTTTAGTGCATGATGAGGTGGTGTTTACCTATAGGATCCACCATCTCTTGGACTGGGCACCATTGATGGTATTTATTGGGCCCCATGTTCTTAAGTAAATCTCAATATTGCTTCAAAAAATAGTTATGCATATACAGTTTACAGACAGAATGTTAATATATTAAGCAAGAATGTGACAACTTATCAGTGCTAAAGGTGGCATAAAAAACCCAGCATGGTAAAATTCTTAGCTTTGACCCGTGACAACATACCTGGCAAAATGCATTGTAAACCAAATGAAATGTTTTGCTGCAGTATATTTTAGACAAACAAAATAATGCTAAAATGTGTGTGTTTCTTACAGTCTAGAGGCAGCTTAATCTGATGGAGGAAAACGCTGACAGCATCCTTCCTGATCACTGAAAGAACTGTTTTCCTTTCTCCTGCCCCACACTGATCGGTGCAGTGCAGGAGACAAGGACACCAGGACTTGCACGGATGTTGCGCATCCTGTGTAGCTGAAAAAACTTCTGCAAGACTAGCCCTTGGACAGGGGTTATGGGGTGTTTGTTCATCAGATAATCTGACAGTTTTTGGTCTATGACTTGTGTGTTGAGTAGTGAGTCAATCTTAGTTTGAATAAGCTGGTTGATCTGGGATGTAGGATTGTTAGGAACCCTAGTGTATACATCAGGGTTACTAAGTTGTCCTTCGATTTCTCCAATATAGTAAGAGCGATCCATAACCACTATCGCGCCCCCTTTGTCTGCTGGTTTTATGATGATTTGGTTGTTAGAAGTAAGTGCATGTAGGGCCTGTTTCTCCTCTCCACTGAGATTCATGCGGAGGGGAAACATACCACTAGAGACTTTAGTCTTCAATTGCTCAATGTCCCTTTTCACCAATGTGATGTATGTTTCCACCGGATGGTAAATTTTTGGAGGATTGAATTTTGATGGAATCTTAAGGCCTAATTCATTTAGTGACAGTAATTCTGTCTGTTGTTCAGAGGAAGAATGACTAGGAGAATCATCCTTTGTGGAAAAATGGACCTTAAGCCTAAGATTCCAAAAAAATCGTCTTAGTTCTAAATCTAAGGTGAAAGGGTCAAAGGATGGGGTGGAACAAAAGGACAATCCCTTCTGTAATATTCTTGTCTCCGTGGGGGTAAGGACCTGTGAAAAAATGTTGTAGACAAGGGTGTCAGGCCTACCTGTGACCGAAGTGTCATTCTGTCTGTCTGCATCTGTGAGGGAAGAAGAGGCGGTAAGGTTACACTCTTGTTGGACTCTGTAGCGTGACACCCTATTTCTGCTACTGCTCCGCCGCGTTTTGCGCGACGCGGTTGACGAGCCCCAAAAAATTGCCTTTTTTACTCTATACTTATATACTTTATTTGTTAGGGTCTTGGGTTGTCGCGTTATAACATTTTATCCATGCATTAATGCATCAGTTGTTCTAAATGAATTCATCTTTGCAGTCGCTGAAATTTGTTATCCTCAGGCCAATTACAGTAAAAAATTTGTGCTCAACTGCTCGGTTGTTCCTGTGCAATAGCCACACATTTCACAAGGATAAATACAGTAAAAGCTCTTATTAAAGATTTGTTTTTACTGCATTGTTGTGTAATGATGTGCATGCACAGAGCTTAGGATGTAAACTACTTGCATTTTCCATGGGCCACGGCATGGTTCATGCACATCTTAGAAGAATCGTAGAAAGGTTCTTCCATCCCTGAGAAAGAGCATCTGCTAAATGTTGCATTTTGAGGACATTTTGGACCTTCTATCAAGAATAGACTCTATTAGAAGAACCTTAAAGAACATAGGAGGCCTTTATTGACCAATTTTTGGAAAACACCAAATCAAAGTAAGTAAAACAAATATAGTTTTTCAAGTTTTGCATTCAATCTTCTCCGTTGGTCCTAGCTGACATTTTTTGTTTTGTGTAGGTAAGAAAATGGTTTATCTGGAAGCCCTTTCTGAACTCTTGAGTTCAATGGAAGATATTTTAGAATTCACGTTGTACTCTAATTTTGTGGTAAGTACTTACTCCACCGTTCAATTGCATGTGCAAACCTTTAAATGTAGTCTATGTGCAATCATCATGTGTCAGAAAGCTGAGAGGCTTTACATTGAGATTGCATTTTTATTACTACAAGCTAAACTGTTGTATTTTAGTTAGCAAAACAAAGGATCATCCCGTATCCAGGAATTTCTCTTTTTGCTATCGTTGAAATATGTTATTGTAGCACCCTGAGGATTCGGCTGCTACAGGGGTATTGCACCTCAACCCAGAGGTGTGGTATTCCACTCCCGGGTAAGGATGGAGTGTGGAACTGAGCTCAGAAAGCTGCATGCACTACACACATCCCATTTCCGAGGAACAGACCAACGGTACTCCCACTTAGAAATGTGCAGGTACGACCGAGTCTGTTCCTGGCTGGAGTGGGAGGGGGGGTGGTACATCCCAGTAGTGTAGGGGCAGATAGGGGGAGCAGCCTGGGTAAAGTTAGGAGCTCATTGGGTGCTGGTCACCTGAGCTCACACATAGAGGGAGTATTTAAGGTGGGCACCATCTAAGATCAGGGTCAGTCAGCGAGTCTTTGCAGAGAAGTCAGAGGAAGAGGAGCAGAGCAGCCCCAGAGCAAGAGTGAGAGAGGAGAGAAAGAAAGACCCAGAGGGGGAGACAGAAGGAACTCTGAGAACCCAAGTACAACCCCAGGGTGAAGAGTTGGCAATAGGGTACCGGATCCCAAACTGGTGGGGGCTAAAGCATACCTCAGCCAGAGACCGGAGGCCGTGGGCAGCATCTGCCACGGCCACCCACCACATCCACCCTGAAGGCAAACCACGTGTAGGGTCAGGGAACCCAAGGCCAAGGGTCTCCCAACAGAAGGCCCGAGGGAGCTGGACCTAGGTGGATCCCTGGTGGGGACGGCCAGAAGAAAGGACAAGAAGGAGGGCTCAGGGACACGCTCCGGACTTGCTTGGGGGTTGGCTGAATCCAGGACCTGGTGGACGCAGCACGGCTCGGGTGGTCACTCAAGGCCGGAGTGACCGGAATATCTGCAGTAAGTAAACACCCTGAACTGCACAACCCGACTCTGTCTTTAATTATCATCTACGCTGCACCACCACAACCCCCATCCTCTGCACCTGACCCCCTGAGGCCATACCCCTCCCGTTGGGGGTTATACTATCTAAAGCTGCACCAATACCATCAGCCTCAGCGGACCCTGCTGCAGCGGCGGCCGTAGTGACCGCAATCCAACGGGTGGCGTAGTCGACATAACGAGCTTTGTAACATCTGTAGGACTGCCACACACTGAGCTTGACACCCTGGGCACGGACCGGGTCACAGCCACTCGGAGACTACAACCCCCATCTGATCCGGCTCCGGGTATTCCCCTAAAGAATATGGCCCAGGGGGTGCGTCAACTTTGGCGTAGTCGGCAGGATAACGTGCCCGCAACACCCGGGTACTGCGTGCCTGAAGAAAAGAACAAGTTTACCTCAAAAAGAAGTCTCCTGCCGGTTCCGGAGGGTCCCCGCCATCGGACTCCATCACAGGTCGATTCCCGCCGGTTGTCCGCCATTAACAGCTTTTTCCCGCCATCTGCAGAGTTTCCCGCCACTGGGAGACGATTCCCGCCATTTCCAAAGGTTTCCCGCCTTGGAAGAGCGGACGCCATTATGGGCGTGCCAGAGGGTGGTAAGAGGCCGCCTCCCATCGTGGGCCAGGACCGAAAATGGCGCCAAAAGTGGAAACCGCCCCCACCAACAGAGACTGTGATGCTAGAGGTGTCTGTCAGCGTGAAAGAACTGCCCCTGGAGCTGACAATCACCAAGTGGCCCCGGGACCGCCCTCGAAGTGGGAGGACTGAGAACAAGAGAACAAAGATGGGTGTCGCTTGGAGCAGTCTGGAGAGAGCGCACCCGGAGACAAGAAGCCTGGAAGAGAGTCCAGAGAGAGCCTACCCGGAGATGGAGGGAGAGCCAGGCAGCACCGACCCAGTGGTCAGGAGCCTGATGCGGGCCGCCACTCCAGGCAGCACCGACCCAGTGGTCAGGAGCCTGTTGCCGGTCGCCACTCCAGAAGGCCTGCTGGAGACAACGGGAGGAGAGCAGAGCAGCACCGACCCGTTGGTCAGGAGCCTGCTAGAAGCAACGACCCCACTAGGCTTAGTGGAGGTCTTGGCACAGCTCCCCCGAGATCGGGAGTGTGCACAGACTGCGCTGGAGGGCCTCGCACGGAGGATGGCCCGGGTGCAGCGAGAGACGTTGGCGGAGTGGAGCCGTGAGATGGCCCAGCAGTCAAGAACCAGTCAGCGGAGCACGCCACCCGAGACGAGGAGACAGACCGCCTCTGAGGATGGCGCAGGAGGACTCAAGGCCGGAGACGG
Source organism: Phyllobates terribilis (assembly GCF_046119375.1). Taxonomy (NCBI): domain Eukaryota; kingdom Metazoa; phylum Chordata; class Amphibia; order Anura; family Dendrobatidae; genus Phyllobates; species Phyllobates terribilis. Next base: position 49,743,241 of record NW_027362769.1, read on the forward strand.
CGCCGAGAAGGGAGCCGAACGAAAGGAGGCAGGTAAAGGGGACGTCTCTACCCCGAGCCGGGAAACCGCGTACCTGCCCCAGCTCCCCGTCGCAGAGCCCGAAGTACCCCCTGCCGTGCCCGTAACCGCAACGTCACCGCCGCAGACTAGGCCTCAACCGGAAGCCGCAGCCGCGACCCCTGTGACGTCACACGCCTCGACCCCGAGCGTGACCAAGCAGGAAGTACCACCAGCCTGGTCGCAAGGCCTAGTACCCCCGGGCGCCGCAATACCAACAGCGCCCCCTACCTCCGCGGAGCCACCGGCCTGGTCGCAGGGCCAAGTAGCCCAGGGCGCCGCCGTCCTTACGGTGCCCTTCACTTTCCAGGTGCCCCAGGCTTGGCCGCAAGGCCTGGGCAACCCGGGCGCCACCACCACCGCGCCCATAAAACCAAGAGTGCCGCATCTGGGAGAAGATCTGTTCGCCCAACATACGTGCCCGGATGGGCAGCCCTTTATATGGCCACCGGAGTTTCACCATCCCCGACTCCGGAAAGAGAGACCCCTAGACGAACCCCTGATTCCGGTTCCAAAGCCCGTAAAAAGGACCTCGCCCCCGCTAGAGGAGGCACAGTTTGAGTGGGACCCCACCGGAGAAGACCTCATGGGGTTCACTCAGGAGACTCGGGCAGCTGCAGCGGAGCGTGCAGAGTGCTGCCGGCAGCAGCTTGAGGTCTTTGAGAGGGAGCGGAGAGAGAGGCGGGTCCGGGAACAACAAGCCCAAATAAGGAGCGCGGAGCAGAAGAGCCGGGCAAGGAGGAGTCCCCGTGCAGCTCATGGTCCCCCTTCCACCGGGACTGTGATCAAGTTTAATATGCAGCACGGGTGGGGCTTCATCCGAGATCACCGCACCCCAGGCGACGTCTTCGTGACAAGAAGAGACGTTGAGTCCCACCTACCGGAGGGACACAGAGGTCGTGACCTTTATATAGGGGACGAGGTCACCTTCACCCGGCACAAGTGTGCCAAAGGACCCTACGCCCTCTATGTGCATCGCCTGACGGAGGAGGAGCTGCGGTGTGAGGAGGAGCAAGAGGACCCGGACGGGTCTGAAGCTAAAGTTAATCCCAAAGAAAGAGCAGGAGGACGTCGTCGTTGAGTACAGCAGAGTACAAGCTGTATATAGTTGCCCGTCGGGGCACAGTGAACTGTTGTTGCTATTATAGTCCCCGTTGGGACCAGCAAATTGAACTGTTACCCGTATTTCCCTTAATCCCTCTGACCGAGGACTGAGAGCGGTCATCCCTTTCCTAATACCTGGCCGAGGACTGAGAGCGGCCACATCCCTTTGTATATAGTTGCGCTTCCTAAAGCGCCCCCTACCGGTTTTATAGGAAAACCATTTTTCTAGAGAAACTGTTGCACTTTTCCCGGGCACACGTTGCACAGTGTCCGGAGGAGGTACCAGAAGACGAGAATGTTATTTATGAAAAAAATTTTATTGCTGATATATATGTTTTATATGTTTTTATTATGTTGTTTATGCAAAAATTGTATGTTTTGGTGTTTTTATATCTTACAGCCCGAGGACGTGCTGTGATTTACCGGGGGGGAATGTAGCACCCTGAGGATTCGGCTGCTACAGGGGTATTGCACCTCAACCCAGAGGTGTGGTATTCCACTCCCGGGTAAGGATGGAGTGTGGAACTGAGCTCAGAAAGCTGCATGCACTACACACATCCCATTTCCGAGGAACAGACCAACGGTACTCCCACTTAGAAATGTGCAGGTACGACCGAGTCTGTTCCTGGCTGGAGTGGGAGGGGGGGTGGTACATCCCAGTAGTGTAGGGGCAGATAGGGGGAGCAGCCTGGGTAAAGTTAGGAGCTCATTGGGTGCTGGTCACCTGAGCTCACACATAGAGGGAGTATTTAAGGTGGGCACCATCTAAGATCAGGGTCAGTCAGCGAGTCTTTGCAGAGAAGTCAGAGGAAGAGGAGCAGAGCAGCCCCAGAGCAAGAGTGAGAGAGGAGAGAAAGAAAGACCCAGAGGGGGAGACAGAAGGAACTCTGAGAACCCAAGTACAACCCCAGGGTGAAGAGTTGGCAATAGGGTACCAGATCCCAAACTGGTGGGGGCTAAAGCATACCTCAGCCAGAGACCGGAGGCCGTGGGCAGCATCTGCCACGGCCACCCACCACATCCACCCTGAAGGCAAACCACGTGTAGGGTCAGGGAACCCAAGGCCAAGGGTCTCCCAACAGAAGGCCCGAGGGAGCTGGACCTAGGTGGATCCCTGGTGGGGACGGCCAGAAGAAAGGACAAGAAGGAGGGCTCAGGGACACGCTCCGGACTTGCTTGGGGGTTGGCTGAATCCAGGACCTGGTGGACGCAGCACGGCTCGGGTGGTCACTCAAGGCCGGAGTGACCGGAATATCTGCAGTAAGTAAACACCCTGAACTGCACAACCCGACTCTGTCTTTAATTATCATCTACGCTGCACCACCACAACCCCCATCCTCTGCACCTGACCCCCTGAGGCCATACCCCTCCCATTGGGGGTTATACTATCTAAAGCTGCACCAATACCATCAGCCTCAGCGGACCCTGCTGCAGCGGCGGCCGTAGTGACCGCAATCCAACGGGTGGCGTAGTCGACATAACGAACTTTGTAACATCTGTAGGACTGCCACACACACTGAGCTTGACACCCTGGGCACGGACCGGGTCACAGCCACTCGGAGACTACAACCCCCATCTGATCCGGCTCCGGGTATTCCCCTAAAGAATATGGCCCAGGGGGTGCGTCATTATCGTCAGACAAAATATGGCAAGAAAGTTGTTTTCAACTGCTTGGATGTTCCTGTGCAATACCCACACATTTCACAATGATAAATAAAGTTAAAGCTCTTGTCAAAGAATTGGTTTTACTGCATTGTTGTGAAACGATGTGCATGCACAGAGCTGTGAAATTGAGCTTTTTGCGCATTGCATGAGCCATAGTATGGTTGATGCATTTTCTAGAAGAACCTTGGATGGGTTCTTCCATCTTTAAGAAAGGGGCATCTTCTAATTGTTGGATTGTGAGGACAATTTGTTCCTTCCATCAAGAAAAGATTCCATCAAAAGCACCTTGAAGAAGATGTGTGGCTTTTATTTAGCCTTTTTTGCATAACACCAAATCAAGGTAAGTAGAGCAACTTTCATATTCAGTTTCAATGTTTGGATTTAATCTACCCTGTTTACCCTAACTGATATGCCTTTTGGTTTTACCTTTTTGTAGGTCAGGACATTCCTCATCTGGAAATTTTTCTGGAGTCTTGGAATCTGTGGAAGAAATTGTAGAATTCAGGTTTTATTCCAAATGAGTGGTAAGCGTTTACTTCACTATTTTCTCACATTTTAAAAGCTTTTAACATAGACAATTTGCAATCATCATGTGTCAGAAAGCTGAGAGGCTTTACAATGAGATTGGATTTTGCATTACTACAAGCTAATCTGTTATGTTTCAGTTAAAAAGTGAGAGAACCTCCTCAATGCAGACGATTTTCTTTTTGCACTTGTGGAAATCGGTTATCGTCAGGCAAATTCTGGTAAGAAATGTGTGTTCAACTGCTTGGATGTCCCTGTACAATACCCACACATTTCACAATGATAAACACAGTAAAAGCTCTTGTTCAAAGAATTGGTTTTACTGCATTGTTGTGAAACGATATGCTTGCACAGAGTTATATGTGTGAGCTTTTTGTGCACTGTATGAGTCATAGTATGGTTGATGGATTTTCTAGAAGAAACTTGGATGGGTTTTTCCACCTTTGGCAAAGGAGCAATTTCAAATTGTGGAATTGTGAGGACATTTTGGACCTTCCATCAAGAAAGGATTCCATCAGAAGAACCTTGAAGAAGATGTGTGGCTTTTATTTATCCTTTTTTGCAAACCACCAAATACCCTACCTGATATGTCTTTTGGTTTTACTTTTTATCTAGTTCAGGACACTCCTCATCTGGAAGCTGTTTCTGGAGTATTCGAATCCATGTAAGACATTGAAGAATTTAGGTCATACCTCAAATGGGTGGTAAGCATTTATTTCACCAATCTATCACATTTTCAAAGTTTTGAATATAGACAATATGCAATCATCGTGTGTCAGAAAACTGAGAGGCTTTACATTGAGATTGCATTTTGCATTACTACAAGTTAATCTGTTTTTGTGTTTTAGTTCAAAAAAATGAAAGAACCTCCTCAATGCAGACGAATTACTCTTTGCAGTTGCTGAAATTTGCTATCCTCAGGCCAATTACGGTAAAAAAATTTATGTTCAACTGCTTGGATGTTCCTGTGCATTACCCACACATTTCACAAGGATACACACGTGGTCAAAATTGTTGGTACCCCTTGTTTAATGAAAGAAAAACCCACAATAGTCACAGAAATAACTTGAATCTGACAAAAGTAATAATAAATTAAAAATCTATGAAATTGAACAAATGAAAGTCAGACATTGCATTTCAACCCTGCTTCCACAGTGTTTTTAAAAAAATTAAACTCATGAAATAGGCCTGGACAGAAATGAAGGTACTCTTAACTTAATATTTTGTTGAACAACTTTTTGAGGCAATCACTGCAATCAAACGATTCCTGTAACTGTCAATGAGACTTCTGCACCTCTCGACAGGTATTTTGACCCACTCCTCATGAACAAACTGCTCCAGTTGTCTCATGTTTGAAGGTTGCCTTTTCCAGGCGGAATGTTTCAGATAATAGTCCTGCAACTGAGACCAAGCTTTCTGACACTGGGCAGCACATTTCTCTCTAGAATCCCTTGATAGTCTTGAGATTTCATTGTACTCTGCACAGATTCAAGACACCCTGTGCCAGATGCAGCAAAACATCCCCAGAACATAACAGAGCCTCCTCCATGTTTCACAGTAGGGACAGTGTTCTTTTCTTGATATGCTTCATTTTTCTGTCTGTGAACATAGAGCTGATGTGCCTTGCCAAAAACTTCCATTTTTGTCTCATCTGTCCATAGGACATTCTCCCAGAAGCTTTGTGGCTTGTCAGTATGTAGTTTGGCAAATTCCAGTCTGGCTTTTTTATGATTTTTTTTTAACAATGGTGTTCTCCTTGGTCGTCTCCCATAAAGTCCACTTTAGATCAAACAACAATGGTGAAATCTGACACTGATGTTCCTTGAGCTTGAAGTTCATCTCTTTAGAAGTTATCCTGGACTCTTTTGTTACCATTCGTATTTTCCGTCTCTTTGATTTTGTCATAAATTTTCCTCCTGTGGCCACGTCCAGGGAGGTTGGCTAGAGTCCCATGGATATTCATTTCTGAATAATATGCGCCACAGTAGTCACAGGAACATCAAGCTGCTTGGAGATGTTCTCATAACCCTTACCTTTAACATGCTTGTTTATATTTTTCTTTCTAATCTCCTGAGACAACTCTTACCTTTGCTTCCTCTGGTCCATGTTGAGTGTGGAACACACCATGTCACCAAACAGCACAGTGAGTATCTATAGCCTTATATACAGGCCCACTGACTGATTACAAGATTGTAGACACCTTTGATGCTAATTAGTGGACACAACTTGATTTCACATGTCCCTTTTGTCACATTCTTTTCAGGGGTACCATCATTTCTGTGCAGGTCTATTTCATGAGTTTAATTTTTTTTTTTTTAATTCTGTGAAAGCAGGGTTGAAAAACAATGTCTGACTTTCATTTGTTCATTTTCATAGATTTTTAATTTATAATTACTTTTGCCAGGTTCAAGGTATTTCTGTGACCATTGTGGGTTTTTCTTTCATTAAACGAGGGGTACCAACAATTTTGACCACGTGTGTAAATACAGTAAAACCTCTTGTCAAAGAATTGTTTTTACAGCATTGTTGTGTAATGATGCGCATGCACAGAGCTAAGGATGTAAACTACTTGCATATTGCATGGGCCATGGCATAGTTCATTCACATCTTAGAAGAACAGTAGAAAGGTTCTTCCATCCCTGAGAAAGAGCATCTGCTAAATGTTGCATTTTGAGGATATTTTGGACCTTCTATCAAGAAAAGATTCTATTAGAAGAACCTTGAAGAACATATGAGGCCTTTTTTGATAAATTTTTGAAAAACACCAAATCAAAGTAAGTAAAATAAATGTAGTTTTTCAATTTTTGCATTCAATCTTCTCCGTTGGTCCTAGCTGACATTTTTTGTTTTGTTTTGTGCGGGTAAGAAAATGGTTTATCTGGAAGCCCTTTCTGGACTCATGGGTTCAATGGAAGTTATTTTAGAATTCACGTTGTACTCCAATTATGTGGTAAGTACTAACTCCACCATTCAATTACATGTGCAAAGCTTTAAATGTAGTCTATGTACAATCATCATGTGTCATAAAGCTGAGAGGCTTTACATTGAGATTGCATTTTTATTACTACAAGCTAAGCTGTTGTATTTTAGTTAGAAAAACAAAGGACCATCTCGGATCCAGGTATTACCCTATTTGCTATCGTTGAAACATGTTATTGTCAGGCAAAATATGGTAAGAATGTTGTTTTCAACTGCTTTGTTGTTCCTGTGCAATACCCACACATTTCACAATGATAAATACAGTAAAAGCTCTTGTCAAAGAATTGGTTTTACTGCATTGTTGTGAAACGATGTGCATGCACAGAGCTGTGCGCTTGATCTTTTTGCGCATTGCATGAGCCATAGTATGGTTGATGCATTTTCTAGAAGAACCTTGGATGGGTTCTTCCATCTTTAACTAAGGGGCAACATCTAATTGTTGGATTGTGAGGACATTTTGGACCTTCCATTAAGAAAAGATTCCATCAAAAGAACCTTGAAGAACATGTGTGGCTTTTATTTATCCTTTTTGCAAAACACCAGATCAAAGTAAGTAGAGCAACTTTCATATTTAATTTCAATGTTTGGATCTAATCTATCCTGTTTACCCTAACTGATATGCCTTTTGGTTTTACTTTTTTGTAGGTCAGGACATTCGTCATCTGGAAAAAATGTTTTCTGGAGTCTTGGAATCCGTGGAAGACATTGTAGAATTCAGGTCTTATTACAAAAATGCTGGTAAGAATTTACTTCACCATTCTATCACATTTTCAAAGCTTTGAATGAAGACAATTTGCAATCATCATGTGTCAGAAAGCTCAGAGGTTTTACATTGAGATTGCATGTTGCATTATTACAAGCTAATCTGTTGTGTTTCAGATAAAAAAAATTAACGAACCTCCTCAATCCAGACAAATTCCTTTTTGCAGTAGCAGAAATCGGTTATCCTCAGGCAAATTATGGTAAGAAATTTGTGTTCAACTGCTTGGATGTCCCTGTGCAATACCCACACATTTCACAATGATAAACACAGTAAAAGCTCTTGTTTCAAAGAATTGGTTTTACTGCATTGTTGTGAAACGATGTGCATGCACAGAGTTATGAGCCTGAACTTTTTGTGCTCTTCATGAGACATAGTATGGTTGATGAATTTTCTTGAAGAACTTGGATGGGTTTTTCCACCTTTGGCAAAGAAACAACTTCTAATTTTGGAATTGTAAGGGCATTTTGGCCCTTCCATCAAGAAAGGATTCCATCAGAAGTACCTTGAAGAAGATGTGTGGCTTTTATTTATCCATTTTTGCAAAACACCAAATCAAAGTGAGTAGAACAACTTTAATATTTTATTTCAATGTCTGGATCTTTCCTTTCCTGTTTGCCCTAACTGATATGTCTTTTGGTTTTACATATTTTCTAGGTCAGGATGTTCCTCACCTGGAAGCTGTTTCTGGAGTATTGGAATCCATGGAAGACATTGTAGAATTTAGGTCATATTTCAAATGGGTGGTAAGCATTTACTTCACCAATCTATCACATTTTGAAAGCTTTGAATATAGACAATATGCAATCATCATGTGTCAGAGAACTGAGAGGCTTTACATTGAGATTGCATTTTGCATTACTGCAAGCTAATCTGTTGTGTTTCAGTTAAACAAAATGAAGAACCTCCTCAATGCAGACGAATTCCTCTTTGCAGTCACTGAAATTTGTTATCCTCAGGCCAATTACGGTAAAAAATTCATGTTCAACTGCTTGGATGTTCCTGTGCAATATCCACACATTTCACAAGGATAAATACAGTAAAAGCTCTCATCAAAGATTTGCTTTTACTGCATTGTTGTGTAATGATGTGCATGTGCAAAGCTGTTTCCAATCTTCCCTTTATCTCTAAACTCCTGGAACGCCTGGTCCACTCCCGTCTCATCCGCTCTCAGACAACTCTCTTCTTGACCCTTTACAATCTGGTTTCCGCTCTTTACATTCTACTGAAACTGCCCTCACTAAAGTCTCTAATGATCTACTAACAGCTAAATCTAATGGTCACTACTCCCTGCTGATTCTCCTGGATCTCTCTGCAGCATTCGACACTGTGGATCACCAGCTCCTCCTCACTATGCTCCGCACTATTGGCCTCAAGGACACTGTTCTCTCCTGGTTCTCCTCCTATCTCTCTGACCGCTCCTTCTCTGTGTCTTTTGCCGGCTCCTCCTCCTCCCTACTTCCCCTTACTGTCGGGGTTCCTCAAGGATCAGTCCTAGGCCCCCTTCTTTTCTCCTTATACACTGCTCCTATTGGACAAACAATCAGTAGATTCGGTTTTCAGTACAATCTGTATGCTGATGACACCCAATTATACACCTCTGCTCCGGACATCACCCCTGCATTACTACAAATGACCAGTGATTGTTTTTCTGCTGTGTCTAACATTATGTCCTCCCTCTACCTAAAACTGAATCTGTCAAAAACTGAACTACTCGTCTTTCCTCCCTCCACTAACCTACCTGTGCCCGATATTGCCATTTCCGTTTGTGGCTCAACCATTACTCCCCAGCAACAAGCCCGCTGTCTTGGGGTCATTTTTGATTCAGATCTTTCTTTCACTCCTCACATCAAATCACTCGCTCGTTCATGTCATCTACACCTCAAAAACATCTCAAGAATCAGGACTTTTCTCACCTTTGACTCAGCAAAAACTCTTACTGTAGCTCTTATTCATTCTCGTCTTGATTATTGCAACGCTCTACTAATCGGTCTCCCTCTTACTAAACTGTCCCCTCTCCAATCCGTCCTTAACGCAGCAGCCAGGATCATATTCATCGCCAACCGCTACACCGATGCCTCTTCCCTGTGCCAGTCATTGCATTGGTTGCCCATCCAATATAGAGTTCATTTTAAACTTATCACTCTTACCCACAAAGCGCTCCATGCTTCAGTACCCCCCTACATCTCCTCCCTTGTCTCAGTCTACCACCCTACACGTGCCCTCCGTTCTGCAAATGACTTAAAACTAAAATCCTCCATAATCCGAACTTCCCACTCCCGTCTCCAAGATTTCTCGCGTGCTGCGCCAATTCTTTGGAATGCACTACCCAGGACAGTTCGATTAATTCCCAATACCCACAGTTTCAAGCGAACCCTAAAAACACATTTCTTTAGACTGGCGTATCGCCTAAACACACTCTGTCCGTCCCAGTTTTCCCCCATATTAAAATCTTCTTCAAATTCAGGTTCACACCAACCATGCACTTAATAGCCTCTGTCAGGACAGTACACATACTGGCAGGACACCAGTCCATGTATTATTATTTATCCTATTCAGTATATCAAGGCTGCATTATACTATATATGTACATTCTACCTTTTGTGTCTCCCCCATTTCCTCATAGACTGTAAGCTCGCGAGCAGGGCCCTCACTCCTTTCGATATGTGATATGCTTATTCTGTATTGTCTGTATATGTCCCCCCTAAAATTTGTAAAGTGCTGCGGAATATGTTGGCGCTATAAAAATAAAAACTATTATTATTATTATTATTATTAGCATATAAACTATTTGCATATTGCATGGGCCTTGGCATGGTTCATGCACATCTTAGAAAAACTGTAGAAAGGTTCTTCCATCCCTGAGAAAGAGCATCTGCTAAATGTTGCATTTTGAGGACATTTTGGACTTTCTATCAAGAAAATATTCTATTAGAAGAACCTTTAAAAACATAGGAGGCTTTTATTAATCAATTTTTGGAAAACACCAAATCAAAGTAAGTAAAACAAATGTAGTTTTTCAATTTTTGTATTCAATCTTCTCCGTTGGTCCTAGCTGACATTTTTTGTTTTGTTTTGTGTAGGTAAAAAAATGGTTTATCTGGTAGCCCTTTGTAGACTCTTGGGTTCAATGGAATATATATTAGAATTCACGTTGTACTCCAATTTTGTGGTATTTACTCCACCATTCAATTACATGTGCAAAGCTTTAAATGTAGTCTATGTGCAATCATCATGTGTTAGAAAGCTGAGAGGCTTTACATTGAGATTGCATTTTTATTACTACAAGCTAAACTGTTGTATTTTAGTTAGAAAAACAAAGGACCATCACGGATCCAGGTATTACCCTATTTTGTTGAACTATGTTATCGTCAGACAAAGTATGTTAAGAAGATTGTTTTCAACTGCTTGGTTGTTCCTGTGCAATACCCACACATTTCACAATGATAAATACAGTAAAAGTTCTTGTCAAAGAATTGATTTTACGGGGGGCGTGGCCTGGGCTCTGGCATGGCTGGTCGTTTATGATCTTTGCTCCTGCTCCCAGGCCACGAAAAGTATACAAAAAACCCAGCTTTTCTTCCACTCCAGCACCTGTAACCTCCAGTGTCCCCTCTCTATCACCTTGTGGAGACACCAGGTCACACTTACCCCGGTGACGTCCAGGAGGACCGAGGAAAACGCCACGGAGACTCTGGAGTGGCGTGACTGAAGCTGTGGTTGAGCTTCCTGCCCGGCCTGCACTGCCTGTGCCTCTCCGGATAGTTTGCTGACACGGCGGGGAGCTGCGCGGCCTCAGGGGACCCTGGGTGACTGCCTCGGACCCACCGGCAGTTGAAGATAGCTAGCACGGAGGACGACTGCGGGGCCCGAGCTGTCGGGTGAGCGAGGGACAATGGGGCAGTGACGCTTACCTCTCAGGGATGGAGGGGGGGCCATCAGTGGGTGTCGGAGACCCTGTGCCCACATCAGTCAGGTGGAGAGCACCTTGTGGGATCCGGTGGTGGGTACCTCTGCCTCCCGTGGGAAACAATAAGCCGGCGCCATCTTTCCCTGCATAGCTCTGCCCACGAAGCCTTAGGAGCGGGAAAGGCGCCATTGCAATGTTGCGGCTGCTCCTGTTGCTGCTGTCCTCAGCTAACAAGCTCGGTTAACCCCCAAGCACCTGGAGAGAAGTTGCTGGTAGCTGAACTGTGCACTCATTAACCCCTTACTGCCTGGTGGGGAAGCAGTCCCCAGTGTCAGCAACATCTATAGGACAAAAATATATCCCTGGGGTAGTGATAAACTGCTGGAGGGGAAGAGCTGTGACCTTACTACTGTGGCCCGTTCATGTACAGGCACCGACACTATTTCAATTTCTCTTATGCACAGCTTCCTCTGCCTGAGTGCTGGTATTCATCAATTTGTGGAGTGAGACCTCTACCTGATGGAAGAATTGGGTTACTACATCTCTACACTTTTTTGGGATTATAATCTCCACAACTATGCCCAAAGTCGGATAAATATGCAGATACAATGACTTTTCTGATGTAACCAAGTGGTGTTTATAATCGCCCGTAATCAGCCGCCTCATGATGGTTCGCACAGATCATAAAATTCGGGCAAAAAGCCTCCAACGGCAAACTTCTATTGCTCAGTCTACCACAACTAAGGGAGATATGGAAAAATTCCTAAATAAAAAATTGGGAATGTCGCAGTCACCAGATAAACAAAAGGTCCGTAGTGGGGCGACTTCTGTGGTTAATGATCACTCTGACGAAGGCCCGAGTGACTCAGACTGCGGATCTACTTCGGAAGACTCGGCTCCTCTCTCCAGGTCCTATATGAAATCTTTTCTGGAATCTACGGTACAACCCTTGATCAAGGAGCTGTCTGATCTCAGAGCAGATGTAAGACATATAGGGCATAGGGTTGAAACACTTGAGAACACACAGACGGACTTGATAGAGGCCTCTAACACCCTTGGCGAACATATTCTTGTCCATCAACAACATATCAATTCCGTCTATCTGGCGCTGGAGGACCAGGAGAACAGGAGCCGGAGAAAAAACGTGCGTCTTCGCGGCATTCCCGAGTCGTTCGCACCAGAATCCCTTAGAAAGGTGTCCAAAGAAATATTCGCAGCTATACTAGGCACTGAAAGGGCGGACGCTGTTATCATCGAGAGAGTTCATAGAGCTCTTAGACCAAAGCCCAAACTTAATGAGGGCCCAAGGGATATAATTTGTGGTCTCCTCAGCTATGTCGATACGGCAGCCATTTTGTCTGGAGCAAGGGAAAAATCTCCACTGACGTATGGAGACTTCAATTTCCAAATCTTCCAGGATATCTCCCCAACTACATTGGCCAAGAGAAAAATTCTCAAACCATTGACAGATGCTGTACTAGGCCAAGGCTTGCGGATTCAGGTAGTTATTCCCTTTTGGGGTGGGTATTACTAAGGAGGATCGTCAGATCACCGTCCGCACCCGAAAGACCTGGAGGCTGCCTGGGAACCCTTACAAATGGATCCCATATCCATTCCTTCATGGATGCCACTCGACATCGGTTTGCCCATCCCACGGCTTGATAAGCCCAAAGATTGGTCGATTAAAAAGAAGTCGACATCACCAAAGGCCAAAAAGCAAGCAAATAGGCAACAGCACACATGAATGTGACTATCACCTTTCTTTCAAGGGGACTCTGTCTGATGAGACAGGTTTATGTAATGGATGTAGATAGAGACTGTTAATCTCAAGGAATTTTGCATCCAGTACTCGTTTACATGTCGGTCCTATGGACACTGGGACCGACCGCCTATGCTGTTCTTCTCCCCCTGGTGGGCTTTGGGGTGACGGTGGGGATCCTTGTACTTTTATCTATACCCTAACTTTCTTCCCCCCCCCCTTTTTACTTCTTAACCCTGCTCTTCCTATCTATCCCATTTCCCCACCTTCCCTCATTTAGCTGATCTTCCACTTCTCTCCCCCCCCTCCTCCCCTGACCTCGCTTACCAGAAAGAATGGGAGTCTTCGGACATGGGTCCCCTCTAGTTATAGACACAGACCATGAAAGTGCAGGTCTGCGCTCATCACTTACAGTTCTTTTCTGGCTTTTAGCTGACAGTTTAATGTATACATGTCTCTTTCTTGTTACATGTTAATAACTACTTGAATTATATTTGAACACCGCTTGGTTGCTATGAATCTCATCTTCAACAATTGGGTCCATACAATCCCCCCCTGCGGAAGATGAGATTATCTTTGTTTTTATACATAGTTTTGTTTTGAATTTGTTTAATTCCCACTACAGGATTATTTTGCAGGAAGAGGTTACCGATGACGCATATGAATATGGCTAGTGGCGCTGGGGAAGGTTCGCTCACTGTGGCGTCTCTCAACGCAAAGGGACTGAATAGCCCCGTCAAACGTAGCCAGATCTTGTCCCTTTTGAATAAGGCTTACTCCAAGGTAATTTTTTTTCAGGAAACTCACTTCAAGAGAGGCAGATCCCCCAATATGTCTTTTTCTAGGTATCCAATTTGGTTTCATAGCTGCCTGGGGTCGGCCTCCAAAGGGGTCAGTATAGCCTTTAAGAGGGGACTCCCCTTCACCCTAAAAGATAGTATCACGGACTCAGAGGGTAGATACGTTTTTGTGAAAGGTCTTCTGTTCAATACCCCAATTACATTTGCAAATGTCTATGCTCCAAACCAGGGACAGGTTGAGTGGCTGTCGGACACTTTGGACGCACTCTCACTGTTCATGGAAGGACTATTAATTTTGGGCGGTGACCTTAATTTGACGTTACAACCGGACCTGGACTCTTCCTCAGGGAAGTCTGCAATTTCTTATAAAGACCGGAGAAAACTGATCAATAAACTACAAACCATTCACTTAATAGATCCCTGGAGACTGGCCCACCCCAATGAAAAGGATTACACGTTTTATTCTTCCCCTCATGACACGTACCACAGAATCGATTATTTATTAGTCCAATCTTCGGCCAGTAAACTGATCACTTCTACTTCGATCGGATCCATAACATTATCGGATCATGCCCCGATCTTCCTGTCGGTTAAAATAGACTCACTGTCACGGCTCCCTCCCTCATGGCGTTTAAACGAAACACTCTTAGGTAACGCCGACAACGTTTCCCAGATTACCATTTCATTGCAAAGGTTTTTTGGGGAGAATAAGGTAGATGGGAAACTTACCCCCATGATATGGGAAGCCCATAAAGCCGTCCTAAGGGGGGAACTGATTTCCCTGGGGTCACACATAAAAAAGAAAAGAGATAAAGAAATTTTCTCTCTTTTTCATCAAATCAATGTCATGGAGCGTTTACACAAACAAAAGAAAACGGACAGCATCCGAACAGAGTTGAGGGATCTGAGAGAAAAACGAAAGGACTTACTTAATGTACGTTCAGCCAAAATGTATGCACGCTGCAAGCAAAAAATATATGTACACGGCAACAGAGGTAGCAAACTTACTTCTAGAATGTTAAAGGCACAGAGGGACAAATGCTTCATTAGGCAGATTCGAACGGAGGGGGGAGCGGTAGTCTTGGAGTCAGAAGGGATAGCAGAGGCCTTCTGCACATATTATCACTCCCTATACAATCTAAAACCCCATGATTCCATGTCCCACCCTCCTACAGCACTCCATCGCATACATGACTTTCTATCTACTCTTGCGCTTCCTGAGATCTCCGCTTCAGGACATTCTGTTTTACTTGCCCCAATTTCCTCTCGAGAGGTAAAGGAGGCACTTGCCTCTACTCCTGGTGGAAAGACCCCGGGTCCGGACGGCTTCCCCATCATTTATTACAAGACGTTTGCGGAGGTTTTCGTTCCTCATCTGGTTGAATTATTTAACCTTTTCCTCTCGGGTTCGGTACCCCCACCGCAGGCTCTAGAGGCACATATCGCTGTGCTTACTAAGGAGGGGAGAGATGGCACCTTGTGCAGCAATTACCGCCCTATCTCCCTGCTGAATGCGGACCTCAAACTCTGGGATAAAATTTTAGCTAATAGAATACATCTAGTGTTGGCCGACCTAGTTCATCCTGATCAGGCTGGTTTCCTTCGTGGAAGAGAGGGAAGGGACAATACTACTAAAGTTTTACAGGCGATTTCTTATGCTAGGCACAATCGTCAGCCGCTTATATTACTTTCCACAGATGCTGAAAAGGCATTCGATCGCATCAGTTGGCGCTATATGGCGTGTGTTCTACATAGGTTCGCCTTCCCCCCTCCTTTCATAGACGCAATCATGTCACTGTATACCTTTCCTACGGCCCGGGTTAGGGTGAATGGGACTCTGTCAGCGCCCTTTAATATCACTAATGGCACAAGGCAGGGTTGCACTCTCTCCCCTTCTTTATTCGTCCTAGTGATGGAATCATTTATCCAAGCAATCAGGCAACAGCCTGAGATTGAGGGGTTGAGGATTAATCATTTGGAGTTGAGAGCGGCTGCCTTTGCGGATGATCTCTTGCTTCTCTTATCCAATCTCAAAATGGCAGTCCCAAAGATTTTGGAACTCTTCTCCTTATTTGGTGAACTTTCCAATTTCAAGATTAATCTGGACAAATCGGAGGCCTTGAATATATCGGTGCCTAGAGAGGACGTACAAATTCTAAAGAGCCTTGCCCCCTTTAAATGGCAACAACACAAACTTAAATACCTGGGGATATATATAACGGACGACCCTAGTAGGCTTTTCCAACACAACTTCTCCCCACTGGTAAGTCAAACTGAAATTCTCCTGCACTCCTATGATACCCCTCTCCTGTCCTGGCTCGGCAGGGTAAATGTGTTTAAGTCCTATGTTTTCCCCAAAATTTTCTATGTGATGAGCATGATCCCAATCCAACTCCCCGTTTCCTTCATACGCTCTCTCAACCGCTTAATAGCCAAATTTGTTTGGAAATACAAAAAAGCCAGACTACCTTTGAAACTTCTGATGCGCTTAAAATGCGGGGGAGGAGTGGGTCTACCTAACCTAACTTTCTATCACCAAGCCATCCTTCTGGCAAATTGGCTAAAATTAATAAGATGGGCGGAGAAGGGTCATGACTCGCACGTTGAAATGCAATTCCTGGGAAAACATGCTTTGAAATATTTATGGACAGACTGCCCCCTTCCAAGAGAGGGATTGGGAGACATTCTCCTAGCCACTCTACAAACCAGACGTGCACTGATTCCAATCCGAGCACCAACTTGTAATTTTATAGATAAAATACCAATAGGACTTATCCCCTACCTCCTCTCGCCTGACTTTATAGATCCCTACGGACTGTGGTCCTCCCTACCACAAAAACCCATTTCACATTTGCTACAAGGGAAAATTCAGTGTGTTAACGGTTGGCCATTGGCGGCTGGGAAATGCCCCCTCAGTCATCTACAACATCTACATGTTGCCCATTATATGAATTTGACCTCAAAACTACCTCAAACCCGCACCAAATGGCTCTGGCTGGAGATTCTAACAAAAGTTAATCATCCTGTCCCGAAAATTGTATCTAAACTTTACTCTAATCTCACAAATATGGCAGACAATGCCTTACCGTTATTTTTACACTCCTGGGAGACTGAACTGAATATCCATCTCTCTCCACAGGAAAAACAAAAGATATGCCTCAATTCACATGGTTTTTCACGATGTGTGGTATCACAGGAATTGGCGTACAAATTGCTCTCGCGATGGTACTACACGCCAGATAAACTTCACCATTTGGGGCTAATTAACTCCCCTCAATGCTGGAGGTGTGAGGGAGCGCGAGGCACTTTGTCCCATATCTTCTGGTATTGCCCGGCCCTCTGACAATTTTGGTCTGGGGTTATGGGGGTTATGCGATCTCTCAAACTATTTGAGACAGATCTGACGGCTGCGGAGGTGCTCTTATCCCTCCCCACAGATAACTTTCACCCAAAAAAGCATGAATTGGCCCCACTGATGCTAGGGGCGGCAAAACATCTGATAGCCCTTAAGTGGAAAAAGCAAACCCCACCGACGCTAGAAGAATGGAAATGTAAAATGAGAGATCTATTCAGGTTAGAAGAACTGACGAGTTGGGACTCTCTGACCCATAACAAGTTTAGGAAGATCTAGGCCCCATGGACACAATATACGGGGTGACATCGCCTCCTGGTCCCTGGGTGTGTGGGGGACGTCACAGTGGTCGACTGAGTGGCCAACCACCACTGGGTGTTGTGGGTGGCAATACTAACTTCTCATATATATTGCCAAATCTTGTAAGTTGACCCGGGGGCACACTACCCTATAGAGTGTTAGCTTGGTGGGGAGCGGGTATTTCGGATCTCTCTTATGTATACTCAAAATCGGTACACCTCAAGAAATGGTTTAATTTCAAGAATATGCTAATACATTACTGATACTCTCCTGTAATTGGGAATGTTTTGACTTGTTTCGTTTTGCATTATCTCTCTGTTTGTTAAGAGAAAATTGTTAAATTCTGTATTTACTGTATCATAACTGTGTGACTCAGTGATTATGTTTTCTCTGCTAGTGGAACCAATATGTGTCGCTGAGTTACATAGTATTTCTTCTTTGATTCTAAATTTAAAATAAAGAATTGAAAAAAAAAAAAGAATTGGTTTTACTGTTTAGTTGTGAAACGATGTGCATGCACAGAGCTGTGAGCTTGAGTTTTTTTGCGCATTGCATGAGCCATAGTATGGTTGATGCATTTTCTAGAAGAACCTTGGATGGGTTATTCCATTTTAAATATAGGGGCAACATCTAATTGTTGGATTGTGAGGACATTTTGGACCTTCCATCAAGAAAAGATTCCATTAGAAGAACCTTGAAGAAGATGTGTGGCTTTTATTTAACCCTTTTTGCATAACACCAAATCAAAGTAAGTAGATAAACTTTCATGTTTAATTTCAATGTTTGGATGTAATCTACCCCATTTACCTTAACTGATATGCCTTTTAATATTGCATTTTTGTAGGTCACGACATTCCTCATCTGGAAAATTTTTCTGGAGTCTTGGAATACATGGAAGACATAGTAGAATTTAGGTCATGCTCCAAATGGGTGGTAAGCATTTACTTCACCAATCTATCACATTTTCAAAGCTTTGAATATAGACAATATGCAATCATCATGTGTCAGAAAATTGATAGGCTTTACATTGAGATTGCATTTTGCATTACTATAAGCTAATCGGTTGTTGTGTTTCAGTTAAAAAAAAATAAAAAGCCTCAATGCAGACAAATTCCTCTTTGCAGTCGCTGAAATTTATTATCCTCAGGCCAATTACGGTAAAAACACAGTAAAAGCTCTTGTCAAAGATTTGCTTTTATTGCATTGTTGTGCAATGATGTGCATGCACAGAGCTTAGGATGTAAACCACTAGCGTATTGCATGGGCCATGGCATGCTTCAGGCACATCTTAGAAGAACCATAGAAAGGTTCTTCCATCCTTGAGAAAGAGCATCTGCTAAATGTTGCATTTTGAAGACATTTTGGACCTTCCATCTAGAAAAGATTCTATAAGAAGAACATTGAAAAACATAGGAGGCCATTATTGATCAATTTTTAGAAAACACCAAATCAAAGTAACTAAAACAAATTTAGTTTTTCAATTTTTTGCATTCAATCTTCTCCGTTGGTGCTTGCTGACATTTTTTGTTTTGTTTTGTGTAGGTAAGAAAATGGTTTGTCTTGAAGCCCTTTCTGGACTCTTGGGTTCAATGGAAGATATATTAGAATTAACATTGTATTCCAAGTTTGTAGTACTTAATCCACCATTCAAATACATGTGCAAAGCTTAAAATAAAGTCTATGTGCAATCATCATGTGTCAGAAAGCTGAGAGGCTTTACATTGAGATTGCATTTTTATTACTACAAACTAAACTGTTGTACTTTAGTTAGAAAAACAAAGGACCATCCAGGATCCAGGCATTAACCTATTTGCTGTCATTGAAATATGTTATCGTAAGGCAAAATATGGTTAGAAGGTTGTTTTCAACTGCTTGGTTGTTCCTGTGCAATAGCCACACATTTCACAAGGGTAAATAAAGTAAAAGCTCTTGTCAAAGAATTGTTTTACTGCATTGTTGTGTAATGATGTGCATGCACAGAGCTTAGGATGTAAACTACTTGCATTTTCCATGGGCCACGGCATGGTTCATGCACATCTTAGAAGAACCATAGAAAGGTTCTTCCATCCCTGAGAAAGAGCATCTGCTAAATGTTGCATTTTGAGGACATTTTGGACCTTCGATCAAGAATAGACTCTATTAGAAGAACCTTAACCACTTCGCACCAGAGCCTGTTTTTGCCTTCGTGACCCGGCCAATTTTTTCAATTCTGACCACTGTCACTTTATGAAGTAATTACTCTGGAACGATTCAACGGATCCCCCTGATTCTGAGACTGTTTTTTCGTGACATATTGTCCTTCATGATTGTGGCAAAATTTCTTCGATATCACTTGCATTTATTTGTGAAAAAATCGGAAATTTGGCGAAAATTTTGAAAATTTTGCAATTTTCAAACTTTGAATTTTCATGCCCTTAAATCAGAGAGATATGTCACACAAAATAGTTAATAAATAACATTTCCCACATGTCTACTTTACATTAGCACAATTTTTTATTAGGGAGCTATAAGGGTTAAAAGTTGACCAGCGATTTCTCATTTTTCCAACAAAATTTACAAAAACATTTTTTTAGGGACCACATCATATTTGAAGTCACTTTGAGGGGTCTTTATGGCAGAAAATACCCAAAAGTGACACCATTCTAAAAACCGAACCCCTCAAGGTGCTCAGAACCACATTCAAGAACTTTATTAACCCTTCAGGTGCTTCACAGGAATTTTTGGAATGTGGAAGAAAAAAATTAACATTTAACTTTTTTCACAAAAATGTTACTTTAGACCCAATTTTTTTTATTTTCTCAGGGATAACAGGAAAATATGGACCCCAAAATTTTTTGTGCAATTTCTCTTGAGCGCGCTGATACCCCATATGTGAGGGAAAACCACTGTTTGGGCGCACTGCAGGGTTTGGAAGGGAAGGAGCGCCATTAGACTTTTTGAATGTAAAATTTGTCTGAATAATTAGCAGACGCCATGTTGCGTTTGGAGAGCCCCTGATGTTCCTAAACAGTGGAAACCCCCCACAAGTGACACCATTTTGGAAACTAGACCACTTAGGGAACTTATCTAGATGTGTGGTGAGCACCTTGAACCCCAAGGTGCTTCACAGAAGTTTATAATATTGAGCTGTAAAAATAAAATTTTCACATTTTTACTACAAAAACGTTTTTCATCCCTTAATTTTGCATTATCATAAGGGTAATAGGATAAATTGCACCATGAAATTTGTTGTGCAATTTCTCCTGAACACGCCAATACCCCATATGTGAAGGCAAACCACTGTTTGGGCGCACGGCAGGGTTTGAAAGGGAAGGAGCGCCATTTGACTTTTTGAATGCAAAATTTGTTTGAATAATTAGCAGATGCCATGTCGCATTTGGGGAGCCCCTAATGTGCCTAAACAGTGGAAACCCCCCACAAGTGCCACCATTTTGGAAACTAGACCCCTTAGGGAACTTATCTAGATGTGTGATGAGCACCTTGCACCCCCAGCTGCTTCACAGAAGTTTATAATATTGAGCCATAAAAATAAAATGTTCACATTTTTCCCACAAAAAATGTTTTTCATTCCATAATTTTGCATTATCATAAAGGTAACAGGATAAATTGCACCATGAAATTTGTTGTGCAATTTCTCCTGAGTACGCTGATACCCCATATGTGGGGGAAAACCACTGCTTTGGTGTACGGCAGGGTTCGGAAGAGAAAGGAGCGCTATGTTGGCTGGGATAGGTTGCAGACACCATGTCACATTTGAAGAGTCGCTGACATGCCGAAACAGCAGAAACCCCCACAAGTGACCCCATTTTGTAAACTACACCTCTCAAGGAATTCATCTAGGGAAGTAGTGAGTATTTTTTAATTTTTACATTTATACCATTGGGCAGTGAAAAAAGCATAATTATATTTTTACCACAAAAAAATGTTGTACCCTCAGATTTTACATTTTCACACATGGCAATGGGTAAAAATGGTGCCGAAATGTGTCACACAATTTCTTCTAAAAGTGTCAATACCCCATATGAGGCTGTATCGTACCGCTCAGCCATACGGCAAGATCTGGGGGGGACGGAGCGCTATTTGACAATTGGAGAACAAATTATTGTAGAATAGGCATTTGGATTTGGGAGCACAAAATTTTCTGAATTTCTTTTGGGGGGCAAGGGCCATTTCGCTTTTCCAGAGCCTTTCTGCTACCAGTAACTTGGAAGTCCCTTATATTTTTAACAGATGACGGACCTGAGTGGGGACTAGCTTTTTTGAGGACTGAGTTGAAGCTTTTATTGGGAACATTTTACGTAACATTTATCCGGCGCTCTAGGCTGAGCACTTACATCGGGGTTTCCATCTAAATTTCCAAGTGATGTAATTCAGATGAAACCCCTGCGGGATCCATTCACTGTAATGAGGCAGCAGAGTTACTCTGGACTCCGTCTGGCCTCTGTTTAGCGGTGTCCTTTTTTTTCAGAAGTGCACAAAACTGTGGCCAACCGCACTTTTATGCACGCCTAAAACAAATGACACCGTGGGATCACAGGCCAGACGGCATCCACAGTGGCCTATATCTGCCTCATTACAGGGATTCTTCCGTCATGGGTTCCGTCTGAATCGCGTATTTCAGAGATTTACATGGAAACTCTGGTGTGAGTGCTCAGCGCAGAGCGCAGGATAAATGTGCGCCGAGCCTTACTGCGATCTTTGGGAGACATAATAAACAAATCAGTAGCAGGTGAAGAATTGGTTTTATTTATTTTTTACGCCATTCCTCGTGTGATATAACTGATTAGATTACTTTATTCTTCGGGTTGGTGCGATTACAGAGATACCAGATTTATATCGGGTTTTTATGACTGACAGCTGTCACACACTAAGAGACACTTTTTTTTGCAAAATCTAGTTTTTGCATCGCCATATTTTGAGAGCTATAATTTTTCCATATTTCAGCCGACAGAGTCATGTGGTGGCTTGTTTTTTGAGGGACGAGTTGACATTTTTATTGGTACCATTTTTGGGTACGTGACATTTTTTGATCGCTTTCTATTCCGTTTTTTGGGAGGTAAAATTAACAAAAACCAACAATTCAGGAATTGTTTTTTGAGTTTTTTTTTTATGCCGTTCTGCGTGTGGTAAAAGTGATCAGGCAGCGTTATTCTTCGGGTCAGTACGTTTACAGCGATACTACACTTACTGTATTTTTTTTTATGTTTTGGCGCTTTTACACAATAAAACTATTTTATAGAAAAAATATTTTTTTTGCATTGCTTTATTCTGAGCGCTATAACTTTTTTCTTTTTCGGCTGATGGAGCTGTATGGCGGCTTTTTTTTTGCGGAACAAAATGACGTTTTCAGCGGTACCATTTTTATTTCCATTTTGCTTTTTGATCGCATTTTTTTCCACTTTTTGTTTGGCGATATGATAA
This sequence comes from Phyllobates terribilis, assembly GCF_046119375.1. Classification (NCBI taxonomy): domain Eukaryota; kingdom Metazoa; phylum Chordata; class Amphibia; order Anura; family Dendrobatidae; genus Phyllobates; species Phyllobates terribilis. Next base: position 49,765,873 of record NW_027362769.1, read on the forward strand.
AAAAGCATATTTTTTTTGCTCCGTTTTTTATTTATTTTTATTACGGTGTGCACAGAAGTAGTTAATTAGTGTGACAGTTTTATAGATCGGGTTGTTTAGGACGCGGCGATACCAAATATGTGTACTTTTTTTTACATTTTTACTTAGTCCCTGTATGGGACATACATTTTTATTTTTCTGATCACTGATCTCATGTAATGTAATAGACATGTATTACATTACATGAGATCTTTGCTGACTGCTTCACAGTCAGTGTGTCCTGCCAGGCTTCAGCTGCAGGCTGAGCCAGGCAGGACACCATATATGGCAGATCTGGAGGCGGTTGTAGTGCCGGCGTCCCTGCCCTCTGCTAGGCAGGGACGCTGTTCCCCTCACCGCTCTGCTCCGTGCCCGGCGTCCCTCTCCTGCTCTGCTGGCAGCGCGCGCTCCTTCCCGGCCACTGTGCTTAGGGCGCGCGCGCGCGCCCTCCCTCTTAAAGGGGCCGCGCGCGCCGTCCTAAGGAGTCCCCGGCCAATGGCCGGAGGACTTTACCATATATAAGGCACCTCCTCCAAAATGGAGGTGCCCGAGCAATGTTGTTGCACCATTCTACTCTGCTTCAGCCCTCAGGTCCCGTTGCCAGTTACCTGCCAGTTACCTGCCAGATTCCTGCCAGCTTGCTGTCCTAATCCTGCCTGATTTCCTGTTACCTGCCTGCCTGCCTGAGGTCCGACGGTCTGCCTTACAACTCCGGTCAGTCTGTCTAAGGACCAACTTGCCCGCTCACCTGGGAGCGCACATCAGCTACCTGCCTGCTTGCCTGAGGTCCGACGGTCTGCCTTACAACTCCGGTCAGTCTGTCTATGGACCAGCTTGCCCGCTCACCTGGGAGCGCTTCTCCGCTACCTGCCTGCTTGCCTGCCCGGGGGCTCCGCTGTCTACCTGGAGGTTCAGCCATCACAGGTCGTACCTACCCTTTACCTAGAGACTGCCCCGGTCACTTGCCGTGACCTCCAGCCCGTTCTTCCAGAGACTGCCCCGGTCACTTGCCGTGACCTCCAGCCCGTTCTTCCAGAGACTGCCCTGATCACTTGCCGTGACCTCCTGCCCGTACACCCAGAGACTGTCCCGGTCACCTGCTGTGACTGCCTGCCTGGTCGCCACCCACTCCCTTACAAGGACCGCTCCCTTGTATAGTAGCCCAGAGGTTCCGCCTCCCAGACCCGTTACAGTTTGCTCGGGCCATGGAACCCGGTGGCACCCAAGCTCCCTCGCTCTCGGACCTGTGTCATGAACTGTTCCGTCAAAGGTCCCAACAGGAGTCCATCCTGGGTCACCTGCGGAATGTCAATACTCGCCTGGACACTCTGACTGCTGCACCAACAACCTCCGCCAGTGCCATGTCTCGCAATCCGGCAGCTCCGCTGTCCACTAACACCATGATATCCTACCCCGGACCTCGGCTTTCTGCACCTCCTCGCTTCGGAGGCGACTCAGCCCAGGCTCGGGGCTTCATAAATCAGTGCACCCTGCACTTTGAACTATTGTTCCACCAGTTTAACTCCGACCGAGCCAAAATTGCATTCATCATGTCCCATCTCACCGGGGAGGCCCTGGCCTGGCTAAATCCTCTATGGGAGAGAGGAGACCCCCTGGTGTCCAACTTGCCTGCTTTTCTCACGGCTTTCCGGAAAGTCTTCGACGAACCCGGATGGAAGACCTCATCCGCATCATCGTTGCTACGCCTCCGTCAGGAAAGTCTCACCGTGGGCCAATATGCCATACGGTTCCGTACCCTTGCCTCGGAGCTGGCCTGGGATAACGACGCTCTGGTTTCCGTCTTCTGGGAGGGTCTGTCCGGCCGTATTAAAGATGAACTTGCCGGTCGGGACATTCCTACCACTCTCGATGACTTAATAAATCTTGCCACCCGGATTGACCTACGGTTCCAGGAGCGTGCCAAAGAGGTCACCCGTGAGAGGAGGTTACCACGTCTAGCTCCTACTTTTCAGAAACCCGTCACTCCTTCTGTCTCTAACCAGGTACACCCTCCTGAGCCTATGCAGGTCGACCAGACCAAGATGGTCAAGACCCGTCAGGACTTACGCCGTGCCGAGGGGACCTGCTTCTACTGTGGCAGTAAGGAGCACCGGATCCGTGCCTGCCCGGAGAGGTCGGGAAACGCCTGTGTCTAGGTTCGCTCAGAGAGGTCCACCTAGACAAGAATAAATCCTCTCCATCCCTGCTGTTGTCAGTTTCAATCGTCTACGGGGAAAACCGTTATTTCGAACTAGTCCAACTGGACTCTGGAGCAGCCGGGAATCTTATTTCACAGTCCCTGGTAGAGAAATACCGCATCCCCACCAAACCTCTGGCTGTACCCTTGTCTGTTGCTGCCGTGGATGGGGGGCTCTTACCACGCCCCATCCAACTCATCACCGAATCCATTACTCTGCAGGTGGGAATGCTGCATTCTGAAAGTATCTCCTTCCATGTTCTGCCTGGACTCTCTCACGCCCTCTTGCTAGGCCTACCTTGGCTCCAGAAACATGCACCCGTTATTGACTGGCAGACCGGAGAAGTCCTTCGCTGGGGACAGGGCTGCCATAAGACCTGTCTGGTTCCCGTTCATCCCGTCCGTCCTTCTCCTACCCCAGCTAATCTACCTGGACTTCCGATTCCTTATTGGTCTTATGCTGATGTCTTTAATAAAAAGGAGGCAGAGACACTACCCCCTCATAGACCATACGACTGCCCTATCGACCTGTTACCTGGTACTTCTCCTCCCCGTGGGCGTATTTATCCATTATCCGCTGCTGAGACCCGGTCGATGTCCGAATATATTGAGGAGAATCTGGCCAGGGGATTCATCCGGAAATCTACCTCCCCGGCGGGAGCAGGCTTCTTTTTCGTCAAAAAGAAGGACGACTCTCTCCGTCCCTGTATAGACTATAGAGGCCTTAACCAGATCACGGTGAAGAATAAGTACCCCCTTCCGCTCATTCCGGAGTTATTTGATCGTCTGAGGGGGGCTAGAATCTTCACCAAACTGGACCTCCGTGGGGCGTACAACCTGGTTCGTATCCGTCAGGGGGAAGAATGGAAGACGGCATTCAACACCCGGGACGGCCACTATGAATATCTGGTAATGCCCTTTGGCCTCTGTAACGCTCCTGCCGTCTTTCAAGAGTTGGTCAATGACATCTTCCGGGACCTTCTCTACTCCTGCGTAGTGGTGTACCTGGACGACATCTTGGTCTTCTCTCCGGATCTCCAGACTCACCGGAGGGATGTTCGTCAGGTCCTGCTCAGGCTCAGGCAGAACCATCTCTACGCTAAATATGAGAAGTGCCTCTTTGAGCAGACCTCGCTTCCGTTTCTGGGCTACATTATCTCTCAGACCGGCCTACAAATGGATCCTGAGAAACTGTCTGTCATCGAGAAATGGCCCCGACCAGAGGGGTTGAAGGCTATTCAACGGTTCCTGGGCTTCGCCAACTATTACCGCCTCTTCATCCCGCACTTCTCTTCCCGGACTGCCCCAATTTCCGCGCTCACCCGTAAGGGTACTAATCCCAAAGAGTGGCCGCCCGAAGCAGAGGAGGCCTTTCTTTCCCTAAAACAGGCCTTCTCTTCCGCCCCGGTGCTGCATCGCCCGGACGGCAACAAGCAGTTCTTCCTGGAAGTTGACGCCTCCTCCTCTGGAGCCGGAGCGGTACTTACTCAAAAATCATCTTCCGGGAGAATGGTAACTTGTGGCTTCTTCTCCAAACTCTTCTCCTCTTCTGAGCGCAACTATTCCATAGGAGACCGAGAGTTATTGGCCATCAAGCTGGCGTTGGAGGAGTGGCGTTACCTACTCGAGGGGGCTCTTCATCCGGTAATAATTTACACTGACCACAAGAACTTGGCTTACCTCCAGCATGCCCAGAGACTTAACCCATGCCAAGCCCGGTGGTCCTTGTTTTTTGCTCGCTTTGATTTTGTTCTTCATTTTCGCCCGGCTGACAAAAACGTCAAAGCAGACGCCTTGTCCCGATCCTTTCTGGTGTCCGATCTCGAGGAAGAACCTAAACATATCATCGATCCCGCCAGAGTAATGCAGGTGGCTCCCGTGAGTCTAAATCGTCTCCCTCCCGGTAAGACGTTTGTTTCAGTACCTGATCGGGAGACGATCCTACACTGGGGCCATTCGTCTAAACTAGCTGGCCACGCCGGTCAGAAAAAGACCCTCCAGCTTATTGCCCGGCACTATTGGTGGCCTACCCTGCACAAGGACATAATAGACTTTGTTTCTGCCTGTGTGTCCTGCGCCCGCAACAAAGTCCCGAGACATCTGCCAGCCGGACGCCTCCTTCCGCTTCCTGTACCTGCTGCCCCCTGGCAGCATATAGCAATGGACTTTATAACTGATCTCCCCGTCTCTGCCGGTTGTACGGTCATTTGGGTGGTCGCTGACCGCTTTTCCAAGATGGCTCACTTTATTCCCCTGCCAGGCCTTCCGTCTGCACCCGAGCTGGCTAAAGACTTTATCCGCCACATCTTCCGTCTTCATGGCCTGCCCCTCCACATCGTGTCGGATCGTGGGGTACAGTTCACCTCACGTTTCTGGAGAGCCAATTGTAAACTACTAGACGTCACCCTGGACTTCTCTTCCGCTTACCACCCACAGTCCAATGGTCAAGTGGAGCGGATCAATCAGAACCTGACCAGTTACCTCCGGCACTTCGTCAATGCCCACCATTCTGACTGGGTGGATCTCCTACCATGGGCCGAGTTCTCTTATAATAATCACGAGAGCGAATCCTCCTCCAAATCCCCGTTTTTTGTAGTCTTTGGTCAGCATCCTTGGATTCCTTTTCCTGTCTCCACCTCTGTGGACAACCCGGCTGTGGAATCTCTCGTTAGCAAATTTTCCTCCATATGGAGGTACCCGGTCCGCACTCCTTCTGTCATCCGAGCGTATGAAAAGACACGCTGACAAAAAACGCCTGGATCCTCCACAATTTCGTCGAGGAGATAAAGTCTGGCTCTCATCTAAATATGTTCGACTCAAGATACCTTCTTACAAGTTAGGGCCTCGGTTCATCGGTCCTCTGGAGGTCATCAGTCAGATCAACCCGGTGGCCTATAAATTGAAACTCCCAGCCAACTTACGGATCCCTAACTCCTTCCATGTATCTCTCCTCAAACCCGTGGTGCTTAACTCTTTTTCCAAGTCTACAGGTACGCCTCCTGCTCCGGTTTCTGCTGAGGACGAGTTTGAGGTAGAGAACATTCTTGCCACCAAAAGGGTAAGAGGAAAGACCTTTTTTCTGGTAGATTGGAAGGGGTTTGGTCCTGAGGAGAGAACGTGGGAGCCCCGGGAGAACATCCATGCCCCTCTCATCCTAGCTAAATTTCTATCTGGCCTAAAAAAGGGGGGGCCTAAAGGGGGGGGTACTGTAGTGCCGGCGTCCCTGCCCTCTGCTAGGCAGGGACGCTGTTCCCCTCACCGCTCTGCTCCGTGCCCGGCGTCCCTCTCCCGCTCTGCTGGCAGCGCGCGCTCCTTCCCGGCCACTGTGCTTAGGGCGCGCGCGCGCGCCCTCCCTCCCTCTTAAAGGGGCCGCGCGCGCCGTCCTAAGGAGTCCCCGGCCAATGGCCGGAGGACTTTACCATATATAAGGCACCTCCTCCAAAATGGAGGTGACCGAGCAATGTTGTTGCACCGTTCTACTCTGCTTCAGCCCTCAGGTCCCGTTGCCAGTTACCTGCCAGTTACCTGCCAGATTCCTGCCAGCTTGCTGTCCTAATCCTGCCTGATTTCCTGTTACCTGCCTGCCTGCCTGAGGTCCGACGGTCTGCCTTACAACTCCGGTCAGTCTGTCTAAGGACCAACTTGCCCGCTCACCTGGGAGCGCACATCAGCTACCTGCCTGCTTGCCTGAGGTCCGACGGTCTGCCTTACAACTCCGGTCAGTCTGTCTATGGACCAGCTTGCCCGCTCACCTGGGAGCACTTCTCCTCTACCTGCCTGCTTGCCTGCCCGGGGGCTCCGCTGTCACGTGCTGGGACCACCAGCTATTCCAGAGACTCTTGCCCGCTCACCTGGGAGCGCTTCTCCGCTACCTGCCTGCTTGCCTACCTGGAGGCTCCGCCGTCACGTGCTGTGACCACCTGCTATTCCAGAGACTCTCGCTTGCTCACCTGGGAGCACACATCCTCCATCTGCCTTGCTAGCCTACCTGGAGGTTCAGCCATCACAGGTCGTACCTACCCTTTACCTAGAGACTGCCCCGGTCACTTGCCGTGACCTCCAGCCCGTTCTTCCAGAGACTGCCCCGGTCACTTGCCGTGACCTCCAGCCCGTTCTTCCAGAGACTGCCCTGATCACTTGCCGTGACCTCCTGCCCGTACACCCAGAGACTGTCCCGGTCACCTGCTGTGACTGCCTGCCTGGTCGCCACCCGCTCCCTTACAAGGACCGCTCCCTTGTATAGTAGCCCAGAGGTTCCGCCTCCCAGACCCGTTACAGTGGTCATGTGACCTCCAGCTGCCATAGCAACGCCAGGTCCTGGAAGGTATCAGGGGTCGTTGGAGAGGTAAGTAAGACGACCCCCTATCCTCTGTCTATCTTCTATATTCCGCGATCACTATAGATCGCGGCATATAGAACATAGCAAAGGGTTAACATCATTGGGACCTGATCCAATCAGGTCCCGATGATGTCCCCTGTCAGAGCTAACGCTCTGCACCGGAATCGCAGCGCTTGCAGGACCCTGGGGGTCCTGAGCACTGCGAGACCACCCACCGTTTTTAAATGTTGGCGCTGCACAGAGCCCAGCAAGGTCCGACGTTTATCTACAGTGGAAGGTTGGGAACTGGTTAAAGAACATAGGAGGCCTTTATTGATCAATTTTTGGAAAACACCAAATCAAAGTAAGTAAAACAAATATAGTTTTTCAATTTTTGCATTCAATCTTCTCCGTTGGTCCTAGCTGACATTTTCTGTTTTGTTTTGTGTAGGTAAAAAAATAGTTTATCTGGAAGCCCTTTCTGGACTTTTGGGTTCAATGGAAGATATTTTAGAATTCGCATTGTACTCCAATTTTGTGGTAAGTACTTACTCCACCATTCAATTACATGTGCAAAGCTTTAAATGTAGTCTATGTGCAATCATCATGTGTCAGAAAGCTGAGAGGCTTTACATTGAAATTGCATTTTTATTACTACAAGCTAAACTGTTGTATTTTAGTTTGAAAACAAAGGACCGTCCTGGATCCAGGCATTTCCCTATTTGCTATCGCTGAAATATCTTATCGTCAGGCAAAATATGGTAAGAAGGTTGTTTTCAACTGCTTTGTTTTTCCTTTGCAATACTTACACATTTCATAATGATAAATACAGTAAAAGCTCTTGTCAGAGAATTTGTTTTACTGCATTGTTGTGAAACGATGTGCATGCACATAGTTGTAAGCTCGATCTTTTTGCGCATTGCATGAGCCATAGTATGGTTGATGCATTTTCTAGAAGAACCTTGGATGGGTTCATCCATCTTTAACAAAGGGGCCACATCTAATTGTTGGATTGTGAGGACATTTTGGACCTTCCATCAAGAAAAGATTCCATCAGAAGAACCTTGAAGAAGATGTGTGGCTTTTATTTATCCTTTTTTGCATAACACCAAATCAAAGTAAGTAGAGCAACTTTTATATTTAATTTCAATGTTTGGATCTAATCTACCCTGTTTTCCCTAACTGATATGCATTTTAGTTTTGCTTTTTTGTAGGTCAGGACATTCCTCATCTGGAAAATATTTCTGGAGTCTTGGAAAACATGGAAGAAATTGCAGAATTCAGGTCTTATTCCAAATTGGTGGTAAGCATTTACTTCCCCATTACATCACATTTTCAAACCTTTGAATGTAGACAATTTGCAATCATCATGTGTCAGAAAACTCAGAGGCTTTACAATGATATTGCATTTTGCATTACTATAAGCTAATCTGTTGTGTTTCAGTTAAACAAGTGAGAGAACCTCCTCAATGCAGACGAATTCCTTTTTGCACTTGCGAAAATCGGTTATCGTCAGGCAAATTCTGGTAAGAAATTAGTGTTCAACTGCTTGGATGTCCCTGTGCAATAACCAAACTTTTCACAATGATAAACAAAGTAAAAGTTCTTGTTCAAAGAATTGGTTTTACTGCATTGTTGTTAAATTCTCAAAGATATCCATAAAAAGTCTTGTTTGAAGTTTGCCACAAGCCACCTGGAAGACACACCAAACATGTGGAATAAGGTGCTTTGGTCAGATGAAACCAAAGTCGAACTTTTTGGCCACAGTGCAAAACGATATGTTTGGCGTAAAAGTAACACAGCTCGTCACCCTCAAAACACCATCCCCACTGTCAAACATGGTGGTGACAGCATCATGGTTTGGGCCTGCTTTTCTTCAGCAGGGACAGGGAAAATGGTTTAAATTGATTAAATTGATGGGAAGATGGACGGAGCCAAATACAGGACCATTCTGGAAGAAAACCTGTTGGAGTCTGCAAAAACCTGAGACTGGAACGGAGATTTATCTTCCAACAAGACAATGATCCCATACATAAAGCAAAATCTACAATGGAATGGTTTAAAAATAAACATATCCAGGTGTTAGAATGGGCAAGTCAAAGTCCAGACCTGAATCCAAAAGAGAATGTGTGGAAAGAGCTGAAAACTGCTGTTCACAAACGCCCTCCATCCAACCTCACTGAGCTCGAGCTGTTTTGCAAGGAAGAATGGCAAGAATTTCAGCCTCTCAATGTGCAAAACTGATAGAGACATACCCCAAGCGACTTGCAGCTCTAATCGCAGCAAAAGGTGCAAAGTATTAACTCAAGGGGGCCGAATAATATTGCACGCCCCACTTTTCAGTTTTTAATTTGCTAAAAAAGTTTTAAATATCCAATAAATTTCATTCCACTTCATGATTGTATCCCACTTGTTGTTAATTCTTCCCCAAAAAATTGGAATTTTATATGTTTATGTTTGAAGCCAGAAATGTGGCAAAAGGTAGAAAAGTTCAAGGGCGCCAAATACTTTCACAATGCACTGTATATAGATTAGATAGATAAAATAAATAGATATCCTGCAAATATATAATTTCACCCCCCTACATATTATAAACTTGCACCCTTTAGTACCTTTAATGCAGCTCTAAAGGGTGTTTAGCCTTGTTTAACCTAATAAATAAATAAATCATTTAAAAAAGATGTGGGAGTATTTTAGGGGTAACCTTTTTATTGTTCGTTTTTAGTATAGATTTTTGATTTCCCATCCCACGATTATATTGGTACCAATTGTAAACCATGTTTTCATATCTCGTTTAAATTTTTTTTTCTATAGCAGTAATAGAATCTTCCAGTTTACTTAGATTCTCATTCACAGGTGGATTATAGTGAGGGCAATCTGGGCTACCATCTGGGGCCCATCTCGAGATCACCCTCACTATAATGTTTTGTGCGCCACCATCTGTGGCGCACATATCCTGGCAGGGAGCTCTCCTGGCGCTGAGCTGTCGACGATACAGAATGGTAGCGCAGAGCCAATGGAGCTCCCATTGCCTCTGCGATATGCCAGCGCAATGACGTCATTTTTTGATAAGCTGTTTAGAAAAAATAAAAAGTTAGAAACCCTGGTCTGGATCGACGTGTAAGCTTCTCATCTACTGAGTATGAATCCACTGATGGCAATACTGATTTTTCCAATTATGATACTGAAACATTGGAAGCACCATCTACATCTAATTTAAATTCAAAAAATGTAAAGGGCTCTGCACTGCATAAAAGACATCGCAAAAATATTGAACATTCACCCAGACAAAAGAAATAGTAAAAAAACATGAGGATGATTTCACCATCTTAAATTTTCAGCCACAATTGTTGACCAGACACAAATTAATGTATTAAAAAGGGGATTGAATTTTGTACCTACCAGAAAATTTTAACTTTTTCCAACACATGATTTGAACAAGTTCATGAGACGCTTGACAATAATAAAAAACATTTTTTACAATCTGAGGATGAAGATTATGTCAATAATGTCTGGACTACTATAAACAATGAATTTTCCAACATGATGTTCATGGAACAACTATCGCTTGTCAATCTGCATTCACTATCTGAGTCAGAACAACAGCTTACAACATTACAGGACCAATCTTTTCAAATCAGTGCCCAATCCAGACTTTTAGCCCATTAAACACGCACCACCATAGGCGGATTATAATGAGGGCAATCCGGGCGACCGCCCGGGGCCCCGAGCCTGCAGGGGGCCCGCGGCTCCGGGCGGGGTGTCTAATGCCGGATTGCCCTCATTATATGTGCGGGCCGCCGCGGCACATACCGGTAGCAGTGGCCGGAGGGGGGGCCCGGACCGCTCCCCCAGCAGCGGCCGCCGCTACTTCTTCATCGGCCGGGCCAGCACTGCAGCAGTTCCCTGTGCTGGCCCGGCCACGTCACTGCTAGGAGACAAGGCCCTGTGCGCGGCCGTGTCTCCTAGCTCTGACGTCACGCAGTGCGCCCCGGCCTGCACTGCTGCAGCAAAGAAGAGAGAGAGCAGGCAAGAGGAATGGAGCCGGGGGATGGTGAGTGTGTGTGTGTGTGATTGCGGGCAGGTGTGTGTGTGTCTGTGTGGGCAGGTGTGTGTGTGTGTGTGTGGGCAGGTGTGTGTGTGTGTGTGGGTGGCCGGCCAGGTGTGTGTGTGTGGCCAGGTGTGTGTGTGTGTGGCCAGGTGTGTGTGTGTGTGGGCAGGTGTGTGTGTGTCTGTGTGGGCAGGTGTGTGTGTGTCTGTGTGGGCAGGTGTGTGTGTGTCTGTGTGGGCAGGTGTGTGTGTGGGCAGGTGTGTGTGTCTGTGTGGGCAGGTGTGTGTGTGGGCAGGTGTGTGTGTCTGTGTGGGCAGGTGTGTGTGTGTCTGTGTGGGCAGGTGTGTGTGTGGGCAGGTGTGTGTGTCTGTGTGGGCAGGTGTGTGTGTGGGCAGGTGTGTGTGTCTGTGTGGGCAGGTGTGTGTGTGTCTGTGTGGGCAAGTGTGTGTGTGGGCAGGTGTGTGTGTGGGCAGGTGTGTTTGTGGGCAGGTGTGTGTGTGTGGGCAGTTGTGTGTGTGGGGGCAGGTGTGTGTGTGGGCAGGTGTGTGTGTGTGTGGGCAGGTGTGTGTGTGTGTGTGTGGGCAGGTGTGTGTGTGGGCAGGTGTGTGTGTGGGCAGGTGTGTGTGTGTGGGAAGGTGTGTGTGTGTGTGGGCAGGTGTGTGTGTGTGGGCAGTTGTGTGTGTGTGGGCAGGTGTGTGTGTGGGCAGGTGTGTGTGTGTGGGCAGGTGTGTGTGTGGGCAGGTGTGTGTGTGTGTGGGCAGGTGTGTGTGTGTGTGGGCAGGTGTGTGTGTGTGTGGGCAGGTGGGCAGGTGTGTGTGTGGGCAGATGTGTGTGTGTGTGTGTGTGTGGGCTGGTGTGTGTGTGTGTGGGCAGGTGTGTGTATGTGTTTGTGGGCAGGTGTGTGTGTGGGGGCAGGTGTGTGTGTGTGGGCAGGTGTGTGTGTGTGTGGGCAGGTGTGTGTGTGTGGGTGGGCAGGTGTGTGTGTGTGTGTGTGGGCAGGTGTGTGTGTGGGCAGGTGTGTGTGTGTGTGGGCAGGTGTGTTAACTTCCCTGTGCTGGCCCGGCCACGTCACTGCTAGGAGACAAGGCCCTGTGCGCGGCCGTGTCTCCTAGCTCTGACGTCACGCAGTGCGCCCCGGCCTGCACTGCTGCAGCGAAGAAGAGAGAGCAGGCAGGAGGAATGGAGCCGGAGGATGGTGAGTGTGTGTGTGTGTGGTTGCGAGCAAGTGTGTGTGTGTGTCTGTGTGGGCAGGTGTGTGTGTGTGTGTGGGCAGGTGTGTGTGTGTGTGTGTGTGTGGGTGGCCGGCCATGTGTGTGTGTGGCCAGGTGTGTGTGTGTGTGGCCAGGTGTGTGTGTGTGTGGGCAGGTGTGTGTGTGTCTGTGTGGGCAGGTGTGTGTGTGTCTGTGTGGGCAGGTGTGTGTGTGTGTGTGTGATTGCGGGCAGGTGTGTGTGTGTCTGTGTGGGCAGGTGTGTGTGTGTGTGTGTGTGTGGGCAGGTGTGTGTGTGTGTGTGGGTGGCCGGCCAGGTGTGTGTGTGTGGCCAGGTGTGTGTGTGTGTGGCCAGGTGTGTGTGTGTGTGGGCAGGTGTGTGTGTGTCTGTGTGGGCAGGTGTGTGTGTGTCTGTGTGGGCAGGTGTGTGTGTGTCTGTGTGGGCAGGTGTGTGTGTGTCTGTGTGGGCAGGTGTGTGTGTGGGCAGGTGTGTGTGTCTGTGTGGGCAGGTGTGTGTGTGGGCAGGTGTGTGTGTCTGTGTGGGCAGGTGTGTGTGTGGGCAGGTGTGTGTGTCTGTGTGGGCAGGTGTGTGTGTGTCTGTGTGGGCAAGTGTGTGTGTGGGCAGGTGTGTGTGTGGGCAGGTGTGTTTGTGGGCAGGTGTGTGTGTGTGGGCAGTTGTGTGTGTGGGGGCAGGTGTGTGTGTGTGGGCAGTTGTGTGTGTGGGGGCAGGTGTGTGTGTGGGCAGGTGTGTGTGTGTGTGGGCAGGTGTGTGTGTGTGTGTGGGCAGGTGTGTGTGTGGGCAGGTGTGTGTGTGGGCAGGTGTGTGTGTGTGGGAAGGTGTGTGTGTGTGTGGGCAGGTGTGTGTGTGTGGGCAGTTGTGTGTGTGTGGGCAGGTGTGTGTGTGTGTGTGTGGGCAGGTGTGTGAGTGTGTGGGCAGGTGTGTGTGTGTGGGCAGGTGTGTGTGTGGGCAGGTGTGTGTGTGTGGGCAGGTGTGTGTGTGGGCAGGTGTGTGTGTGTGTGGGCAGGTGTGTGTGTGTGTGGGCAGGTGTGTGTGTGTGTGGGCAGGTGGGCAGGTGTGTGTGTGGGCAGATGTGTGTGTGTGTGTGTGTGTGTGGGCTGGTGTGTGTGTGTGTGGGCAGGTGTGTGTATGTGTTTGTGGGCAGGTGTGTGTGTGGGGGCAGGTGTGTGTGTGTGGGCAGGTGTGTGTGTGTGTGGGCAGGTGTGTGTGTGTGTGTGGGCAGGTGTGTGGGTGGGCAGGTGTGTGTGTGTGTGTGTGGGCAGGTGTGTGTGTGGGCAGGTGTGTGTGTGTGTGGGCAGGTGTGTTAACTTCCCTGTGCTGGCCCGGCCACGTCACTGCTAGGAGACAAGGCCCTGTGCGCGGCCGTGTCTCCTAGCTCTGACGTCACGCAGTGCGCCCCGGCCTGCACTGCTGCAGCGAAGAAGAGAGAGCAGGCAGGAGGAATGGAGCCGGAGGATGGTGAGTGTGTGTGTGTGTGGTTGCGAGCAAGTGTGTGTGTGTGTCTGTGTGGGCAGGTGTGTGTGTGTGTGTGGGCAGGTGTGTGTGTGTGTGTGTGTGTGGGTGGCCGGCCATGTGTGTGTGTGGCCAGGTGTGTGTGTGTGTGGCCAGGTGTGTGTGTGTGTGGGCAGGTGTGTGTGTGTCTGTGTGGGCAGGTGTGTGTGTGTCTGTGTGGGCAGGTGTGTGTGTGGGCAGGTGTGTGTGTCTGTGTGGGCAGGTGTGTGTGTGTGTGTGGGCAAGTGTGTGTGTGGGCAGGTGTGTGTGTGGGCAGGTGTGTGTGTGTGGGCAGTTGTGTGTGTGTGGGCAGGTGTGTGTGTGGGCAGGTGTGTGTGTGTGGGCAGTTGTGTGTGTGTGGGCAGGTGTGTGTGTGGGCAGGTGTGTGTGTGTGTGTGTGGGCAGGTGTGTGTGTGTGGGCAGGTGTGTGTGGGCAGGTGTGTGTGTGTGTGGGCAGGTGTGTGTGTGTGAGCAGTTGTGTGTGTGTGGGCAGGTGTGTGTGTGGGCAGGTGTGTGTGTGTGTGTGGGGGCAGGTGTGTGTGTGTGGGCAGGTGTGTGTGTGTGGGCAGGTGTGTGTGTGGGCAGGTGTGTGTGTGTGGGCAGGTGTGTGTGTGTGTGGGCAGGTGTGTGTGGGCAGGTGTGTGTGTGTGTGGGCAGGTGTGTGTGTGTGGGCAGGTGGGCTGGTGTGTGTGTGGGCAGGTGTGTGTGTGTGTGTGGGCTGGTGTGTGTGTGTGTGGGCAGGTGTGTGTGTGTATGTGTGTGGGCAGGTGTGTGTGTGTGGGCAGGTGTGTGTGGGCTGGTGTGTGTGTGTGTGGGCAGGTGTGTGTGTGTATGTGTGTGGGCAGGTGTGTGTGTGTGGGCAGGTGTGTGTGGGCAGGTGTGTGTGTGTGTGGGCAGGTGTGTGTGTGTGTGGGCAGGTGTGTGGGTGGGCAGGTGGGCAGGTGTGTGTGTGTGTGGGCAGGTGTGTGTGTGGGCAGGTGTGTGCGTGGGCAGGTGTGTGTGTGTGTGGGCAGGTGTGTGTGTGTGTGTGTGGGCAGGTGTGTGTGTGTGTGTGGGCAGGTGTGTGTGTGTGGGCAGGTGTGTGTGTGTGGGCAGGTGTGTGTGTGTGGGCAGGTGTGTGTGTGTGTGGGCAGGTGTGTGTGTGTGTGGGCAGGTGTGTGTGTGTGGGCAGGTGTGTGTGTGTGGGCAGGTGTGTGTGTGTGTGTGTGGGCAGGTGTGTGTGTGTGTGTGGGCAGGTGTGTGTGTGTGTGTGGGCAGGTGTGTGTGTGTGGGCAGGTGTGTGTGGGCAGGTGTGTGTGTGTGGGCAGGTGTGTGTGTGTGTGGGCAGGTGTGTGTGTGTGTGTGTGGGCAGGTGTGTGTGTGTGGGGGCAGGTGTGTGTGTGTGTGTGTGGGAAGGTGTGTGTGTGTGTGTGGGCAGGTGTGTGTGTGTGTGTGGGCAGGTGTGTGTGTGTGGGCAGGTGTGTGTGTGTGGGCAGGTGTGTGTGTGTATATATGTGTGCGGGCAGGTGTGTGTGTGTGGGCAGGTGTGTGTTTGTGGGCAGGTGTGTGTGTGTGGGCAGGTTAGAAAGTCTTGCCCTGTTGAACACTACACCTGACTTGAGGCCACCACCTCTTGGTTGTCCAATGTTCTTGCTTCTCTAGGGCTCTTCTCAGATATTCATTATACCAGCTCCCCAGAATACCAAACCTAGGGTGGGTGACCGCGAGCCCTGGTGGTGGTCATAACTGCGGCCACCCAGGGGCAATATTCCATAACAACAATCCCCTGAGGTGGTGTAGGATGTAAGGACCTATTCACACTACATTCAGCACTGCATTCAGGTCTTTACACAAGGCTTACAACTGAATCCCTGAAATTCAGGATTGTGCTGTCTGAAATGAGACATCTGAAAGCCGAGCAAATGGAGCCTAAAGATTCAGACTTTAGCCTCGGTTTGCCTTTGTTCAAATCAATGGCTATGTCAAGGCACATCTGAATGCCATTTTTCAGGGATTTAGATAGAAGCCTGGAAAGAGGAGATGAATGCATTGCAAAATTCAGTGTGAATAGGCCCTTATATCTGGAGTCTTGATATTGATGCCACATGCATTTTACTTGTTTTTAACTTAAAAAAAAATACACACACACAAATTATACACACACATTATACACACACTATACATACACACACACAGATGTGTGTGTGGGCATGTGTGTGTGGGCAGGTGTGTGCATGTGTGTGTGTGCGCATGTGTGTGTGTGTGTGTGGGCAGGTGTGTGTGTGTGGGTGATGTCTGTTTGTGTGTGTGTGTGGGCAGATGTCATTGTGTGATGTCTGTTTGTATGTATTTTTGTGTTTCAAATGTGTTTATGCGTGTCTGTATATGTTTGTGTGTGTGCATGACTGCATGCGGCCTCCTGCTGAGTATAGTTGGCGCCGTGCGGCCTCCTGATGTCTCTGGGTGGGGTGCCTTGCGGCCCCCCGCTGTGTATAGATGGCTACGTGCGGCCCCCCGCTGTGTATAGACGGCGCCGTGCGGCCCCCCGCTGTGTATAGATGGCTACGTGCGCCCCCCGCTGTGTATAGATGACTACGTGCGGCCCCCCGCTGTGTATAGATGGCACCGTGCGGCCCCCCGCTGTGTATAGATGGCTACGTGCGCCCCCCGCTGTGTATAGATGGCTATGTGCGGCCTCCTGCTGTGTATAGATGGCTACGTGCGACCTCCCGCTGAGTATAGATGGCGCTGTGCGGCCTCCTGCTGTGTATAGATGGCTACGTGCGACCTCCCGCTGAGTATAGATGGCGCTGTGCGGCATCCTGCTGTCTCTGGGGGGAGCGCCGTGCGGCATCTATACTCAGCAGGAGGCCACACGTAGCCATCTATACACGTATACTCAGCAGGAGGCCGCACGTAGCCATCTATACACGTATACTCAGCAGGAGGCCGCACGTAGCCATCTATACGGTGCCATCTATACACAGCGGGAGGCTGCACGGCGCCATCTATACACAGCGGGAGGCCGCACGGCGCCATCTATACACAGCGGGAGTCTCAGTGCTTTGCAAGAGCAGTCAATAAATTCTGCTTGACTAATTCTGAGCACCATAAAGTCTGGTTCGCTTCTAACCTGCTGTCTTCATTTTCAGCTTGCTGAATTCTAACTCATTTACTGTCATTCGAGACGATGCCTTTGCTGGTCTCTTTCACCTTGAATACCTGTAAGTGCTCCACTTAATGTCATATTTTTGATTCTGTTCTTCTTCATCTTTTGGCATGTGCAATTGTATGAGCAATAGTGTTGAGCCACCCCCGTAGTGTTCGAGTTCGGTTCGGTTCGTCGAACACCCGTGTGTTCGCCGAACTGTTCGTCGAACTGTTCATCGAACACCTTCGAACACCGTTAAAACCAATGGCAGGCAAACAAAAACAAATAGAAAGACATAGAAAACACCTTCAAAGGTGTCCAAAAGCTGACAAACTGCTCAGAAGACACAACTAACACATGGAAAAGTGACAAACACATATAGTCATGCGAAAAGAAAAGAGGTGGAGGAGTAAAAGGAGGGGGAGACACAGATATAGGCATGTCATGCCCTTCTAAAATCCAAAAAGTGAGAAGCCGACACGTTCAGTCCGCTCCTGCCCGTGCCACCTCCGCGTCGCCGGGTTTGTGCCAGAGCCGCGGTGAACCCTGACGGCCAGCCCCCCTCTCCCAATACTGGTGCCTGTCCGCTGGTGGGTCGAGCGAGCCCCCCCTGTGGTGGAGGCAGCTCTAAGCTTTTTAATTTAAATTGTCTCTCTAATATGAATGAATACACTTTAAATCCATTTACAAGGATCTATTGGAGGGCAAGTCTCATGCCAGCAGCCGCGTAATTCCAGCTCCAGTAGCGTCCACTAAAGCTGCTGCAGTTAAAAAGCTTTTATAAGGATCGAGCTCGGCTGTCCACCGCAAGGCATCCTACTGCCAGTCCCAGCCCCTATGCCTTGGGGTGCCTCCTGATGCTCTTCACTGAGTATCCCGTGGTCCCGAAGCATTTCCTTTGAAAAAATTAAGTGTCCAAACTACAGGTGGTGTAGCTTGCTTAACAGCCGGGATAATCAGCTGACTAGCAGACACTGCTACTAGGCACAAAGTATTTCCTGGGCTAGATGCAGTTAAAAATTTGTAATTAGATACTCTCGTTGGATGCTGAGAAAGCATTCCATAGAGTCTCCTGGCACGCCATATATGATTCTCTTAAAAAGCTTGGGGTAGGGGTCTAGGGGACCCTTTTATAGCCAAAATCACGGCCCTGTATCGCAATACGTCACCTAGGCTGAAGATAAATGGAACTGTAGCACCCTGAGGGCTCGGTTGCTACAGAGGTATTGCACCTCACCCAGAGGTGTGATATCTCACTCTCAGGTAAGGATGGAGTGTGGATCAGGACCCGACACCTGCATGCATTACACCACATTGCCGTGGGGCAGGGCGACCAATATGCCTCTGAGATGGGCACGACAGTCCCTGTCCCTGGCTGGAGTGGGGGGAGGGAACACTGAGGAAGGGGAACCCTGTAGTGCAGGAGCAGGGAGGAATCAGTTCCTGGGTGCATTGAGAAGGGAGTATAAAAGGTGGGCACCATCTTAGTTCAGTGCAGAGAAGTCTGAGCAGAAGTGGCAGGGAGCAGGAGCTCTGCATGAGCTCTGCTCTGGAGGCGGGCCTAGTAACAGAGGCCCAGGCCTGGAAGAGGGAGAAGGAAGGAAGAGGAGCGGAGAAGGCTCCAGGAACGAGGAACGAAGGGATCCCAGGGGTGCGGACGGGCGAGTCGCCACCGCACGCCCGAATCCACCTGCGTGGAGGGGTCAGGCCAAAGGGGGAGACCGGTCCCCGAAACTAGTGGAGGCAGGAAACGACCCTCAGCTAGAAACAGGAGGCTGTGACATTTTATGTGGCGCAGCCCCTCGCTACACCCGCTAGGAAGGCACCACATAGGGTCAGGGAAACTGGCGCCAAGTTTACCAAGAGGAGGCCCGAGGCAGCTGGACAGAAGGGTTGGTAAGAAAGGCCAGACAAAGGACACACAAAGGGGGTCCTGTGAAGCGCTCCAAAGTTATCTGGGAGTTGTCTGAGCCCCTCACCTGGTGAGCACAGTACGACGTGGGCAGCCGTTACCTGCAGACGTGGTCTGGATAAAAAGAACTGTGAGTAAAGGCCCTGGACTGCATCACTGACTCCGTGTCGTTACTGCTGCTGCCCTGCACCATCACCCCCATCCTCCGCATACACTGCCCTGCTATGCTCTGCTGCACCCACAACACCAGCCTCAGCGGTCTGCCCTGGAGCGGCAGTTCACTCTGACCGCAATCCACGGGTGGCGTAGTCGGACATTTAAACATCAAAACCACATAAATAGTTCCGCCACTGGTTTGACCGCCCTGAGCCACGGAACCGGGTCGCCGCCACGGAGACTACAACCACCAGCATCCACCAAAAAGGGTCCGGCTCCGGGTGTCCCAAGGCCCAGGGGGCGCGTCAGAACATTTTCATCACCTTTCACAATCACCAATGGGACAAGGCAGGGATGTTCTCTGTCCCCTCTCTTATACATCCTATTGACGGAGCACCTGCTCTCATCAATTCGCCATAACCCCAGTATTAGGTGGATTGAGGTGGGAGGCACCGAGTACAAGTGCTCTCTATTTGCTGATGATGTCCTAGTATATATCACTCAATCACATATATCCATCCATGCTGTTATGGCTGAAATAGATCACTTTGTTACATGGTCAAATTTTAAAATCAATGCAGCGAAGTCTGAGGCCCTCGATGTCTCCATCCCCAAATCCATATAGGATTCCATCCAGTCCAACTTTCCCTTTGCCTGGCCCTCACAGGGTATCAAATGCTTAGGAATTCCTATTCATAGAGACCTCTCCCATCTATGTTATCTTAATTTTGGGCCCTTTATTGAACAACTCCATACAGACCACGGTTGGCAAGTTAGAACTGTAAGATTCACTACGTGAACCACTGGTGTTTTGTGGAAAAGCACATGTACACTGTGTTCCAAATTATTATGCAAAAAGTGTTTAGGAGTGATAAGGGAAGAATTTGTTTGTTTGTGAGTTAAACTCATTGATGGTGATGTGTGTCAGGGCTCTTTATATCACTGTAAGCAATTGCAGACACCTGTGCTAATTAGTTTGGCAGGTGTGTCCAATGAAAGGCAAGACTACTTAAGAAGGCTGTCTCACATTATTAAGCAGCCTACATTTTCTGCCAAAATGGGAAAGAAAAAGGATGTGTCGTCTGCTGAGAAGCAACAAATTGTGGAGTGTTTAGGTCAAGGCATGACTACAATCAACATTGTGCGATGATCAGGATGAAATGTCTTGGCAATCAAGAAGTATGTAGCTGATTCACAGTACACACGTGTGCGTGCTGATAAGGGCAAATTGAGGACTCTTTCCTACAGGCAATTACGTCAGGTTGAAAGAGCAGCGGCAAAAAAGCCTTGTCATAGCAGCAGACAAGTTTTTGAAGCTGCTGGTGCCTCCAACGTCCCCCGAACAACAAGATGCAGGGTCCTTCAGAGGTTTGCAGCTGTGCATACGCCATCCTGTCGACCTCCTCTATCCACTTCACACAAGCAGAAACGGCTCCAGTGGGCCAAACATTACATGAAGACTGATTTCAAAACTGTTTTGTTCACGGATGAGTGCCGTGCAGCGCTCGATGGTCCAGATGGATGGAGTGGAGGATGGCTGGTTGATGGACACCCCACGCAAACACGGCTACAGCGCCAACAAGGAGGAGGTGGAGTAATGTTTTGGGCTGGAATCATGGGGAGAGAGATTGTCGGCCCCTTTAGGATCCCTGAAGGCGCTAAAGATGAACTCCATAATGTATGTGGATTTTCTCAAACAGCACTTCCTGCCATGGTTCAAGAAGAAGAACCGTGTATTTCACAGCAAGATCATTTTTTTGCATGATAATGCACCATCTCATGCTGCACATAAAACATCTGCATCTCTGGCTGATATGGGCATAAAAGGGGACAAACTTATGGTGTGACCCCCATGCTCCCCTGACCTCTACCCCATTCAGAACCTTTGGAGCATCATTAAAAGGAGTGTCTATGATGGCGGGAGGCAGTTCACATCTAAGCAACAGCTCTGGGAGGGTATTCTGTCCTCATGCAAAACAATTGAAGCAGAAACCATGCAAAACCTGACAAATTCAATGGACGAGAGAGTTCAGAAGCTCCTTTCGAACAAGGGGTCCTATGTGAAAATGTAACATCACCTAGAATAAAGTTTTGAGTTGAAAACTGTTTGATTTCAGTTTCTAACAACCTGCTAATGCTTATAATTTCAAAAATGACCATTTTTTTGGTCTTTATTAAAATGAAAAGGTTGATCGAAAAGTTTGGGGGATCTAAGAGTGTGGCAACCCAGTAGTCATGATTACTTCGAATTCTGACAATATGAGGGTCATGCTGCAGGTAGTGCAGCAAGAAGGCACTTATGTGTCTTGTGCATCTCGGAGCCCCAAAATTATTTTCCGGGCTAGATGCAGCTAAAAATTATTATTAATTTTAAATCTGGTGAAGCTTTAGTATAGATGGCCTAATAGGATCAGTGCTGCACACTGCTACAAAGCCCAAATTATTTTACAGTCAAGATACAGATAAACATGATTAGTAATTTTAAATCTGGTGGAGCTTATTATAGATGGCCTAATAGAATCAGTGCTGCACACTGCTACAAAGTCCAAATTATTTTCCAGCCAAGATACAGATAAACATGATTAGTAATTTGAAAGCTTAAAACGGTTGGTAGGGTGATTTTAACCAATCATCAAGCTTTTACTCTCCCCAGGATGACACAGGGGTAGAAAAGTCATTTCGGATCCATGATTTGTTCATCTTTATGAACGTGAGTCTGTCTACATTATCAGTGGAGAGCCACGTGCGCTTATCTGTCAGCACACCACCAGCAGCGCTGAACACACGTTCAGACAGAACGCTGGCTGCGGGGCATGACAAGATCTCCAAGGCGTAAGTGGCTAGCTCCGGCCATTTATCCAGATTGGAAACCCAAAAAGAGCAAGGGTCCAGTGACACAGTCATGGCTTCAATGTTTACTTGGAGATACTCCTGTACCATCGTCTCTAGGCGTTGACTATGTGTCAGACTTCTTGTCTCCTGTGGCCTTGCAAAGGATGGGCTAAAAAAGTGGTGAAATGATTCCGCAAAATTGATGTTACCAGCAGATACTGTGGTTCTGTTACGGTTTGAGTGCTGAACACTTGACGGTCCCACGGTTGGCAAGTTGGAACTGTGAGATTCACTACGTGCACCACTGGTATTTTGTGGAAAAGCACATGTAAGATTCTGCAACAGTCTCTGCTGATACTCCTGCATGCGTGCATCCCTTTCTATGGCAGGAATAATTTCTGCAAATTTACTTTTGTACCGGGGATCTAACAGTGTGGCAACCCAGTAGTCAGGATTAGTTCTAGTTCTCACAATTCGAGGGTCATGTTGCAGGTAGTGCAGCAAGAAGGCACTCATGTGTGTTGCGCATCCAGGAGCACCAAGTCCCTGTTGTGTTGGTGGCAAGGTAACAATCATGCTTCCTTCCTCTGTCCTCTCCCCCCAACCTCGCACAACAGAAATGTGATCAAGGTCTCCCTCATCTGATGAGTCTTCCATCAGTTCGTCCTCCACTTCTTCCTGGGCTCCTGCACCTTCCTCACTAGTTTGGCTGCTACCATGCGCCCTGGTAAAACCATCTCCCCCACCCTCACATGCCTGCCGCCTTGGTGCTGCTGACCGTCTGGACCTTGCAGATGTTAGCCCTTCCGCATACAACGCCTCCTCCTCTACTTCCTCCACCTCCTCTTGTGCCACCACCTGACTCCGAATTCTGTTTAACATGTGCTCCAGCATGTAAATCACCGGAATAGTCATGCTGATAATGGCATCGTCAGCACTAAACATCTTCGTCGCCATTTCAAAACTGTGCAGAAGGGTGCATAGGTCCCTGATCTGAGACCACTCCTCCAGCGTGATTTGCCCCACCTCTGGATCTCGTTGGCCCAGGCTATACGTCAGAACGTATTGCACCAGGGCTTGTCGGTGCTGCCACAGTCGCTGCAACATGTGCAGAGTTGAATTCCACCGGGTAGGCACATCGCATTTTAGCCGGTGAAGTGGCAGGCCCAACGACTTCTGTAGAGATGTAAGTCGCTGAGCTGCGGGATGCGAACGGCGGAAGTGAGCACACAGCGACCGTGCCCTCTGCAGAAGGCCATCTAGTCTGGGATAGTGGGCTAAAAATTGCTGGACAACCAGGTTCAACACGTGAGCCATACAAGGCACGTGTGTGACATTGCCCCGGCGAAGGGCCGCACCCAGGTTTGCAGCATTGTCGCACACGGCCTTCCCTGGTTTCAGGTCCAGTGGAGACAACCATTCATGAAATTGGTTCTCCAGAGCTGACTACAACTCCTCAGCTGTGTGACTCACATTTCCCAGACATTTCAAGGTAAAAACCGCCTGATGACGTTGAGCCCTACTGCCAGCATAGTAAGGAGGTGTGCAGGATCCCTTCTGCGCAGTTAGAAAGCTTGTGGCATGACCAGACAGGCTTTGGGTGCAGGTGGAAGACCGAGAGGAGGTTGAGGAGGCAGAAGCAGTGGAGGAACTTTGACATAAAGAGGATTGACGCACAACTCGTGGGGACGGCAAGACTTGGACAGCAGCCCCTTGTCCTGCTGTCACCATAGTTACCCAGTGCCCAGTCAGCGACATGTAACGCCCCTGTCCATACCTACTCGTCCAAGTGTCTGTGGTGAAATGCACCCTGTCACACACAGAGTTTCTCAAAGAAGCGGTGATGTTGTGTGCGACATGCTGGTGGAGCGCAGGCACATCTTTCTTTGAGAAGTAGTGCCGACTGGGCATCTGGTACTGGGGCACTGCGACGGACATAAGGTCTCGAAAATCCTCTGTGTCCACCAGGCGGAAAGGCAGCATTTCTGTAGCCAAGAGCTTGCAGATGGTGAAATTCAACCTCTTAGCTTTCTCATGGCTAGGAGGAAATGGTCTTTTACTTGTCCACATCTGAGGGACCGAGGGCTGGCTATTGTGCTTAGACGGGGTTGATAAGGGTGTCCCCGGCAAACTGCCGGTCTGTGAGGAAGATGCAGGCGGACATGTTAGGTTGCCTTGATCCAAAGGTGGTGCTATTGATGTCGGACAGCGCTCAACACCAGCTGGTGTTACCACCTCCAAAGAAAATGATGACCTGCCAATCAAGCTGGCTGTTGCAGGTAAAGAGGTGGCAGGTCTGTGCCCCAAAACAGGTGTGACTGCTGTCCCCCCAGTCACAGAGGATGAAGAGGCCGCGGATGCACAAGATATGGCAGACGGCGGTTGGCCCGGCCGGCTAGGCCGCATTGTAGCACACTGAGCTTCCCACTGCAACTTATGCTTCATGTCCATGTGCCGCTTCATGCATGAAGTACTCAAACTATGTATTTTTTGGCCTCTACTTAGCTTTTGCTGACAAATGTTACAGATAACACGAGTTGGGTCATCTTTATCGATCTGAAAAAATGCCCAGGCTATGCAAGGCTTAGCACCCATGCGACCTGAAGAGCCACCACGACTTGTGGTGAGAGGCAGAGTTGTGTTTGAGGATGCAGTTGTTGACGTGCTTCCAGTACTACGTCTCTGTCCAGGAAGGCGCAACCTGACCTCGTCGTCACTAGCATCTTCCTCCACCTCCTCTGCTGACCTCATCTCTTGGCTGACTGTGGGTTGACAGTAAGTGGGATCTCCAACCTCATCATCATCACCCTGTGCGTTATCACACCCGTCGTCCTCAGAGCCAACCTGTTCCTGCCCTGACAAAAAACTAAAGTTGTCGCTCCAATCAGGTATTTGAGTCTTATCATCGTCTTCCTCAATGTCTCCACCAACAGGAGTTACAGTTTGGAAATGAGGGTCTACATTATGGTCAGAACCTTCTGCGTCTGGTCCTGGATCCGACTCATAAAGATTCTGGGCATCAGTGCAGATCATTTCCTCGTCTGGATTCACAGAAGCGCTGGAGTCGACCTCTGATTCCCAGGCTATAGTATGAGTAAACAGCTCTGCAGACTCAACCATCTGTTCTACCTCATACTCAGACGGGCAGCTGGAGATTTGGGAGCTGTGAGGAAGCAAGTGCGATTGGGGTGACACCTTTAAGGACTGGAGCATTTGTGATGTTGAAGTTGATGTGGAGGAGAGCCCACTTAAAGGAGCACTTGATATCCGTTGAAGCACCTGCTGTTTTTGTGCCTCATCTGGAATTTGTAGCGATTGGCGTGGCCGTAAGAAAGGGATCTTATCACATTGTCCGCTAAAAGAAGTAGACATTTTAGTTTGGCTGGAAGATGGTCTTTCTTCTGCAGATGTTACTATTGCTTTAACACCTACCCCACGGACACAACCTTTTTTCCCGTTTCCACCAGCAGCAGGCCTTTTTCCACTCATTTTGGTGGTTAACTAATTCACAACTCTGGAGTTGTTTGCACAAAAAAACAATGGATGGGAACTGAGCAGAGCTGAGTGGCCAAACTGTGGTATTAGGCCAAAACTATTGGCTGGGTTAGATGCAGAAAAAATTATATTCAATTTGCAACCTGATGGAGGTCAGTATAGATGGACTAATAGAACAAGTCCCACACACAGCTAGAAGCCCAAATATTTTTTCAGAGGTAGATGCAGAAATTTTTTTTATTCAGTTTGCAACCTGATGGAGGTCTGTATAGATGGATTAATAGAACAAGTCCCACACACAGCTACAAGCCCAATATTTTTTCAGAGGTAGATGCAGAAAAAAAATATATTCAGTTTGCAACCTGATGGAGGTCAGTATAGATGGACTAATAGAGAAAGTCCCACACACTGCTAGAAGGCCAAATATTTTTTCAGAGCTAGATGCAGACAAAAAATTATTTTGAATTTGCAACCTGATGGAGGTCAGTATAGATGGACTAATACAACAAGTCCCACACACAGCTAGAAGCCCAATATTTTTTCAGAGGTAGATGCAGAAAAAAATATATTCAGTTTGCAACCTGATGGAGGTCAGTATAGATGGAGTAATAGAACAAGTCCCACACACAGCTAGAAGCCCAAATATTTTTTCAGAGGTAGATGCAGATAAAAATTATTTTTAATTTGCAACCTGATGGAGGTCAGTATAGATGGACTAATAGAGAAAGTCCCACACACTGCTAGAAGGCCAAATATTTTTTCAGAGCTAGATGCGGATAAAAATTATATTCAATTTGCAACCTGATGGAGGTCAGTATAGATGGACTAATAGAGAAAGTCCCACACACAGCTAGAAGGCCAAATATTTTTTCAGAGCTAGATGCAGATAAAAATTATATTCAATTTGCAACCTGATGGACGTCAGTATAGATGGACTAATAGAATAAGTCCCACACACAGCTAGAAGCCCAAATATTTTTTCAGAGGTACTGTAGATGCAGATAAAAATTATTTTTAATTTGCAACCTGATGGAGGTCAGTATAGATGGACTAATAAGGAAAGTCCCACACACTGCTAGAAGGCGAAATATTTTTTCAGAGCTAGATGCAGAAAAAAATTATATTCAGTTTGCAACTTGATGGAGGTCAGTATAGATGGACTAATAGAGAAAGTCCCACACACTGCTAGAAGGCCACATATTTTTTCAGAGGTAGATGCAGAAAAAAATATATTCAGTTTGCAACCTGATGGAGGTCTGTATAGATGGATTAATAGAACAAGTCCCACACACACCTAGAAGCCCAATATTTTTTCAGAGGTAGATGCAGAAAAAAATATATTCAGTTTGCAACCTGATGGAGGTCAGTATAGATGGACTAATACAACAAGTCCCACACACAGCTAGAAGCCCAATATTTTTTCAGAGGTAGATGTAGAAAAAAATATATTCAGTTTGCAACCTGATGGAGGTCTGTATAGATGGATTAATAGAACAAGTCCCACACACTGCTAGAAGCCCAATATTTTTTCAGAGGTAGATGCAGAAAAAAATATATTCAGTTTGCAACCTGATGGAGGTCAGTATAGATGGACTAATACAACAAGTCCCACACACAGCTAGAAGCCCAATATTTTTTCAGAGGTAGATGCAGAAAAAAATATATTCAGTTTGCAACCTGATGGAGGTCTGTATAGATGGATTAATAGAACAAGTCCCACACACAGCTAGAAGCCCAATATTTTTTCAGAGGTAGATGCAGAAAAAAATATATTTAGTTTGCAACCTGATGGAGGTCAGTATAGATGGACTAATACAACAAGTCCCACACACAGATAGAAGCCCAATATTTTTTCAGAGGTAGATGCAGAAAAAAATATATTTAGTTTGCAACCTGATGGAGGTCAGTATAGATGGACTAATACAACAAGTCCCACACACAGCTAGAAGCCCAATATTTTTTCAGAGGTAGATGCAGAAAAAAATATATTCAGTTTGCAACCTGATGGAGGTCAGTATAGATGGAGTAATAGAACAAGTCCCACACACTGCTAGAAGCCCAAATATTTTTTCAGAGGTAGATGCAGATAAAAATTATTTTTAATTTGCAACCTGATGGAGGTCAGTATAGATGGACTAATAGAGAAAGTACCACACACTGCTAGAAGGCCAAATATTTTTTCAGAGCTAGATGCAGATAAAAATTATATTCAATTTGCAACCTGATGGAGGTCAGTATAGATGGACTAATAGAGAAAGTCCCACACACAGCTAGAAGGCCAAATATTTTTTCAGAGCTAGATGCAGATAAAAATTATATTCAATTTGCAACCTGATGGAGGTCAGTTTAGATGGACTAATAGAACAAGTCCCACACACAGCTAGAAGCCCAAATATTTTTTCAGAGGTACTGTAGATGCAGATAAAAATTATTTTTAATTTGCAACCTGATGGAGGTCAGTATAGATGGACTAATAAGGAAAGTCCCACACACTGCTAGAAGGCCAAATATTTTTTCAGAGCTAGATGCAGAAAAAAATTATATTCAGTTTGCAACCTGATGGAGGTCAGTATAGATGGACTAATAGAGAAAGTCCCACACACTGCTAGAAGGCCACATATTTTTTCAGAGGTAGATGCAGAAAAAAATATATTCAGTTTGCAACCTGATGGAGGTCTGTATAGATGGATTAATAGAACAAGTCCCACACACAGCTAGAACCCCAATATTTTTTCAGAGGTAGATGCAGAAAAAAATATATTCAGTTTGCAACCTGATGGAGGTCAGTATAGATGGACTAATACAACAAGTCCCACACACAGCTAGAAGCCCAATATTTTTTCAGAGGTAGATGTAGAAAAAAATATATTCAGTTTGCAACCTGATGGAGGTCTGTATAGATGGATTAATAGAACAAGTCCCACACACTGCTAGAAGCCCAATATTTTTTCAGAGGTAGATGCAGAAAAAAATATATTCAGTTTGTAACCTGATGGAGGTCAGTATAGATGGACTAATACAACAAGTCCCACACACAGCTAGAAGCCCAATATTTTTTCAGAGGTAGATGCAGAAAAAAATATATTCCGTTTGCAACCTGATGGAGGTCTGTATAGATGGATTAATAGAACAAGTCCCACACACAGCTAGAAGCCCAATATTTTTTCAGAGGTAGATGCAGAAAAAAATATATTCAGTTTGCAACCTGATGGAGGTCAGTATAGATGGACTAATACAACAAGTCCCACACACAGCTAGAAGCCCAATATTTTTTCAGAGCTAGATGCAGAAAAAAATTATATTCAATTTGCAACCTGATGGAGGTCAGTATAGATGGACTAATAGAATGATGCTATGCCCAAAAGATTTTACTTCACTAGGTGCAGTAAAAAAATTGGTATTCTATACACAGGTGGTATATCTTGCAACACAGATAGGCTACTCCACTGACTAACACACTCTGCAATAGGCCAAAAAGGATTAGCTTTGCTAGATTCAGCCAAATGCTGTGAAAAAAACTTGCACAGCACTGGCATAGACCTGCCTGGCAAAAACTGATAGGAACTGATGTAACCTAGTCCTGAAAAGGACTGCAATTACAATTAGTCTTTACTCCCACAACCTATCTATTTAAGAGCACAGACCTGCCTGATAAAAGTCGTAGGAAATGCTGTAACCTAGTCCTTAAAAGGACTGCAATCACAACTATTCCCTACTCCCAAGCTATCTGTAGATTTGTGCGAAAATTGGCTTGAAATTAACAAGGTATAGCGCACACAGCAACAGCGGTGCCGTCTAACACGCAGCTGCAGCAGTGAGAAAATGGTGGCGACGGGGAAAATGGCTTGGTCTTATAGGGCAAAGACATGTGACATACACTGCCAATGACACATGCCCTTGCTTGTGTGAAAAAAAGCACTTCGCTCCGTGTGTGCGCTGCTGATAGGCTGACAGATTGCACCTCCCCACTGTAAATGCGGGAAAGAGAAAAAAAAATGGAGATCTTCATTGTTCCTGCAGAGATCCATCCCCTGCCCCTCCCCCCGCCCCGCTGTACACTCAAACTGCGTATTAACATTAATTTTCATCATTACTGAGAAAAAATCCAGTTATGATTTTGGTGCACGAACAGTTATCGAACATAACCTCGAACAGCCGAATTTTTCTCAAATTGTTCGTGTTCGCCGAACGGCTCGAACACCGCCCAAAACAGCTCGAATTTGAGATTGGCGAACAGTTCGAGTAGAACAACGCTCATCTCTAATGAGCAAGTATTCATATGAATTTATGACCTACTTAACCCTTCGAGGACCTTAAATTTTATTCAATCAAATTTTTTTCCAGTTTAAAACTATGGGACATATATGTGCCTTGGTCCTCAAAGGGTTTTTAAAGGGGCTGCAAACATAAATATGAAAAAAATAATTCAATTAGTGCTTTTTGTGTTCATTTAATTTTTATTTGAAGTCCATTTTTTTTTATATACCTTGAAATTAAGCCCTACCCCATGGAATGAAGCCCTACCTACATGACATCTGAGAGCTACATGGATCCCGCTTGTGAGGTGCCTGTCCGTCACTACTATTCAGTTTTAGGGTCCACTCACTAAGCCATATATTCTCTCATGCAAGAGAATAGGGCCAATTATGCTAATGACACTCGGCTCAAACTCTGTCAGAGCTTCAACTGAGTGTGATCCAATTCTCTCGCAGCACAGATATGGAGAAGATGGAGAACTTAATTTCTCCATCTTCTCCATAGTCTCTGTGAGTGTTCATTGGACTGCACTTGGATGACATCCGAGTACAGTCCAATGTTTTACTTGCACCCATAGACTTGTATGGGTGCACATGGTCCGAATATCGAATGAGATTATTTTCTCATGCCAATAATCGCAGATCTGCACTGTCCCATAGTATAACATAGGGCCGAGTCCTATCCGTTAAAACATCACATAGCATTTGGCCGTGTTATACGACAGTGTGAGCGAGCCCTTAGAGTCAAGGAATATTTACATGCAGATGATGATATTACTCTCCCAGTGTATATTTTTTTAGGCGAGTTCATAGTAAATGTTTTGCCTTTTTGACATGTGATCAACTAAAGAACAAGAAAGATTTAGGACCTCCCCTATACAGGATCGGAAAATAGTTTGGAGGACTTGCATGTCCTTTTTTATTTATTATGAGAAAATCATAAAAGATCCCATTTATTAACCATGCTGTGACTTTCTGATGAGGGAGAGGGAGAGAGCTGCCCTATTCAGAGTCTGTAATAAGACCTGCTGACAAAAGAGTTGAAGATACAGTCTAATGTGAATTAACAATGAAAAAAAGTTAATTTCACAAATGACTTGCATTTTTTTTAATACAAACTTTTTTGTGTTTACAGCTCCTTTAAAGGGAATCTGTCATCAGGTTTTTGCCACCTAATCTGAGAGCAGCATAATGTAGGGTTAGAGGCACTGATTCCAGTAATGTGTCACTTACTGGGCTGCTTAGTGTTGTTTTGATAAAATCATTGATTTGTCAGAAGGTAATTATCACTAGATGACTAGTAAGTTCTGTAGGACCCCACCCCCATCACTGATCAGTAGATTTCTGTGTACACTGAGCATGGGCAGAAAGCTGCCAATCAGTGGTGTGGGTGGGGCTATACAGAGCGCAGCATTCAGAGAGCTGCT
This sequence comes from Phyllobates terribilis, assembly GCF_046119375.1. NCBI lineage: Eukaryota > Metazoa > Chordata > Amphibia > Anura > Dendrobatidae > Phyllobates > Phyllobates terribilis. Next base: position 49,796,383 of record NW_027362769.1, read on the forward strand.
AGATCTGCAGCAGATAAAACGGTGATTTTCTCAAAATGACAACAAGCAGCTGAAAAAGTGACACATCGCTGGAATCAGGGTATCTGCCCCTATATTGTGCTGCTCTCAGATGAGGCAGCACAATTAATATTGTGCCAAATAAATTTCCCGTGAACTATCACATGATCTATCACAGGGGATCATGTGACATGTCACGTGATAAATCAGGTGTAGGGGGGGGCCCCGCGCCTTCTAAACTGCCCGGGCCCCTTGCTACTCTTAATCCACCCCTGCGCACCACTGCTATGTATGAATTCCAGCACATTGTTGAAGAAGAATTAAAAACTTTATATAAAAAAACAAAATAATTCAAATAATTCAAGACCAAATCTTACCAAATGTGAACAGCAAACTTTAAAAACATTGCAAATGAATGAGAATTTAGTAATAAAAAAAGTCAGACAAGGGTGGTTCTATTGTAATTTTGGACAGAGATCTCTATGAAAAGGAAATATGCTATATGATATCAAGGTTTATCGCAGACTGACAGTCAATCCCCCTATCCATATAAAGGCAAAATTGACACACCTTTTACAGGAAGGAATTGATCTGGGAATATTAAATACTAAAATGTCAGAATATTTTAATCCACCTTTTCCTTGGATTCCACTTTTCCATGCGCTAACCGAAACGCATAAAGAAAGGTTTCCTCCGCCATTCAGGCCAATAGTTTCTGGAATAGGTTCATTGTCAGAGAATTTATGTCAATGGCTGGATGAACGACTTCAGCCACTAGTACAAATCTCACCAAGCTATGTTCTGGATAGCAAACATATTCTTAATATCATGAATAATATCACATGGTCAGAAGAGTATTTCTGGATAACATGTGATGTGATTTTATTATATACTGCCATTCCACATGATCTAGCTCTGTCGGCATTCTCTGACCTGATGTCCAAGTACACCAATTATTCTGATAACCTAAAAGAATATATACTTCAGGTGACACAATTTTTACTTACTCATAATTATTTTTCTTTTCTTGGGGAATTTTTTTGCACTGCCAGGGTTGTTCAATATGATCAAAATTCTCACCATCTCTGGCCAACATTTTTATGAACTAGTGGGAGGAAAAATCTAATATATATAATCATCTTATCCCGTCTGTCTGTCTGTTTGTCTGTCCAGGAAATCCCACGTCGCTGATTGGTCCGGCCACGGCCAATCAGCGATGTGGGATTTCAGAAAAAGATGGGGGCCGTTAGCGGCTCATTTGCCGCACGGAGGTCAGCGGCGATGCAGCCGGGAGATGAGTGGCGCTAGCTGGCCGCGATCAATCAGCGATTTTGGTGCCAAATTTAAACACCGCTTTGCTGATTGGTCGCAGTCGCCGGCCGCACCCAATCAGCGATTTTGGCGCCAAATTTAAACACTGCTTTGCTGATTGGTCGCGGTCGCTGGCCGCGATCAGTCAGCGATTTTGTCGCCAAATTTAAACACCGCTTTGCTGATTGGTCGCGGTCGCTGGACGCGCCCAATCAGCGATTTTAGCGCCAAATTTAAACACCGCTTTGCTGATTGGTCACGGTCGCCGGCCGCGACCAATCAGCGATTTTGGCGCCAAATTTAAACACTGCTTTGCTAATTGCGCCCGGTCGGCCGCATACATATTCTAGAATACCCGATGCGTTAGAATCGGGCCAACATCTAGTTAATTTATAATGTGACTAATCCCTTTTTTCTGATATATTATGTTATGGGCGCTTCATAGATGACGTCCTTGTCATATGGCGTGGCAGTGAGACGTCAATATCTGGATTCATAGAATATATCAATGATAACTCTGATAATATCACATTTTCTTGTAATGTACATAATTCACAAATTTCACTTCTTGATGTTTTACTTTGTGGTGATCCACTCAATTCCAATGTTAAATGTGAACTTTTTCGGAAACCCACTACTGGGAACTCTCTCTTGTTTGGTACCAGTTGTCATCCAAGAAATATTATTATTATGTTAGAGCAAAAAGGTTTTGTACACTTGAAAGTAAATATATGACAGAATGCTCAAATATTGATTCAAATTTCTGAACACACGGTTATTCTGATCATATTTTAAACAGAGCAAAAAAATTGCTAATCAAAAAACAAGAGAAGATTACAAAAATGGAATAAAATAATAATAAAATAACCTATATAGATGACAAACCAGTCTTTTTTTCAACCCGATACAGTACTAATTATCATCAGATTGTGAACATTATAAAGAAAAATTTAGCCATTTTACATATGGATAAAGCACTCAAAAATATTTTGCAGAAAGGGTGTTAATTTGTCTCTAAACGTGGTACAGCCATTAGTAATTGTGTTTCCTCTAGTGACCATACGAATAAAGGTAAAATAAATAGTGCACATGGGAGAAATTGGTTATCCACCACTAGGTCCTATAAATGTGGACAAAAATCTTGTGGATTATGCATGTATATGTTTAATATTAAAACTAGCATATCCTCTGCTGATGGTAAAGAGTATAAAATTGATTCTTTTATCAATTGTGGCAGCACCTATGTAGTATATGCCATTACATGCACTAAGTGAAACATTCAATATGTTGGTTGTACAACAAGAACGTTATGGAGACACATCTCCGAACATTTACGATGCCCAGAACAATACAAGTCACAGTTTGTCAGGTGCTTCCCAACACTTTCTAAATTACCACCATGGTGATGTCAGCACTCTTAGAGTTAATGCTATTGAGAAAGTCCCTCCACCCAAACAGGGAGGTGATATAACTCGGATCCTACATAAAAAAGAAGCTATGTGTTTTTTTAAGTTAGACTCTCGAATACCAAAGGGTATGAATATTAAAACAGACCTCATGTATATACATTACGATTTATTGATTATTTTACTTTTTTTTCTTTCTTTTCCTCTCCCCCCTTTTCTTTTTTTTATCTCTGAGTTTGGTTTGTCATTTCCCTTTTTCTTTTTTTTTCTTTTTTTTTTACTATTTAAGGCATTTACTTGTAACATGGAACCATGCCAGACTGTGAATAAGAACTACCTAGTTCGAAATGCATCAGATCTACTGGAGTAACTGGGTACAGTTCCCGGGACTGACTGTTCCATTTTTTTAATTTATAATATTTTTTTTTTGCTTTTAATCACACTCTCCCGGACCTTTTGCTGGATACTCACCTCTATTACTACACGTGTAGTACCATCAATGCATATTGGCATTGCTGCATTCATATCAACTCATACTTTAAAATTGTTTCATAATTGTTCTTGAACTGTGATTGGGGCAAAAAAAAGTTGAAAACCAATGGCAGAATTGTTTTTCATGTTTATCCAACTGGCAAGAACTAAAATGAAAAAGTGTTCAAAAAGTTACATGTGTAGCGTCGGCGTCCCTGCCTCCTGCTAGGCAGGGACGCTGTTCCCCTCACCTCTCTGCTCCGTGCCCGGCGGCTTCCTTCCGCTCTGCTTGCAGCGCCCGCTCTCCCCCGGTCACTGTGCTTAGGGCGCGCGCGCGCTTCCCCTCTCTTAAAGGGGCCGCGCGCGTCGCCCTAAGGAGTCCCCGGCCAATGGCCGGAGGATCCCTCCATATATAAGGCACCTCCTCCAAAATGGAGGTGCCCGAGCAATGTTGTTGCACTGTTCACTACTCTGCTTCAGCCCTCAGGTCCCGTTGCCAGTTACCTGCCAGTTACCTGCCAGTTACCTGCCAGTCTCCTGCCAGTTTGCTGCCTGATTCCTGCCTGTCATCCGCTTTCCTGCTTGCTAGCCTGAGGTCCGACGGTCTGCCTTCCGACACCTGCCAGTCTGTCTATGGACCAGCTTGCCCGCTCACCTGGGAGCGCTCACCTGCTACCTGCCTGATAGCCTACCTGGAGGCTCCGCTGTCACGTGCTGTGACCACCTGCCAGTCCAGAGACTCTTGCCCGCTCACCTGGGAGCGCTCATCTGCTACCTGCCTGTTAGCCTACCTAGAGGCTCCGCCGTCACGTGCTGTGACCACCTGCCAGTCCAGAGACTCTTGCCCGCTCACCTGGGAGCGCTCATCTGCTACCTGCCTGTTAGCCTACCTAGAGGCCCCGCCGTCACGTGCTGTGACCACCTGCCAGTCCAGAGACTCTTGCCCGCTCACCTGGGAGCGCTCATCTGCTACCTGCCTGTTAGCCTACCTAGAGGCCCCGCCGTCACGTGCTGTGACCACCTGCCAGTCCAGAGACTCTTGCCCTCTCACCTGGGAGCGCTCATCTGCTACCTGCCTGTTAGCCTACCTGGAGGCTCCGCCGTCACATGCTGTGACCACCTGTTTATCCTGAGACTCTCGCCTGCTCACCTGGGAGCACTCATCTGCCATCTGCCTGCTAGCCTACCTGGAGGCTCAGCCGTCACAGGTCGCACCTGCCCGTTTACCCAGAGACTGCCCCGGTCACTTGCCGTGACCTCCTGCCCATTTACCCAGAGACTGCCCCGGTCACTGGCCGTGATCTCCTGCCCGTTTACCCAGAGACTGTCCCGGTCACTTGCTGTGACCTCCTGCCCGTTTACCCAGAGACTGTCCCGGTCACTTGCTGTGACCTCCTGCCCGTTTACCCAGAGACTGTCCCGGTCACTTGCCGTGACCTCCTGCCCGTTTGCCCAGAGACTGTCCCGGTCACCTGCTGTGACCGCCTGCCTGTCTTCCCTGGTCGCCACCCGCTTCCTTACAAGGACTGCCCCCTTGTATAAGTTGCTCAGAGGTTCCGCCTCCCAGACCCGTTACAGTTTGCTCGGGCCATGGAACCCGGTGGCACCCAAGCTCCCTCGCTCTCGGACCTTTGTCATGAACTGTCCCGACAGAGGTCCCAACAGGAGTCCATCCTGGGTCACCTGCGGAATGTCAATACTCGCCTGGACACTTTGACTGCCCCACCAGCAACCACCAATACCATAGTATCCTGCTCTGGAATCCGGCTTTCTGCACCTCCTCGCTTCGGAGGCGACTCCGCTCAAGCTCGGGGCTTCATTAACCAGTGCACCCTGCACTTTGAACACCAGTCCCACCAGTTTAATTCCGACCGGGCCAAAGTAGCCTTCATCATGTCCCATCTCACGGGAGAGGCACTGGCTTGGCTAAATCCTCTATGGGAGAGAGGAGACCCTCTGGTGTCCGACCTGCCAGCCTTTCTCACGGCTTTCCGGAAGGTCTTCGACGAACCCGGACGGAGGACCTCATCCGCCTCATCTCTGCTACGCCTCCGTCAAGGGAGTCTCACCGTGGGCCAATATGCCATACGGTTCCGTACCCTTGCTTTGAAGCTGGCCTGGGATGACGACGCCCTGGTGTCCGTCTTCTGGGAGGGTCTGTCCGGCCGTATTAAAGATGAACTCGCCGGTCGGGACATTCCTACCACTCTCGACGACTTGATTACACTTGCCACCCGTTCCAGGAGCGCGCGAGGGAGGTCACCCGTGAGAGGAGGATTCCACGTCTAGTCCCTACCTCTCAGAGACCCGTCACTCTCCAGGCACACTCACCTGAGCCTATACAGGTCGACCAGACCAAGATGGTCAAGACCCGTCAAGACTTACGTCGTGCCGAGGGGAGCTGTTTCTACTGTGGCAGTAAGGAGCACCGGATCCGTTCCTGCCCTGAGAGGTCGGGAAACGCCTGTGTCTAGGATCGCTCGGAGAGGTCGCCCTAGACAAAAGTAAACCCTCTCCATCCCTGATGCTGTCTGTTTCTATCTTCTGCGGAGAGAACCGCTATTTTGAACTGGCTCAACTTGACTCTGGAGCGGCTGGAAATCTCATCTCTCAATCCCTGGTAGAAAAATACCACATTCCCACCAAACCTCTGGCCGTACCTTTATCTGTCGCCGCCGTGGATGGGAGCCTCTTACCACATCCCATCCAACTCATCACCGAATCTCTGACTCTACAGGTGGGAATGCTGCATTCTGAGAGCATCTCCTTTCATGTTCTGCCTGGACTCTCTCACGCACTATTGCTTAGCCTGCCTTGGCTCCAGAAACATGCACCCGTGCTTGATTGGCAGACCGGAGAGGTCCTTCACTGGGGACAGGACTGCCATAAGACTTGTCTAGTTCCCGTTCGTCCTGCCCGTCCTTCTCCTACCCCAGCCAATCTGCCCGGTCTTCCGGTTCCCTATTGGTCTTATGCAGATGTCTTCAATAAAAAAGAGGCAGAGACTTTACCTCCTCATAGACCATACGACTGCCCAATCGACCTGATGCCCGGCTCTACTCCCCCCCGTGGGCGAATCTACCCTTTGTCCGCTGGTGAAACCCGGTCCATGTCTGAATATATTGAGGAGAACCTGGCCCGGGGATTTATCCGGAAATCTACCTCCCCGGCGGGAGCAGGCTTCTTCTTTGTCAAAAAGAAGGACGGCTCACTCCGTCCATGTATAGACTATAGAGGCCTAAACCAGATTACTGTGAAGAATAAATACCCCCTTCCGCTTATTCCTGAATTATTTGACCGTCTGAGGGGGGCTAGAATCTTCACCAAACTGGATCTCCGTGGGGCGTATAACCTGGTCCGTATCCGTCAGGGGGATGAGTGGAAGACGGCATTCAATACCCGGGACGGCCACTATGAGTACCTTGTGATGCCCTTCGGTCTCTGTAACGCTCCTGCCGTCTTTCAAGAGTTGGTCAATGACATTTTCCGTGATCTTCTCTACTCCTGCGTGGTGGTGTACCTGGACGATATCTTGGTCTTCTCTCCGGATCTTCCTACTCACCAGAGGGACGTTCGTCAGGTCCTGCTCAGGCTCAGGCAGAACCACCTCTACGCTAAATATGAGAAGTGCATCTTTGAGCAGACCTCTCTTCCATTTCTGGGCTACATAATCTCTCAGATAGGTCTACAAATGGATCCTGAGAAACTGTCTGCCATCCAGAAGTGGCCCCGACCAGAGGGGTTGAAGGCTATTCAGCGGTTCCTGGGCTTCGCCAACTATTACCGCCTGTTCATACCGCACTTCTCTTCCCGGACCGCCCCTATCTCTGCTCTCACCCGTAAAGGTACGAACCCCAGAGAATGGCCGCCCGAAGCAGAGGAGGCATTTCTTTCCTTAAAACAGGCCTTCCGCTCCGCCTCGGTGCTGCATCGTCCGGACGGCAACAAACAATTCTTCCTAGAAGTTGACGCTTCCTCCTCCGGAGCTGGGGCGGTACTTACCCAAAAATCTTCTTCCGGAAGAAAGGTAACCTGCGGCTTTTTCTCCAAACTTTTCTCCTCTTCTGAGCGCAATTATTCTATAGGAGACCGAGAATTGTTGGCCATTAAGATGGCACTGGAGGAGTGGCGTTACCTGCTCGAGGAGGCTCTCCACCCGGTAATAATTTACACTGACCACAAGAACTTGGCATATCTCCAGAGCGCCCAGAGACTTAACCCGCGCCAAGCCCGGTGGTCTTTGTTTTTTGCCCGCTTTGATTTCATTCTTCATTTTCGTCCGGCTGACAAGAACATCAAAGCTGACGCCCTGTCCCGATCCTTTCTGGTGTCTGATCTTGAGGAGGAGCCTAAACACATCATCGATCCCGCCAGAGTAATGCAGGTAGCCCCCGTGGGTCTAAATCGTCTCCCTCCCGGTAAGACGTTCGTAACGGAGTCCGATCGGGAGAAGATTCTACACTGGGGTCACTCGTCTAAGCTAGCTGGGCACGCCGGTCAGAAAAAGACCCTCCAGCTTATTACCCGGCACTACTGGTGGCCTACCCTGCACAAGGATGTAATTGACTTTGTTTCTGCCTGTGTGTCCTGCGCCCGCAACAAAGTTCCGAGACACCTGCCTACCGGCCGCCTTCTTAATCTGCCTGTACCTGCAGCCCCGTGGCAACATATAGCTATGGACTTCATAACAGATCTCCCCGTCTCTGCCGGTTGTACGGTCATTTGGGTGGTCGCTGACCGCTTTTCCAAAATGGCTCATTTTATTCCCCTGCCAGGCCTCCCGTCTGCTCCCGAGCTAGCTAAAGACTTTATCCGCCACATCTTCCGTCTCCATGGTCTGCCTCTCCACATCGTGTCGGATCGTGGGGTTCAGTTCACCTCACGCTTCTGGAGAGCCACATGTAAACTGCTCGACGTCACCCTGGACTTCTCCTCCGCTTACCACCCACAGTCCAATGGTCAAGTGGAGCGGATCAATCAGAATTTGACCAGTTACCTCCGGCGCTTTGTTAATGCCCACCATTCAGACTGGGTGGATCTCCTACCATGGGCCGATTTCTCTTACAACAATCACGAGAGCGAATCTTCTTCTAATTTCCCCGTTTTTTGTAGTCTTCGGTCAGCATCCTCGGATCCCTTTTCCCGTCTCCACCTCTGTGGACAACCCGGCTGCGGAATCTCTCGTTAGCAAATTTTCCTCCATTTGGGAGAGTACCCGATCCGCACTCCTTCAGTCGTCCGAGCGGATGAAGAGACATGCCGACAAAAAACGCCTGGATTCCCCACAATTTCGTCCCGGAGATAAAGTCTGGCTCTCATCCAAATATGTCCGGCTCAAGATTCCTTCCTATAAGTTAGGGCCTCGGTTCATCGGCCCACTGGAGGTTATCAAACAGATCAACCCGGTGGCCTATAAATTGAAACTCCCGACCAACTTACGGATCCCTAACTCCTTCCATGTATCTCTTCTCAAACCCGTGGTACTTAACTCCTTTTCCAAGTCTACAGGTACGCCTCCTGCTCCGGTTTCTGCTGAAGACGAGTTTGAGGTAGAGAACATTCTTGCCACTAAAAGGGTAAGAGGAAAGACCTTTTTTATAGTGGATTGGAAGGGGTTTGGTCCTGAGGAGAGAACATGGGAGCCTCGGGAGAACATCCATGCCCCTCTCATCCTTGCTAAATTTTTGTCTGGCCTAAAAAAGGGGGGGCCTAAATGGGGGGGTACTGTAGCGTCGGCGTCCCTGCCTCCTGCTAGGCAGGGACGCTGTTCCCCTCACCTCTCTGCTCCGTTCCCGGCGGCTTCCTCCCACTCTGCTTGCAGCGCCCGCTCTCCCCCGGTCACTGTGCTTAGGGCGCGCGCGCTTCCCCTCTCTTAAAGGGGCCGCGCGCGTCGCCCTAAGGAGTCCCCGGCCAATGGCCGGAGGATCCCTCCATATATAAGGCACCTCCTCCAAAATGGAGGTGCCCGAGCAATGTTGTTGCACTGTTCACTACTCTGCTTCAGCCCTCAGGTCCCGTTGCCAGTTACCTGCCAGTTACCTGCCAGTTACCTGCCAGTCTCCTGCCAGTTTGCTGCCTGATTCCTGCCTGTCATCCGCTTTCCTGCTTGCTAGCCTGAGGTCCGACGGTCTGCCTTCCGACACCTGTCAGTCTGTCTATGGACCAGCTTGCCCGCTCAACTGGGAGCGCTCACCTGCTACCTGCCTGATAGCCTACCTGGAGGCTCCGCCATCACGTGCTGTGACCACCTGCCAGTCCAGAGACTCTTGCCCGCTCACCTGGGAGCGCTCATCTGCTACCTGCCTGTTAGCCTACCTAGAGGCTCCGCCGTCACGTGCTGTGACCACCTGCCAGTCCAGAGACTCTTGCCCGCTCACCTGGGAGCGCTCATCTGCTACCTGCCTGTTAGCCTACCTAGAGGCCCCGCCGTCACGTGCTGTGACCACCTGCCAGTCCAGAGACTCTTGCCCGCTCACCTGGGAGCGCTCATCTGCTACCTGCCTGTTAGCCTACCTGGAGGCTCCGCCGTCACATGCTGTCACCACCTGCTTATCCTGAGACTCTCGCCTGCTCACCTGGGAGCACTCATCTGCCATCTGCCTGCTAGCCTACCTGGAGGCTCAGCCGTCACAGGTCGTACCTGCCCGTTTACCCAGAGACTGCCCCGGTCACTTGCCGTGACCTCCTGCCCGTTTACCCAGAGACTGCCCCGGTCACTTGCCGTGATCTCCTGCCCGTTTACCCAGAGACTGTCCCGGTCACTTGCTGTGACCTCCTGCCCGTTTACCCAGAGACTGTCCCGGTCACTTGCTGTGACCTCCTGCCCGTTTACCCAGAGACTGTCCCGGTCACTTGCCGTGACCTCCTGCCCGTTTGCCCAGAGACTGTCCCGGTCACCTGCTGTGACCGCCTGCCTGTCTTCCCTGGTCGCCACCCGCTTCCTTACAAGGACTGCCCCCTTGTATAAGTTGCTCAGAGGTTCCGCCTCCCAGACCCGTTACAACATGCAGCCCAAAATGGTACTAATAAAAGTAGCAGTCCAGAACACAAAAAGCAAGCTTTCATATAGCCCTATAAACAAAAAAATAAAATAAAATCGTTATAGCTCTCAGATTACGATGACTCCCCCCCCCCAAAAAAATAAAAGATTTGTGATAAGATTGGTATGGAGACTACTTGGGCCATGACATGAAGAATCCTTCATAAGGGACCCTGAAAATGTCAGTGGAGCTGTTTTTCAACACAACTCCAAGCTGCAGGCTGCTCGTGCTACTGTTAGCAGCCTGTGTGGCCAAAAAGTGCTACGATGGCCCGCAGCATCTCCAGACTTGTCTTTTGTTAAGCACATCTGTGACATCATTGAGCAGCAATTAGAAAGGGAGGTGCCAGTAGCAGATCTTTATGATTTTCCCAAGTGCATTCAGCATGGCAGAACATTTCTCAGACAACCATTAATAACCTCATTGATAGTGTGCCAAGGCATTTATAAGTGGTGGGATTTCTGTGACGGTCACTCATACTTCATACTGAATAAATTGAAATGTTTTGAAAATGTTGTTTCTAAATTTTCTTCTTTTGCATATCATTCACTTGTCTATCCATCCTGTGAATGTTTCAATTTCAGTACTGAGGAGTGTATAATACAATTGTTATGAGCATGTACAAACTCACACACGGGTAACGGTAAAAAGGGAAGTTCAACCACAGGGAGATGGCGCACCTACACCCAACTGGTCCCTGTACAGACTAAAAAGGCCCTAGCCACAAAACTAAAAACACCACCTCAGACTTAACTCCCTAAAAGACCGTTGAGGGGTTTGTCATACCTCCTGAGGAACCAGAGGGGAGGCCGCAAAACACTGCAAACAAGGGAAGAAGAAAGTGAGGAGTAAAATACGAAAATCCAGAGTGAGAAACTAAAATACGTTTATATTGGGTAGTGAGGGAAAACTAAGAACAAGAATAAATGGAACAAGTAACCTCCCAGAAACTTAACAGTGGTAAAAGGAAAAGGTGCTAGAGAGTAAAGCAAACAGACTCACTGTATGAATACAACTGAAGTTTACCAAACAAGGCAAACCCCTTGGCTGAGGGCTGGAACTCCTGAGCACACATTCACCAAGAGGTATAACCAGGAAGGAAGTGCAGTGAAGGGTCATCATATAAAACCCCACCCAGAGTGTGATAGGGCAAACCAAAAGAGGAAAATGAGAAACACCTAGAAAGGAGCAAACCAAGAAGGGAAAACAAAGACAATAGAAACCATCAGCATTTGGACAGGAAAGAAAGAGCAATAGCTCAGCATGCAAAGGAATCAATCCGTCTAAGTTGCTTATATATTTTAGTGTAGTAGTCTCGCTAAATGTAGAAATCTACCTTGACTATAATTTGAACTGTTACAGTCCTTCACTCGGATGTGACGAGAAAGTGCACAGCCCCGTGTCAATTTTCAAATTCATCCCCTTCCTCAGCATCATGTAAAAGTTATGATGAAGGCACACTGGCCAGCAAAGTCACAGTAAGAAGCACAGTAAGAAGCATCGTTTTTTCAAAATCTTTCTACATCATCTGATAAGCGACACACTGTCAGGAACATTATAACATACAGCAGTGATCCCCAACCTTTCTTTGCTCAAGAGCCACATTAACCCCTTAAGCCCCGAGGGTGGTTTGCACGTTAATGACCAGGCCAATTTTTACAATTCTGACCTCTGTCACTTTATGAGGTAATTACTCTGGAACGCTTCAATGGATCCCCCTGATTCTGAGAATGTTTTTTTCATGACATATTGTACTTCATGACTGTCGTAAAATTTCTTCGATATCACTTGCGTTTATTTGTGAAAAAAACGGAAATTTGGCAAAAATTTTGAAAATTTAGCAATTTTCAAAATTTTAATTTTTATGCCCTTAAATCAGAGAGATATGTCACACAAAATAGTTAATAAATAACATTTCCCACATGTCTACTTTACATCAGCACAATTTTGGAACCAAATTTTTTTTTTGTTAGGGAGCTATAAGGGTTAAAAGTTGACAAGCGATTTCTCATTTTTCCAACAAAATTTACAAAACCATTTTTTTAGGGACCACATCACATTTGAAGTCACTTTGAGAGGTCTTTATGACAGAAAATACCCAAAAGTGACACCATTCTAAAAACTGCACCCCTCAAGGTGCTCAAAACCACATTCAAGAACTTTATTAACCCTTCAGGTGCTTCACGGGAATTTTTGGAATGTGGAAGAAAAAAATGAACATTTAACTTTTTTCACAAAAATGTTACTTTAGACCCAATTATTTTTATTTTCACAGGGGTAACAAGAAAAAATGGACCCCAAAATTTGTTGTGCAATTTCCCCTGGGCACGCAGATACCCAATATTTGGGGAAAAAACACTGTTTGGGCGCACGGCAGGGCTCGGAAAGGAAGGAGCGCCATTTGACTTTTTGATTGTAAAATTTGCTTGAATAATTAGCGGACGCCATGTTGTGTTTGGAGAGCCCCTGTGTGCCCAAACATTGGAGTTCCCCCACAAGTGACCCCATTTTGGAAACTAGACCCCCCAAGGCACCTATCTAGATGCATAGTGAGCACTTGGAACCCCCTAGGTGCTTCACAAATTGATTCGTAAAAATGAAAAAGTGTTTTTTTTTTTTCATTTTTTCATTTTTACGAATCAATTTGTGAAGCACCTGGGGTTCCAAGTGCTCACTATGCATCTAGATAGGTGCATTGGGGGGTCTAGTTTCCAAAATGGGGTCACTTGTGGGGGAGCTCCAATGTTTGGGCACACAGGGACTCTCCAAATGCAACATGGTATCCGCTAACAAATTGAATGGAAAATCGGCTCAAATTGTTAGCGGACACCATGTTGCGTTTGGAGAGCCCCTGTGTGCCCAAACTTTGGAGCTCCCCCACAAGTGACCCCATTTTGGAAACTAGACCCCCCAAGGCACCTATCTAGATGCATAGTGAGCACTTGGAACCTCCAGGTGCTTCACAAATTGATTCGTAAAAATGAAAAAGTGAAAAAAAAAACACTTTTTCATTTTTATGAATCAATTTGTGAAGCACCTGGGGTTCCAAGTGCTCACTATGCATCTAGATAGGTGCCTTGGGGGGTCTAGTTTCCAAAATGGGGTCACTTGTAGGGGAGCTCCAATGTTTGGGCACACAGGGACTCTTCAAATGCGACATGGTGTCCGCTAACAAATTGTCGGCTCAAATTGTTAGCGGACACCATGTTGCGTTTGGAGAGCCCCTGTGTGCCCAAACATTGGAGCTCCCCCACAAGTGACCCCATTTTGGAAACTAGACCCCCCAAGGCACCTATCTAGATGCATAGTGAGCACTTGGAACCCCCAGGTGCTTCACAAATTGATTCAGAAAAATGAAAAAGTGAAAAAAAAAACACTTTTTCATTTTTATGAATCAATTTGTGAAGCACCTGGGGGTTCCAAGTGCTCACTATGCATCTAGATAGGTGCCTTGGGGGGTCTAGTTTCCAAAATGGGGTCACTTGTGGGGGAGCTCCAATGTTTGGGCACGCAGGGGCTCTCCAAACTCAACATGGCGTCCACTAACAATTTGAGAAGATTTTCCATTCAGTTTGTTAGCGAACACCATGTCGCGTTTGGAGAGCCCGTGATGTGCCTAAACAGTGGAGCTCCCCCACAAGTGACCCCATTTTGGAAACTATACCCCCCAAGGATTTTATTAAGGTGTATAGTGAACATTTTGAACCCAGAGGTACGACACAGAATTTGTTTACATTAGGTCATCATATTGAATAAGTTGTCATTAGTCTTGAGCGCAAGTGCTCACTACTTGAGTTTGCATCGGGTACTCAGGTATGCACCATGTACAGCGTGTGCTCGAGTGACATGCTCGAGTCCTTGCTCCGCATGTTTCACGGTTATTAGACACCCAAAAAAAACCATGCGGGGATCGCTCGTGCATGGCAGGCAATCCCCGTAAAGTTTTTTTGGCCGCGAAGCATATGGGGTGGAGACTAGAGCATGTCACTCAAATACCTACGATACTCAATGCATACCAGAGCACCCGATGCAAACTCAAGTAGCGAGCACTTGCTCTCAACACTAGTCGCCATATCGTCATCTTTTTTTCTTACTTTTGAAAAGAATCCCAACCCCATCACAACCCTAACCCCAACCCTAACCCCAACCCCAGCCCTAACCGTAGCACAACCCTAACCGTAGCACAACCCTAACCCTAGCACAACCCTAGCCCTAGCACAACCCTAGCCCCAAACCCAGCCCTAACCCTAACCCAATCCTAACCCAAGAGTTTATTTTTGACGCCGTTCCTTGTGTGGTATAAGTGATTAGACGACTTTATTCTTCGGGTCGGTGTGATTACAGCAATACCAGAATCATATGGGGTTTTTATGACTGACAGCTGTCACACACTAAAAGACGCATTTTTTGTAAAATCTAGTTTTTGCATCGTCATATTTTGAGAGCTATAATTTTTCCAGATTTTGGCAGACAGTCATGTGATGGCTCGTTTTTTGCGGGATGACTTGACGTTGTTATTGGTGCCATTTTCAGGCACGTGACATTTTTTGATCGCTTTCTATTCCGATTTTTGGGAGGCAGAATAAACAAAAACCAACAATTCAGGAATTGTTTTTTTTGTTTTTTTTTATTCTGTTCCGCGTGTGGTAAAATTGATAAGGTAGCTTTATTCTTCAGCTCAATACGTTTACAGCGGTACCACATTTATATCGTTTTTCTATGTTTTGGACTTTTACATAATAAAAGCAATTTTATAGAAAAAAATATTTTTTAGCATCGCTTTATTCTGAGAGCTATAACTTTTTTATTTTTCAGATGATGGAGCTGTTTGGCAGCTTGTTTTTTGCGGGACGAGATGTCGTTTTCAGCGGTACCATTTTTATTTATATTTGTCTTTTTGATCGCGTGTTATTCCATTTTTTGTTTGGCGGTATGGTGATAAAGCATTGTTTTTTGCTTCGTTTTTTTTTCTTTTTTTTACCGTGTTCACTGAAGGGGTTAACTAGTGGGACAGTTTTATAGGTCAGGTTGTTCCGGACGCGGCGATACCAAATATGTGTACTTTTATTTTTATTTTTTTTATAATAATATTTATTGATGGGTACATTATATTTTTATTTTTGGTGGATTATTTTTTTTATTTTTTTTTTATATTTTTGCAATTTTTTTTTTTTTTTTTTTCACTTTCTGGAAGCTTATATAGTTTATTACTTTGTCCCACTCTGGGACTTTAACTTTTTTTTCTCTGATCGCCTGCATGGCGCAGGAATGCAGCACCATCCCTGTGCCATGCAGGCTGTCAGCGCCAGACAGGGAGAAGATTGTTTGGAGATGCACTGCGCATGTCCAAACAATCTTCCTGCTGTATGGTGACCCGGATGTTGTCATGACGACATCGGGTCGTCATGGTAACACCCGGGAAGCCTTTGCAGACAGCGCTGGAAGCCGGAAGAGGAGGTGAGTATCTGCGATCACCTCCCCTTGCCCCCGCAATGCTGCGATCGACTTCGATCGACTTCGATCGCAGCATCGCGGGGGTTAATGTGCTGGCAGCGGTGCATGACCGCTCCCTGCACATAGTACCGAGTGTCAGCTGTGACAATCAGCTAACACCCGGCGGCGATCGCGCCCGCACAGCCTGTATGCGCGCGCGATCGCCATGACGTACTAATACGGGTCTGGCTCTTAAGTCCCAGGGCACAGACGCGTATTAGTACGTCAGATGTTGTTAAGGGGTTAAGCTCTTAATGAGAGTCGAGAGCCAAGTCCAGAGCTCCCAAACAGTGACATCCTGCTCCTACATCCCTCCTAGTAGTTACACCAAGATCCCCTATTATCGTTATAATGACAGCCAAAGCTTCCTTACTTAAATCACACCATGGTAGAATGCTTGTATCTAGGGGTTGCCATCTTAGCCTTATTCAATATTCTTGCATCAAGCACTCCCACCATGCTATTGCATCCAGCTTCAAGCATCCCCTCTATTTGGCAGTATCATCCTATGTCCAGTTTAGCACTTAATTTATCTCTCCAACCCAAGGCTAGCATATGCATATCATATCAGCTCTTCTATGTGGGGCTACTCAAGCTGGAGACCTGCTCTTCGTAGCTGTTTGCTAGACCTGGTGCTAATGCCACATTATACATACTACTCTATGTTTGTAAGTTCGTAGGGTACACTTTTTTTATAGGCTTCATTTCATCCCCTATAAGCATAACTGTGGCATACATTGCCAAAAAGCCCTAGTTTGGTTTTCATCTGACCATAGAACATTTTCCCAGAAGGATTGTGGTTTAGCTACTTATCTTTTGGCAAAGTTCCTTGTTTTCCTTCATGCCTATCAGTATTCTATCAGAGCCGAAGTCCACTCTTTGCTTTTTTGTGTGAAGCATATATGCAGTTTAACTAAATGCTCTGTTTCAGAAGATATCTTAAATGTCCTTGATCCATGTATTTCCTGAAATCCATTTCTCATCCTTTTCTGACTTTATTTCAATATTTTTTTAAAACCTGTTATTTCTTACTGGTGAATGTCCTAGGGTCCAAGAGAGGTTAACACTTCATATTTTATTAATTCCATTAGATTAGAAGACACAAATAGTAGCAAAACAATGTAGCAATGTTTCAGCCATATGACTTCTATGCAGCAAGACAAGAGTACAAAGTAATATACTTATTCTTATCTTGTTTGAAAGTCATGTTGCCAAAACCAAAACCTCGCTACATAGTTTTGCTAGTATTTTTGTCTTTTAATCTGATTGAATGAATAAAAGCTGAAGTTTTAGCATATGTTTGGTGCCTGCATCATTGGACTTTGTTTGTTTCTTTGGCTGGGTGGAAAGTTGAGTCAAGTTTGCAGTTCTCTTTGTGTTTCGGGGGACTTTTCTGAAATATTCCTTACTGGTGAAATTTCAAGCTCTTAAAACCCCAATATACATTAGACAAAGGTCGTCTGAACATGTCAATGTCGGTGGGCTCAGCCAACAGTATAGTGTTTGTCGGTGATGTTAGACAGTTTGGACTTTTAACACTTGACCTTTTTGATCTACTTGGAAATAAGTTGCGGCCAGTGGTGTCAGGCAGCATCTTTCCCCTTTCTCATCTTTGAAAACACATGAATGTTTGGTTAGGCTAAGCATTCAAGTGCATGGGGAAGTTTGGAGAGATGGCTTATTGCCGAATGATGAATGAAAATTTGGCTGTTACCTATCACTTGTGTCTTCCAGCCATTAGCCTTCTCCTTTCTTTCTCCAAATTTGAAGATCTCAAGATTGAAACAGAAGCCTCTGAGCAAGCCATTGCTGCTGATAGCATATGCTGTATGATGTTCTTCTTTACTTATTGGTCCATCAGCTTTTGCTTTAATGAAGTGAAAAGCATATATATATATATATATATATATATATATATTTCATGTCTACATGCTATAGCGTTATAGAGTGCAACTATATTTGTTAGGTATGAATGGAGATGGCTACTCTTAGTATGCACCTGTTCAGACATGTATTCTGTTTGGAAGTGACAGTCGGTCTTTTTATATTTGTATACATATGCTCTCTGACTGAGCATTCCACCCATCAGCATATTGCGGTTTTAATTATAGCAGGATCTTACCTACCCATATAAATGTAGGCTATCAGCCCATTAGAGGAATCACATTAGGATAGGTTCCCAGCAAAAGGAGATCACCTTGTCGTTGGCTGCTGGGCATGCATGAATTACCCAAATTATACGCTAAGTATCTTTGTTTTTTTCCTATTTTCTAGAGCAGTAATGCAATTCAAGTGTTATGATCTGCAACATAAACTAGGGAAAGAAGGGGAGAGCTGTCCCTACAGTAAGACTAAGCTGAGACCCTACGTTGTAGCGGGCGACCTGTTCCTTGTGAACAGACCCGCCTTCGTCCTCGGCTAGTCTGAACGGAGACCTATAGAGAAAGGGAGGGGTCCCTAAAATAACTAAGGACTGGGACAAAAATGGGACACCTCCTAACAGAAGTAGTTGCAGAGCAAAAGATAAACAGACAAAAGTACTAGAAGTCCAGAGGACCAAGCAAACTAGAGATAGATAGGCAAAAAAGCACCTGGCTAGAGAGACAGTCAAAACAACACTGAAGTCCAGCAAGGCCAGAAGGGCGGAGCTGGAATATATAGGAAGACGGTTACGTGACCGCAAAACAACAACAAAAAAAAGATAGAAACAAAAACAAACAGGAGGGTTCTAACAGTACCCCCTCTTTTATGAGGATCCTCCGGATCCTCCAGGCCCAGGCCTATGCGGAAATCTCCTGTGGAAAGCTCTGACAAGTCTAGGGGCAGAGACATCATCCGCCTTTACCCAGGAGTTATCCTCGGGACCTTTCCAAGCGACGAGATACTGCAATCTCCCTCTATGCTCTCTGGAATTCAGGATACAAGAAATTTCATATTCGCCGTCTTCCACCATCGGAGGATCTGTGACAGTGGCCTCCCTATCCGATACATCAGCCTTTTTTAACAAGGAAACATGAAACACAGGATTAATCTTCCAGGAGGAGGGAACCTCCAACCTAACATCAGACTGGTTAACCACCTGAAGCACCTTAAATGGCCCTACAAACTTCGGACCCAATTTTTTAGAGGGAATCCTCAACCGCAGATTCTTTGAGGACAACCAAACCATGTCACCTACAGTAAACAAAACCTCTTTACGTTTCCTGTTAAAATACTTCTTGGACTTTTTGTTAGCCT
Source organism: Phyllobates terribilis (assembly GCF_046119375.1). Lineage (NCBI taxonomy): Eukaryota > Metazoa > Chordata > Amphibia > Anura > Dendrobatidae > Phyllobates > Phyllobates terribilis. The sequence goes on from NW_027362769.1 coordinate 49,815,338, forward strand.
CTTGAAGGTTACAACGTACATTAGTCCAAACTCTCTCCAAATCACCGGAAAAATTCTCCTCCTCCGGCACCGCCGACCCCAATTTGGAGAACGAACCAAAAGACGGATGTCTCCAAGTACAACAAAAAAAAGGAGAACACCCAGCAGAGGAGGATGTATGGTTGTTAAGATCAAATTCTGCAAGTGGCAGAAACTCAGACCACCCCTCTTGATTGTCTGCCACAAAACAACGCAAAAACTGTTCAACATCCTGGTTCTTTCTTTCAGTCTGTCCATTAGACTCAGGATGATAACCAGACGAAAATGACAAATGGATTCCCAACCTGTCACAAAAAGCATGCCAAAAGCGAGCCACAAACTGAGGTCCCCTATCAGAAACAATGTCGGTGGGAACGCCATGGAGCCTGACAATTTCCTTAACAAACGCCTTAGCGAGTGTCTTAGCGCAGGGTAGCTTAATGAATGGAACCAAATGACACATCTTGCTAAAACGGTCCACGACCACCCAGATGACAGTGAAACCCTCGGACACAGGAAGGTCAGTAATAAAATCCATTGCCAGATGCGTCCAAGGCGCACTAGGAACCTCCAGAGGGCAAAGCAACCCCGCAGCAGGAGTATGTGAAGCCTTTGACCTAGCACACACCGTACATTGACGCACCCACTTGATGACTTCCTTCTGCCACCCAAGCCACCAAAAACTGCGACTGATAAGTCTCTTAGTCTCAGAAATTCCTGGATGACCTGCCAACCGAGACTCATGATACTCCACAAACAAATCTCTCCTAGAGGTTCTAGGCACAAACAACCTCCCTTGAGGAGTGTTCGATGGGGCATCCTCTTGGGCTTTCAGAATCCCATCTTCCAAAATGGAGTCCAATGCTGCTACCACAACTCCTTCCTGTAAAATGCTCTCCTCCTCATCGGTACCAACCATGGGAGAAAAGCTGCGAGTTAAAGCATCGGCTTTAACATTCTTAGTACCAGGGATATAGGTAACAGAAAAATTAAACCGAGAAAAAAAAAGTGCCCACCTAGCTTGACGGGCATTCAAACGTTTGGCAGCATCCAGATAGATCAAATTTTTATGATGTGTGAAAACCTGAACAAGAAATTTAGCACCTTCCAAGAAATGACGCCAATGTTCAAACGCAAGTTTAATAGCCAGCAATTCCCGATTACCAACATCGTTGTAGCGTCGGCGTCCCTGCCTCCTGCTAGGCAGGGACGCCGTTCCCCTCACCTCTCCGCTCCGTGCCCGGCGGCTTCCTCCCGCTCTGCTGGCAGCGCGTGCTGCTTCCCGGCCTCTGTGCTTAGGGCGCGCGAGCGCCCTCCCCCTCTCTTAAAGGGGCCGCGTGCGCCGTCCTAAGGAGTTCCCGGCCAATGGCCGGAGGACCTCACCATATATAAGGCACCTCCTCCAAAATGGAGGTGCCCGAGCAATGTTGTTGCAAAGCCTTTCAACTCTGCTTCAGCCCTCAGGTCCCGTTACCAGATACCTGCCAGTTACCTGCCAGATCTCTGCTTGATACCTACCTGATTCTTGTCTATCTGCTTGCATTCCTGCGGTCCGACAGTCTTCCTTCCAACATCTGTCAGTCTGTCTATGGATCTGCCCGCCCGCTCACCTGGGAGCGCTCACCTGCTACCTGCCTGCTAGCCTACCTGGAGGCTCTGCCGTCACTTGCCGTGACCACCTGCCTAGAGACTCCTGCCCGCTCACCTGGGAGCGCTCACCTGCTACCTGCCTGCTAGCCTACCTGGAGGCTCTGCTGTCACTATTTCCGTGACCACCTGCCTAGAGACTCCTGCCTGCTCACCTGGGAGCGCTCACCTGCTACCTGCCTGCTAGCCTACCTAGAGACTCTTTCCCTGCTGTCACTTGCCGTGACCACCTGCCTACCTAGAGACTCTTTCCCTGCTGTCACTTGCCGTGACCACCTGCTTGTCTAGAGACTCTTATCCTGCTGTCACTTGCCGTGACCACCTGCCTGTCTAGAGACTCTTACCCCGCTGTCACTTGCCGTGACCATCCGCCTGTTAAGAGACTGTCCCCGTCACTTGCCGTGACCTCCTGCCCTTCTACCCAGAGACTGTCCCCATCACTTGCCGTGATCTCCTGTCCTTCTACCCTGAGACTGTCCCTGTCACTTGCCGTGACTACCTGCCCGCCTTCCCTGGGAGCCACCCGCTTCCTTACAAGGACTGCCCCTTTGTATAGTTGCTCAGAGGTTCCACCTCCCAGACCCGTTACAATCGTAATTAAGTTCGGTTTCTGAAAATTTTTTTGAAAAAAAAGCACAGGGATGTACTCCATCCTTGTTCTCCTGAGACAAAACTGCACCGACCCCCACCGAAGAAGCATCAACCTCTACCAAAAAAGGCTTGGTCTCATCAGGCTGCATAAGGATAGGGGCAGAACTTAACCTCTCCTTGAGATACACAAAAGCGTCAATGGCCGCAGTAGTCCACTGGACCGTATTCGCACCCTTCCTGGTGAGATCGGTCAGCGGCTTAACAATTATAGAAAAATTCTTAATGAATTTCCTGTAATAATTGGCGAAACCCAAAAATCTCTGTATCGATTTCAAACCAATAGGCCTAGGCCATTCCTGCACAGCCTGAACCTTCACTGGGTCCATCTCAAAGCCCTCGCTGGAGATAATGTAGCCCAAAAAACTAATTCTCTGCACAGCGAACTCACATTTCTCCAGCTTAGCAAAAAGTGAATTATCACTCAATAACTGCAACACCTCACGTACGTTCTGCCAATGGGACTCCAGATCTGGTGAATAAATCACAATGTCATCCAAATACACAACCACATTCTTACCAATCAAAGGTCTCAGGATGTCATTAATAAGGTTTTGAAAAAATGCAGGTGCATTGGTAAGACCGAAGGGCATCACCAGATTCTCAAAATGACCTACCGGAGTGTTAAAAGCAGTTTTCCATTCATCACCCTCCTTCATTCGTAACAAATTGTATGCCCCCCGGAGATCAATTTTAGAGAACCACTTGGCCCCCACTAACTGGTTAAACAAGTCCGGAATTAACGGCAATGGGTAGGAATTGCGTACGGTAATCTTATTAATTTCACGAAAGTCCAGACATGGACGTAAACTACCATCCTTTTTTTAACAAAGAAAAATCCAACGGCCACAGGCGACTTAGAAGGTCTAATGTGACCAGCAGCCAAGCTCGTCTGTATGTATTCCTTCAAGGCCTTTCTTTCAGGGATAGTCCGATTAAATAAGCGACTCTTGGGAAGAGTAGCTCCAGGAACCAACTCAATGGTGCAATCATAGTCCCTATGAGGAGGTAAAACTTGCGACTCCTCCTCTGAAAAAAACTTCCAAAAATCCTGAATAGGTACAGGTAATTCCCCTTTTTCCACAGCCGCAATGCGACCATTACAACATTTATCATAGCACTTAGGACTCCAAGACTTAATCTCATTAGTAGACCAGTCCAGTAAAGGATTGTGCAGTTTTAACAAGGCAAACCTAAAACGACTGGAGAGGGTAAATTATTTAATACCACCAAATCCAAATTTTCTTGGTGAATGCCATTGATAATGAGGGGAAATGCAGCAACCTTGTGAGTAATACATTTCAAAGGAGTGTTATCAATTGCAATCACAGAAATAAGTGATGACAAAGGTTTGGATTCCAATTTAAGTTTTTCCAAAAAACCCCTTATCAATCACATTAAGTGTTGAACCACAATCCACAAATACCTGAAATTCAATCAAATCTTCCTGCAATGAGGTACTCCCTGAAAGAAATACTCCCTTAGAGCTCAAACAAGCTATACGGGCGTAACTGACTTTTTTTTTTCTTTACTTAAACGAAGCTCACAGTTCTTAATCAAATGGTCAGTTTTACCACAATAAAAACACAATCCCTTGGAAAACCTGCGGTCTCTTTCCTGAGAGCGGAGTGACATCGCCCCAACCTCCATCGGTTCTCCGCCGTCCGAGCAGACCCTCTGGGGACTAGGAGCTGCCATTGCAGGAATTTTTTCATCATTAACCCTGGCACGCAGTCTCCTGTCCACACGTATAGCTAATTGTGAATCGCCCCCTGGGCCTAGCGTACATGTGTAGTGGGTTACCCAGAACCAGGTCTCTGGGGGGGTTGTAGTCTCCGTGGCAGTGACCCGGTCCCGTGGCTCAGGGTGGTCAGGCCAATGGCGGTATTTTGTATATGGTTTAAGTTAATTCTCCGACTACGCCACCCGTGGATTGCTGTCAGTGCAACCGCCGCTGCAAGGGCAGACCGTTGGGGCTGATGGTGTATGCAGCTAAGATAGTGTGACTCCCCACGGGAAGAGTGCAGCCCCAGGGCAGTGTAGTTGATGGTGGGAGTGATGGTGCGAGCGTCCCGGCACTAGTAGTGCTGGCGCGACGATGAAGCACAGAGACGTGGGGTTGCAGTTCAAATTTTTTACTCACAGTTCTTTATATCCTTAGTCATTCCGCCGGCAATGACTGCCCAAGCCGTGCTGCGTCCACCAGGCCGGGGGCTCGGTCAACCCCCAAGTAATTCCGGAGTATGGCACAGGACTCCCTTCTATTCCTTGCTCTGGCCGTGCCCCACCAGTGACACTACTTTTGTCCGGCTGCCTCGAGTCTTCTCTTGGGAGGCTGGATGTCCACTTCCCTGACCCTATGTGGTGTGCCTTTCTAGTAGGTGTAGTGAGGGGTCGCACCAAGATGTGATCACGACCGCCGGTCCTTGGCTGAGGATTAGTCGCCTCCACCAACTTGGGATCCGGTACCCTGTTCTGCCAACCCGTCACCCGCAATCTCCTGGGACTTTGGGGTTCCTTCTGCCCTCGTGTCTCTGGGCCTCTCTGAGTGTTCTGTTCCTTTCTTCCTTTCCTTTCTGTTCCTTTCTGTATCTGTCCTCTCTGCTGGTTCTGGCCTCCACTCCAGGCCTGCCTCGTGGAGCTGGGCCCAGACTAAGCCACAGCTCCCTGTCAGCCCTCTCTGGCTGAACTCCTTCTTCTCCTCACTCCTCTGACTGAACTGAACTAAGATGGTGCCCATCTCTTATACCTCCCTCTCTGTGTATGAGCCCAGGTGACTTGCAACCAATGGGCTCCTACCTATGCCCAGAGGCCGCCCCCTCCTGCTCCTACATCACTGGGTTTTCCTCCCCCCTCCCCACTCCAGCCAGGGACAGATTCTGTCGTGCCTGCATTACTGTCTAATGGGAGCACCATTGAGCTGTCCCCCGGAAATGGGGTGTGTGTGATGCATGCAGCTAAACGAGCCCTGGTCCACACACCATCCTTACCCGGGAGTGGAATATCACACCTCTGGCAGAGGTGCAATTCCCCTGTAGCGGACGAACCCTCGGGGCGCTACATTTGCATGGCTTCTTGCAAGGTTTCAGGTGCAGGAAATGCAATCAGCAGATCCTTAATCCTTTCACTTAGACCAGCAAGAAAAAAACATTTTAACGCCGAATCATTCCATTTCACTTCTGAGGACCACCTTCTGAAGTGTGTACAATAATTTTCAAGATCACCTGACCCCTGATTCAAACGCCTCAGTTCTGTCTCAGCAGATGAGACTCGATCAGGATCGTCATACAATAGCCCCATAGCAGAAAAAAAAATCCTCCACTGACCTAAAACATGGATCATTAGGTTGGAGAGAAAAGGTCCACCCCTGTGGTTCCTTGCGCAAAAGTGACATGATAAACCCAATGCACTGTGATTCATTCCCAGAGGACCTTGGTCTCAAACGAAATATAATAAACAAGCATTTCTAAAGGAAAAAAAAATCTTGTTGTTTACCATAAAAAATATCAGGGAGTCCTACCTTGGGTTGAACAAAATGCGCTCCAGGACAGCTACTCACGTGTTTCCGGAGCTCGGACACCTCCAGAGACAATCCCTGCAGGCGTGGAGCCAAATCTTGAACAGAAACCATACTGATCCCCGGATCTCTTTCCTTAAAGTTTTTTTTTTGTTTGGGCTGGACTTACTGTTATGATCTGCAACATAAACTAGGGAAAGAAGGGGAGAGCTGTACCTACAGTAAGACTAAGCTGAGACCCTACGTTGTAGCTGGCAACCTGTTCCTTGTGAACAGACCCGCCTTCGTCCTCGGCTAGTCTGAACGGAGACCTATAGAGAAAGGGAGGGGTCCCTAAAAGAACTAAGGACTGGGACAAAAATGGGACACCTCCTAACAGAAGTCGTTGCAGAGCAAAAGATAAACAAACGAAAGTACTAGAGGTCCAGAGGACCAAGGAAACTAGAGATGGATAGGCACAAAAGCACCTGGCTAGAGAGACAGTCAAAACAACACTGAAGTCCAGCAAGGCCAGAAGGGCGGAGCTGGAATATATAGGAATATGGTCACGTGACTGCAAAACACAAGATAGAAAAAAAACAAACAGGAGGGTTCTAACATCACGTTTCATATATTTCTTGTCTACATGCTATAGCGCTACAGAGTGCAACTTTATTTGTTATAGTAGAAAAGCATATCATCGGATGTTTCTTTGATGTTGTGATCTTCTAGTCATCTGACCGCTGCAGCCAATCACAGGCTTCAGCAGTCCTGTTGACATCCAGACAGTGGAAACATTATTTTAGGGGTTATCAGAGACCTCTGGAGAGGTCTATACTGGAACCTTTGGAAGTGAACAGAACTTATTATGCCTCCGTTTAGTATTTTGAAAACATACATGTCTGAAAACAAAATAATCATTCAAACCCTTTAATGCTGTATTTTTGATACTCCTGTATCATTGTACATTCTGTATTTTGCAAAGTCAACCACTTTGCAGTTGAATGATTTCTTATATACATTTTTTCTCATTTACATATCTCATATCGGTATTTAGTAGAGATGAGTGAATAAATTAGAGTGGAATTGAATTCTACTTGCATATCCAAAAATCCGCATTTGCCAAAAATGCGGATCTTTTGTAATTCACTTCTGCAGGTGTCCTCCACTTTCTGAACTGTGAAGGGCCATCAAAAGGTTAAAAAATAAAAACAAAAATCCTTATACTTACCACACCACTCACCTCTCTGGTCCTTCCCTCATTGCATAATTAGGGACAATAAATTTGCGGAGAACAACTTCTTTGCGAATCGAAATTCCTGGAAAAAAAACATGCAAACAGGCGAATTCAAATTTTGCCTGATCCGCTTACCTCTAGTATTTAGAACTCCTTTCATTTAATAATATGCCAGATGGAGGCCAAAAGTGTGTCATCCATCCGAATAGTATATGTCTGCATGTCATTCAGTGAACTTTATAGGAAAGTACTGCAGAGTGTGCTTTTTTATTATATCGAAGGCCAATGCCAAAAAAAGTTTACCTTGCATTTTTTTGTAATGACTCACTATGGTGTAAGAGTGATTAGTCTTTCATTTAGACTGTAGCTTATACCTCCTGAGTGTATGTATCTGACAGTTGCCTCAAAAGCTTTGTTCACCTAGCCTAAGTCTAGCCAAGCACTTCATATTCTACAAATGCAAATAAATTTGCAGTCCTGCAGAGAATTGCTTAGAATGATATATTGTAAAATGCTTAGCAACTATGTGAGTAATGCAAGGTCTTAAAGGGGTTGTCAACTACTCAAACAACCCCTTCTCAATCTGTATGTTTGCCCCCAGTAAAATAATAACATTTATACTCCCCTCCGATGCCGGCACCATTTTAGTGGTATTGGTACTGTCGCTCCGGGATCTCGCGTGATATTGTTACATCACACGATCCCTGCTGCGATCACAGCGCGTGCTTCACTCTTCACACCTTCGGATGTATCACATCCAGAGGAAATGAAAGAGCAGCACATTCATCAGTGTTTTGGATCAGATTTTCATCAGTGTGTCTGTTTAAACCATTAATGCTTCATTGATGATTTTCTCTTATGCAAAAAAAAAAAGCAAAGCTTTTGATCCCCACTGCAAAGTTAAAAATGGAGCGCACACAAATTGCATATGGTCAGCATCCGTGTGCTAGCTGTGATTTTCACGGAGTCATAGACTTGCATGGACGATTTTGATCTGTGAATAGGATAAAAAATGGACATGTATGCGTGGTTTTTAGATGGACACACGGTCCCTGCTTGAGTAGAAGGCCTATAATGAGTATGTCTTTTGTCTATAAAAAAACACAGACAGAATATGTATTTGAAAAATCAATGTCATGTGACGTGCCCAGGGGATGGGGAGGACTTGGCGCCCGGGCCTTGTTGTTAGTTTTGGGGATGTCGCGGTAGTCGGCTCCCGGTTCCGTACCCTGGGCCTCTCTTTAAAAGAGTGGACACCGCCTGTGGTGTCTGGTGAGGCTCACCAGCGCTGCGGCAGCCCACTGAGGCTGGTGTAAAGGCAGCTTGGGTGGTATAGCTCCCCACAGGTGGAGCTAGGCCTCAGGGCAGCGTGGATGTTGGGATGCAGGATAGGGGGAACCCAGCCGGGTCTGAAGAAGGATAGGCAAACACACAGTTCACTTCAGTACCTTTTACTGATGGAAGTTCAGGCACATTCCGGAGCACTGTAGGGTGAAGGGTGCATATCAGGATTCTCCCCAGTGAGTGGGTATAGGGCCTCCTGTTTCTTGCCTTTGTGTAGTAAGTTTCTGACCTGCATGGAGCTAGGCCTAACTTTGTCTCTGTCCTGCACCGGCTGACTTTGTGGTAGGGCCTTCTCTTGGAGTACACGCTCCCAGCTTGCGGGGCCTCCGTGACTCCTGGCTCTGGTACGTATCAGCTCTTGGGTGATCCTGGGACCTGAAGTCTTCCAGGGGTCTCCGGTTGTCTCTACAGGGGGATATACGGCTCTGTAGACGCGGACCCGGTGTCCGGTATATGTTATATGTTATATGTGCTCCACTGCTGAACTATTAGCTGTGTCCCCTAGACTGAGCTCCACTGCAGGCTGACCTCGCTCAGGCTCATCTACTGCAGGAACTCTCTCACAGACTAGACTAGACTGAACTGCCTAGCTCCACCTTCCCTTTTCATATCCCTAACGGGCTCCCTCTGGTGGTCTGAGGTGGAAGGTGGAGGTGTATGTATGCTATGAGGGCCTCTTGTGGAGGAATCCGTCCATGCACCCCTCTAGGATCTGTGGCACTCATGCGCAGCAGGGGCGCCACATTCCCCCCTAGCAAAGTTCAGTACTCCCAGACTGAAGTACATTTTGAAACAACAATATAACATGAACAATAACAATCTTCCCTTTATAGGAGGCACATTCTTAAACGTTGTATATAACGTTAATAAGTAATAAATAGATATATGTATTGGAATAAGCAACCTAAAAGTCCAAGTCTCTTCCGGAGAGGTTGCTCAAAGGGGCACTCCAGGGAGAGCGAATATTTACAAAGAAAAGTCTTTGGGCTGCACATAGTCCTCTGCCACAGAGTTCTTAAGTACCCTTACGGGTAATGAGAAGTAAATTGGTAAAGTGTCCATATCACTTGAATTGTCCATTACTGAAGGCAAAAATATAAGTTAAATGCATATAAAAGGCAATGAATACATGGCAATATACAAGATAATACAGTAATATACAATACAATGCTAAATAATACCCTAGGGGTAACTATTTACACTAGTCAGAAGTTTAACTATTTTACTCAGAGTATCTGACAGGGCGTTGACCTAGTGTACTACGTGTAGACCTACGTGGTACTGGGATGCGGGAGGCACTAGTATTTGCACTACCTCCCATTCTGTCAGTTCTAAGTGTTGGGGAACTGCAGGGTTGCCTTAACCTCTCTACAGGACTGGCAAGTGTACCATTGTACCTTCTTGCTCTGCTCCAACTGGGGATCCTTCTTCCAGGGATTCTTCTTGAGCAGGCTCTTCTGAAGCACTTACAGGCTCTACTTGCTGTGGAGGGTCTTCTGGCTGTTGAAAGAAGTGGATCACAGGTATTATTACTGCTCCTCCTAGTTGAGGCCAATCTGCCGGGAAATCTCCTAAGTCAGTATGGAGTACTGCTTCTTTAGGCTCCTCCGGTATGGTGAGAGGCACTTCTTCTTGGGGCTTTAGCAGGTCTGGACACAACTTCAGATGGTCTCTAGATACCGTTGCAGTGGTTATTCCTCCGTCTTTGCTAATCAAACAGGTCTTCTTGTTATTAAATCTTGAATTTAACACAGTGTAGGGTTCTCTCTCCCACTGGTCATCAAGTTTGTGGTTTCTTCTCTTCCTTTTTAACACTACTGCACCAGGTGTGAAGGGTTCTGCTTGGGCACCTCTGTTGTATTGAGCTTCCTGCTTGTCCCTCACCCGAGTGAGACTGTCTTCGACACAGGCCTGTACTCTTCTGTACTGCTCCTGTCTGGTCGTGTCCCAGTCCTCAGTGGTCACATCTGCTTCTGGTTCTACAACACTGAGCTCCAGGTCCATGGGCAACTTTCCTAGTCTTGCTCGCATGTGATATGCTGGAGTGCAATTGGTAGAACTCACAGGTATGTGATTGTACAGATCTACCAAGTCAGGTAGTAGGTCTGGCCACTGGTTTCTCTCCTCAAGTGGTAAGGTCTTCAGCAGGTCGATGACGATGTTGTTCATCTTTTCACAGAGACCATTGGTTTGTGGGTGGTACGGTGTAGTTCTTATTTTCTTACACCCGTAAAGATGGCAGAACTCTTTGAACAACTCAGCCTCAAAGGCCTGGCCTTGATCTGTCAGCACCTGCTCCGGGTATCCATGGGGCCTGCAGAAGTACGCCTGAAACGTCTTCGCCGCAGTTTCTGCCATCAGGTCCTTGACGGGGGCGACCACCAGGAACCGGGAGTAGTGATCCACCATGGTCAGGGCATAGGAATATCCTGACCTGCTGAGTGACAGCTTGACAAGATCCAGGGCCACGATCTCCAAAGGTCGAGTTGTCTTGATGGGTTGCAGGGGTGCCTTCTGGCTGCTGTAGTCTTTTCTTCTGAGGCTACAGGGTCCACAATTCTGGCACCACCTCTCAATGGAACTGCGCATTCCTACCCAATAAAACCGACACTTCAGCAGGGTTTCTAGCTTTTTCCAGCCAAAGTGCCCTGCCTGATCGTGGTAGGCCTCCAACACCATCTTGATGTCTGTTTTGGGCACCACTATCTGCCATATCATCTCATGGGTTTTAGGGTTGACGTACCTCCGGCACAGTTTCTCTCTATAGATGAACAACCGGCTCTTCTCATTCCACAGCTGCTTGGCTTGTAGAGACGCTTCCTTCTCCAGGGAGGAACCTTCCTGGGTTATCAGCTCTTTGATACGGCTGACAACCGGGTCGCTGTCCTGGGTCTCCTTCCATCTGTGGTGAGGCAGGGGGTTTAACGTCTTACCGTGATGCCTCCTGGAGGCTCGTTGCTCGTGGACCATTCTATTCTGATGAAAGTCAGGTAGTTCAATCTCCTCCAGGTCATCCACTTCTTCTTCAGTGTCCGACTGGTGAGGCATCCTGGACAGGGCATCGGCGTTGGCGTTCTTGCGGCCCGCCCGGTACTTAATAGTGAATTGGTAGTTTGACAGCCGAGCCATCCATCGTTGCTCCATGGCTCCTAACTTGGCTGTTTCTAGTAGAGTCAAGGGGTTGTTATCAGTGAAGGCAGAGAACATACTGGAGGCTAGATAGTGCTTGAACCGCTCAGTGATGGCCCAGACCAGGGCCAGGAACTCCAACTTGAAGCTGCTATAGTTATTTGGGTTCCTCTCGGTCGAGCGTAGCTTCCTGCTTGCATAGGCGATCACCTTCTCCTTGCCATTCTGCTTCTGACTCAGTACAGCTCCTAATCCTTCGTTGCTGCCATCTGTGTACAGCAGGAACGGTTGGCTGTAGTCAGGGTAGGCTAGGATCTCTTCGCCGGTCAGGATCTCCTTCATCTCCTCTAAGGATTCAGCTTGCTCCTTACCCCACTGGAACGGGGGACTTCTGCCTCTGGGGGACTGTCCTACCAGGAGGTCTTGCAGAGGCGCCGCTTTCTTAGTATAGTCCTTCACAAACCTCCGGTAATATCCGACTAGTCCCAGGAACTGACGTACCTCCTTGAAGCTCTTCGGCTCCGGCCATTTCTGGATGGCAGTGACCTTCTCCAGGTCTGGTGCTACTCCCTCTGGACTGACAATGTGCCCCAGGTACTGTACCTTTCTCTTGAGCAGGTGACACTTTGAGGGCTTCAGCTTCATCCCATACCGGGACAGTGACTCAAATACCTCCGCCAGGTGCTTCAGGTGGTCCTCATACGTTTTGGAGTACACTATCACGTCGTCCAGGTATAGTAGTACAGTCTCGAAGTTGCGGTATCCCAGGCAGCACTCCATCAATCTCTGGAACATTCCGGGGGTGTTGCAGAGTCCGAACGGCATACTTTTGAACTCGCAGAGTCCCATCGGGGTGGTGAAGGCCGTCTTCTCCCGATCCTCCTCAGCCACAGCTACTTGCCAGTACCCACTAGTGAGGTCAAGGGTGGAAAAGTAATTTGCAGACTTTAAGGCAGCCAGGGATTCCTCAATACGTGGTAAAGGGTATGCATCTTTATGTGTAATGTGATTTACTTGTCTGTAATCTACACACATTCTCATGCTTCCGTCCTTTTTCCTGACTAGAACTAGGGGAGCTGCCCAAGGACTATAACTATCCCTTACTAGCCCTGCCTTCTTCATGTCATGCAACATCTCCTTGGCTTTCTGGTAGTGTGCTGGTGGTATAGGCCTGTAACGTTCTTTGATGGGTGGATGATCACTTGTGGGGATGTGATGTTGTACCCCCTTAATCCTCCCAAAGTCAAGTGGGTGCTTGCTCAATACCTGCATGTATTCCTGAACCACCCGGTGTACACCCTGCTTCTGATGGGCAGGAGTGGTGTCTGTCCCAACATGGAACTGTTGACACCAATCCTCCACCTGGGTTGCCGGGTCATTATCCTCCACGTCATCAGGTGTGGTTAAGGACTCCGCCGTGTGTATAGAGTTGTTATTTACAGCATGTAACTTGGCAACAGTGGCATAGCGTGGCAACCTGACCTCATCTTCTCCATAGTTGAGAAGACGGACGGGCACCCTCCCATTGCGTACATCTACTACCCCTCTGGCGGTTAAGAGTGTAGGTCTGTGCTCTGAGCTAAGGGGTTCTACTACCGCCTGGTAGCTCTGTCCTTTAAGACCTATTGCTGCTCTACACCAGATAAGCATTTCACTCATTGGGGGGATCACAATGGGGATGGGGTTACCTGCACGTTACCAATCTCACCCCCGGTAGCTTCACTTGCTGCTGGTACATCAGGGCTCGGATCTCCTTCTGGATCGCTCTTCTCTGCCCCGGTCTGGCAGCGTTAGCGAGCTGTTGGAGCAAAAACACTACTTCCTCCAAACAGTTACCAACAATGTTAGTCCCTAGTACCATATTCAATCCTGAGTCATCAGAGACAGTCTCTACTACAATGAGTCCCTGGTCCTTCAGCTCCATTCTCCCCACCTTTACCATCACATCCTTAACCCCGACTAGGTTAAGATGGAGGCGGTTAGAGGCATATACTGAAAAATCTGGGTTCGGGGGTTGGAGACTGTCCATGGACCAGTATCTCTTGTAAAGGACATCAGGCATAATTGTTACTTGAGATCCAGTGTCCAGCAGGGCAGGTATCGCAATGCCGTCCAGGATAATGGACAGGAAAGGTCTTCCTCTCACGTACCTGCCGTGCCAGTCTGAGGGGCCTGCTGAGTCTATTCCTGGGTGTTGGCCCTCGGACCCAGGGTTTTCTCGTTTAAAGGACAGCTCTGGATGGTGTGACCTGACTTGTGGCAGCGGTGGCAGACAGGGTCCCTCTGTGGACGGCGTTGGTCGCTGATCCTCCCAGGGGGTGGCGTTGTCCTCTTACTCCTTCTCATCCAGGGGACATCCTCTGGGCTATCGGCTAGCAGGATCCTTTCTTCCTCCTCGGGCTCCGTCCGCAGCTGCAGGGCACTCAATACAGTGGTCAAGGTTTTGCTGAACTGACGCACTTCAGAGCGCAGGCTGTCCAGCTCACTAGGGGACGTTGCTTGCACCTTGGCTTCAGCAGCCACTGGGGAGAAGGTGGACGCTGCAGGCACTGGGGTGGCCCCACCCTGGTAACATTGGATAGCAGTTGTTTCCAGGGGCTGCAGTCCATTTATAGCCATGTCCTTAAGAGTGTCAAAGGTGGCATCTGGATGATCCAGGGACCACCAACGCACAGTCCTGCTCTCCTCTTGGGACCTCAGTCCCCGGATAAACTGTTCTTTCAGCTTTTTTTTTTCATCATTGAAGCTGGTTGGACTAACCTGTTTCAGAGCCCGCAGAGCCCCTTGTAGACGCCAGGCATAGTCCCGAACACTGTCCTCCGGTCGCTGAGAGCAGTTGTAGAACCTCATCCGGAGGTCTGTCTCAGTACAATTTTCAAAGACAGTCTGTAACTTTTTAAAGATTGCGGACACTGACTCCTGGTCTGCGGCCGACCAGGTTTTTACTTCCCGCTCCGCAGCACCATTCAATTGTCCTAATACAAGAGCGGTTCTTTGCTTGCCTGTCATAGAGTACATGTCCAGTATACCGCATATGTTCCGCTTAAATCCCGACAGGGTATCTGGTTTGCCGCTGTACTGGGGAAGCCACTTCGCTCCAGGGATGTACGGTAGGGCCATGGGTATGACAGGGGCTACAGGCCTTGCTGGTGGAGCGGCTTGTTCGGCCTGCTCGGCGTTGGGCGCGGGTTGAGCATCAGGGCGGTTAACCGGTATTCCGGCGTTGTGCTGTTCCTCGGACATCCTGGCGCCCCCCTAGCGAACCGTGGCCTACCTTCTTTTCTTTTCTTCTGGTAGGCCGCAGCTCCGCAGGTGACGGTCTTCTTCAGGACCTTGCGTCGCTTTCGTCCTACGTCAGAGCGTTCAGCGACGCTGTTTCCAGGACCTGGCGCTTCCTCGTTTGACGTCAAGGCGTGGGGCGTGTCCGGGGCTTCGCGCACTTTTGCAGGTATGCCTTTCAGTTTCCCGTGGTTACGCCCTTCTTCCCGCCCGGCGGCCCAACATTGGTGGCAATCTTCACCACAGTCAAATACTCAGTTTTTGATTAAAGGCGCACAGTACCCGGTGGCAGCGGGCACAACGCTCCGTCATTGCAGCGGGCACGGAATCCTGTTCGTGACGCCAGGAAAGAGATGACGCGCCCAGGGGATGGGAAGGACTCGGCGCTCGGGCCTTGTTGTTAGTTTTGGGGATGTCGCGGTAGTCGGCTCCTGGGCCCGTACCCTGGGCCTCTCTTTAAAAGAGTGGATAATTATGTGAAAGTTTGTGACGCCACCTGTGGTGTCTGGTGAGGTTCACCAGCGCTGCGGCAGCCCACTGAGGCTGGTGTAAAGGCAGCTTGGGTGGTATAGCTCCCCACAGGTGGAGCTAGGCCTCAGGGCAGCGTGGATGTAGGGATGCAGGACAGGGGGAACCCAGCCGGGTCTGATGAAGGATAGGCAAACACACAGTTTACTTCAGTACCTTTTACTGATGGAAGTTCAGGCACATTGCGGAGCACTGTAGGGTGAAGGGTGCATATCAGGATTCTCCCCAGTGAGTGGGTATAGGGCCTCCTGTTTCTTGCCTTTGTGTAGTAAGTTTCTGATCTGCCTGGAGCTAGGCCTAACTTTGTCTCTGTCCTGAATCGGCTGACTTTGTGGTAGGGCCTTCTCTTGGAGTACACGCTCCCAGCTTGCGGGGCCTCCGTGACTCCTGGCTCTGGTACGTATCAGCTCTTGGGTGATCCTGGGACCTGAAGCCTTCCAGGGGTCTCCGGTTGTCTCTACAGGGGAATATACGGCCCTGTAGACGCGGACCCAGTGTCCGGTATATGTTTTCTGGGGTGAGCTTGTACAGCTCCTCTGCCCCCAATGCTACTCACTCCTCTAGCCTTCAGCCGCGCTCAAGGCCCTGACTAGGCTATACACACTAACGGCAGCTTGCCGCGCTTCACCGCTCTTATGGCGTCGGCACGCCTTGGGCTCTTACTGAGCTCCCTGAGTCTAGCTTGCAGGAGCCTCATGCTCCACTGCTGAACTATTAGCTGTGTTCCCTAGACTGAGCTCCACTGCAGGCTGACCTCGCTCAGGCTCATCTACTGCAGGAACTCTCTCACAGACTAGACTAGACTGAACTGCCTAGCTCCACCTTCCCTTTTTATATCCCTAACGGGCTCCCTCTGGTGGTCTGAGGTGGAAGGTGGAGGTGTATGTATGCTATGAGGGCCTCTTGTGGAGGAATCCGTCCATGCACCCCTCTAGGATCTGTGGCACTCATGCGCAGCAGGGGCGTCACACATGTGTCTGTGTTTGAACCCTTCAGCCTGTGCTTTGTGGTCGGCTTCCCTGTCTGCCGAGCGACAGCTGATACAAGTTTTCTTTGGGTGTTTAGTTTCTGTTACCCTACAAAGACTTAAGCAAGGATAATGGGTGTTTTCATTTACTCATTTGTCTGCCCTATCACCTTTTGGGTGAGGCTTTATATACTTTCTCCCTGCTGGTATTTCCTGCTGGTGATAGTCCAGCCATACTGCTGTATTTTAAGTCAGTCAGTGAAAGACCAGCTAGAGTTTATCCATCTGCTGTTTATGTTCTTTACCCTGCACCTATCTTCTGTTTTCTTTTAGAAAGTAGGCGACATATTCTCTAGCAGGAGGTACTTAATCCTTTATTTTGTATTTTGTGGTTAGTTTTACTCATTCTGGATCTCTTTCTATTTCAGCATGCTTTCCCTTCTGTAGGTAATTTGCACTATGTTCTGTCCTCTGGTTCTTTAGGAGGAACATGAAGCGCTCAACGACCTTTCAGACAGCATAGGTCAGAGTGATTAGGGCTATCTCAGCTCACGCAGAAACCACTAGGGATTGCGAGGTCAGGATCTCTAGACTGTACAGGAACTGGCAGGGTCAGTTTCAGTTTAGTGTCTTACCTATTGTCCCAAGTGAGTTGCTACACTATCATAACAATCAACATCTGAATGAGGCCTAGAAACGATCTCAATGATGTCATACCCAACTAAGAACTAAGGCTGCTATGTTCACATCACGTTTTAGGCAGAGAGGCAGATAGTGCCGAAAATGAGGTGATACAGCACACATAAAGCCAGTACAGCAAGGTATTACAGCAGAAAACTGGTGTAAAATACTTTGAATAGTTGCATTTTTTTGTGCAATATGGAATTTTGCAAAAATGTTGTGAATTTTGACGTTTTCAAGCTAGCTTGAAACCGCTCCACCAACTGGATGGAGCTGGGAAGTAGTCACGACCAGCTGTGGCAACACACACTTGTCAAAGTCAGCAAATCTGCTGGCTACAGTGTCAATGATAGGAGTAACATTTCTGGAAAGTCATCCAGAGGTGCACGCCAGTGATGAGATGTGCTTAATTCATTAAGTGGCATATGCAGAGTTGCTTTGGACTCTAGTCTATAAATATAATTATCTTATCCCGTCTGTCTGTCTGTCTGTCTATCTGTCTGTCTGTCTGTCCAGGAAATCCTGCGTCGCTCATTGGTCCGGCAGCGGCCAATCAGCGCCGCGGGATTTCTGAAAAAAGATGGCGGCCGTTAGCGGCTCATCTGCGGGACGGAGCTCAGTGGCGGCGCGAGGCGCTCATCTCCCGGCCGGTACCAGCAGAAGGACCTCGACCGCCGGACACATCTGCGGGACGGAGATGCAGCCGGGAGATGACCGGCGCGAGGCGCTCATCTCCCGGCCGGTAGCAGCGGAAGGACCGCCGGCGTCGCTGACCTCCATGCGGAAGGGAGGACCGGGGAGCTGCGCTGCGGGTCAGGATACTTCTGCTGCGAGCGCCCGCTCATGTCCCGGGTTCTCGCTGCGGAAGTACCCGCACAGGCAGCGCCGCTCCCCGGTCCTCACCAAGACGATTCGATGATTGGTCGCGCTCTTTGGACCCGACCAATCACTGATCTTGCCGCAAAAGTTAAACACTACTTTGCTGATTGGTCGCGGACGCTGCCCGCGACCAATCACCGATTTGGGCGCCAAATTTAAATATCACCCGCGACCAATCACCGATCTTGGCTCCACATTTAAACACCGCTGTGCTGATTGGTCACACAAATGTCCGGACCTTTGTAACACCATGCAGATACTATGGGGACATCAGCGGCTAGGGTGTCGAGGGAGGACCGGGGAGCGGTGCTGCGGGTCGGGATACTTCTGCTGCGAGCAGTCGCTCATCTCCCGGCTTCTCGCAGCAGAAGAAGCCGCACAGGCAGCGGCGCTCCCCGGTCCTCACTAATACGATTCTGCTCTCCGACTAATCAGTGATCTTGGCGCTAAAGTTAAACACCGCTCTGCTGATTGGTCGCGGCCACTGCCCGCGACCAATCACCGATTTGGGCGCCACATTTAAATAGCGGCCGCGACCAATCACCGATCTTGCCACCACATTTAAACACTACTGTGATGATTGGTCGCGGACGCCAGCCGCGACCAATCAGCGAGCTTGGCACCAAATTTAAACCACGCTCTGCTGATTGGTCGCGGTTGCCGGCCGAGATCAATCAGCAGTGTTGGCGCCAAATTTAAACACCGCTCTGCTAATTTGTCGCGGTCGCCGTCTGCGACCAATCAGCAGTATTGGCGCCAAATTTAAACCCCGCTCTGCTGATTGGTCGCGGTTGGCAACTGCGACTAATCAACATTATTGGCGACAAATTTAATCCCCGCTCTGCTGATTGGTCGCGGTTGCCGGCCGCGACGAATCAGTAGTATTGGCGCCAAATTTAAACCCCGCTCTGCTGATTGGCCGCGGTTGCCGGCCGACATCAATCAGAAGTATTGGCGCCAAATTTAAACACCGCTCTGCTGATTAGTCGCGGTCGCCGTCTGCGACCAATCAGCAGTATTGTCACCAAATTTAAACCCCGCTCTGGTGATTGGTCTCGGTTGCCGGCCATGACCAATCAGCAGTATTGGCGCCAAATTTAAACCCCGCTCTGCTGATTGGTCGCGGTTGCCAGCCGCGACCAATCAGTGATTTTGGCGCCAAATTTAAACACCGCTCTGCTGATTGGTCGCGGCCGGCGATTGCCACCAATCAGCGATTTTGGCGCCAAATTTAAACCCCGCTCTGCTGATTGGTCGCGGTTGCCAGCCGCGACTAATCAGCATCGTTGGCGCCAAATTGCCGGCCGCGACTAATCAGCATTATTGCCGCCAAATTTAAACACCGCTCTGCTGAATGGTCGCGGCCGTGACCAATCACCATTATTGCCGCAAAATTTAAACCCCGCTCCGCTGATTGGTCACGTTCGCTGGCCGCGACCAATCAGCATTATTGGCGCAAAATTTAAACCCCGCTCTGCTGATTAGTCGCGACGGCCGGCCGTGACCAATCAGCGATATAGTCGCCAAATTTCAACACCGCTTTGCTGATTGGTCGCAGTTGCCGGCCGCGACCAATCAGCGATTTTGGCGCCAAATTTAAACACCGCTCTGCTGATTGGTCGCGTTCGCTGGTCGTGATCAATCAGCATTATTGGCGCCAAATTTAAACCCCGCTCTGTTGATTAGTCGCGACCGCCGGCCGTGACCAATCTGCGATATAGGCGCCAAATTTTAACACCGCTTTGCTGATTGGTCGCGGTTGCCGGCCTCGAGCAATCAGCGATTTTGGCACCAAATGTAAACACCGCTCTGCTGCTTGCGCCCGGTCGGCCGTATACCTATTCTAGAATACCCAATGCATTAGAATCGGGCCACCATCTAGTATTCTATATATACATATACATATGTCTTGATAAGGCTAAGGCTGCATTCACACATCTGTGTGTCACGATCTGTGATTCAAGGACTGGTTGCGAGTCTCCCAACCCAAAGTCAACAGCTTCATAGACATATATGAAAATGTCAAGTTCACTGCAGGAGACCCATGGCCAGTCCATATATGGCTGTCCAAGCTTGGACCGCATCAAACAGATGTGTGAATCCAGTCTTAGCTTGATTCAAAAAGTTGCCATTTCTGCATTGTTATTGTGCAAATAGGAGCAAGCATTTTAATGATGAATGCAAAAGTTATAGCTATAGAGACTTGTAGTTTAACTTGTTTTAGTTTCCTTGTATTATAGAAAGAAAATGTAACATTTACAATACATTTCCAAGAGATGAGTAAATGAACACTGAACTTTTCTCTCAGCTTTTTCTAGCATCTAAAAAAACTACACATAACTGCCAGAGAATATTTTTCTTTGTGATTTGGTTTTCTTTCTTAAGGCTGTGTGCCCACGATGCGTTTTTAATGCGTTTCTGCAGCGTTTTTGCAGCTGCGGAAACGCACTAAAAACGCATGGTAGAAGGACAGCAATGTTCCCCAATGATAATCTGCATGTGCTGTGCACATGCTGCGGAAATTTCCGCTGCGGATTATCATTGCGGAAAAAAACGCAACACTACCAATTATTTTGCGGAAGTGCTGCGTTTTCGCCGCCATTGACTTGCATTAGAACACACCAATTCCGCAAGACTGCATCTGTACTTGCGTAATTGGAGCGTTCTAATGTGCGGATGGTACCCGGGTCTAGAGGAGAGGAGACTCTCCTCCGGACCCAGGTACCATTAAAAAATCTGTAAAAAAAGAATAAACTAAAAAATAAATGTATATTTACCTTCCGGCGGCCCGCGCTGCGCTCCTCCTTGCTTCCTGGCACTTCGCGGTGGATTGAAGGACCTGCGATGACGTCGGCAGGTCTTTCAATCCAACGCTGCCGGCAAGGGAGAACGGAGTGAGCAGGACACCGGGGGCCATCGGAGGGTAAGTATACATTTATTTTTTTATTTTTAACCACTCTCTCGGGTCACACTATATAAATTTATGTAGTGTGACCTAGCTGTCACAAGCACTTTCCAAGTGATGCTAATCGCTTGGAAAGCGCTTGTCAAGGCGCATGCGGAAATGTCAGTGAATAACGCTCCATTTCCGCATGTCCTTGGCAGGAAAACGCATGTACAATCCGCATGTACAATTCGCCTGCGTTTTTTTCTGCTAGGGAGATGCAGAAACGCTCAGGAAAATATCCTGAGTATTTCTGCATCATGGGCACATAGCCTTAAAGGGAATCTGTCTCCACATTTGACATATCTAAACTATTAATATGTGCATATATATTTTATAGACGACTGAAACAAGTCCTACCTGTATGCCTCATATCAGATGCCTTGTTGAAAAATCACCTTTTATCACTTTATGTAAATGACCTCTTCCAGGCTATGGGGAGGGCGCTGTCTGGAAGATAACTCTGCCTCCAGAGATACATGAAGGGGAGTTACCAGTGTGATGTGTAATGACCGTTCTCTGATCTCCTGATCTGATGCAGAGCTGTGTGTGATTATACCTGACACATCTGGAGGTTCCTCCCAGCTTCCATCTCACAGGCAGACAGGGTATAATATTGTTACTATACAGCAGTTACTGTTCTGTATTAGTTACTCGTCTAACACTGGTAATTCCCCCTTCATATTTAAACATCTGCATTATTTTTGAAACATAATTTAGAAGGGTTAAACCTTTATCATCTATTTCTCATTTTGTCAACAAAATTTACAAAACCGTTTTTTTTTTGGGGCCACATCACATCACAATTGAAGTGACTTTGAGGGGCCAAATACTCAAAGTGACACCATTTTAAAAACTGGACCCCTCAAAGTGCTGAAAACCACATTCACAAAGTTTATTAACCCTTTAGGCGCTTCACAGGAATTAAAGCAATGTGGAAGAAAAAAATGAACATATTAATTTTTCCCATAAAAATGTTCATTTAGCTCCAAAGTTTGCATTTTTACAAGGGTAACAAGAGAGCATGAACCAATTTGTTGTGTAATTTCTCCTGAGTACGCCGATACCCCAAATGTAAAGGAAAACTGCTGCATGGACGCATGGCAGAGTCCAGAATGGAAGAGCACCATTTGACTTTTGGAGCGCAAAATTGGCTGAAATAGATAGCGGATGCCATGTCGCATTTGCAGAGCCCCTGATGTGCCTAATTAGTGGAAATGCCCCACAAATTACCCCATATTGGAAACTACACCCCTCCAAGAATTTATCTAGAGATGTGGAGAGCACTTTGAATCCACAGGTGCTTCACAGAATTTTATAATGTTGGCCGTGAAAATGTAAAAATACATTTTTCCCACAAACATGTTCCTTTTGCCCCAAATTTTTCATTTTCACATGGGTAACCGGAGAACATGGACAACACAATTTATTGTGCAATTTCTCCTGAGTACTCTGATACTCCATATGTGGTGGGAAACTACTGGTTAGGAGCACAGCAGGGCTCAGAACGGAAGACGCACCATTTGAAGTTTGGAGCACAAAACTGATTGAAATAGATAGCGGACACCATATCGTGTTTGCAGAACCTCTGATGTGCCTAAACAGTGGAAACCCTCCATAAGTGACCCCATTTTGGACACTACACCCCTCAAGGAACTTTTCTAGATGTGTGGTGAGCACCTTGAAAACAGATGTGCTTCACAGAATTTTATAATGTTGAGCCGTGAAAATTAAAAAAATTAATTTTTCATTTTCACAAGGGTAACAGGAGAAAATAGAACATACAATCTGTTGTGCAATTTGTCTTGAGTACACCGATACCCCATATGTGGTGGAAAACTACTGTTTGGGCACATGGCAAAGTTCAGAAAGGAGGGAGTGCAATTGAATTCTGGAGCGCAATTTTAGCTGGAACCGATTGAGGACTCCATGTCACATTTAAAGAGCCCCTGACATGCCAAAACAGCAGAATCCCCCACAACTGACCCCATATTGGAAACTACACCTTTTGAGGAATTCATCTAGGGGTGTAGAGAGCATTTTTCACCATCAGGCGATTTAACATTAGGCTGGGTAAAAGGAAAATTTAATTTTTTTCCACTAAAATGTTACTTTGGCCCCAAGTTTTCAATTTTCAAAAGGGATAATAGGAGAAATGGACCACAAAATGTGTTATGCAATACCCCATATCTGGTTGAAAGCTACTTTTGAGGCATAGTGCAAGGCTCAGAAGGGAAGGAGCACCATATTGTGCACATTTTCTGGAATGGTTTGATGGTGCCATGTCACATTTGCAGAGCCCCTGAGGTGCCTTAACAGCAAAACCCCCCATAAGTGACCTTATTTTACAAACTACACCTCTCAATGAATTCATCTAGAGGTGCAGTTATCATATTGACACCACATGTGTGTCACAGAATTTTATACCCTTGGGCGGTGAAGAAAAAATAATTACAGTTTTACTGCAAAAAAATTGTTTTAGCCCCAGATTTTACATTTTCACAAGGGGAAATGGGCAAAAATGGTACCAAAATTTGTCACACAATTTCTTCTGAATGTGGCAATACCCCATATGTGTCTTTACAGTAGTGCTTAGCCACACGGTGAGACTCGGGAAGGAAGGAGAGCTATTTGCCTCTAGGAGAACAAATTTTTGTACAATAGTTTGCGGACTCCATATACAAAGACCTTAAGTGCCAGAAAAGCAGAGTCCCCTTTCCGGTGACCCCATTTTGGAAACTACACCCCTCTGGGATTATATCTACAGGTTTAGTGACGATTTTGACATGGTTATCCTTCCACTACCCTAAAAATAAATTTGAATACATGAGTGCACAAATTACCCCCATTGAAATGCCTTTTAATTGATGTTAAAATGTAAAGGATCCCCAAACAGAAAAAAATTGTGAGTGAGGAAATGTAACAATGGTAGAACAAATGTATTACATGCATCAAATTGGATGCCTTTCGTGCCCCAAAATATTTTATTCCTGTGAGTTCTACAGATGAATGAATCTTTTGAATTCAAATTCTTCCACTTAGCCAAATTTTCCCGGAAAATTCCATTTGCGGTGACTAAATTAGTGCAAATTTTAATACTGGACAGCTTGTAATTGCTCATAAAATATACGTGGGGGATAGGAGAGAGAAATAATCTTGCTGACCATAAGAGTTTACACTTCACAGGCAATAAAGAAAGAGAGATAGGACCCCGCTGACCATAGCATCTTACAATTTACAGGCAAGGGAAAGAGACCCTGCTCAACTTACACTTCACAGGTGAGAGAGCAGACTCTGTTGGCCATAAGTGCTTACACTCTACTGGAGAGAAACTTCACCAGTGACTCTAGAGATGGAAAATGACTCTGCCATACAAAATGTACTTCACTGGGAACCACTGATCTGTGATGGCCCAGGTACTGACCACCACTTTACAATGTATGATAATCCATAAAATGTCATTGCTGTAGGGCATCATGGGGAGCCCCGCATGTCAATGCAAAATGACGTTTGCTTCTTTTTTTTTGTTTGCTGGTCCCCCCCATCTCCTTTCCTTCCAATTGTTTTTCTTTCTTCTTCTATGCATTCCTCTAGCACACACATAATAATTTGGTTCATGTAAGAGCTTTTAATAAGAACCATCAACTTTCTTATTGTTGAATGGAATTGGAAAGTTCTGTTTTTGTTGTTAAAATCCAATAAAAAAAGTAAACTTAAAAAATGATGTTTGCCTGCTCTCTGATGCTTCAGCAGTGTGAGAAATGTTGCCAGGAAGGAAAGGATTTATTTTTGGCCAACTGTGAATCTAATTTCAAAATGTTTGAATTTGTATGAAACTGTAAATTTCAGGAAATTCAACTTGAACTCATTATTCTGCCAATTGATCCGCTCATCTCTAGTGAGTAGCAAATTACAATTCATATTGGTGTACAGAGCTTCAACTTATAGTTATGGCTATAATGAGTGAAATATGAATTTCTTGAAGTTTTGCGACAGTGTCCTTCATACAAATGCAATAGCAATGTAGTGGCAAGGTAAAATCTCACTCACATAAGTGAATATTCCTTGTGTAAGGCAATCAATGCCTGATACTGTATGCCTGCCAGGGACAGGACACTTCTGTTTATGAATTTTAGGCAACACATTAAAGGTTGCAATAGTGAGATTAACCCCTTTCTGTCCTCGTCAGTAATAGTACGTAGCTGCGCCCTGGGCCTAATGGACCAGCTACATACTATTACACCTGCTGCGATTGCACCTGCACACAAGCGGTGCGGGGCGATCACCGCCGGGTGTCAGTTGATTGTCACAGCTAACACCCAGTGCTATGTGCCAGAAGCGGTCATGCTGCTGGCACATTAACCCCCGCAATGCTGCAATCTAAGTCGATCGCAGCATTGCGGGGACAAGGGGAGATACTTACCTCCTCTCCGGCGTCCCGCGGTGTCTGCATGTCGTCATGACAACATCCAGGTCACCAGACAGCGGGAAGTTACTTTGGTCATGCGCATTGCATGACCAAAGTAACTTCTCCCTGTGCAGCGCTGACAGGCTGCATGGCATATGGAGCTGCTGCTCTCTATGCTATACAGCCGATCAGGCTGCAAAACGTAAAAGTCCCATAGTGGGACAAAGTATAAAAGTAAAAAAAGTGCCAGAAAGTGAAAAAAAAAAAAATTGTAAAAATATATATAAAAAAAGAAAAAAATACTCCCCAAAAAATAAAAATATATTGTACCCATAATATTTATTTATTCTTAAAAAAAAAAGAAACCAATAAAAGTACACATATTTGGTATCGCCGCGCCCGGAACAACCTGACCTATAAAACTGTCCCACTAGTAGTGTTGAGCGATACCTTCCGATATCGGGAAATATCGGATCGGATTGGATCGGACCGATACCGAAAAAGTATCGGATATCGCCGATTCCGATACCGGAAACCAATGCAAGTCAATGGGACAGAAATATCGGAATGAAAATAAACCCTTTCTTTCCTTGTAGGTTAATTCTACATGAAGGAAAACAACTAAGAATAATGTAGAATGTATTGGGGGAGGTGGGGGAGACAATAAAGGCATAGAGGTTTAGCCCAATCAAATGGAATAGCAGGAATTAATATTTTTTTTAAGACGTTCTGAGTTACGGAAATATTGACTATGTTAAGTATTTTTATATTTTGTCAGATATTTATGTTTCACTACTTCCATGCTCTTCACCTTCTTTTTTACTTCTCCCACACTTTCTCCTTCATCATCCTCAGCATCTTTTTCATCCACTTCTTCTTCACCTTCTTCATCTTCTTCTTCTTCACCTTCTTTGTATTATTCTTTTTTTTTACATTCTTCATATTCTACTTCTTCATCTTCTTCATCTTCTTCTTCTTCATCATATTCTTATTTGTGGCAGGCATTCCTGTAGTTGTTATCTATAAAAGGTTGGACATTACACCTTTCGTTCTGCCCGTCACAAAAGATTTACAACAGGATTTGTCCGCGTTCAGTTTGGCCTGCAGCAGCAGGTCTTTTCCAGGGGCACCAAGAGGAGGAACGGACTCACCCCCATACACTGCTTAGTCATCTTCTGCTTATAATTTAGATATTATCTTTTGCTCTGATTTTTAGTCTTATGCTTAATGTTCTTCCGCTTTTTGTTCTGCAGCTTCTTGTATTTCTGCTTCTTGGTTTTCTGTCTCTTGTTCTTCTGTATCTTGGTGCTTGTCTTCTCTTCTTTGTCCTCTTGGTCAACTTCTTCAGGGTCATCTTCTTGGTCTTCTTCGGGGTGGTCTTCAGGGTCGTCGTCTTCGGGGGTCCTCGTCTTCGGGGTCGTCGTCTTCTTCGGGTTGGTCTTCTGGGTCCTCGTCTTCGGGGTCCTCGTCTTCTTCGGGGTGGTCTTCAGGGTCCTCGTCTTCTTCGGGGTGGTCTTCAGGGTCCTCGTCTTCAGGGTCGTCGTCTTCGGGGTCCTCATCTTCTTAGGGTTGGTCTTCAGGGTCCTCGTCTTCAGGGTCCTCGTCAGGGAGATCTAGAGTGATTACCAAGAACCATTTCAAAAAGCTTGAACTTGGAAATGTAGCAGAAGGTACAAGAAAGCTGAGGAACTACCGAGGACCAGCTGACGGTACTGGAACCCGGATGGGTAGCAGAAGGTACAAGAGCCAATGGAACTGCCGAAGACCAGCTGACAGTACTGGAACTCGGTTACTAAGCAGGAGGTACCTGTGCCAGAAAGCACTACCAAGGACCAGCAGACGTTGGTGGAACTTGGATACCGAGAAGGAGGCACCTAATCCAAAGGCACTGCCGAGAACCAGCTGCCGGTACTGGAACCCGGATGGTTAGCAGAAGGCACCCATGTAAAAAAAAGTTCAAGGCCGCGAGCCGGCCGCAGTTACCAAAACCCACAGTCCTACAGGGGGTGCTTGTCCTATTGGCACTATGGAACCAGCCTTCATTGCCAGATCCCGCAGCCCACATAGGAGTCACCTAAACTGCAGGCACCATAGAGTCGGCTAACCCGACCGCAACACGACAGGACAAGGCATTGGAGGCAAAGTGACGTTGACACTACCCGGAAACAGCTGGCGTGCTGGAACCAGGCTGGGCAGGAGGGAGTACCCGTGACAAAGTCACTGCCAAGAACCAGCTGACGGTACCGGAACCCGGATGGGTAGTAGAAGGTACAAGAGCAAATGGAACTACCGAGGACCAGCTGACGGTACTGGAACCCGGATGGGTAGCAGAAGGTACAAGAGCCAATGGAACTGCCGAAGACCAGCTGACGGTACTGGAACTCGGTTACTAAGCAGGAGGTACCTGTGCCAGAAAGCACTACCAAGGACCAGCAGACGTTGGTGGAACTTGGATACCGAGAAGGAGGCACCTAATCCAAAGGCACTGCCGAGAACCAGCTGACGGTACTGGAACCCGGATGGGTAGCAGAAGGTACCCATGTAAAAAAAAGTTCAAGGCCGCGAGCCGTCCGCAGTTACCAAAACCCACAGTCCTACAGGGGGTGCTTGTCCAATTGGCACTATGGAACCAGCCTGCATTGCCAGATCCCGCAGCCCACATAGGAGTCAACTAAACTGCAGGCACCATAGAGTCGGCTAACCCGACCGCAACACGACAGGACAACGCATTGGAGGCAAAGTGACGTTGACACTACCCGGAAACAGCTGGCGTGCTGGAACCAGGCTGGGCAGGAGGGAGTACCCGTGCCAAAGTCACTGCCGAGAACCAGCTGACGGTACTGGAAGCCGGATGGGTAGTAGAAGGTACAAGAGCAAATGGAACTACCGAGGACCAGCTGACGGTACTGGAACCCGGATGGGTAGCAGAAGGTACAAGAGCCAATGGAACTGCCGAAGACCAGCTGACGGTACTGGAACTCGGTTACTAAGCAGGAGGTACCTGTGCCAGAAAGCACTACCAAGGACCAGCAGACGTTGGTGGAACTTGGATACCGAGAAGGAGGCACCTAATCCAAAGGCACTGCCGAGAACCAGCTGACGGTACTGGAACCCGGATGGGTAGCAGAAGGTACCCATGAAAAAAAAAGTTCAAGGCCACGAGCCGGCCGCAGTTACCAAAACCCACAGTCCTACAGGGGGTGCTTGTCCTATTGGCACTATGGAACCAGCCTTCATTGCCAGATCCCGCAGCCCACATAGGAGTCACCTAAACTGCAGGCACCATAGAGTCGGCTAACACGACCGCAACACGACAGGACAACGCATTGGAGGCAAAGTGACGTTGACACTACCCGGAAACAGCTGGCGTGCTGGAACCAGGCTGGGCAGGAGGGAGTACCCGTGCCAAAGTCACTGCCGAGAACCAGCTGAGGGTACTGGAACCCGAATGGGTAGTAGAAGGTACAAGAGCAAATGGAACTACTGAGGACCAGCTGACGGTACTGGAACCCGGATGGGTAGCAGAAGGTACAAGAGCCAATGGAACTGCCGAAGACCAGCTGACGGTACTGGAACTCGGTTACTAAGCAGGAGGTACCTGTGCCAGAAAGCACTACCAAGGACCAGCAGACGTTGGTGGAACTTGGATACCGAGAAGGAGGCACCTAATCCAAAGGCACTGCCGAGAACCAGCTGACGGTACTGGAACCTGGATGGATAGCAGAAGGTACCCATGTAAAAAAAAGTTCAAGGCCGCGAGCCGGCCGCAGTTACCAAAACCCACAGTCCTACAGGGGGTGCTTGTCCTATTGGCACTATGGAACCAGCCTTCATTGCCAGATCCCGCAGCCCACATAGGAGTCACCTAAACTGCAGGCACCATAGAGTCGGCTAACCCGACCGCAACACGACAGGACAACGCATTGGAGGCAAAGTGACATTGACACTACCAGGAAACAGCTGGCGTGCTGGAACCAGGCTGGGCAGGAGGGAGTACCCGTGCAAAAGTCACTGCCGAGAACCAGCTGACGGTACTGGAACCCGGATGGGTAGTAGAAGGTACAAGAGCAAATGGAACTACCGAGAACCAGCTGGCGGTGCTGGAACCCAGGGTAAATACTAAAAACAGAGTGGAGCCAGAGGTGTAATTGGAGCAAGTTTTAAATCCGTAGTACAGTGGATGTGGACAAAGCAGGAGAATTTGACGGACACACAGCTGGGGATCAGCTGACGTTACTGAACCCCAATAACACTGGAGCAAGCGTTGACTGTGCAGACGGCACTTCTGAGCAGCAACTAGCGGTATTGAAGCCCAGGGTAAATACTAAAAACAGAGGAGCCAGAGGTGTATTTGGAGGAGGTTTTAAATCCGTAGTACAGTGGATGTGGACAGAGCAGGAGAATTTGCCGGACACACAGCTGGGGATCAGCTGACGTTACTGAACCCCAATAACACTGGAGCAAGCGTTGACTGTGCAGACGGCACTTCTGAGCAGCAACTAGCGGTATTGGATCCCAGGGTAAATACTAAAAACAGAGGAGCCAGAGGTGTATTTGGAGCAACTTTAAAATCTGTAGTAGTAAGAATGTGGACAGAGCAGGAGAAATTGCCGTCCGCACAGCAGGGGAACAGCTGACGTTACTGAACCCCAATAACACGGCAGCAAGTGTTGACTGTGCAGACGGCACTTCCGAGCGCCAACTGGCGGTGTTGGAGCTCAGGGATAATACTGAAAACAGAGGAGCCAGAGGTGTAATTGGAGCAACTTTAAAATCTGTAGTAGTGAGAATGTGGACAGAGCAGGAGAAATTGCCGTCCGCACAGCAGGGGAACAGCTGACGTTACTGAACCCCAATAACACGGCAGCAAGTGTTGACTGTGCAGACGGCACTTCCGAGCGCCAACTGGCGGTGTTGGAGCTCAGGGATAATACTGAAAACAGAGGAGCCAGAGGTGTAATTGGAGCAACTTTAAAATCTGTAGTAGTGAGAATGTGGACAGAGCAGGAGAAATTGCCGTCCGCACAGCAGGGGAACAGCTGACGTTACTGAACCCCAATAACACGGCAGCAAGTGTTGACTGTGCAGACGGCACTTCCGAGCGCCAACTGGCGGTGTTGGAGCTCAGGGATAATACTGAAAACAGAGGAGCCAGAGGTGTAATTGGAGCAACTTTAAAATCTGTAGTAGTGAGAATGTGGACAGAGCAGGAGAAATTGCCGTCCGCACAGCAGGGGAACAGCTGACGTTACTGAACCCCAATAACACGGCAGCAAGTGTTGACTGTGCAGACGGCACTTCCGAGCGCCAACTGGCGGTGTTGGAGCTCAGGGATAATACTGAAAACAGAGGAGCCAGAGGTGTAATTGGAGCAACTTTAAAATCTGTAGTAGTGAGAATGTGGACAGAGCAGGAGAAATTGCCGTCCGCACAGCAGGGGAACAGCTGACGTTACTGAACCCCAATAACACGGCAGCAAGTGTTGGCTGTGCAGACGGCACTTCCGAGCGCCAACTGGCGGTGTTGGAGCTCAGGGATAATACTGAAAACAGAGGAGCCAGAGGTGTAATTGGAGCAACTTTAAAATCTGTAGTAGTGAGAATGTG
The DNA here is from genome assembly GCF_046119375.1 of Phyllobates terribilis. Classification (NCBI taxonomy): domain Eukaryota; kingdom Metazoa; phylum Chordata; class Amphibia; order Anura; family Dendrobatidae; genus Phyllobates; species Phyllobates terribilis. The sequence continues at coordinate 49,846,149 of NW_027362769.1, forward strand.
GACAGAGCAGGAGAAATTGCCGTCCGCACAGCAGGGGAACACTGACGTTACTGAACCCCAATGACACGGCAGCAAGTGTTGACTGTGCAGACGACACTTCCGAGCGCCAACTGGCGGTGTTGGAGCTCAGGGATAATACTGAAAACAGAGGAGCCAGAGGTGTAATTGGAGCAACTTTAAAATCTGTAGTAGTGAGAATGTGGACAGAGCAGGAGAAATTGCCGTCCGCACAGCAGGGGAACAGCTGACGTTACTGAATCCCAATAACACGGCAGCAAGTGTTGACTGTGCAGACGGCACTTCCAAGCGCCAACTGGCGGTGTTGGAGCTCAGGGATTACAGTTCAGGTGGTAGAAACATGAACACAACAGGAGACCTGGATACTGTTGCCAACCAATTATTTATTCTGGAAGAGGACTGGCAAATTCATGAGAGATCCAGGCCTTGTTCATTTTGAGAAAAGTAAGCCGGTCAACGTTATCGGAGGATAGTCGCATGCGACGGTCTGTTAGTACACCACCTGCGGCACTAAAGACGCGTTCCGATAATACACTAGCAGCAGGGCAAGCTAGCACCTCCAATGCATACTGACTAAGCTCTGGCCATGTATCCAGCTTACAGACCCAAAACTTGAAGGGAGAAGAGCCGTCTGGGAGTACACTAAGAGGGCAAGACATGTAGTCTGTCACCATCTGACGGAAACGTTGCCTCCTGCTGACTGGAGCCGTCTGTGATGGTGTAGACATTTGTGGCGGCGGGGACACAAAACTTTGCCACATTTCGGCCATACTGGTCTTGCCTTGTGCTGAGGCGCTGCTTCTGCTCCCTCTTTGTGCAGAGCTTCCTCCACTGCCTCGACGCACTGAGCTGCTTTGTAAAGCACTAGCAGCACTGCTCTCGGTTGGAATGGAGAACATGATGGAATGCACCAGTGAGTCTTGGTACTCCCGCATTTTACGCTCCCGGTTCAACGGTGTTATGAGGCTTTGTAAGTTGTCCCGGTAGCGAGGATCTAGGAGGGTGGACACCCAATAATCAGCCGTGTTGAGAATGTGGGCGATGCGGCGGTCGTTTCTCAGGCACTGCAGCATGAAATCAACCATGTGCTGCAGACTGCCAACTGGCCAAGAAATGCTGTCCCCTGCTTGAGGCGTGATCTCTGCCTGCTCTGCATCACCCCACCCTCGCTCTAGATCAGGGGTCTCAAACTCGGCTGGGTATATGGGCCGCACATGGAAAAAATTTGAATTTGGGGGGCCGCATTCTTTGTTCAATGTGACATTTTTAGTGATACCATTTTTTTTGTATACACCTTTTGAACATTTTTGCCGTGTTTATTTTTTTATGGCTTGGGTCGTTATGGATGTGGCGATAATAAACGTGCACTTTTTTGTGTTTACTTTAGTTTACATATAAAACAGCATTTTTAGTGCCCAATATTTTTTCATGCTTTATTTTATTTTTTATTTTTTTTACAATTTTATTTCCCCCAATTGGCCACATACAGTAATATTGTCTTACAATTAGCATCATATAGTAATAATGGAAAACATCTTGTAGTAATGTTCCCCATCCAAGTCCCCATCTTGTACTAATGTGCCCCATCCAGGTCCCCATCCTGTGGCTATGTGCCCCATCCAGGTCCCCATCCTGTGGCAACGTTCCCCATCCTGGTGCCCATCTTGTACTAATGTGCCTCATCCAGGTCCCCATCTTGGGGCTATGTGCCCCATCCAGGTCCCCATCCTGTGGCAATGTTCCCCATCCAGGTCCCCATCTTGTGGCTATGTGCCCCATCCAGGTCCCCATCTTGTGGCTATGTGCCCCATCCAGGTCCCCATCTTGTGGCTATGTGCCCCATCCAGGTCCCCATGTTGTGGCTCTGGTCCCCATCTTGTGGCTCTGTGCCCCATCCAGGTCCCCATCTTGTGGCTATGTGCCCCATCCAGGTCCACATCTTGAGGCTCTGTGCCCCATCCAGGTCCCCATCCTGTGGCTATGTGCCCCATCCAGGTCCCCTCTTGTGGCTATGTGCCCCATCCAGGTCCCCTCTTGTGGCTATGTGCCCCATCCAGGTCCCCATCTTGTGGCTATGTGCCCCATCCAGGTCCCCATGTTGTGGCTCTGGTCCCCATCTTGTGGCTATGTGCCCCATCCAGGTCCCCTCTTGTGGCTATGTGCCCCATCCAGGTCCCCATCCTGTGGCTATGTGCCCTATCCAGGTCCCCATCCTGTGGCTATGTGCCCCATCCAGGTCCCCTCTTGTGGCTCTGTGCCCCATCCCGGTCCCCATGTTGTGGCTCTGTGCCCCCTGTGCTGTTCTTCACACACATAAAATAGAAAAAAAAAAAGATGATTCTCACCTGTCCTCCGTTCCCTCGGCGTCCTTCCTGGAGATGTGGCCCGCAGGCACCACAGAGTCCGACCCCTTGACGATCCCGACCTCTGATTGGCCAGCGGCTGGCATTGGAAATGCAGTGCTGGGAAACAGTCTCTGTGTGGCAATTCAGCGCTGCTGTCGGCGGCTCCTCCTGGACCAGGTCGGGATCGTCAAGGGGTCTGTGCCTGCGGGCCGCATAAAGCAGCCTCAGGGGCCGCATGCGGCCCGCGGGCCGCGTGTTTGAGACCCCTGCTCTAGATACTGACTACTAGAGCATTGTGTACCTCCCTCCTCTGGACAGATGTCTTCCTCATCCATTGACTCCTCCTCATCCTCCTCACAAAGTGTCCCCTGCCTAGGCCTTTGTGAGGAACCACGTTGCGCAGACTGTAGAGAAGCAGATGGCATTTGTGACTCCTCATCATCCACCTCTTCCAAAACCTCGTCCCTTAGTGCTTGCAGTGTTTTTTCAAGCAGGCAGATAAGGGGGATAGTCATGCTGACTAGTGCATCATCTGCACTCGCCATCCGCGTTGAATAATCGAAGGCACGCAAAACGTGGCAAATGTCCTTCATAGAGGCCCACTCAGTGGTGGTGAAGTGTGAACGGCGCGCACTGCGACTTGTTTGCGCCTGCTGCAGCTGGTACTCCATTACTGCTGCCTGCTGCTCACACAACCTCTCCAACATATGTAACGTTGAATTCCACCTGGTGAGTAGGTCACATATGATGCGATGTTCCGGAAGACGTAATCGGCGCTGCAGAGCTGCAATGCGTGATCTTGCACTGCTGGAACGCCGCAAGTGAGCGCACTCTATGCGGACCTTGTGAAGCAGTGCATCAAGATCCGGATAGTCCCTCAAAAAACTCTGCACGACCAAGTTGAACACATGTGCCAGACATGGGATGTGAGTGAGGTTGCCTAGGCCCAGAGCTGCCACCAGATTTCGGCCATTGTCACACACTACCATGCCTGGCTGGAGATTCGCTGGCACAAACCACACGTCGCTCTGCTGCTTGATGGCATTTCAGAGCTCCTGCGCTGTGTGGCTTCGATTCCCCAAAGAAATTAATTTTAATACGGCCTGTTGACGTTTGGCCACGGCTGTGCTCATATTGGTCACCATAACAGGTAACCTTTCACGGGTCGATGTGGAGGTAGACCGTGACGGCTCCTGCAGCGCTGATTCAGAGGAACTGGAGTATGAGGAGGAGTCAATGTGTACAGACTGGATTCCTGCAATCCTTGGAGTTGGCAGAACACATACAGCGCCACTCTCAATATCTGTACCCCGCTCCACAACATTTACCCAATGGGCAGTGAGGGAAAGGTATCGTCCCTGTCCATGCCTACTGGTCCACGCATCGGTGGTCAGGTGGACCTTGCTACTGACGGCGTTTTGTAGCGCATGTTTAATTTTTCCCTCCACATGATGTTGCAGGACAGGGACGGCTTGCCTGCTGAAATAAAATCGGCTGGGCACGTTGTATTGTGGGACTGCCAATGCCATAAAGTTACGGAATGTGTCAGTCTCCACCAGCCTGAATGATAGCATTTCAAGGGCCAGTAGTTTAGCAATGCCAGCATTCAGAGCCTGTGCTCGGGGGTGGTTTGCCGAGTATGGGCGCCTTTTCTCCCATGCCTGTGCTAACGATGGCTGTAGATTGGCCTGGGAGTGTGAGGATGACTGGGAAAGTGGTGCTGTGGGTGGAATTACACTGTGTCTCTGTACAACAGTGCCAGAGATTCTTCCATGGCGATCCTGTGAGGAAGCCGAACCAGCTGTGTGTGAGCTGGAGGAAGAGGCTACAACACGAGCTGAAGAGGTGGTAGGTGGCGCTGTAGGTTGGCCTAGGTCTTCAGTGTGTTTTTGTAACTCCACCACGTGCTTGGTCCGCACATGTTTCCACATATTTGTGGTATTGAGGTTGCTGACACTTTTCTCTCTTTTCACCTTCTGATTACACAGCTTGCATTTGACAAAGCAAATGTCATCTGCAACTGTGTCAAAAAAGGACCAGGCACTGCAAGTCTTGGGAGCGCCCGCTTTGGATTTTGGAAGAGCCATGCTCCTAATGGGTGCCGAAGTGGAGGCTACAGGCAACCAAGTCTGCCCCCTCCCTCTCCCTCCTTTTTGGGCTGTTCGGGGAATCTCTTCCTCAGAGCTGCTCCCACCACCTTCCTGTCCCTCACGCCATGATGGGTCAAGGACCTCATCATCTACACCACCCTCTTCAAACAACTGCTTCTCCTGGGTAGTCTCGACAGCACAGTACGCACCAGAAAGTGGCACCTGAGTCTCATCATCAGATGCGTACTGAGGTGTGCTGCTGACCATAGGCACTGGCCCACCCGCCTCTTCAGATTCAGAGAGACAAAACGGTTGCGCATCACTGCATACTACCTCTTCTTCAAATTCTCGAATTCTGCTTGGCTGGCCCCCTCTTTCCAAGCCAAGAGATTCAGAGAACAGAAGTAGAGATGGCTCCTGTCCAGGGCTCTCTGACTGCCTGGGCAATTTGGCAGGTGGTGAAGAGACAGATGGGTGCTCTTCAGTGCTCAGGACCTGAGAGGATCTGGAACTAATTGAAGTCGATGCGTTAGCTGCCATCCATCCGACAACGGCTTCAATTTGGTCCTCGCGCAGCAGTGGGGTACGGCTAGCTCCTACAAAGCTGCGCATAAAGGACTGTTCCCTGGTAAAACTGGGGGATGCTGAGTCACTGGTGCCCGCAGCAGGCACAGAATCCCCACGTCCTCTCCCTGCAGGCACAGAATCCTCACGTCCTCTCCCTGCAGAAACTCCACGCCCACGCCCACGCCCACGACCACATGCCTTACTCCCTGCCTTCTTCATCTTGGTAGACTGATAAAGATAGGCAGAAAAGTACTAAGGGCTTAGTGTGCTTATTCCTGAACAGCTGCTAACAGGTATAAGAAACACTAATTTTATAAAGTGTGGACTAGACTTTAATATGAGCTAATGTGGCCTACACAACTGTAAAGTGGAGTGTTTGGTGAACTTTATTTAGGTTTTTTTTGTCACAAAAAGACACTGGATGTGCCTAAAGATGTAATAACGATAGTATCACAAACTTTTTGTAGCTATTACAATGTAGGAAGGTAACCTACAATGCAATAAATGAGGCTGCAAAAAATAGGCTAATACTAATCTGGCTGGGGCTGCAGGGCCCAATGCTGCAGAAAGGCTCCTCTAACTACTCCTATATAGTGTGTTTGGAACCAATTTAGCTGAATACGGATGGAACCACCACACTAATAGGAGAAATCAGGAAAAATTATGAATTGGCAAAAAAGGACAATGTATGAGGCAGTGACACACACTGAGTGCACTACAACCAGACGTGGTTGAAGCACACACTGCAGGGTGAGCTGCACTCACACACCAGACCTTGCAGACAGCGGTGAACAGTACAGATGCAGAGCACTGTGCACTAGCGCTGCAAGACCAAAAAAAATTCTCTATCTACTCCTATATAGTGTGTTTGGAACCAATTTAGCTGAATACGGATGGAACCACCACACTAATAGGAGATATCAGGAAAAATTATGAATTGGCAAAAAAGGACAATGTATGAGGCAGTGACACACACTGAGTGCACTACAATCAGACGTGGTTGAAGCACACACTACAGGGTGAGCTGCACTCACACACCAGACCTTGCAGACAGCGGTGAACAGTACAGATGCAGAGCACTGTGCACTAGCGCTGCAAGACCAAAAAAATTTCTCTATCTACTCCTATATAGTGTGTTTGGAACCAATTTAGCTGAATACGGATGGAACCACCACACTAATAGGAGATATCAGGAAAAATTATGAATTGGCAAAAAAGGACAATGTATAAGGCAGTGACACACACTGAGTGCACTACAACCAGACGTGGTTGAAGCACACACTACAGGGTGAGCTGCACTCACACACCAGACCTTGCAGACAGTGGTGAACAGTACAGATGCAGAGCACTGTGCACTAGCGCTGCAAGACCAAAAAAATTTCTCTATCTACTCCTATATAGTGTGTTTGGAACCAATTTAGCTGAATACGGATGGAACCACCACACTAATAGGAGATATCAGGAAAAATTATGAATTGGCAAAAAAGGACAATGTATGAGGCAGTGACACACACTGAGTGCACTACAACCAGACGTGGTTGAAGCACACACTACAGGGTGAGCTGCACTCACACACAGAGACCTTGCAGAAAGCGGTGAACAGCACAGAAAACTGTGCACTAGCACTGCAAGGCACAGCGATTTATAAAGTAGCTTGGGTAAAGCAGAATAGACCAAATAGGTAGCTAAAACTGTCCCTCAGAACAACAGCGTCCTATCCCTAACTGAATTCACAGCAGAGTGAGCTCAAAATGGCGGCGGCGGCTTTTATAGTGCATCATGACATCATTTCAGCAGCCAATCACAGCCATGCCATTAGTTAAGATGCCTACATGCCTAACAGGATGTGACCACACTTCTTAGGATCCTCATTGGCTGAATAAAATGAAAATGGCTCATTGCATTATGGGAACTTCCGATTCCGGTATACGATATTGCAAAAGTATCGGAATTAAGTATCGGAATTCCGATACCGCGAATATCGGCCGATACCCGATATTTCAGTATCGGAATGCTCAACACTACCCACTAGTTAAGCCCTTTAGTGAGCACGGTAAAAAAAATAAAATAAAAAACGAAGCAAAAACTATGCTTTCTCATCATACCGCCAAACAAAAAATGGAGTAAAACGCGATCAAAAGCCGAATGCAAATAAAAATGTTACCGCTGAAAACCTCATCTTGTTCCACAAAAAACAAGCTGCCATACAGCTCCAACGACTGAAAAATAAAAAAGTTATAGCTCTCAGAATAAAGCGATGCAAAAACAATTCTTTTTTCTATAAAATAGTTTTTATTGCGAAAAAAAGCGCCAAAACATAAAAAAAGATATAAATGTGGTACCGCTGTAAGCATACTGACCCGAAGAATAAAGCTGCATTATCAATTTTACCACACGCGGAACAGCATAAAAAAACTAAAACAATTCTGGAATTGTTGGTTTTAGCTTATTCTGCCTCCAAAAATCAGAATAGAAAGCGATCAGAAAATGTCACGTGGCCAAAAATGGTATAAAAACGTCAACTTGTCCCGCAAAAAACAAGCAATCACATGACTCTGTCGGATGAAATATGGAAAAATTATAGCTCTCAAGATATGGTGATGCAAAAACTATTCTTTGCAAAAAAAAGCGTTTTTTAGTGTGTGACAGCTGTCAAACATAAAAAAAAGATATGAATCTGGCATCACTGTAATCGCACCGACTTGAAGAATAAAGTCGTCTAATCACTTATACCGCACGAGGAACGGCGTAAATAATAAACTCTAGGGTTAGGGTTGTGCTAAGGTTAGGGTTGGGCTAGGGTTAAGGTTGGGCTAGGGTTGTGCTAGGCTTAGAGTTAGGGTTGTGCTAGGGTTAGGATTGGGCTAGGGTAAGGGTTTGGCTAGGATTAGGGCTGTGCTAGGGTTAGGGTTGTTGTAGGGTTAGGGTTGTGCTAGGGTTAGGGTTGGGCTAGCGTTAGGATTGGGCTAGGGTTAGGGGTGGGCTAGGGTTAGGGTTGAACTAGGGTTAGGGCTCGGGTTATAGTAGGGCTAGGTTTAGAGTTGTGCTAGGGTTAGGGTTGGGTTAGGGTTGGGCTAGGATTAGGGCTAGGGTTAGGGTTGGGCTAGGGTTAGGGTTGGGCTAGGGTTGTTCTAGGGCTAGGGTTAGGGTTGGGCTAGGGTTATGTTTGGGCTAGGGTTAGGGTTGGAGTTGGGCAGGGGTTATGGTTGTGCTAGGGTTGGAGTTGTATTAGGATTGGGGTTAGGGTTGTGTTGTGGTTGATATTTTTACAAAAGTAAAGAAAAAAATGATGACAATATGGCAAATAGTGCTGAGTGCTGAAGCGTCGGCGTCTCTGCCCTCTGACGGGCAGAGATACCGATCCCCTCACTGCCACGGTCCTGGTCCGGCATTCTCTGGCTCCTCTGCTGCATCTGCCCGGGGTGCGCGCATCACGCGCAGTTCCCCGGGCACTGTACTTAGGGCGCGTGTGGTCCCTTCCTCTTAAAATGGCCGCGTGTGCCGTCCTAAAGAGTCTCCAGCCAATGGCCGGAGGACTGCCCTTATATAAGGCACCTCCTCCAAAATGGATGTGCCTGTACAAGGTTGTTGTTTGTGTGCTAACACTCTCCAGCCCTCTGGTTGCGGTACCCGCCAGCCTGTCTATCAGCCATGCCCCCCTGCCTGTCTATCAGCCGTGCCCGCCTGACTGTCTATCAGCCGTGCCCGCCTGTCTATCAGCCGTGCCCGCCTGCCTATCAGCGGTGCCCACCTGCCTGTCTATCTGCCGTGCCTGCCTGCTTGTCTACCCGCATCACCTGCCTGTCTACCAGCCGTGCTCATCTGCTGTGCCTGTCGACTTCGGCCATCAGTCCCATGGGAGTTGCCTGCTCTCACACAAGTTCGGTCCCAGAGCGGCACCTGGTTCACCTTCCCGGTCCCTCCTTGGTTCACAGAGTCGACTAAGCTGTCGTGTGGCCATGAGAACTGCTGGCCATCAAATTAGCGCCGGAGGAGTGGCGCTACTTGCTTGAGGGGGCTCAGCACTCGGTGGTCATCTACACTGACCATAAAAACCTCGCTTACTTGCAGACCGCCCAAAGACTAAATCAGTGTCAGGCAAGATGGTCTTTGTTCTTTGCTCATTTCAGCTTCACTCTCCATTACCGCCCGGCAGACAAGAATATTAAAGCTGATGCTCTATCCCGTGCTTTCCTGTCTACCGACCAAGAGGAGGAGCCTCTACACATCATTGACCCCTACAGAATAATGACTGTTGCTCCACTTGACCTATTTCATCTACCTCCTGGTAAGACCTTTGTAGTCGCTCAGGATTGGAAGAGGGTCTTACTCTGGGGTCATTCGTCCAAACTGGCTGGTCATGCCGGCCAAAGGAAGATGCTTCTGCTCATTGCCCGATATTATTGGTGGCCCACCCTGCGCAAGGATGTTGCGGATTTTGTCGTGGCTTGTTCCTCCTGTGCCCGTAACAAGATACCTAGGCACCTCCCAGCTGGTCGTCTTCTTCCTCTCCCCTTGCCTTCTGCTCCTTGGCAACACATTGCTATGGACTTCATCACTGATCTTCCGGTATCTGCCAGTTCTACCGTCATATGGGTGGTCGCTGACCGCTTCTCCAAAATAGCTCACTTCATTCCTTTGCCTGGTCTTCCGTCCACACCTGTGCTGGCTAAGGACTTCATCAGTCACATCTTTTGTCTCCACGGCTTACCCCTCCACATTGTCTCGGACAAAGGAGTTCAGTTCACTCGTCGCTTCTGGAGAGCCACGTGAAAGCTTCTGGATGTCACTTTGGACTTTTCTTCGGCCTATCATCCTCAGTCCAATGGTCAGATGGAACGTATTAATCATATCCTCACCAGTTTTCTTCGGCACTTTGACAACGCTCACCATAGCGATTGGGTAGAACTTCTGCCTTGGGCCGAGTTTTCTTATAACAACCATGTGAGTGAGTCCTCTGCTAAGTCTCCGTTTTTTGTGGTTTATGGTCGACACCCCCGAATTCCATTTCCCGTCTCTTCTTCAGTGGACAATCCTGCCGCGGAGTCTCTTGTCAGTGACTTTTCGGTGATTTGGGAAGACATTAGATCTGCGCTTCTTCAGTCTTACGAGCGGATGAAGATGCATGCTGATAAGAGACGTCTGGATCCGCCTCTATTCTGTCCGGGAGACAAGGTCTGGCTTTCCTCCAAATATGTCCGTCTCAAGATACCATCATACAAGTTGGGCCGGCGGTTCATCGGTCCTTTCGAGATTCTGAACCAAATAAATCCAGTGGCGTACAAGCTGAAACTCCCTGCCTCCATACTAATTCCCAATTTCATTCATGTGTCTCTCCTCAAACCTGTTGTCCTTAATCCTTTCTCCGACGATCCAGGTACCACTCCAGCTCCAGTCTCCGCTGAGGACATCTTTGAGGTAGAAAACATTTTGGCCATCAAGAGGGTAAGAGGAAACACTTTCTGTCTTGTGGATTGGAAGGGGTTTGGTCCTGAGGAGAGGTCTTGGGAGCCCAGGGAGAAAATTCATGCTCCCCGTGTTTTAGAAAAATTTCTTGCGGGCCTAAAGAAGAGGGGGCTTAAGGAGGGGGTACTATAGCTTCGGCGTTTCTGCCCCCTGCCGGGCAGAGGCGCCGATCCCCTCGTCACCGCGGTCCCGGTCCGGCATTCTTTGGCTCCTCTGCTGCATCTGCCCAGGAGGTGCGCACCACGCGCAGTTCCCCGGGCACTGTACTTAGGGCATGCGCGTGCACTCCCTCGCTCTTAAAGGGGCCACATGCGCCGTCCTAAAGAGTCCCTGGCCAATGGCCGGAGGACTGCCCTTATAAAAGGCACCTCCTCCAAAATGGAGGTGCCTGTGCAAGGTTGTTGTTTGTGTGCTAACACGCTCTCCAGCCCTCAGTCAAATAACCTTGCGGGGATTGCCTGCCATGCACGAGCGATCCCCGCTTGTTTTTTTTTGGGTGTCTAATAACCGTGAAACATGCAGTGCGGGGACTCGAGCATGTCACTTGAGCACCCGAGATACACGGTGCATACCCGAGCATCTGATGCAAACTTAAGTAGCGAGCACTTGCGCTCAAGACTGGTGAAAACTTATTCAATATGATGACCTAATGTTATCAAAATTCTGTGCCGTACATCTGGGTTCAAAATGTTCACTACACTCCTTGATAAAATCGTTGAGGGGTCCAGTTTCTAAAATGGAGTCACTTATTGGGGGTTTCCATTGTTTAGGAGCGTCATGGGCTCTCCAAATGCGACATGGCGTCCTATCTTGATTCCAGCCAATTTTGCGTTTCAAAAACTCACACAGTACTCCTTCCCTTCTGAACCCTGCCGTGTGCCCAAACAGTGTATTTTCCCCACATATGGGGTATTGGCGTACTCAGGAGAAATTGAACAAAAGTTTTTGGGGTCCATTTTCTCCTCTTACCTTTGTTAAAATTAAAAATTTGGGGCTAAAAAATCATTTTGGTGGAAAAAGTTTGATTTTTTTATTTTCACGGCGCCATGTTATAAACTTCTGTGAAGCACCTGGGGGTACAGGGTGCTCACCACACATCTAGATAAGTTCCATGAGGGGTTTAGCTTCCAAAATGGTGTCATTTGTGGGGGGTTTCCACTGTTTAGTCACATCAGGGGCTCTCCAAACGCAACATGGTGTCCGCTAATTATTCAAGCAAATTTTACATTCAAAAAGTCAAATGGCGCTCCTTCCCTTCCGAACTCTGCCGTGTGCCCAAACAGTGGTTTTCTCCCACATATGGGGTATCAGCTTACTCAGGAGAAATTGCACAACAAATGGTATGGCGCAATTTCCCCTGTTACCCTTATGAAAATGCAAAATTGGTGGCTGAAAAACATTTTTGCTGGAAAAAATGTGAAAATTTTATTTTTATGGCTCAATTTTATAAACTTCTGTGAAGCACCTGGGGGTTCAGGGTGCTCACCACACATCTATATAAGTTCCCTGAGGGGTCTAGTTTCTAAAATGGTGTGACTGGTGGGGGGTTTCCACTGTTTAAGCACATCATGGGCTCCCCAAACGCTACATGGTGTCCGCTTATTTAAGCAAATTTTACATTCAAAAAGTCAAATGGTGCTCCTTCCCTTTCGAACTCTGTCGTGCGCCCAAACAGTGGTTTTCCCCACATATAGGGTATCGACATGCTCAGAAGGAATTGCACAACAAAATTTGGGGTACATTTTTTAATGATACCCTTGCAAAAATAAAAAAAATGGAGTCTAAAGTAACATTTTTGTGAAAAAATATAAATGTTAATTTTTATCTTCCATATTCCAAAAATTCCTGTTAAGCACCTGAAGTGTTAATAAACTTCTTAAGGGGTATAGTTTTTAAAGGTGTCACTTTTGGGTATTTTCTGTCATAAAGGCCCCTCAAAGTCATTTCAAATGTGATCTGGTCCCTAAAAAAATGGTTTTGTAAATTTTGTTGTAAAAATTTGAAATCACTGGTCAACTTTTAACCCTTATAGCTCCCTAACAAAAAAAAAATTGGTTCCAAAATAGTGCTGATGTGAAGCATACATGTGGGAAATATTATTTATTAACTATTTTGTGTGACATACAATACAGACCAAAAGTTTGGACACACCTTCTCATTTAAAGATTTTTCTGTATTTTCATGACTTTGAAAATTGTATATTCACACTGAAGGCATCAAAACTATGAATTAACACATGTGGAATTATATACTTAACAAAAAGGTGTGAAACAATTGAAAATATGTCTAATATTCTAGGTTCTTCAAAGTAGCCACCTTTTGCTTTGATGACTGCTTTGCACACTCTTGGCATTCTCTTGATGAGCTTCAAGAGCTAGTCACCGGAAATGGTTTTCACTTCACAGGTGTGCCCTGTCAGGTTTAATAAGTGGGATTTCTTGCCTTATAAATGGGGTTGGGACCATCAGTTGTGTTGTGCAGAAGTCAGGTGGATACACAACTGATAGTCCTACTGAATAGACTGTTAGAATTTGTATTATGGCAAGAAAAAAGCAGCTAAGTAAAGAAAAACTAGTGGCCATCGTTACTTTAAGAAATGAAAGTCAGTCAGTCCGAAAAATTGGGCAAACTTTGAAATTGTCCCCAAGTGCAGTTGCAAAAACCATCAAGCGCTACAAAGAAACTGGCTCACATGAGGACCGCCCCAGGAAAGGAAGACCAAGAGTCAACTCTGCTTCTGATGATAAGTTTATCCGAGTCCCCAGCCTCAGAAATCGCAGGTTAACAGCAGCTCAGATTAGAGACCAGGTCAGTGCCACATAGAGTTCTAGAAGCAGACACATCTCTTCAACAACTGTTAAGAAGAGGCTTTGTGCAGCAGGCCTTCATGGTAAAATAGCTGCTAGGAAACCACTGCTAAGGACAGGCACAAGACTTGCTTGGGCTAAAGAACACAAGGAATAGACATTAGACCAGTGGAAATCTGTACTTTGGTCTGATGAGTCCAAATTTGAGATCTTTGGTTCCAACCACCGTGTCTTTGTGCGACACAGAAAAGGTGAACAGATGGACTCTACATGCCTGGTTCCCACCATGAAGCATGGAGGAGGTGTGATGGTGTAGGGGTGCTTTGCTGGTGACACTGTTGGGGATTTATTCAAAATTGAAGGCATACTGAACCAGCATGGCTACCACAGCATCTTGCAGCGGCAAGCTATTCCATCCGGTTTGCGTTTAGTTGGACCATCATTTATTTTTCAACAGGACAATGACCCCAAACACACCTCCAGGCTGTGTAAGGGCTATTTGACAAAGAAGGAGAGTGATGGGGTGCTACGCCAGATGACCTGGCCTCCACAGTCACCAGACCTGAACCCAATCGAGATGGTTTGGGGTGAGCTGGACCGCAGAGTGAAGGCAAAAGGGCCAACAAGTGCTAAGCATCTCTGGGAACTCCTTCAAGATTGTTGGAAGACCATTTCCGGTGACTACCTCTTGAAGCTCATCAAGAGAATGCCAAGAGTGTGCAAAGCAGTCATCAAAGCAAAAAGTGGCTGCTTTGGAGAACCTAGAATATAAGACATATTTTCAGATGTTTCACACTTTTTTGTTAAGTATATAATTCCACATGTGTTAATTCATAGTTTTGATGCCTTCAGTGTGAATGTACAATTTCCATAGTCATGAAAATACAGAAAAATCTTTAAATGAGAAGGTGTGTCCAAACTTTTGGTCTGTACTGTATCTCTCTGATTTAAGGGCATGAAAATTCAAAGTTTGAAAATTGCGAAATTTTCACCAAATTTCCAATTTTTCACAAATAAACGCAATTGATATCGAAGAAATTTTACCGCTATCATGAAGTACAATATGTCACGAAAAAAACATTCTCAGAATCAGAGGGATCCATTGAAGCGTTCCGGAGTAATTACCTCATAAAGTGACAGTGGTCAGAATTGTAAAAATTGGCCTGGTCATTAACGTGCACACCACCTTGGGGGGTAAAGGGGTTAAGGTTATACATAATTTAAATTAATCTGTTGTAAGAAGGTTTTGCTGCTTGCCTTCCTTTGGTATTATTTCTAATCTTTAAAAAAAAAATAGAGGGATTATTATCTTAATGTAGTGTATATACTTTAATCATAGTCTACGTGCCGTGACCACATGGTTACAGTATGTTGATCAATAATAAGCAGCTACCACCTTTGTAGCATAGTTTCAGAACTAAATTCTCATTATTGCATAATTCATTTAATGCTAATAATTCTTCTGCTAAATTGACCCAAATATTGGCTTTATTAAGTTAATTTTTTCTATCTCCAAAGTTACCATCTTAATAAAGGTTTCTGTAACGCTAATGCTGGCATCCCTGCATTTTCCCTCTCCCTATTCCCGGCAGGGACGCCGACATACTCACTGCCCTGGCTGCCCAGCAATGTGTCTGTGCCCTGCACAGCTTCTTGGTCTCCTGGGTCTGAGCACGCCGTGCAGGTCTCCCGGTGGCGTGCCTGGTGCGCATGCACGCTCCCCGATTCTTAAAGAGGCAGTGCGCGCACTTTGGAAATGACCCAGTCAATAGCTGAGAAGCATAGCATCTAGTATTTAAGGCACGCTCCCCTGTAGGGAGGTGCCTGTACAGTGCCCTCCTTAGTGTTAGTTTGTCTGCCCTGCTAAGTTAGTTATCAGGCTCCTGGACCGATGCCTGAACATATTCTGTTAGTACCTCAACCTGTTGGAGAACCCGCTTAATCTGAACCCAAACCTAAGCCTCTGACCCGTTTTATCTAACCCAGAACCTGTTCCCGTTGCCTGTGTTTCCTGAACCTGAAACCGTTTTTGCGGTGAGCCAGAAACCGCTCCGGCGGTATGTGAGCCTGAAACTGCACCTGAACCCTGAAGCCGCACCGGTGGTACCTTAGCCTGACACAGCCCCAGCGCTACCTTAACCCGCACGAACAGTACCTTAACCCTGAGGGTGCAGCCATCGTACCTGAGCCTGACACCACTCCGGCGGTACTGAACCTAACGCTGCATCGGCGGTACCTGAACCCTGAAGCCACACCAGTGGTACCTGAGCCCTACACCACTCCGGCGGTACCTGAACCTGAAGCCACACTAGCGGTGCCCAAACCCTGAAGCTGCACCGGTGGAACATGAGTCTGAAACTGCACCTGCGGTACCTGAATCATAAAGCTGCACCTGCAGTACCCGAACCTCAAAGCCATTCGCGGTACTTGTACCAGCACCAATGTGTTTCCTGGTTAGTGTTACAGAGTCTGTACTGTCAGAGCATGTACCAGTATCCGAATTAGGTTTTGCTTGTGACTCCCGAGTCAGTGTCCGTTATGCCCGGTGGCCCAGAATCAGTGCTGTCTGAACATAGTCCGAATCCTCTCCTGCCAGTGACTCTGAGCTCATGTGCCTGTCTGTGATCCTGACCCCTGGGGTCAGCAGCTGCAGTACCGAGAACTGCCTAGAAGTGGTACCTGGCAGCTAACTGGTGCTTAAGTCTAACTCCACCATCAAGAGCTCTAGCGAAAACCTGGTAGCCGCTTAGCTACGCCTTTCCTAGGTAAGCTCGGCCCCATTATTGGCATATTAATAAAAATGGAGGTGTATTTTTTGATTTAGGTCTCAGTGAGGAAAAAAGGGCCTCGACTAGAGAAACGGCATAATTATTCGTATTTTTGCAATTGCTTGAATTTTCTCTAAACATTGTATGTCTTAAATCTGTGTTTTGATTTCCATGTTGCTTATGAAGGACCAATTTACATGCAAATAGATTGACATTTTTAATCTATGTAAAATGGTCAGAGGCCAGTGTGGGTGTAAAAGAAAGATCCTTTATTTGCAATCTAATGTGCTCCTCAGTTACAATTACAAAGGACGGCGTGAAATGTCTAGCTCTTTTTTGAATATTATGTCCTGACGCCAGATGGATCATTTGCCACTGCAGCCCCATCTTTCCCTGTTCGACAATTGAACACCAATTTGAAGTTGAAAAGGGTAAGAGCTTGTAGTTGATATATTTTAAGTTTCTTGGATAGTAGTCAATGCAATAGAATGTGATATACTGAACCTGTTGACGTATTTGAAATTGGGAAACAAAAATTACAAATTTTATTGCACATAAATTTGTACAGCCACTTTTACTTTTGATTCTTATTTTTCCACCCCTATAATGTATGCAAATGTAGTTTGATGGTGGTGAGAGGTCACCCATGTTGTTTCCAGTGATTTACTTTTTACGTTATACAGTGGGGAAAAAAAGTATTTAGTCAGCCACCAATTGTGCAAGTTCTCCCACTTAAAAAAGATGAGAGAGGCCTGTAATTGACATCATAGGTAGACCCCAACTATGAGAGACAAAATGAGAAAACAAATCCTGAAAATCACATTGTCTGATTTGGAAAGAATTTTTTTTCAAATTTTGGTGGAAAATAAGTATTTGGTCAATTACAAACATCTCAGTACTTTGTTATATATCCTTTGTTGGCAATGACAGAAGTCAAACGTTTTCTGTAAGTCTTCACAAGGTTGGCACACACTGTTGTTGGTATGTTGGCCCATTCCTCCATGTAGATCTCCTCTTGAGCAGTGATGTTTTGGGGCTGTCGCTGGGCAACATATACTTTCAACTCCCTCCAAAGGTTTTCTATAGGGTTTAGATCTGGAGACTGGCTAGGCCAATCCAGGACCTTGAAATGCTTCTTACAAAACCACCTTTCATTGCCCTGGTGGTGTGCTTGGGTTCATTGTCATGCTGAAAGACCCAGTCACATTTCATCTTCAATGCCCTTGCTGATGGAAGGAGGTTTGCACTCAAAATCTCACGATACATGGTGCCATTCATTCTTTCATGTACACGGATCAGTCGACCTGGTCCCTTGGCAGAGAAAAAGCCCCAAAGCATGATGTTGCCACCCCCATGCTTCACAATAGGTATGGTGTTCTTTGGATGCAACTTAGCATTCTCTCTCCTCCAAACACGACGAGTTGTGTTTCTACCAAGCAGTTCTACTTTGGTTTCATCTGACCATATGACATTCTCCCAATACTCTTCTGGATCATCCTAATGCTCTCTAGCAAACTTCAGACAGGCCCGGACATGTAATGGCTTAAGCAGGCAGGGGGACATGTCTGGCACTGTAGGATCTGATTCCCTGGTGGTGGCGTAGTGTGTTACTGATGGTAGCCTGTGTAACGTTGGTCCCAGCTCTCTGCAGGTCATTCACTAGGTCCCCGCATGTGGTTCTGGGATTTTTGCTCACCGTTCTTGAGATCATTTTGACCCCACGGGGTGAGATCTTGTGTGGAGTCTCAGATCGAGGGAGATTATCAGTGGTCTTGTATGTCTTCCATTTTCTAATTATTGCTCCCACAGTTGATTTCTTCACACCAAGCTGCTTGCCTATTGCAGATTCAGTCTTCCCAGCCTGGGGCAGGGCTGCACATTTTGTTTCTGGTGTCCTTCGACAGCTCTTTGGTCTTCAAAGGTTGCGGACAGGTGTCTTTTATACTGATAACAAGTTCAAACAGGTGCCAGTACTACAGGTAATGAGTGGAGGACAGAGGAGCCTCTTAAAGAAGAAGTTACAGGTCTCTGAGAGCCAGAAATCTTTCTTGCTTGTAGGTGACCAAATACTTATTTTCCATCAAAATTTGAACAAAAATTTCTTTCCAAATCAGACAATGTGATTTTCAGGATTTGTTTTCTCATTTTGTCTCTCATAGTTGAGGTCTACCTATGATGTCAATTACAGGCCTCTCTCATCTTTTTAAGTGGGAGAACTTGCACAATTGGTGGCTGACTAAATACTTTTTTTCCCCACTGTATCTTACTTAGAGTGGATTTGTTTATGTCCTAACTTGTTGATACCGAGACTAAACATTTTTTCATGACTTTATCACTAGTCTTAAAGAGAACCTGTCATGAGTTTGTTACCTTGTCAAAATTCCCATGCTGCACTGAACCTGCCGCTGTTTTCCGTTTGTCATTTTGGCCCCCTGTTGTGGAATTATGTCCTTCCTTTTTTTTTGGCACTAAGCATGCTTTTGGTCCAAAAGGGCATTTCTCAAGAGTTTTTTATTGGGGCATGTAGTCTTCCCCTTTATGATGCTGGCCAATCGCTATTTAGCAGAATCCGAACCTGGTACACTCCTTCCCCTCCATGGCGCTGCCCAATCATGGCTCGGCAGCATCCAAACATGGTTGAATAGCGTGGTCTCAAGAGTTTTAAAGTATATTTTCTCTGAAATGCCAGAGTATTTCAGAGAATAACATACCTGGCTGAAACAGTGCAGCTAGGGTCCAGTGGTGGTTTGAGCAGCATGAATCATCTGACAGGTTCCCTTTAAGAATTGCAATAAGTCCTCTTATTGTGGTAAGCATACTTACGAAATAGTTTGCTTCGAAAAATAAAAGTTTTTAGCTTATGTGATCTTTTATTGAAGCACTGCTTTAGCATTAATGGATTTTTGTCACACTGTGTATAAAATTGTGACAGCTGATGACAAACTGCTAGTTAGGAAATGGCAACAAATGCTGAAAAAATGACAGTTTGTCATCAGATGATAAGAATCTATGCTTTTAACTGAAGACTGTAACAAAAAACAAATCTTGTCACATCTTTCTCAGCTATTGTGAATTGTGATTTAAAGATTGTCATTTGCAAAACCATTATGTTCCATAAATGATGTTGAAAGCAGGTTACCGGAAAATTGTGTAAAATAACAGATTGTAGAACAACTCTAGGGGAACAAAAGCGCACAAGACCATCAAGTGATACCCTTTTGGGAATAAGAAAAGTAAAAAGAAGGTGCACACCTGAACAGATTATGTGCAAGCACAACTTGTATGAACACCTGAAAATATCAGTTGCTGCTACCTCGTGGCTGGAGGAGGCTCTCCTCCAGGATAGTTGACCAATTTGGATGCAAAAATTATATTAGGCTGCGCTACTGTAATGAAGAATCCTTAGGGCCAAGATGAGTTGAATGTTCTTTATTTCCACAACGTTGGACTGGTGTCTTTTCCGGCACATGATGGCAGAATTATTCAGCCATCATATGCCTTTAACAGCCGTGGGTGGATTGAAGCTCCCCAAAACTGTTAACGTGTTAAATCTCTAACAGCGGCATTGAACACAAGGGGAAAGGTGCATCATTGCTTGGGCCCTTTGGTGCACCCATGACATGATTGTGGGGCGCCAAAGAGTTGCCATGACAGCAGGGTCTCTGCTGTCATTACCATACTCCTATGAAAGTCAGCCCATGGCTGGTGTTCAAAGGAGATCGTGATTTCAACTATACGTGATTTTAGCACAAGCGATAAGATGATTGTAACTTAGGGAACTATCCCCTAAGGGGACTATTAAATATAGTAAAAAGTGAAAAAAAAGTTTTTAAAAATATGAAAACAAAAACAAAAACAAAACACAAAAGCTCAAATCATCCATTAAAAATCAAGCAATTAAAGAAAAAAAATATATACATATTTGATATCGCTGCATTCAAAAAAGTCCAATCTATCAAAATATAAAATAAATTAATTCTATCAGTAAACGGTGTAACGAGAAAAAAAGTCGAAACTCCAGAATTACATTTTTTTGGCTAGTGCAACATTGCAATAAAATGCAATAAGAGGCAGTCAAAACATTGTATCTACCCTAGAATGGTATTAGTAAAAGCATCAGCTGATGGAGCAAAAAATAAGCCTTCACGCAGCCCCATATTCCCGAAAATGGAAAATGTTACGGGTCTCGGAAAATAGCGCTCAAAGGCAAATTTATTTTTTTTTACAAATTTCCACATTTTTTTCACCACTTAAATAAAAAGAAAAAACTATATATGTTTGGTATCTGCATAATCATACTGATCTGGGGAATCATATTGCCTGGTCAGTTTTACCGTACAGTGAAAACGGTAAATAAAAACCCAAAAAGCAATTGTGGAGTTGCACTTTTTTTGCAATTTCGACGTACTTGAAATTTTTTTCCACTTTCCAGTGCATGATAAAATAAATGGTGTCATTCAAAAGTTCAAACTGTCTGACAAAATCTCTGAAATGACTATGAGGAAACATAAAAAAAGTTATGGCTCTTGGAAGAATGGGAGGAAAAAAACAAAAGTTAAAAAAATGGAAAATTTCCCCCTCAGGAAGGGGATAACAGAGCTGAAAGTGTAACTGAAACTGAAAAAAATGGCCACAAAAACATTTGGGTGAAGGGAGGGTGAGGGGAGGGTAAGGAGAGGAAATAGAGGAGTAGACTGATAATGGGATTGTAAAGGAGATAGAAAAATAAATAATGAGGAAAAAAGAAAAGACAGAGAAAAGTTCGATAAGAAAGAAACAAATAAAATCAGCTGAGAAATTAAGTAAAAATAGGAAGAAAGAGAGGAATAGATTGGGGAAGTGTTAAGGGAAGTGAAGGCCGAACCCGTGCAGTGTTGAGAAAAGAGGGAGGGAAGGGGGTAAATCAAATGATTGAGCCATTGGGAGGAAGAGGAAGAAGGGACAAATTAAAAACGAAAAGACATGCCACAGAGGCAGGGATGAGGAAAGAGGAAACCAGTAATAATTGTTGTAGAGAGGGACAAGGAAAGGGATGAAATAGACAATGGGAGATGTCCGGAGCCAACCAGGCTATAGTCCTTGACCGCAGGTGAATTTTTTGACTATGTATATAGTGGAGAAGATTAATAATAATGAAAATAATATAGAAGAATAAACATGTGTAGAAAATAGATAAAAAATGTAAATATATATAACAAATGAATAACACAATGTGTCAAAGTGAGGAGCTGAAGAGACTGTGATAAACTAAAAAGTGGATTTTTATTGCGCGAAGAGGTTTTGTGTGTGAGATGGCAGAATAAAAAGTGGTGATAAATAGAACATTGAAAGTAAAATTCGTAAGAAGAAGTAAAGTAGAAATAGAATGTTTTTTCTCACATTTGGATGTGTCGAAAAAAAGGTTGTGAGGTATCAAAGTGGGGTGGTGAATATCCAGGGAATAAATGTTATGCAGTAAAGCATATAACATAGGCGGGGGAGAGTGAATTGATATGGGGAGTAAGATTTCTGACGTTAGGAACCCATCGCCCGCCATGTATTAGATGAGCTGTGGTGTCGCAACTAGTGTTGAGCGATACCTTCTGATATCGGGAAATATCGGATCGGATTGGATCGGACCGATACCGAAAAAGTATCGGATATCGCCAATTCCGATACCGGAAACCAATGCAAGTCAATGGGACAGAAATATCGGAATGAAAATAAACCCTTTCTTTCCTTGTAGGTTAATTCTACATGAAGGAAAACAACTAAGAATAATGTAGAATGTATTGGGGGAGGTGGGGGAGACAATAAAGGCATAGAGGTTTAGCCCAATCAAATGGAATAGCAGGAATTAATATTTTTTTTAAGACGTTCTGAGTTACGGAAATATTGACTATGTTAAGTATTTTTATATTTTGTCAGATATTTATGTTTCACTACTTCCATGCTCTTCACCTTCTTTTTTACTTCTCCCACACTTTCTCCTTCATCATCCTCAGCATCTTTTTCATCCTCTTCTTCTTCACCTTCTTCATCTTCTTCTTCTTCACCTTCTTCGTATTATTCTTTTTTTTTACATTCTTCATATTCTACTTCTTCATCTTCTTCATATTCTTCTTCTTCATCATATTCTTATTTGTGACAGGCATTCCTGTAGTTGTTATCTATAAAAGGTTGGACATTACACCTTTCGTTCTGCCCGTCACAAAAGATTTACAACAGGATTTGTCCGCGTTCAGTTTGGCCTGCAGCAGCAGGTCTTTTACAGGGGCACCACGAGGAGGAACGGACTCACCCCCATACACTGCTTAGTCATCTTCTGCTTATAATTTAGATATTATCTTTTGCTCTGATTTTTAGTCTTATGCTTAATGTTCTTCCGCTTTTTGTTCTGCAGCTTCTTGTATTTCTGCTTCTTGGTTTTCTGTCTCTTGTTCTTCTGTATCTTGGTGCTTGTCTTCTCTTCTTTGTCCTCTTGGTCAACTTCTTCAGGGTCATCTTCTTGGTCTTCTTCGGGGTGGTCTTCAGGGTCGTCGTCTTCGGGGGTCCTCGTCTTCGGGGTCCTCGTCTTCTTCGGGTTGGTCTTCTGGGTCCTCGCCTTCGGGGTCCTCGTCTTCTTCGGGGTGGTCTTCAGGGTCCTCGTATTCTTCGGGGTGGTCTTCAGGGTCCTCGTCTTCTTCGGGGTGGTCTTCAGGGTCCTCGTCTTCAGGGTCGTTGTCTTCGGGGTCCTCGTCTTCTTAGGGTTGGTCTTCAGGGTCCTCGTCTTCAGGGTCCTCGTCAGGGAGATCCAGAGTGATTACCAAGAACCATTTCAAAAAGCTTGAACTTGGAAATGTAGCAGAAGGTACAAGAAAGCTGAGGAACTACCGAGAACCAGCTGACGGTACTGGAACCCGGATGGGTAGCAGAAGGTACAAGAGCCAATGGAACTGCCGAAGACCAGCTGACGGTACTGGAACTCGGTTACTAAGCAGGAGGTACCTGTGCCAGAAAGCACTACCAAGGACCAGCAGACGTTGGTGGAACTTGGATACCGAGAAGGAGGCACCTAATCCAAAGGCACTGCCGAGAACCAGCTGACGGTACTGGAACCCGGATGGGTAGCAGAAGGTACCTATGTAAAAAAAAGTTCAAGGCCGCGAGCCGGCCGCAGTTACCAAAACCCACAGTCCTACAGGGGGTGCTTGTCCTATTGGCACTATGGAACCAGCCTTCATTGCCTGATCCCGCAGCCCACATAGGAGTCACCTAAACTGCAGGCACCATAGAGTCGGCTAACCCGACCGCAACACGACAGGACAACGCATTGGAGGCAAAGTGACGTTGACACTACCCGGAAACAGCTGGCGTGCTGGAACCAGGCTGGGCAGGAGGGAGTACCCGTGCCAAAGTCACTGCCGAGAACCAGCTGATGGTACTGGAACCCGGATGAGTAGTAGAAGGTACAAGAGCAAATTGAACTACCGAGGACCAGCTGACGGTACTGGAACCCGGATGGGTAGCAGAAGGTACAAAAGCCAATGGAACTGCCGAAGACCAGCTGACGGTACTGGAACTCGGTTACTAAGCAGGAGGTACCTGTGCCAGAAAGCACTACCAAGAACCAGCAGACGTTGGTGGAACTTGGATACCGAGAAGGAGGCACCTAATCCAAAGGCACTGCCGAGAACCAGCTGACGGTACTGGAACCCGGATGGGTAGTAGAAGGTACAAGAGCTAATGGAACTACCGAGAACCAGCTGGCGGTGCTGGAACCCAGGGTAAATACTAAAAACAGAGTGGAGCCAGAGGTGTAATTGGAGCAAGTTTTAAATCAGTAGTACAGTGGATGTGGACAAAGCAGGAGAATTTGCCGGACACACAGCAGGGGAACAGCTGACGTTACTGAACCCCAATAACACTGGAGCAAGCGTTGACTGTGCAGACGGCACTTCTGAGCAGCAACTAGCGGTATTGGAGCCCAGGGTAAATACTAAAAACAGAGGAGCCAGAGGTGTATTTGGAGGAGGTTTTAAATCAGTAGTACAGTGGATGTGGACAGAGCAGGAGAAATTGCCGTCCGCACAGCAGGGGAACAGCTGACGTTACTGAACCCCAATAACACGGCAGCAAGTGTTGACTGTGTAGACGGCACTTCCGAGCGCCAACTGGCGGTGTTGGAGCTCAGGGATAATACTGAAAACAGAGGAGCCAGAGGTGTAATTGGAGCAACTTTAAAATCTGTAGTAGTGAGAATGTGGACAGAGCAGGAGAAATTGCCGTCCGCACAGCCGGGGAACAGCTGACGTTACTGAACCCCAATGACACGGCAGCAAGTGTTGACTGTGCAGACGGCACTTCCGAGCGCCAACTGGCGGTGTTGGAGCTCAGGGATTACAGTTCAGGTGGTAGAAACATGAACAGAACAGGAGACCTGGATACTTTTGCCAACAATTATTTATTCTGGAAGAGGACTGGCAAATTCATGAGAGATCCAGGCCTTGTTCATTTTGAAAAAAGTAAGCCGGTCAACGTTATCGGAGGATAGTCGCATGCGACGGTCTGTTTGTACACCACCTGCGGCACTAAAGACGCGTTCCGATAATACACTAGCAGCAGGGCAAGCTAGCACCTCCAATGCATACTGACTTAGCTCTGGCCATGTATCTAGCTTACAGACCCAAAACTTGAAGGGAGAAGAGCCGTCTGGGAGTACACTAAGAGGGCAAGACATGTAGTCTGTCACCATCTGACGGAAACGTTGCCTCCTGCTGACTGGAGCCGTCTGTGATGGTGTAGACATTTGTGGCGGCGGGGACACAAAACTTTGCCACATTTCGGCCATACTGGTCTTGCCTTGTGCTGAGGCCCTGCTTCTCCTCCCTCTTTGTGCAGAGCTTCCTCCACTGCCTCGACGCACTGAGCTGCTTTGTAAAGCACTAGCAGCACTGCTCTCGGTTGGAATGGAGAACATGATGGAATGCACCAGTGCGTCTTGGTACTCCCGCATTTTACGCTCCCGGTTCAACGGTGTTATGAGGCTTTGTAAGTTGTCCCGGTAGCGAGGATCTAGGAGGGTGGACACCCAATAATCAGCCGTGTTGAGAATGTGGGCGATGCGGCGGTCGTTTCTCAGGCACTGCAGCATGAAATCAACCATGTGCTGCAGACTGCCAACTGGCCAAGAAACGCTGTCCCCTGCTTGAGGCGTGATCTCTGCCTGCTCTGCATCACCCCACCCTTGCTCTAGATACTGACTACTAGAGCATTGTGTACCTCCCTCCTCTGGACAGATGTCTTCCTCATCCATTGACTCCTCCTCATCCTCCTCACAAAGTGTCCCCTGCCTAGGCCTTTGTGAGGAACCACGTTGCGCAAACTGTAGAGAAGCAGATGGCATTTGTGACTCCTCATCCTCCACCTCTTCCAAAACCTCGTCCCTTAGTGCTTGCATTGTTTTTTCAAGCAGGCAGATAAGGGGGATAGTCATGCTGACTAGTGCATCATCTGCACTCGCCATCCGCGTGGAATAATCGAAGGCACGCAAAACGTGGCAAATGTCCTTCATAGAGGCCCACTCAGTGGTGGTGAAGTGTGAACGGCGCGCACTGCGACTTGTTTGCGCCTGCTGCAGCTGGTACTCCATTACTGCTGCCTGCTGCTCACACAACCTCTCCAACATATGTAACGTTGAATTCCACCTGGTGGGTAGGTCACATATGATGCGATGTTCCGGAAGACGTAATCGGCGCTGCAGAGCTGCAATGCGTGATCTTGCATTGCTGGAACGCCGCAAGTGAGCGCACTCTATGCGGACCTTGTGAAGCAGTGCATCAAGATCCGGATAGTCCCTCAAAAAACTCTGCACGACCAAGTTGAGCACATGTGCCAGACATGGGATGTGAGTGAGGTTGCCTAGGCCCAGAGCTGCCACCAGATTTCGGCCATTGTCACACACTACCATGCCTGGCTGGAGATTCGCTGGCACAAACCACACGTCGCTCTGCTGCTTGATGGCATTCCAGAGCTCCTGCGCTGTGTGGCTTCGATTCCCCAAATAAATTAATTTTAATACGGCCTGTTGACGTTTGGCCACGGCTGTGCTCATATTGGTCACCATAACAGGTAACCGTTCATGGGTCGATGTGGAGGTAGACCGTGACGGCTCCTGCAGCGCTGATTCAGAGGAACTGGAGTATGAGGAGGAGTCAATGTGTACAGACTGGATTCCTGCAATCCTTGGAGTTGGCAGAACACATACAGCGCCACTCTCAAGATCTGTACCCGGCTCCACAACATTTACCCAATGGGCAGTGAGGGAAAGGTATCGTCCCTGTCCATGCTTACTGGTCCACGCATCGGTGGTCAGGTGGACCTTGCTACTGACGGCGTTTTGTAGCGCATGTTTAATTTTTCCCTCCACATGATGTTGCAGGGCAGGGACGGCTTGCCTGCTGAAATAAAATCGGCTGGGCACGTTGTATTGTGGGACTGCCAATGCCATAAAGTTACGGAATGTGTCAGTCTCCACCAGCCTGAATGATAGCATTTCAAGGGCCAGTAGTTTAGCAATGCCAGCATTCAGAGCCTCTTCAAACAACTGCTTCTCCTGGGTAGTCTCGACAGCACAGTACGCACCAGAAAGTGGCACCTGAGTCTCATCATCAGATGCGTACTGAGGTGTGCTGCTGACCATAGGCACTGGCCCACCCGCCTCTTCAGATTCAGAGAGACAAAACGGTTGCGCATCACTGCATACTACCTCTTCTTCAAATTCTCGAATTCTGCTTGGCTGGCCCCCTCTTTCCAAGCCAAGAGATTCAGAGAACAGAAGTAGAGATGGCTCCTGTCCAGGGCTCTCTGACTGCCTGGGCAATTTGGCAGGTGGTGAAGAGACAGATGGGTGCTCTTCAGTGCTCAGGACCTGAGAGGATCTGGAACTAATTGAAGTCGATGCGATAGCTGCTATCCATCCGACAACGGCTTCAATTTGGTCCTCCCGCAGCAGTGGGGTACGGCTAGCTCCTACAAAGCTGCACATAAAGGACTGTTCCCTGGTAAAACTGGGGGATGCTGAGTCACTGGTGCCCGCAGCAGGCACAGAATCCCCACGTCCTCTCCCTGCAGGCACAGAATCCTCACGTCTTCTCCCTGCAGAAACTCCACGCCCACGCCCACGACCACATGCCTTACTCCCTGCCTTCTTCATCTTGGTAGACTGATAAAGATAGGCAGAAAAGTACTAAGGGCTTAGTGTGCTTATTCCTGAACAGCTGCTAACAGGTATAAGAAACACTAATTTTATAAAGTGTGGACTAGACTTTAATATGAGCTAATGTGGCCTACACAACTGTAAAGTGGAGTGTTTGGTGAACTTTATTTAGGTTTTTTTTGTCACAAAAAGACACTGGATGTGCCTAAAGATGTAATAACGATAGTATCACAAACTTTTTGTAGCTATTACAATGTAGGAAGGTAACCTACAATGCAATAGATGAGGCTGCAAAAAATAGGCTAATACTAATCTGGCTGGGGCTGCAGGGCCCAATGCTGTAGAAAGGCTCCTCTAACTACTCCTATATAGTGTGTTTGGAACCAATTTAGCTGAATACGGATGGAACCACCACACTAATAGGAGAAATCAGGAAAAATTATGAATTGGCAAAAAAGGACAATGTATGAGGCAGTGACACACACTGAGTGCACTACAACCAGACGTGGTTGAAGCACACACTACAGGGTGAGCTGCACTCACACACCAGACCTTGCAGACAGCGGTGAACAGTACAGATGCAGAGCACTGTGCACTAGCGCTGCAAGACCAAAAAAATTTCTCTATCTACTCCTATATAGTGTGTTTGGAACAAATTTAGCTGAATACGGATGGAACCACCACACTAATAGGAGATATCAGGAAAAATTATGAATTGGCAAAAAAGGACAATGTATGAGGCAGTGACACACACTGAGTGCACTACAACCAGACGTGGCTGAAGCACACACTACAGGGTGAGCTGCACTCACACACAGAGACCTTGCAGAAAGCGGTGAACAGCACAGAGAACTGTGCACTAGCACTGCAAGGCACAGCGATTTATAAAGTAGCTTGGGTAAAGCAGAATAGACCAAATAGGTAGCTAAAACTGTCCCTCAGAACAACAGCATCCTATCCCTAACTGAATTCACAGCAGAGTGAGCTCAAAATGGCGGCGGCGGCTTTTATAGTGCATCATGACATCATTTCAGCAGCCAATCACAGCCATGCCATTAGTTAAGATGCCTACATGCCTAACAGGATGTGCCCACACTTCTTAGGATCCTCATTGGCTGAATAAAATGAAAATGGCTCATTGCATTATGGGAACTTCCGATTCCGGTATACGATATTGCAAAAGTATCGGAATTAAGTATCGGAATTCCGATACCGCGAATATCAGCCGATACCCGATATTTCAGTATCGGAATGCTCAACACTAGTCGCAACATGTCCCTTGCCAGCTCTTCCCATTTTGTTGGAGCTGAGAAAACTGGAGTAAAAACGGCAAAAGTTTATGCACAGGCATAAACAGGCAAATTAGTTGAGGTTAGGAGACCCTGTGCCATTCCGTAAATTACTATTTGTACATGGACCGTGAAACTCATATCTGTAAAAACAGCCTTATTTACACAAAACTGGAAAAATCTCTAAAGAGAAGCTGTCAGACAGCCTCCTACCCCAAAAATTTGACTGGAACCAAAATAAGTAAACAAATTACAGCCCATACATAGAGTATATGGAAGGTGGTGTAATCAAAACATTAAAAAAATAAATATATAATGTACTAAAGTTAATACATGGAGAGCACATAGATAGTTCAGCACAGAGATAAATAGAACCCTATTAAAAAATTGTGTACAAAGAACAGAACTAATAAAACGTTGTCATTAAAAAATGGTTAAAAAGTGGGAAACCAGCAGGTGGCGCCACACCACTAAAAAATGAGCAAGAGCAGGGTGGCCAACCTACTATTACGTTTTTTTCTAGACAATTGGACCAAAATTCACCATATGAAAACCACACCTCCAAGAATTCCAGAATAAGAGCAGACACTGAGAATTACATCCAGTATACAGGACAGGAGAAGTGGTACTGTGCAGTGTATATATACAGAATAGTACAGGTACTGAGAATTAACCCAGTATACAGGACAGGAGAAGTGGTACTGTGCAGTGTATATATACAGAATAGTACAGGTACTGAAAATTAACCCAGTATACAGGACAGGAGAAGTGGTACTGTGCAGTGTATATATACAGAATAGTACAGGTACTGAGAATTACACCCAGTATACCAGACAGGAGAAGTGGTACTGTGCAGGGTATATACCAGTGCTGGCAAACCTATGGCACGCGTGCCAGAGGGGGCACGCAGAGCCCTCCCGGTGGGAACACGCGCCATCGCCGCAGCACTTGCACTACTGGAACGGGCCCGGCGGGTGGTAACTCTGAACCCACCGAGTGCTGACGCCAGTCCCGCTACTTCAGCTAGATGTGTGTTCTCGGATGCACATCTAGCTGAAGTGTTATTGCAGCACATGAACTTGCCAGGCTCTTGCGACACAATACACACTGCTGGCCTCTGCTAGCAGCTGATGTCAGCGTACAGGCGACCGGGTGCATGGCAGTGACGTCATGCGCACCGTCGCTAGGACGCTGGAGTCAGCTGCCGGCTACAGGAGAGGACGCTGCGCGGGAGAAGGAACGAAGGTGAGTAGAAGTGTTTATTATGGTTTTTTTTTTAATATGCGACAGGGGCGCTAGCAGGCTGGGGGGAGCATATATACATGGACTGGGGGGGCATATGTACATGGACTGGGGGAGGGAGCATATATACATGGACTGGGGGAGGGAGCATATATACATGGACTGGGGGAGGGAGCATATATACATGGACTGGGGGGAAGCATATATAAATGGACTAAGGGGGGAGCATATATACATGGACTAAGGGGGGAGCATATATACATGGACTGGGGGGAGCATATATACATGGATTGTGGGGGAGCATATATGCATGGACTAAGGGGGGAGCATATATACATGGACTGGGGGGAGCATATATACATGGACTAAGGGGGGAGCATATATACATGGACTGGCGGGGTATATGTACATGGACTGGGGGAGGGAGCATATATACATGGACTGGGGGAGGGAACATATATACATGGACTGGGGGAGGGAGCATATATACATGGACTGGGGGAGGGAGCATATATACATGGACTAAGGGGGGAGGATATATACATGGACTAAGGGGAGAGCATATATACATGGACTGGGGGGGAACATATACATATACTCGGGGGGAGCATATATGCATGGACTAAGGGGGAGCATATATACATGGACTAAGGGGGAGCATATATTCATGGACTAAGGGGGGAGCATATATACATGGACTGGAGGAGGGAGCATATATACATGGACTGGGGGAGGGAGCATATATACATGGACTGGGGGAGGGAGCATATATACATGGACTGGGGGGAGAGCATATATGCATGGACTAAGGGGGAGCATATATACATGGACTGGGGGGAGCATATATACATGGACTGGGGGGAGCATATATGCATGGACTAAGGGGGAGCATATATACATGGACTAAGGGGGGAGCATATATACATGGACTAAGGGGGGAGCATATATACATGGACTGGGGGAGCATATATACATGGACTAAGGGGGAGCATATATAAATGGACAGGGAGGGAAGCATATTTGCATGGACTAAGGGGGGAGCATATATGCATGGACTAAGGGGGGCGTATATATACATGTACTGGGGGAGGGAACATATATACATGGGCTGGGGGGAGCATATATACATGGATTGGGGTGGCATATATACATGGATTGGGGGGCATATATACAAGAATGAGGGTAGGGCAGCATATATACAAGGATGAGGGTAGGGCAGCATATATACAAGGATGGGGGCAAGGCAGCATATATACAAGGATGGGGGCAGCATATATACAAGGATGGGGGCAGCATATATACAAGGATGGGGGGCAGCATATATACAAGGATGGGGGGCAGCATATATACAAGGATGGGGGGGCAGCATATATACAAGGATGGGGGGTCAGCATATATACAAGTGTGGCACCCTGCTATTACAGGTACCACAGGACCCAAAAGGGTGCATGGATGGACTTCTCCACAAGAGGCCCTCATTACATAACAGACACCTCCACCCTTCCACCTCACACCACCAGAGGGAGCCCTGTTAGGGATATATATACTGGAGGGTGGAGTTAGGTAGGGAGAGTGTGCTGACGCTTTAGATCAGTGAAGGAGCAGCACATCTGCTGCTGTGTGGAGGGCCCCAAGTATGGCCGAGGCAAGGAGAGAGGAGAGAGGAGTTAAGGGGGCAGAGGAGCATCTGAAGCTCACCCCAGGACACAAGCCGGACAACGGTTCCGCGCCTACAGGGTCCTCTACACCCAGTAGGGACAACCGGCATACCAGGAAGATTCCAGATCCCTGGTCAACCTGAAGCTACCATCATTTTACAGAACTAGGAACCACGAAGGCCCCAGCGTCCAGGGATAGTGGTAGCCAAAGAAAAGTTCTACTACAAGCAGACAGGTAAGAGAGTGAAACAGCATAGAAGCTAGGCCTAGTTCTAGGCTGGCCATCACCCCCGGAGGTCTGCAGCAGTGCCGGTACTCATTACCGGGAACCACAGGTGGCGTCACGAGACAAAAACTGTTAACAAACCCCCTTTTAAAGAGTGACCCCAGGGTACGGGCCCGGGAGCCGACTGCCGTTACAGCCCACAGAAGGTCAAGGCCCGGGTACCGAGTAAACCCCCGTATCCCCCTGGGCGCTTCACAAGGATGGGGGCAGCATATATACAAGGATGAGGGTAGGGCAGCATATATACAAGGATGGGGGCAGCAAATATACAAGGATGGGGGGCAGCATATATACAAGGATGGGGGGGCAGCATATATACAAGGATGGGGGGCAGCATTTATACAAGGATGGGAGGGCAGCATATATACAAGGATGGGGGCAGCATATATACAAAGATGGGGGGCAGCATATATACAAGGATGGGGGGCAGCATATATACAAGGATAGGGGAGGGCAGCATATATACAAGGATGGGGGAGGGCAGCATATATACAAGGATGGGGGGAGGGCAGCATATATACAAGGATGAGGGGAGGGCAGCATATATACATGGATGGGGGAGGGCAGCATATATACAAGGATGGGGGAGGGCAGCATATATACAAGGATGGGGGGAGGCCAGCATATATACAAGGATGGGGGCATATGCCAAGATGGGGGTGGGCACATTGTTTATTTCTGAAGTCAGACCCCTGCCCCTTTCTGTGGCTGTTCTATACTGCGCTCACCTGCTCTTTGTATCAGTAGTTTTTTCTAAACTAAAACCTCAATATTTAGGTTAAATTGCCGTGTTGGCACTTGGCGATAAATAAGTGGGTTTTGGATTGCAATTTGGTCACTCGGTCTCTAAAAGGTTCACCATCACTGGTATATACTGTATTCAGAACAATACAGATACTGAGAATTACACCCAGTATACAGGACAGGAGAAGTGCAGTGTATATATACAAAATAGTATAGGTGCTGAGAATTACACCCAGTATACAGGACAGAAGTGGTACTGTGCAGTGTATATACCCAAAATGATACTGAGAATAAGGGCTCACACTCATCTGCGTTTATAAAATCAGTCTGATGTTTTTCCTGAAAAGTTGGACGAGTGTCATGCGAGTACAATGCGATTTATCTCACCTAGCATCCATATGACATCCGAATAACATGCGAATGCAATGCGTTTTTAACATCAGTTTTTGCATAGAGTGATTCTCTAGGTCAGGGTTCCCCAACTCCAGTCCTCAAGGCCCACCAACAGGTCATGTTTTTTGGATTTCCTTAGTATTGCACAGGTGATGGAATTATTGCCTGAGCAATACTAAGGAAATCCTGAAAACATGGCCTGTTGGTGGGCCTTGAGGACTGGAGTTGGGGAACCCTGCTCTAGGTAATTGAAAGCTTGTTTATCCAGATATAGATAGATGATAGATAGAATTATGTTACTGAGATATATCATCATTGCAGAGTGTGTGTAGCTTACTGTCCATGTATTCAGCTAATAATTTAAGAATTAAAAGAAAAAATGGCGTGGGGTCCTATTAATTATCTGGTGCTTAGAAACCGCTCTTCCCACTTGCACTGATGCGGGGGCAAGTGAGGTAATAGTTGTGGGCTTGATGTCAGCTGTTTTATGTCTACTGACATCAAGCGCAAGGGTTAGTAATGAGGAGGCATCTATAAGACACCCTCATTACTAACCCCATAGTCAAATGGAATAAAGACACAAAGTAAAGTTCTTTATCTTAAATAAACACTCCCCACCCTCTTTTACCCATTTATTACTGTAAGATAAAAAATAATAAAACATCATATTCCTCACCTGTCTGCCAATAATCCATATGTCCCGCAACGAGCCCAACTCAGCTACATCTGGATGCTGTGCTGAATGGTGGCATAATGTGACCGTTCAGCCTGGCATCCAGGAGATACTGAGCTGCGCATGAGAACGCAGCATTAGTGCCGAGTGGTGACGTCAATAAGGTGAGCAGAGTACAAAGCCAATGAACTCCAGTCACCTTAGCGACGTCAGCAATCGTGGCATGAGAACAGGGAGTGTACGGAGAAGAGGGGATGATGAGGGTCTGTGTGGAGAAGGGGGGGTGATGATGATTATGGGCTGTGCGTACAAGAGGAGATGATGATAAGGGGCTTTGTGGAGAAGGGGGATGATGATGTTGAGGGGCTATGTGGAGAAGAGGGGATGATGATGAGGGGCTGTGCTGAGAAGGGGGATGATGATGTTGAGGGGCTGTGTGGAAAAGTGGGTAATGATATGATGTTGACGGGCTGTGCGTAGGAGGGGGTGATGATGATGATGATGGTCTGTGCAGAGAAAGGGGTTGATGATGATGATGGGCTATGCGGAGAAGAGGGGCTGATGTTGAGGGGCTGTGCGGAGAAGGGGGATGATTATGTTGAGGGACTGTTTGGAGAAGGAGGGTGATAACGTTGAGGGGCTGTGTGGAGAATGGTTGATGATGTTGTGGGGCTGTGCGGAGAAAGGGGGTTATGATGATGAAGAGGGGCTGTACAGAGAAGGAGGGTGATGATGATGATGAGGGCCTGTGCGGTGAAGTGGGTGATGATGATAATGAGGGGCTGTGCAGAGAAGGGGGGTGATGATGACGAGGGGCTGTGCGTAGAAGGGGGGTGATGATGGACTGTGCGGAGAAGGGGTGTGATGATGGTGATGAGGGGCTGTGTGGAGAAGGGGAGTGATAATGATGGGGGGCTTTGCGGAGAACGGAGCTGATGATGATGAGGGGCTGTGCAGAGAAGGGAAGTGATGATGATGGGCTATGTGGAGAAGGGGGGGTGGTGAAGATGATGAGGGACTGTGCGGTGAAGGGGTGTGATGATGATAATGAGGGGCTGTGCAGAGAAGGGGGGTGATGATGATGAGGGATTGTGCAGTGGAGGGGGGATGATGAGTAGTGTTGAGCCACCCCCGTAGTGTTCGAGTTCGGTTCTGTTCGTCGAACACCCTTGTGTTCGCCGAACTGTTTGTCGAACTGTTCGTCGAACACCTTCGAACACCGTTAAAACCAATGGCAGGCAAACAAAAACACATAGAAACACATAGAAAACACCTTCAAAGGTGTCCAAAAGCTGACAAACTGCTCAGAAGACATAACTAACACATGGAAAAGTGACAAGTACATATAGTCATGCGAAAAGAAAAGAGGTGGAGGAGTAAAAGGAGGGGGAGACACAGATATAGGCATGTCATGCCCTTCTAAAATCCAAAAAGTGAGAAGCCGACACGGCCAGTCCGTTCCTGCCCGTGCCACCTCCGTGTCGCCGGGTTTGTGCCAGAGCCGCGGAGGACCCTGACGGCCAGCCCCCTCTCCCAATACAGGTGCCTGTCCGCTGGTGGGTCGAGCGAGCCCCCCTGTGGTGGAGGCAGCTCTAAGCTTTTTAATTTAAATTGTCTCTCTAATTTGAATGAATACACATTAAATCCTTTTACAAGGATCTATTGAAGGGCAAGTCTCATGCCAGCAGCCGCGTAATTCCAGCTCCAGTAGCGTCCACTAAAGCTGCTGCAGTTAAAAAGCTTTTATAAGGATCGAGCTCGGCTGTCCACCGCAAGGCGTCCTACCGCCAGTCCCAGCCCCTATGCCTTGGGGTGCCTCCTGATGCTCTTCACTGAGTATCCCGTGGTCCCGAAGCATTTCCTTTGAAAAAATTAAGTGTCCAAACTACAGGTGGTGTAGCTTGCTTAACAGCAGGGATAATCCGCTGACTAGCAGACACTGCTACTAGGCACAAAGTATTTCCTGGGCTAAATGCAGTTAAAAATTTGTAATTAGATACCCTCGTTGGATGCTGAGAAAGCATTCCATAGAGTCTCCTGGCACGCCATATATTATTCTCTTAAAAAGCTCGGGGTAGGGGTCTAGGGGACCCTTTTATAGCCAAAGTCACGGCCCTGTATCGCAATACGTCACCTAGGCTGAAGATAAATGGAACTGTAGCACCCCGAGGGCTCGGTTGCTACAGAGGTATTGCACCTCGCCCAGAGGTGTGATATCTCACTCTCAGGTAAGGATGGAGTGTGGATCAGGACCCGACACCTGCATGCATTACACCACATTGCCGTGGGGCAGGGCGACCAATATGCCCCTGAGATGGGCACGACAGTCCTTTTCCCAGGCTGGAGTGGGGGGAGGGAACACTGAGGAAGGGGAACCCTGTAGTGCAGGAGCAGGGAGGAAGCAGTTCCTGGGTGCATTGAGAAGGGAGTATAAAAGGTGGGCACCATCTTAGTTCAGTGCAGAGAAGTCTGAGCAGAAGTGGCAGGGAGCAGGGGCTCTGCATGAGCTCTGCTCCGGAGGCAGGCCTAGTAACAGAGGCCCAAGCCTGGAGGAGGGAGAAGGAAGGAAGAGGAGCGGAGAAGGCTCCAGGAATGAGGAACGAAGGGATCCCAGTGGTGTGGACGGGCGAGTCGCCACCGCACGCCCGAATCCACCTGCGTGGAGGGGTCAGGCCAAAGGGGGAGACCGGTCCCCGAAACTAGTGGAGGCGGGAAACGACCCTCAGCTAGAAACCGGAGGCTGTGACATTTTATGTGGCGCATCCCCTCGCTACACCGGCTAGGAGGGCAGCACATAGGGTCAGGGAAACTGGCGCCAAGTTTACCAAGAGGAGGCCCGAGGCAGCCGGACAGAAGGGTTGGGAAGAAAGGCCAGACAAAGGACACACAAAGGGGGTCCTGTGAAGCGCTCCAAAGTTATCTGGGAGTTGTCTGAGCCCCTCACCTGGTGAGCACAGTACGACGTGGGCAGCCGTTACCTGCAGAAGTGGTCTGGATAATAAGAACTGTGAGTAAAGGCCCTGGACTGCATCACTGACTCCGTGTCGTTACTGCTGCTGCCCTGCACCATCACCCCCATCCTCCGCATACACTGCCCTGAGGCTATACTCCTCCCGTGGGGAGTTATGCTACGCTCTGCTGCACCCACAACACCAGCCTCAGCGGTCTGCCCTGCAGCGGCGGTTCACTCTGACCGCAATCCACGGGTGGCGTAGTCGGACATTTAAACATCAAAACCACATAAATAGTTTCGCCACTGGTTTGACCGCCCTGAGCCACGGAACCGGGTCGCCGCCACGGAGACTACATCCACCAGCATCCACCAAAAAGGGTCCGGCTCCGGATGTCCCAAGGCCCAGGGGGCGCGTCAGAACATTTTCATCACGTTTCATAATCACCAATGGGACAAGGCAGGGATGTCCCCTGTCCCCTCTCTTATACATCCTAGTGACGGAGTACCTGCTCTCATCAATTCGCCATAACCCCAATATTAGGTGGATTGAGGTGGGAGGCACCGAGTACAAGCGCTCTCTATTTGCTGATGATGTCCTAGTATATATCACTCAATCACATATATCCATCCCTGCTGTTATGGCTGAAATAGATCACTTTGTTACATGGTCAAATTTTAAAATCAATACAACGAAGTCTGAGGCCCTCGATGTCTCCCTCCCCAAATCCATACAGGATTCCATCCAGTCCAACTTTCCCTTTGTCTGGCCCTCACAGGGTATCAAATTCTTAGGAATTCCTATTCATAGAGACCTCTCCCGTCTATGTTATCTTAATTTTGGGCCCTTTATTGAACAACTCCATACAGACCACGGTTGGCAAGTTAGAACTGTAAGATTCACTACGTGAACCACTGGTGTTTTGTGGAAAAGCACATGTACACTGTGTTCCAAATTATTATGCAAAAAGTGTTTAGGAGTGATAAGGGAAGAATTTGCTTGTTTGTCAGTTAAACTCATTGATGGTGATGTGTGTAAGGGCTCTTTATATCACTGTAAGCAATTGCAGACACCTGTGCTAATTAGTTTGGCAGGTGTGTCCAATGAACGGAAAGACTACTTAAGAAGGCTGTCCCACATTATTAAGCAGCCTACATTTTCTGCCAAAATGGGAAGGAAAAAGGATGTGTCGGCTGCTGAGAAGCAACAAATTGTGGAGTGTTTAGGTCAAGGCATGACTACAATCAACATTGTGCGATGATCAGGATGAAGTGTCTTGGCAATCAAGAAGTATGTAGCTGATTCACAGTACACACGTGTGCGTGCTGATAAGGGCAAATTGAGGACTCTTTCCTACAGGCAATTACGTCAGGTTAAAAGAGCAGCGGCAAAAAAGCCTTGTCATAGCAGCAGACAAGTTTTTTAAGCTGCTGGTGCCTCCAACGTCCCCCGAACAACAAGATGCAGGGTCCTTCAGAGGTTTGCAGCTGTGCGTACGCCATCCTGTCGACCTCCTCTATCCACTGCACACAAGCAGAAACGGCTCAAGTGGGCCAAACATTACATGAAGACTGATTTCAAAACTGTTTTGTTCACGGATGAGTGCCGTGCAATGCTCGATGGTCCAGATGGATGGAGTGGAGGATGGCTGGTTGATGGACACCCCACGCAAACATGGCTACAGCGCCAACAAGGAGGAGGTGGAGTAATGTTTTGGGCTGGAATCATGGGGAGAGAGATTGTCAGCCCCTTTAGGATCCCTGAAGGGGTAAAGATGAACTCCATAATGTATGTGGAGTTTCTCAAACAGCACTTCCTGCCATGGTTCAAGAAGAAGAACCGTGTATTCCACAGCAAGATCATTTTTATGCATGATAATGCACCGTCTCATGCTGGACATAACACATCTGCATCTCTGGCTGATATGGGCATAAAAGGGGACAAACTTATGTGACCCCCATGCTCCCCTGACCTCTACCCCATTCAGAACCTCTGGAGCATCATCAAAAGGAGTGTCTATGATGGCGGGAGGCAGTTCGCATCTAAGCAATAGCTCTGGGAGGGTATTCTGTCCTCATGCAAAACAATTGAAGCAGAAACCATCCAAAACCTGACAAATTCAACGGACGAGAGAGTTCAGAAGCTCCTTTCGAACAAGGGGTCCTATGTGCAAATGTAACATCACCTAGAATAAAGTTTTGAGTTGAAAACTGTTTGATTTCAGTTTCTAATAACCTGCTAATGCTTATAATTTCAAAAATGACCATTTTTTGGTCTTTATTAAAATGAAAAGGTTGATCGAAGAGTGTGGGGGTTCTAAGAGTGTGGCAACCCAGTAGTCAGGATTACTTCGAATTCTGACAATCTGAGGGTCATGTTGCAGGTAGTGCAGCAAGAAGGCACTTATGTGTCTTGCGCATCTCGGAGCCCCAAAATTATTTTCTGGGCTAGATGCAGCTAAAAATTATTATTAATTTTAAATCTGGTGGAGCTTAGTATAGATGGCCTAATCGAATCAGTACTGCACACTGCTACAAAGCCCAAATTATTTTCCAGCCAAGATACAGATAAACATGATTAGTAATTTTAAATCTGATGGAGCTTAGTATAGATGGCCTAATAGAATCATTACTGCACACTGCTACAAAGCCCAAATAATTTTCCAGCCAAGATACAGATAAACATGATTAGTAATATTAAATCTGGTGGAGCTTAGTATAGATGGCCTAATATAATCATTACTGCACACTGCTACAAAGCCCAAATAATTTTCCAGCCAAGATACAGATAAACATGATTAGTAATTTGAAAGCTTAAAAAGGTTGGTGAGGTGATTTTAACCAATCATCAAGCTTTTACTCTCCCCAGGATGACACAGGGGTAGAAAAGTCGTTTCGGATCCATGATTTGTTCATCTTTATGAACGTGAGTCTGTCTACATTATCAGTGTAGAGCCGCGTGCGCTTATCTGTCAGCACAACACCAGCAGCGCAAATTTACTTTTGTACCGGGGATCTAACAGTGTGGCAACCCAGTAGTCAGGATTATTTCTAATTCTCACAATTCGAGGGTCATGTTGCAGGTAGTGCAGCAAGAAGGCACTCATGTGTCTTGCGCATCCAGGAGCACCAAGTCCCTGTTGTGTTGGTGGCGAGGTAACAATCATGCTTCCTTCCTCTGTCCTCTCCCCCCAACCTCGCACAACAGAAATGTGATCAAGGTCTCCCTCATCTGATGAGTCTTCCATCAGTTTGTCCTCCACTTCTTCCTGGGCTCCTGCACCTTCCTCACTAGTTTGGCTGCTACCATGCACCCTGGTAAAACCATCTCCCCCACCCTCACATGCCTGCCTCCTTGGTGCTGCCGACCGTCTGGACCTTGCAGATGTTAGCCCTTCCGCATACAACTCCTCCTCCTCTACTTCCTCCACCTCCTCTTGTGCCACCACCTGACTCCGAATTCTGTTTAACATGTGCTTCAGCATGTAAATCACCGGAATAGTCATGCTGATAATGGCTTCGTCAGCACTAAACATCTTCGTCGCCATTTCAAAACTGTGCAGAAGGGTGCATAGGTCCCTGATCTGAGACCTCTCCTCCAGCGTGATTTGCCCCACCTCTAGATCTCGTTGGCCCAGGCTATACGTCAGAACGTATTGCACCAGGGCTTGTCGGTGCTGCCACAGTCGCTGCAACATGTGCAGAGTTGAATTCCACCGGGTAGGCACATCGCATTTTAGCCGGTGAAGTGGCAGGCCCAACGACTTCTGTAGAGATGTAAGTCGCTGAGCTGCGGGATGCGAACGGCGGAAGTGAGCACACAGCGACCGTGCCCTCTGCAGAAGGCCATCTAGTCCGGGATAGTGGGCTAAAAATTGCTGGACAACCAGGTTCAACACGTGAGCCATACAAGGCACGTGTGTGACATTGCCCCGGTGAAGGGCCGCACCCAGGTTTGCAGCATTGTCGCACACGGCCTTCCCTGGTTTCAGGTCCAGTGGAGACAACCATTCATGAAATTGGTTCTCCAGAGCTGACCACAACTCCTCAGCTGTGTGACTCACATTTCCCAGACATTTCAAAGTAGAAACCGCCTGATGACGTTGAGCCCTACTGCCAGCATAATAAGGAGGTGTGCAGGATCCCTTCTGCGCAGTTAG
This sequence comes from Phyllobates terribilis, assembly GCF_046119375.1. Classification (NCBI taxonomy): domain Eukaryota; kingdom Metazoa; phylum Chordata; class Amphibia; order Anura; family Dendrobatidae; genus Phyllobates; species Phyllobates terribilis. The sequence goes on from NW_027362769.1 coordinate 49,886,781, forward strand.
AAAGCTTGTGGCATGACCAGACAGGCTTTGGGTGCAGGTGGAGGACCGAGAGGAGGTTGAGGAGGCAGAAGCAGTGGAAGAACTTTGAGATAAAGAGGATTGACGCACAACTCGTGGGGACGGCAAGACTTGGACAGCAGCCCCTTGTCCTGCTGTCACCATAGTTACCCAGTGCCCAGTCAGCGACATGTAACGCCCCTGTCCATGCCTACTCGTCCAAGTGTCTGTGGTGAAATGCACCCTGTCACACACAGAGTTTCTCAAAGAAGCGGTGATGTTGTGTGCGACATGCTGGTGGAGCGCAGGCACACCTTTCTTTGAGAAGTAGTGCCGACTGGGCATCTGGTACTGGGGCACTGTGACGGACATAAGGTCTCGAAAATCCTCTGTGTCCACCAGGCGGAAAGGCAGCATTTCTGTAGCCAAGAGCTTGCAGATGGTGAAATTCAACCTCTTAGCTTTCTCATGGCTAGGAGGAAATGGTCTTTTACTTGCCCACATCTGAGGGACTGAGGGCTGGCTGTTGTGCTTAGACGGGGTTGATAAGGGTGTCCCCGACAAACTGCCGGTCTGTGAGGAAGATGCAGGCGGACATGTTAGGTTGCCTTGATCCAAAGGTGGTGCTATCGATGTCGGACAGCACTCAACACCAGCTGGTGTTACCACCTCCAAAGAAAATGATGACCTGCCAATCACGCTGGCTGTTGCGGGTAAAGAGGTGGCAAGTCTGCGTCCCAAAACAGGTGTGACTGCTGTCCCCCCAGTCACAGAGGATGAAGAGGCCGCAGATGCACAAGATGGGGCAGATGGCGGTTGGCCCGGCCGGCTAGGCCGCATTGTAGCACAGTGAGCTTCCCACTGCAACTTATGCTTCATGTCCATGTGCCGGTTCATGCATGAAGTACTCAAACTATGTATTTTTTGGCCTCTACTTAGCTTTTGTTGACAAATGTTACAGATAACACAAGTTGGGTCATCTTTATCTATCTGAAAAAATGCCCAGGCTATGCAAGGCTTAGCTTCCATGCGACCTGAAGAGCCACCACCTCTTGTGGTCAGAGGCAGAGTTGTGTTTAAGGATGTAGCTGTTGACGTGCTTCCAGTACTACGTCTCTGTCCAGGAAGGCGCAACCTGACCTCGTCGTCACTAGCATCCTCCTCCACCTCCTCTGCTGACCTCATCTCTTGGCTGACTGTGGGTTGACAGTAAGTGGGATCTCCAACCTCATCATCATCACCCTGTGTGTTATCACACCCGTCGTCCTCAGAGCCAACCTCTTCCTGCCCTGACAAAAAACTAAAGTTGTCGCTCCAATCAGGTATTTGAGTCTCATCATTGTCTTCCTTATTGTCTCCACCAACAGGAGTTACAGTTTGGGAATGAGAGTCTACATTATGTTCAGAACCTTCTGCGTCTGGTCCTGGATCAGACTCATAAAGATTCTGGGCATCAGTGCAGATCATTTCCTCGTCTGGATTCACAGAAGCGCTGGAGCCAACCTCTGATTCCCAGGCTATAGTATGAGTAAACAGCTCTGCAGACTCAACCATCTGTTCTACCTCATACTCAGACGGGCAGCTGGAGATTTGGGAGCTGTGAGGAAGCAAGTGCGATTGGGGTGACACCTCTGAGGACTGGAGTATTTGTGATGTTGAAGTTGATGTGGAGGAGAGCCCACTTAAAGGAGCACTTGATATCCGTTGAAGCACCTGCTGTTTTTGTGCCTCATCTGGAATTTGTAGCGATTGGCGTGGCCGTAAGAAAGGGATCTTATCACATTGTCCGCTAAAAGAAGTAGACATTTTAGTTTGGCTGGAAGATGGTTTTTCTTCTGCAGATGTTACTGTTGCTTTAACACCTACCCCACGGACACAACCTTTTTTCCCCTTCCCAGCACGCCTATTCCCCTTTCCACCAGCAGCAGGCCATTTTCCACTCATTTTGGTGGTTAACTAATTCACAACTCTGGAGTTGTTTGCACAAAAAAACAATGGATGGGAACCGAGCAGAGAGAGTGGCCAAACTGTGGTATTAGGCCAAAACTATCATCTGGGTTAGATGCAGAAATAAATTATATTCAATTTGCAACCTGATGGAGGTCAGTATAGATGGACTAATAGAACAAGTCCCACACACTGCTAGAAGCCCAAATATTTTTTCAGAGCTAGATGCAGAAAAAAATTATATTCAATTTGCAACCTGATGGAGGTCAGTATAGATGGACTAATAGACCAAGTCCCACACACTGCTAGAAGGCCAAATATTTTTTCAGAGCTAGATGCAGATAAAAATTATTTTTAATTTGCAACCTGGTGTAAGTCAGTATAGATGGACTAATAGAACAAGTCCCACACACTGCTAGAAGGCGAAATATTTTTTCAGAGCTAGATGCAGATAAAAATTATTTTTAATTTGCAACCTGATGGAGGTCAGTATAGATGGACTAATAGAACAAGTCCCACACACTGCTAGAAGGGCAAATATTTTTTCAGAGCTAGATGCAGATAAAAATTATTTTTAATTTGCAACCTGATGGAGGTCAGTATAGATGGACTAATAGAACAAGTCCCACACTCTGCTAGAAGCCCAAATATTTTTTCAGAGCTAGATGCAGATAAAAATTATTTTTAATTTGCAACCTGATGGAGGTCAGTATAGATGGACTAATAGAACAAGTCTCACACACTGCTAGAAGGCCAAATATTTTTTCAGAGCTAGATGCAGATAAAAATTATTTTTAATTTGCAACCTGATGGAGGTCAGTATAGATGGACTAATAGAACAAGTCCCACACACTGCTAGAAGGGCAAATATTTTTTCAGAGCTAGATGCAGACAAAAAATTACTTTTAATTTGCAGCCTGATGGAGGTCAGTATAGATGGACTAATAGAACAAGTCCCACACACTGCTAGAAGCCCAAATATTTTTTCAGAGCTAGATGCAGATAAAAATTATTTTTAATTTTCAACCTGATGGAGGTCAGTATAGATGGACTAATAGAATGATGCTATGCCCAAAAGATTTTACTTCACTAGGTGCAGTAAAAAAATTGGTATTCTATACACAGGTGGTGTAGCTTGCAACAAGAGATAGGCTACTCCACTGACTAACACACTCTGCAATAGGCCAAAAAGGATTAGCTTTGCTAGATTTAGCCAAATGCTATGGAAAAAACTTGAACAGCACTGGCACAGACCTGCCTGGCAAAAACTGATAGGAACTGATGTAACTTAGTCCTGAAAAGGACTGCAATTACAATTAGTCTTTACTCCCAACCTATCTATTTAAGAGCACAGACCTGCCTGATAAAAGTCGTAGGAAATGCTGTAACCTAGTCCTTAAAAGGACTGCAATCACAACTCTTCCCTACTCCCAAGCTATCTGTAGATTTGTGCGAAAATTGGCTTGAAATTAACAAGGTATAGCGCACACAGCAACAGCGGTGCCGTCTAACACGCAGCTGCAGCAGTGAGAAAATGGTGGCGACGGGGAAAATGGCTGGGTCTTATAGGGCAAGGACATGTGACATACACTGCCAATGACACATGCCCTTGCTTGTGTGAAAAAAAGCAGTTCGCTCCGTGTGTGCGCTTCTGATAGGCTGACAGATTGCACCTCCCCACTGTAAATGCGGGAAAGAGAAAAAAAAATGGAGATCTTCATTATTCCTGCAGAGATCCATCCCCTGCCCCTCCCCACGCCCCGCTGTACACTCAAACTGCGTATTAACATTAATTTTCAGCATTACTGAGAAAAATCCAGTTATGATTTTGGTGCACGAACAGTTATCGAACATAACCTCGAACAGCCGAATTTTTTTCAAATCGTTCGTGTTCGCCGAACGGCTCGAACACCGCCCAAAACACCTCGAATTTGAGATTGGCGAACAGTTCGAGTCGAACAACGCTCATCTCTAGTGATGAGGGGCTGTGGGGTGAAGGGAGGATGATGATGAGGGGCTGTGCAGAGAAGGACGTGACGCGCCCCCTGGGCCGCGGGGTACCCGGTGCCGGGTCGCTAGATGCCAGGGAATGTCACAGTGGCGGTGACCCAGTCCGTGACCCAGGGCAGTCAATAAAAGGAGTTATGGATAGGGGATTTATAGTGTTTTATAGAGTTCGTGACGCCACCTGTGGAATGCAGCTAAAGGGAACCGCCGCTGCGGAACAGTCTTCTGAAGCTGATGTTAATGCAGCAGGGATGGTGTGGCTCTCCACAGGAAGAGCTAGCTCCAGGGCAGTTTGGATATTGCAGGTTGTGCTGGGCGTTGTAGTGCAGGGGTTGATGGCGCAGCAAGAAACACAGAGACAAGGAAGTGCAGTCCCAGGGTCTTTACTCACAGTTAGCGCAGTCCAGATTACAGGCGCCAAAGTAATCTCCCTCGTCGTGCTGTGCTTGCTCAGTGAGGGGTTCAGTCCACCCCCAGATAGTTCCGGAGTACTTAGCAGGACCCCCTTCTGTGTCCTCTATCTGGCCTTTTCCCTGCACCTCACACCTAGTATCTCCAATCCGGTACCCGCGGGCCTTGGCGGGCGACGTCTGTTCCGTCCCCTGGGTCCTATATGGCTACCTTCTCGGTGAGACTGGCGTGGACTTGTGGCTACAGGACATAAAGTCCTGCAGCCTTCGGTTTCTAGCTGAGACTTGCAATCTTCTACTACTTGAGGGACCGGTTCCCCTTAGATGGCCTGACCCCTCCACCACCGGGCAGATGCGGGCGTACGGCTGGCCTTCTGCATGGCCCGTACCCCTTGGGTCCTTTCTTCTGTTCCTGGAGCCTCTCTGCTCCCTCTCCTCTCAGACTTGGGCCTCACTGGCTAGGCCCGCCTCTGGAGCAGAGCTCCTGCAGTGCCTCTGCTCCTTTCACTTCTCCTTCTCTGACTGAACTACTCATCTAAGATGGTTCCCCAATTTATACCTCCCTCTCATTTGCTCCCCTGAGCTACTTCCTCCACTCACACCCACTACTTCGTTCCCCCTCTCTAGGTTCCCCCCACACCAGCCAAGGCAAGGGCTCAGCAAGGAACAGAGGCATCTTGCCCTCCCCTGTTTGCCTGGAGTGTTGTGTTGGATGCAGGTGTTAGGGTCCAGAGCTGTACTCCTTCCTTACCTGAGAGTGAGATGCCACATCTCTGGCTGAGATGCAACACCTCTTTGGCGACCGAACCCTCAGGGGCGCCACATACCCCCCTGGTAAAACACAGCACGTCCGCGGGCTGGAACAGAGTAAAAGACAAAGTATTTTAAAGACATGCAAAATTTTAGAATGCATTCGCATAGAAGATTACCAACATAACATCTCTTCCCTTTATGGGAGGCTCTTTTTCTTTAACGTTACTGGTTACGTTTCCTTACCAAAAACATTATAAAAATTTTTAAAGAACATCTCTCTTTACACATATAAAACATTTTTCTTATTAAACGTTTTTCAACAGGTTACAGCACGATCTGCAACCAGGTGTCCATTCTTCAGTAAGGTGCAAACTAGCAAACACGAACATGAGGGACCCGTCCGAAAACCCTCAACGTAGGCCCTGGGTGTGGCTGCAGGGCACAGGCGATCCGGTCGTTGGACCACGTCTTCGGCCACGCCAAACGGGTTTTTGTTCTGAGGTCATTTGTTGTGGATTTATAAAACCAATAGGGGGTACTCTATTAAGTGCAACTATTTACAATGGAAAGTTTTTTAGGGAGATCACCGTACTCTATCCTAATGTCCCTATACCCTCACGGGTAACTAAAGGCATATTGTCATTTTTAGTGCACACAGAAACAAATTTTAAATTGTAAACCTTCCTGTACCCTTACGGGTAACTATTCACAGTTCAGTTCCATCTACTATGCTTTAGTAGTGGTGCTCCCTCCGGGGAAGCTCTTGTCCACTGTAGGCTGGCCCAGCCAGGTCTTCAGCGCTGTAGGGTGAGGAACTGCTCCCTTTCCCCACCCGGTGGACATTCAGGGCATACCAGCCCCATTCACCTCTGTGTCTGGTGTAGGTGACGTAATCACCCGGGTACAGGTTCCGGTCCGGGTGACCTTCCTTTAGGTGGGACTCCACGTCCCTCCGGTTTACAAAAAGGTCTGTCTCGGACTGCGGGTCTCGGATGAAGCCCCAACCTCCTTCCAGGTTGAACTTTACTATTGTCCCCTCGGCACGGGGACCGGATGCTGCCCTACTGTTTCTGCGGGCCCGGACCTTCTCCTCCATGTTGCGGGCCTCCAGCTTCTCCCAACGCACCCGTCGGATGTGCTGCTCCCTCTCGAGCTGCTCCAGCTCCCTCCTACAGTGATCTTTTCTGCGGGCCACCTCTGTCTTTGTTTCTTGGGGAAACCCCATGAGATCTCCCCCAATCCCATGGACAGCGTCTACACACCCATTCGGGTGTCGGGGGAGGCGGCTCCCGTAAGGGGCCCAGGAGTGGCCGGTGTTGCAGGTGCCTGGAGGTGACGGTTCAGGGGCTTGGAGGACGTCTAGGGTGGGCGTGCCCGGGGTCAGATATCCGGGGAGGAGGGTCTGCAATGGATCCGTGCCTCCCACGCCAGGGGACAGAGGGCCTTGCTGGGGTGTTAGCAGCGGGCCGGTGTCAGTAGCACCCACTACTTGGTTCCCCCTCTCTAGGTTCCCCCCACTCCAGCCAAGGGAAGGGCTCAGCAAGGAACAGAGGCATCTTGCCCTCCCCTGTTTGCCTGGAGTGGTGTGTTGGATGCAGGTGTTAGGGTTCTGAGCTGTACTCCTTCCTTACCTGAGAGTGAGATGCCACATCTTCGGCTGAGATGCAACACCTCTGTGGCGACCGAACCCTCAGGGGCGCCACAGACGGATGATGAAGGGCTGTATGGGGAAGAGGATCAAGAGGAAGATGGGCTAAGCGGTGAAGGGGTGTAGTTACTTGTGTGATGCTGCATGTGGTGGGGTGGGCTGTGCAGGGAACAGGTTGGGTTCACATAAAATAGAAAAACAGCTCACCACTATCTATGTCTCAATAGTTACGGAGCCTGGGAAACTGTCTTTGCCTAGAAGCAACCAGAAGAAGAATTCAGCTACACGGAATAGTGTCAACATCCGGGTTGGTCTCAGACCGCCCAGTCATGGACTGAGCACATGTCCAAGCTTCCGGTCGAAACGTTGGACCATATCTGTTTTTGACTCCTTGCCAGATCAAAATAAACTATCACTACAGCAAGACCTACAGTTTCATTTTCTTTTGTGGTGCTGAGGTTCCTTCCTCAACGAGCTATGACATGCTTTTAATTTCCTTATATAATTGAAATACATTCACTAATAAGGAAGATTTTATTCTGTGGAGCTGGATTTCTCTTCTTGTTGATTTCACATGCATGGGTCTGCATGTGAGTGGTTGATCTGCACAGGGAAGAGGGTGATGTCAGTCACAAGGGGCGGCTTAGGGGGGTTGATCTGCAAAGGGAAGAGGGTGATGTCAGTCATGTGGGGCTGCATGTTGGTGGGGCTGTAGGGGGGGAAGCGTGATGTTACTTGTGTGGGGCTGCACGTTGGTGGGGCTGTGGGGGGAAGAGGGTGATGTCACTCCCGTGCTTCCAGCGTCACTTATCTCCAACATTGCTTAATTCTATGTATTGATTTGTAAATGTCATTGTTATACATTGTTCTACATATATTTATATATTTCTCCTTATTGTTAGACTTATTTACATATGTGTTTTAATAAAACTGTTTGAGAACTACAGGGTGAATTTTCAGCTTGGGGTGTGTTCACACATTGCAATTTGTTGGGGAAACAATCTGCAGCAAAGTCCTCACCAGTAGACCCACGCTAAATCGTTCAGGTCTCGCTGACAATTTCTTTCCTATCCTCAGCAGCTTTTAAATAAAAGAAAAAAAGTAAATAAAAAAATGATAATCGCTTAGGCAACCAATTTATTAGGCCCCAGCAGTGTTTCTCGGTGTATCCCGGCCTTCTGTGGCAACTTACCCTTCTCTGTGGCCCATACAGCCTGATCTGTTGTAGAAGTCATATGAGACGAAACATTTTTTATGGATTTTTATTAAAGGGACATTAGTTGCTGAGGGTCTTACTGCTAGTGCCCCCACTGGTCCATACGACAGGCTCTGGCAGAGGTTACACTACATATTTTACAGTGGGGTAAAAATACTCCTCTTAGCAATTTTAAGGAGTATTTTTAGACAAGAAGGACATAATTTGCAGTAACTCAAATCTATAATACATAGATGGGTATAGATAAGACCTGAGCCAAGTGCACAGGCCATATTTGGGCCTCTGGTTGTTTCTGCCTGGCTTGTGGACCGAGGCAGCCAAAGGGCCGAAAACTGTGGCCCACGGTCTGCACCATGCGGTGGCCCTCCCCCGCCCGGCGCCCAAAGATGCCAACCATCCAGCAATTGCAGGACAGTCTGTAAGAATCTGGTGATTATTTTGCCCGATTCGTTAAAAAAATTGAAGGTGTCCGTGATTTTTTTTTCTTTTTAAGCTGAAGAAACTTATGGAGATAATTTTGACTGTACTCATCATAATTTTACAGTGAATGCAGCTGTTGTCTTCATATCAGAATTATGGACTGTATGTATGTATCATTTACAGTCATAATAAGATATTATGATTTTCCAATGTGTGCATAATTTTTTTTCCCTGTCTGTGATTTTTTGATAGGCTGTCCAGAAAAAAAAAAACAAGTTGGCAACCCTACCGGCATCCCAATATATAATGGAGGAGGCAACCCTGCAGGTGTGAATATATTGGAGGAGAAGGGAGCCGCTGGCTCCTTCTCCCCACTATTCGGCGCAAGCTGTGACAGCAGATGCGATGATGTCACCACATCGCGTCTGCTGTGCAGAATGTCAGTGCATGCTGGAAAGACCGGAGCACAGCACTGGGGGAATGAAGCAAGGTGAGTATTTTTTTTGTATGTGTGGAGCCTTGTATAGTAAAAGGGGGTGGTGTGGGGGTTCATACTGAATATGAGGAAGATCATACTATATAGTGGGATTTGGTGACCATAATTCTATATGGGGTGTTGTGGGGGATCATACTGTGTATAGGGGGCCTGTGAGAACCACGATACCATGTGTGGAGTGCTGTGGGGACAGTCATACCGTGTATGAATGGCAGTGATGACCGTCTTAATCTGTGTGGGGAGGGCTGTGAGGACCATCATTACTGCCTGTGGAGTGATATGGGGGCCATCACGCTGTGTGGGAGGCTCTGATGACCATTATACCATGTGTGAGGGGCTGTGATATCCATCATACTGTGTGGGGACCTGTGGGGCAATCACATTATGTGGGTGAGCTGTGGTGGCATCGTACTGTCTATAGCAGGGGGCTGTGGGGGCATCGTACTGTGTGTGGGGGGGGCATCAAATTGTGTGTGACGGGGCTGTGGGGGCATTGTACTCTATGTGGGAGGGATGTGGTGGCATTGTACTGTTTGTGAGGGGGCATCGCACTGTGTTATGTTTGCATCAAGAATTTGTTGAAACTTCATTGAATACATTTTTCCCTCTACCCGTGAAATGTTCTCCGTGCCATTGGGTGCAACACAACCCTAAAGCATGGCTGATCCACCCCATGCTTAATGGTTGGCGAGATGTTCTTTTCCTGAAATTCTGTTCCCTTTGAAACCTTTGATCATTGTGGCCAAAGAGTTCTATTTTAACCTCATCGATCCACAGGACTTCTTTCCAAAATGCATCAGTCTTGTTTAGATGTTCTTTGGCATATTGCTGATGCTGAATTTCATGGTGAGGACGCAGGAGAGATTTTCTTCTGATGACTCTTCTATGAAGGCCATATTTGTGCAAGTGTCTCTGAACGGTAGAACAATGTACCACAACTCCAGAGTCTGCTAAATCTTTCTGAAGGTCTTTTGCAGTCAAGCAGGGGTCCTGATTTGCCTTTCTAGCTTCTTATCGTTACCTCCACTGTTCCTGTTAACTGCCATTTCTAAATTACATTTCGAACTGAGGAAAAGGCAACATGAAAACGCTTTCCTATCTTTTTATAGCCTTCTCTTGCTTTATGGGCCTACACCATTTTCAGAGTGCTAGGCAGTTGCTTAGAAGAACCTATGGCTGTTGTTTTTTGGCACAAGGTTAGAGGAAGCTGAGTATTTATAAAACTGCGAAATTTGCATCACCTGGCCTTTCCTAACGATGAAACCTTGGTTAAAGTTATCTGAGCACACAAATCTCCAAGGGTGCCCAAACTTTTGCATGGGCCCATTTTCCTTTTTGTAATTTTTAAAATGTAAAAAATAACAATAAATATATATTTTGCCTAAAATACAAGGGAAATGTGTAATCTTTAACTTTAGCCCTTTTAGAGAGCATTTCAACTTGCTTAACTGTTCACAATAACAATATGTCGGCATCCCTGCTGGTCGGAGGGGGAGGCTGCGTGCAGGGACCCTGGCATTAGAAGGGGACTCTGTCAGTACAGAATAACTGTTCAAACCAAGCACAAGCACAGGCACATAGTTCACACTCCCATCTACTTCCCATCTACTTGTTTTTTTCTTCTCGGTCTCTGCCCCCCCCTCTATTTTTATTGATAGCTCTGGCGCTATAGAACCAGAGAAGGGGGAGATAGATGGAAAACAAGTAGGTGGGAAGATGCACTTAAATGTTTGGCCTCATAAAGGGTGCATCTAGCGCCTGTTCTTGGTTTGAACAGTCATTTTGTACTAGCAGAATCCCTTTAAGTCCCTCAAACATATTAGAATGCTGTCAGCCCTACAAACATATTAGAATGCTGTCAGCCCTACAAACATTTGGCTGACAGCTATCTCTACTGACTATCACATACATAGGACTACTTCCTCAAACTTTCTTGTGGTCTTTATTAGGGAGAAGATGTCAGACTCTGACGCGCCCCCAGGGCCGTGGGGTACTCGGCAGCTGGGCCTATGGATGCTGGGGGGGGGTATGTCACAGTGGCTGGGCCGGTCCATGGCCCAGGGCGGTCAACCAAAAAGGGGATTGTAACTTGGATAGAAAATAAAAATAAAGTAAATAGTTCGTGACGCCACCTGTGGTACCTGGTAAGGTTTACCAGCGCTGCTGCAGACCTCCGGGGGGTGATGGGATGGCAGCTGAGGTGTTTCTGCTCCCCAAAGGTGGAGCGGGCGCCCGGGGCAGTGTGGAGTTTGGTGGGTGGTGATGCTGGGGCTTGTAGTGCAGGCGGGATGGCGCAGCAGGAGTAACTGACAGAGACAGGGGATTCGCTTCAATACCTTTACTGGTGCGGATGTCAGGTACGGTCCAGGGTACTCAGTAGGATGGGTGCACTTCAGGACTTCTCCCCAGTGAGCGGGTATAAGGCCTCCTGGTCCGTGTTTGCCTCTCTGTATGCTCCTGGCCAGCCTGCAACTGGGCCTAGCTTATGTGTCGTGTTGTTCCTTCACCTGTCGCTCGGTAGTAGGACATTCTGCTGGCAACCACTATCCCTGGTTGCCGGGGCCTTCATGGTTCCTGGTCCTGTAATAGGTCTAGCTTCAGGTCGGCCAGGGACTTGTAGTCCTCCTGGAATGCCGGTGATCCCTACTGGGTATAAAGGACCCTCTAGGCGCGGACCCGGTGTCCGGTTTATATACTGGGGTGAGCCTATGATGCTCCTCTGCCCCCTTAACTTCTCTCTCCTTTCCTCCTTGCCGTCGGCCACACTCGGGGCCCTCAGAACTCAGCAGCAGACGTGCTGCGTCTTCGCTGCTCTCAGCGTCAGCACGCTCTCAGACTCTCTGACTCTGTCTGAACTAACTGAACTGCCTGGCTCCACCCTCCATATATACAGTACAGACCAAAAGTTTGGACACACCTTCTCATTTAAAGATTTTTCTGTATTTTCATGAGTATGCAAATTGTACATTCACACTGAAGGCATCAAAACTATGAATTAACACATGTGGAATTATATACTTAACAAAAAAGTGTGAAACAACTGAAAATATGTCTTATATTCTAGGTTCTTCAAAGTAGCCACCTTTTGCTTTGATGACTGCTTTGCACACTCTTGGCATTCTCTTGAAGAGCCCTAACGGGCTCTCTCTGGTGGTATGAGGCGGAAGGGTGGAGGTGTTTGTATGTAGTGGAGAAGTCCATCCATGCACCCTGGGTCCTGTGGTACCTGTGAACAGCAGGGTGCTGCAACTCCTCTAGTGACAGCAGCTTATCTTCAGAGAGAACAAAAGGATTAACCATTGGAATTCCAACACACCAGATTCTTCCCTTACCTCTCATAAAGTATTGAAGGAAAGCCGAGAGGCCTCTATACACATCAGATTGTTTCCAGAACCTGCCGACCTTAGCCTTACAAGCATGGAAGCCTTAGTGTAAGGCCGGGTTCACATGAGCACGTTTTCTCAGGGGAGAGAATGGGCCGATTATGCAAATGACACTCACAGTGCACTGTGATCTGATTGTCTTACATGAGAGAATCGCAGCACAGGTGCAGAGGAGACAGAGAAAGTAATTTCTCCATCTCTTCCATTGCCTGCATCCACAGTACTCAGATTACACTCAAATGACATCCAAGTGCAGTCTACTGTTTCATATGCACCCATAGACTTGTATGGGTAAGTGCAATCTGATTTTCAGATAAACCTGCAGCATGCTATGATTTTTTCCTCAGGCAGATTCAGCATGAGAAAAAAAAATTGCAGATCTGCACTGCCCCATAGTATATCATAGGTCCGAGTGCTATCCAATAAAACTTCAGAAAGCACTTGGCTGAGTTATATGCTCATTTGAGCGAGCGGATAGATAGTACAGTGTGCACAGGGTACATGAGCCTCAGTGCAGCAACTCCGATCTGGTCATCTCTGTAGTGAGGCAGCTAGAATGGAGTTGCTACAGTGAGGACGTCCTTATATACAGTACAATATGCACAGAAATCATGAGACTCAGTGTAGCAACTCTGATCTAGTCATCTCTGTAGTGAGACACTTAGAATGGAGTTGCTGTACAGAGTACGTCCTTATAGACCAGGGGTGTCCAAACTTTTTTCTAAGAGTGCCAAATTTGATGAAGTGAACATGTGCGAGGGCCGATCATTTTGCTTGACATTCTTTGGACCATTAAAATGAATGCAAATAAACTTTTTTTGCAAAGTTTATTGAAAACGGCATACTTTTTATTTTGTGACTTGGATGACAAATCTAAACAGGTGTTTAATCAATCTGCCTTAAAGGGGTTAACCCAGACATACCCCCATTCTCACCCAGGAAGCCCCTCCCCGACTTGAGCATCGAAGCAGTTTATGCTCCAATGTCCTACTTTTGCCCTGCACTAAATTGCGCAGAGGAAAGGCATTTTCTGGAGTTCTAGTGACATACCCGGCTCTCCACGGGGCTGGCAGAAAGCCCAGTGACGTCACCGGCACTGATGGGCGGGCTTTATCACCAGTAAACCAGCTAGAGCAGCGCTAAAGCCTGCACATTAGAGCCGGTGAAGCCTCCTACCGGCAGTGTGTCATTGTAAATAGCACAGGGCAAGGGAGCACATCGGAGCATGAGATGCTTTGATGCCCATGGCAGGGGGGCTGCCTGGGTGAAAAAGGGGGTATGTCTGGGTTCTGAACTTGGACAACCCCTTTAATATAATAAAAACAGGAAACTGAGATATCTCAGGAACATTTTAAAGTACATTACACAAAGTAATGTAAGGTTGTCTGTCAACTTATAAGTTCAAAAAATGTGAACAGGAACATAACAGCAAGTATACATGTGTTCAAATATATAACTGTCTATCCAACTGACATTAATTGAGATTTTACAACATATTAATCTCAATTAAAAAAAAGAAACTAGCCTGCACTAATGTGAAGGGTGAAACTGGGATCTGGACTGCAGCACATAGACTAGGTCTGGTTCAATGGCCGTGGTTTTGATGCGCAAAATGTCACGCAGGTGAGAGTCACTTAGTCTTGTCCTCACGCGGTTCTTGTTAAAGTTCATAACAGAGAATGTCTTCTCACACAAATATGTTGAGCCAAACAAGCTCAGGGTTTTCTTAGCCAATGTTCGAATCTCTTGAAACCGGCTCTTATCCAGTTGGCGGTAAAAGTTAACAAGAGAGAGCTGTTGATGACGACTGCGTAACTCGCTGTCACAATGTAGCTCAATGAGCTCGAGCTGCAACTGATCAGGAGCATTGTCGGGGTCAACAGAGAATGGAGAGGAGAAAATGCTGATCTCCTTTTCAATAGCTGCAAAATCTTGAAAGCGCCGTTGAAACTCCCCAGCCAGAGATGTGATGTCTGCTGCATACCTGCTTATTTGCGCATGGATATCATCCTGTGGAAAACTGTTAATTATTTCCTGTAGCGCTGAAAAATGGATGGTATTGGGCGGTGTTTGTGACAACTGCCTTAGGAAAAGTTGCAGCTTTGTTCCAAAGGCTTTGAGGTGTGAATAAAGTTGGTTCACCGCTGCATCTTTGCCCTGAAGATTCATGTTCAGTACATTCAGATGCTTTGTTAGGTCGACTAGAAACCCCAAATCAGCCAGCCAAATTGGATCAGATAGTTCTCGCATCGTTTGTCCCTTTGTTTCCAAGAATTCTCCTATTTCCTTTCTGAGAGAGTAGAAACGTTGCAGTGCAGACCCCCGACTGAGCCATCTTACATCGTTATGATATGAAACATCTTCATATTCAGCCTGGATATCCAGTAGAAACTGTTTAAACTGGCGGTGGCACAGGGCTTTAGAGCGGATAAAATTAATGGTCTTTAGTACCGGTTTCATAACATGATCATATTGGAGATGTTTAGCACAGAGAACTTGTTGATGAATGATGCAATGAAGTTTAATAGCTTTGCCTCCTTCTTCGCTCACCTTGTTACAGATTAGGGTTGATAATCCACTTCGTTCACCAGTCATGGCAGGTGCCCCATCAGTAATAATCCCAGTAACTTTGTTCCAAGGCAGTTTCATGTCATCTATGGCAGAACTAACAGAATCAAATAAATCTTTCCCTCTTGTTTGATCCTTGAGGCTCTGGAGGTCAAGTAGCTCTTCAGTCACATTCATTTCATCGTCCACCCCTCTTAAAAAAATCAGCAACTGAGCCGTGTCAGATAGGTCCGTGCTTTCATCACAGGCTATTGTAAAGAAGTCAAAATCAGCTCCTTTTGACATTAACTGTCTCTTAATATCCGATGAAATTTCTTCAATTCTCCGTGCTACAGTGTTACGAGCCAGGCAAATGTTGGAAAACTCTTGCTTCTTCTCGGGACAGACATTCTCTACCATTTTCATAACACATTCTTTGATAAAGTCACCCTCTGCAAAAGATTTGCAATTTTTAGCAATTAACGCTGCCACCTCATAGCTCGCCTTTGTGGCATTTTCATTTGACTCACGGGCTCTTGTAAAAAATCGCTGTTGTGACAATAAAACAGCTTCAAGTTGCTTATACTTTTCACTTCGGTCGTGCCCTGTTAGCTTGTCGTATGTGCTATGTCTCGTCTGATAGTGTCGCTTGACATTAAATTCTTTATAAACAGCAACGGTCTCTTGGCATATCAGACAAACACAGTGATTCTTTATTTCAGTGAAAAAATATTCTACTTTCCACTTGTCCTGGAAGCGGCGGCCCTCACTGTCAACTTTTCGTTTCTTATTTGTAGTTGCCATTATAAAAATTGGCCAGAAGGGGAGAGATTAAAAGGCGCAGAGGGTGGAACAGCAAAAATAAGATACTGCTATATGCTTTATAACACAGGCAGAGAATAGCAAGCTGTGCAACAGTCGCACATCAGATAATGGAATTATAGCACAGTGACAGGCAGTCAGGGGTTAATGAAGGGTATGACAGCTTGCTACCACAAGCTTGTGTGAGAGCCCTGCTGGCCTAACCTTTCTGGAGGTGTAAGGTGGCGCAGGGACTTATATATAACTTAATATATATATTATTTATATAATTTTACACAACTAAGCTGAGGTCTTCAGCCTATCTGACCTCTGAACGTCTTACAACCCCTGGGGGCTGGAGATCTCGCACGTCGCGAGATCTTGGCTGGCCGGTTGCCGCCGCTCAGTACTCCGGCGCAGGGAGAAGGAAAGCCGAAATCTCGCGATGTCCGAGATTTCGGCTCTTCTCCCTGCGCCGGAGTACTGAGCGGCGGTGGCGACGAGAGCGGCGGTGGCGACGAGAGCGGCAGCGGCCGCAAGGTACATGCTGCTGGATACCTGGGGGCCTTATTAGTCCGGACCGCGGGCCGGACTTTGGACATGCCTGTTATAGACAGTACAATGTGCACAGAAATGATGAACCCCATTGCAGCAACACCATATAGCTCCCAACCGTCCCAGTTTCTGCAGGACTGTGGCGCGCGTCCCCTCACGGCTCAGCTGTTTTCCCAGCATCTATACTTACCTCACCTCTCTCCAATGTTCTCATCGCTCTGAAGCTCCTCCTCCTCGGGGGGCAGGGCCAACCATCTCTTAGTGCATAAATTAAATTACACATTCACCTCCTCTCCCTCCTATCTGGATCAATGGCGACTTGACCTCACAAATCACATTGTCACACGACGCTTCCCAGCACTCACAGGCTGTGTGTGCACTAACCACTGAGCTATAGCCCATACTGGTTAAGATAAGAGATTTTTGTTTTCTTGACTCTACATTAGCAGAGTATACAGCTCCATAGAAATACATTGTATATATAACAATTTTATTTTTATGTTGGCTGTATACTGAGGTGAAGACAAATATTTATCTTTTTCCTATAAGGCTATGTGCCCATGCTCCATAATGGCAGCGTTTTGGACGCCGCTCACCTGCGCTGCTTCCAGAATGCTGCGTTCTACATTAGAAGCGTTCTACATTAGATTTATAGAAATCCCATGCCCACTGTGCTTCTGTTTGACGCTGCATAAACTCGCCAGCAGCGCGGATTTACGAGCCGCAGCACGTCAATTTCTGTTGTGGAGACTCCACTATGAAATTTCCACAATAGAATCATCTTGCATGCGGTAACTCCACATGGTACAGTGAACACATGCGGAGTTACCTGCGTGAGTAGAACGCAGCACGTTGGACGCAGCGAGAATACGCAGTGTCCAAAGCACTGCTGTTCCTGATCGTGGTAATGTAGCCTAAAAGTATTAAAAATAATAATAAGCAATTACATTTTCTTTCATTAGTGTCTACTCAGGTCTTGAATTCACAACCTTCACATTACAGATAGATGGGAGCCTTAGTGTGTTGAGCCACAAGTTCCAGTGGTGAGATGAGGAGGATGTCATGTACTTGATCTGTACTGCAGACAATGACCAGGCTGATAGAACTGATAGAAATACACTGCTGTGTACAATGTATGGATTTTTATTCTACAGGGAGAATCAGGGTATGTGCCCACAATGCGTACCAGGCTGCAGCCCCAACACTGCGGAATAGCGGCTTCGGCTCAATATGCAACTGAGCGGCGCCATTTTTATTTTTTGTTTCATCTGCGGACTTTCGTCATAGATATTAGGTCTATGGAGAAAGCCCACAAGGGGATTCGCAAGAGACATTAACATGCTGCGGTCTGGAAAGATGCGCCACATGTCAATTTCCGTGGTTGTATGGAGACGCATAGTGGTCGTGGGATTTCTAGAAATCCATCAACAATGGTGTAACATCCGGACGCTGCAGGTTTGGCGCTGCATAAACACACAGAATCAAACCTGCAGCGGCTCCTGACCGTTTTCACATACCCATTTTTCATCTTATAAAATGATTAAAAAAATAATAATGAAATACAATATACAATATAATTTTTAAATAATAAACATCACAAATCAGCAAATAACATTGACATATTTGGTGTCCCTGTAATCATAACGACCCGCACAACACAGCGATCAGATTATTTACGGAGATCGGTAATTGACGTAAAAAAAAAAATGGCATAATTTATATTTTTCTTTATTAAATCCATAAAAATGTAATAAAATGGTAATACTGAGGTCGTGTTCACACATAGCGTAAATGCTGCCATTCTTTCTGCTGCTTTTTTCTGCAGGTGTCCACATCAGACAACGCAGTAACAATCTTCTCTGATTATGGCTACTTTGCTGGGTTTCTTTTATGCGTTTTCCTGCTTATCTCATGCTATTTTGGGGCAGATATGAAGCAGAGTTTTTAACAGTACAGAAAAGCTTTGATTCTTATTGTGGAGTTTGGTGCGGATTCTGTGGAAAACAAAAAACACAGTATTTCTGCAACGTGTGAACACGGCCTTACAGACACAAAAAGCCGGATGTCGTATAGTGAAGCTACATAAAGATGAGAAAGTTCTGGCGGCTCTGACTGTGAATGAAGAACAAAAAAGAATCCACAACTAGAGATGAGCAGGACACACAGATGATGTCGCGCTGCCCAGGGTGATCAAAAGCCGCCGGGGACACCGGATGGTTAAAGATTCACGACCTCCTATCCAGCCGCCAGGTAGCACTGACCTGGACCAGAGACCCAGGAATCTATCCGCTCATCTCTAGTCCCAATTGTCCCATATACAGCAGACAGTCCTGGATTTGGGTCTACACCCTGTAGTCTCGGGCATCTGCTGAATGCCCCTCATTACCAGCTCCCCTATGACCACTCCTCCTGCCTGGAGAGAAAGAAATGGAAAATGGGCGTGGATTTGGGTGTGCCCAGGGGCATGGGTAAAACTTGCCGTGGCGTGCGTAGCGTGCCGCATGATGTGTCCCTCTTTCTGTTCTTCAAATCAAAAGTTGAGAGGTATGGCAACACTGATCTCATTATCTCTGTAGTGAGACAGCTAGAATGGAGTTGCTGTACAGAGGACGTCCTGATAGATAGTACTATGCACAGAAATCATGAACCTCAGTGCAGCAACTCCGATCTAGTCATCTCTATAGTGAGACAGCTAGAATGGAGTTGCTGTACAGAGGACGTCCTGATAGATAGTACTATGCACAGAAATCATGAACCTCAGTGCAGCAACTCCGATCTAGTCATCTCTATATTGATACAGCTAGAATGGAGTTGCTGCAGTGAGTTTCATTATTTCTGGGCAGACCGTTACATTAGATTATGGCCCAATTCATGAACACTGGCATTTTATACACCAGTATTAATGAAAAGAAAGCTGGTAAAAGCTGTGGCACTTTGTGTATTTTTTTTTTGCAATTAATAAAATTTGCATTTTATTATCGTAATATAAAAACATTACACAAAATACTAATATTCTAGATATTTATTCTCTCTATTCTACATATCTATCTAACTTTAGATTTATATATAAAAATTTATGATGTAAATATCCTACTGTGATATATTTCTTCATACACCGTTTTACACATGAACCTCTGCTTCTTTCTAGATTCTGTCATTTATATAAGCGATGGGTGGAATGAACCAATCAGTTGCTTGCTTTCAAAGAGTGACAATTAGAACCAACCAATCAGATGCTTTCTTTTTATGCCCCTTGTGAGGTGACAGTTGGAATGTGTCGGTTGGTTCCGCTGAGGAGCTTCTGGTTATATCTGACTCCAGCCCTGGTACTGTGCAGATATTGGACGTCACGTGTCGTGTCTTCTGGGATGTAAATGACAATATATCATGTCTTCTGTAGGGACAGTGTCATGTACAAGCTGATATAATAAAAGTCCACATTCCAGCAGAGATCTCAGCACAAGGACCCAGCGTCTACCACACAAGTCACTGTCCAATGATCTGCAAGTTACTTCTAGGTAACAGAATATTACAGAAAATTACTAGTAGGATGGTAATAAACTAAATTTGAAGGGTTAAAATGATGTACAATGCAATTTATGAATTTGACCCTCTTAGAACAAAATTGATACTGGACAGAATAACTACCTGCCCTAAATGCCAGACATCTAAGAATAGTCTGTCTCATGGGTTTTGGTTATGTACTCATTCAAGTAACCAGTGGATGATTGTCTGGGAGGGCATGAAAGAAACTGGGGGTCTTGTATTGTTTCCTCAGCTCATACTGTTTAATTCATGGTCTTAAGAAAATGATGGCTCCAAACCTTATATGTATCCATCTTGTGTGTAACATTACTCCAACTTGTGGTCAAAAAATTGCTACTGAATTATATTGGTTGCAAAATCAGTTATCTACCTTGTCCGAAATAATCACACAGATTAAAAAAACTACTACACACAGATAGGGTAGATGCCGAAAAAAAGGAGGAACAAGCAGATAAATTCCTATCTAAATGGAAACTATTTATTTCTAGCTACTGCTCAAAGAAAGATATCTCAGGTGTTGTCTCCTTTGTCTATGAAGGAGAAGGTACCTTCTATAAAGTCTGAAAACAAAATTAGGCAAATTATAGATATAAAAATGATAGATTTTGATGGTTAAATAGGGAACGCTTTTCTCTGCATTTGTTAAATGGAATCTGTCACCACATTTGACCTATCTAAACTATTAACATGAGTATACAGGTTATAGACCGCTGAAAAGAGTGATACCTGTATGCCCATATCAGATGTCTTGTGGTGGAAAAATCATCTTTTATTACTTTATATAAATGACCTCTTCCAGGCTATGGGGAAGACGCTGTCTGGAAGATAACTCTGCCTCCAGAGATTATTTTATATGAAGGGGGAGTTACCAGTGTGATGTGTAATGGCCGCTCTCTGCTCTCCTGATCTCACTGCAGAGCTGTGTGTGATTATACCTGACACATCTGCAGGTTCCTCTCAGCTTCCATCTCACAGACAGACAGGGTGTAATAGTATTACAATACAGCAGAGCTCAGAGAGCTGCAAAAAATGTGTTTGCAAGAAGACAAATTGAATTTCTGTGTTATTTACTTGTCTCACTGATAACTCCCCTTCATGTAAAATAATCTCTGGAGGCAGAGTTATCTTCCAGGCAGCGTCCTCCCCTTGGCTTGGAAGAGGTCATTTACATAAAGTGATAAAAGATGATTTCTCAAGAACAAGGCATCTTATATGAAGCATACAGGGAGGACTTTTTTCAGCAGGCTATAACCAGTATACCCATATTAATAGTTTAGATAGGTCAAATATGGTGACAGATTCCCTTTAATGTAATATGTGTTCCGATATTCCGAGGCCTGCGTACCCAACACTCTGTAGATGAACACCCTATGTGCGAGCGAGCTTTAATTTTTGTGTTGTATTGATGAAATTGTAAAACCAAATAAAATTACTTTAAAAAATGAGTCATACCTACTAATCCTGAATAATCCTGATTGTAAGGCAACTACTGATTGTATAATTGATTGAGTCGTTATCATAAAAAGCTACAAATGTTGTAATTTAAGAAAACCAAATAAAAATTTATTGAAAGGAAAAAAATTAGTAATTGGGTCCTACTCTTTGAGGTAAGAGCGGATGTATAGCCTGTGCTTGGCTGCGGTTGTGACCTCACTGCTACAGCCAATACAGAGAAACCATAGCAGCAGTGGACAGCTGGACTCATAGAAGGTCAGGATCATCTGATTTTATTATATTTATACAGCGCTGACAAAAAATGGCGAGAATCCTAAAAGTTGAAAAAAACATTTAATAGAGGTCTAGTGTAACCTGAAGAAAAGGCTGTACTGCAATAACAGGCCAAGAGAAGGTTTATATTAAAAGGGTTATCCATTACTAGATGATTCCTTCTCAATAGCTCCAACGAGCAGCCTAAGATAAACTCTACACTTACCTCTCAGACCAGCGACGTTCCTCCTTTCTCATATCCTGACATAAACCATGTCATGTGGCTGCTGATCACCTGTAGCCTTCACTGTTCCATTAGGACTGAAGAAACACTGTTTTTCCGCTGGGTGGGGCGAGGGGACCCCGGCACCCTCGACCAGGTGGTCAGTCTGATCTAGCGCTACTCAGCCACTCAGGACTTTATCCGGGACTCTGCCCTCTCGCGGCTCTCACGCCGGACTCTGCCAACCCAGGAACCGGGAAAGGGGTCGCATCCTTCTGCTAAGGACAGTCAGCACCGTACTCATGCTGAAGGGGTACCCCAGAGTGAGAGTGGTGGGAGACCAGTTGTTACGAGTCCGGGTGGTGCAACCTCTGTGCTTCGGTGTAAGGAGGGACCAGAGGGGCGTGTCTACACGGCCCGACCAAGGTCACACGGCGGCTTTATCTACCCCGTGAACCAAGGGAGGAACCGGGCAGGTGGACCAGGTGCCACTCTGGGACCGACCTTGTGTGAGAGCAGGTGACTCCTATGGGTCAGATGGCAGGAACTGACCGGTACAGCAGATGAGCACAGCAGGAAGGCTGACGGGTGGACCGGATAGATAAGCAGGCTGGTTCGGCAGATAGCCAGATGGGTGCTCCAGGTAGGCGAGCAGGCGGGCACGGCAGGTAACTGGCAGGTGCTCCGGGTAGATTGGCTGGTGGGCACGACAGGTAACGGGCAGGTGCTCCAGGTAGGCTGGCTAGTGGGCACGACAGGTAACAGGCAGGTGCTCCAGGTAGGCAGACTGGCAGGCACAGCAGGTTACAGGCAGGTGCTTCAGGTAGTCTGGCTGGCGGGCACAACAGGTAACAGAGAGATGCTCCAGGTAAGCTGGCTGGCGGGCACAACTGTGGACAGACTGGAGGACAGAACTGTTAGACAGGCTGGCGGGCTGGACTGACAGACAGACTGGCAGGCAGGACTGACAGGCAGCGGGACCTGAGGGCTGGAGCAAGTGTTTAGCACATGGAACAAGAACCTTGCACAGGCACCTCCATTTTGGAGGTGGTGCCTTATATAGGGGAAATCCTCCGGCCATTGGCCGGGGACTTTATAGGACGGCGCGTGCGGCCCCTTTAAGAGGGAGGGAGCGCTCACGCGCCCTAAGCACAGTGCCCAGGAAGCTGCGCGAGGTGCGAGCCACAGGAGCAGGGGAGCGGGAAGACGCCGGACCTTGACCGTGGCGGTTAGGGGAACGGCGTCTCTGCTCGGCAGGAGGCAGAGACGCCGATGCTACACCGGTTCCCTCCCAAACTGTCACAAGAACTAACAGTGCCTCCGCCATTAGGTGCTGGCGGTGTCAGGGGCTGGGACATGTGGTTGCTAAGTGCCCCCTGACTACAGAGCCCATGGACTGCGGGTATAACCGCCGGGTCTCAATGTATGCCCAGACCGTCTGCACTGCGAGTGCCGACCCCCCGGACAGTGAACCCCAACTGTGCCAGGTACTGGTTAATGGGTACCCCACGGAGGCCCTCATAGATTCGGGGAGCCTAGTGACCTTGGTACATGGGTTGCTGGTGGCAGGAAACAAACCCAGTGGACGGACAGTTGGGGTTGTGTGTTTCCATGGGGACCTCTGAGAGTACCCAACCGCAGAAGTAGTTTTGTTCACACCATGTGGCGACATGAAACATGTGGTGGAGGTGGTTAAAACTCTTCCCTATGGGACTGTGTTGGGAAGAGACTTGCCCCTCTTTTGGACTCTGTGGAAAAACAAAATCTACTCTCCCCCGGTAAAATTTATTACAGGTGTTGTACCCAAAGAACCCGAGTCAGGGGTCCCAGCCATAGGGGTGTCCAATCTAGGGACAGAGTCCCCGATAAGGTTTCCCCTAGAGGTGCTGGCAGGAGAGGTCGAGGAGACCCCATCAATCCCTGAGCTGGAAGTGCCCGGGGCACGTTTGGGACAGCTCAGCTACAGGATCCTACCCTGACTCGGGCACGGGAAAGGGTGTTAGAGGTAAATGGCATAGCTCAACAACCCAGTGCAGATACTGTGTTTCCACACATGGTGGTCAGCGGTGAGTTGCTCTATAGAGTAGATGAAATCAGGGATGAGGTCGTGGAACAGTTAGTGGTACCTCAGTCGTACCGTCGGGTGGTCCTGGAGATGGCACACACCAGCTGGGTGGACACTTAGGGGTTAAAAAGACGCATGAGTGTATCTTGCAGCGGTTCTTTTGGCCGGGAATTTACACGGAGGTCCAAAAGTACTGCGAATCATGCCCCGAATGTCAGCTAACCACACCCACCGCAAGCTTCCGTAGCCCATTGGTACCTCTGCTAGTGATAGAGGTACCTTTTGAACGGGTTGCAATGGACTTGGTAGGGCCCATCATAAAATCCGCTCGTGGCCACCAACATATACTGGTGGTCGTCAACTATGCCACCCGATACCCGGAGGCTATATCGCTACGCCACACATCGGCGAAACTGATTGCACGGGAGCTGTTTGCCATGTTCTGTCACCTTGGACTACCTAAGGAGATCCTGACGGATCAAGGGACGACTTTTATGTCCAAGGTGACAAGAGAACTGTGCAAACTGCTAAAAATAAAACAATTGTGCACCTCGGTGTACCACCCTCAAACCGACGGGCTAGTAGAACACTGGGGCAGGCCTAGTACTTTACCACACTCGATCTCACCAAGGGTTACTGGCAGGTACCTCTCACGGAATTGGTGAAGGAAAAGACTGTCTTCATAACTCCGGAGGGTCTATATCACTATGCGGTCTTACCTTTTGGGCTACATGGGGCCCCTGCTACATTCCAGAGGCAGATGGACACAGTGCTCAAGCCTCATCAGGAGTACGCGTCCGCGTATCTAAATGATATTATCATCTTTAGCACCGACTGGCATACGCACCTATCCCAGGTACAAGCGATGGTGGATTCTCTCAGAGCCACGGGGTTAACGGCAAACCCCAAAAAAATGTGCGATAGGTTTATACCTAATTTTGCTGGGAGAACGACGGCCCTGACCGATCTCTTGAAAGTAAAAAATCGGTAATGGTTCGGTGGAACCCTCAGGCAGAATAAGCCTTTCAGTCCATAAAATTGGCCCTGTGTGGACAGGCGGTCCTCATCAGCCCCAACTTCAAGGAAACCTTCATTGTATAGACAGATGACTCGGAGGTAGGCCTCGGGGGGGTATTGTCACAAAAAGTGAATGGTGAAGAGCACCCGGTCACCTACTTGAGTAGAAAGCTTATCCCAGCAGAGAAAAACTATAGCGTGGTAGAAAAGGAGTGTTTGGCTATTAAGTGGCCCTTGGAATCGCTACGTTATTATTTACTCGGGCGTCAGTTCCACTTGGTGACGGACCACTCACCCTTGGTATGGATGAGGAATGCGCGAGTCACCAGGTGATTCCTGTCACTGCAAAATTTCAGTTTCTCTGTAGAACATCACCCTGGGAAGTTGCAGGCAAACACGGATGCCCTGTCCCGGGCACCCTGTATGGTGACAAATGTTCAGCCCCACAAGTTGGAACAGAGGGGGGGGGATATGTGAGGCAGTGACCGGAATCGTATACGAGGGACATTATATATCCCCCGGAATGTGTACAGAGACCTATTAAACCCATTGGAGTGCATTACAGTCACAGACACAGGTGCGGCTGCAATGCAGGAATGAAGGCGAGCATTGACCTGGTCAGGCTATCTGGCTAAGGCAGATTAAGTAAAACCCAGCAGGGCCTTCATTTCTTGGAGGAGGCTACAGGAAGGCAGTGGGGCGGCCTCCTCCCTCCAACCCAGGTTTTCCAGTGGCTCTTGCCACAGGTCCTTTAAAAACCCTGCATTACAGATTAGTGTGGTTCAATGTTGGGACCTGCTAGGAGCATAGCAGGAAAGCTCGGCGGACCTGTGAGTAGCTGAACCCACACCTGGGAAGGCTCTGCACCTGTCAGGCTCTGAGCGGCCCGGCGCGGCCGTTGCTCCCGGCAACCGTTGTTATTGACTTGTGTTAACCCGGCTGCGAACCTGAGGACTTTTCTGTTTATCCGTGAGTCTGCTGAATAAAAGCTGCTTATGTTGGACTTACTTGGGTCACTGCCTCAGTTACTGCACGGTGTGAACACCGCCGCCTTACACTATGTACAGCAATACTATGGTATTGCTGTATATAGCACAAGCGATTGGATAATCACAGGTTTATGTCCCCTAAGGGGACTAAAAGATACAGTGAAAAGTGAAATTTTATTTTTTGAAAATATGAAAATATATATACAGGGTGGTCCAAAAGTAGGTGGACAGAAAGTGTTATAGAATGTTCCTGTGCTGAGATAATCTTATAAATGTGCCCCTGCTGTGTACTGTATAATGGCTGTGTCTGAAAGCAAGAACATGTTCTGATCATACCACAGCTCCTGGGCAGGGGGGGAGCAAAAGAGTATACAGACATTACAGCCGGGGTCACAGCTGATTCTTTTTGTGAGGTAAAACATTTCCCTGCCTGTTTTAAACAATATTTTTCTTCAAAGAAAGAATCAGCTGTGATCCTGTGCTGTAGTGTCTGTATACTCTTTTGCTTCCTCCCCTGCCCAGGAGATGTGGTATGATCAGACCATGCTCCTGTATAGTCAGACACAGCCATTACACAGTACACAGCAGGGGCACAGTCATAAGATTATCTCAGCACAGGAACATTTTATTACACTTTCCGTCTGCATACTTTTGGACCACCCTGTATATATATTGCTATATATAGCATAAATCCTGGCCTCCTATGAACACCAGTCAGAAGCTGTCATTCACAGAAGTACTGTCATGACAGGCACGGGGGTTTTCAGCAGACCCCCAGTCTTTATGTAAATTCATTGGCGGTGATGGGCACATTTAATGATGCGCTTCTCTGCCAATGTGCTGTAAATGTCGCTGTCAGAGATTGAACAAATTAACAGATGCATGCGGAGCTCAACTCGTGGCTGTTAGAGGCACATGATGGCCGAATATTCCAGCCATCATCTCCCGGGACAGATGTAGACTCAGATTCTGGGTCCACATCAGAGTCAGGAAGCTGGTGTATGACAGAACTGTATGCCATATGTCACTAAGCGGTTAAAGGAGTTTTCCATTTTAATTTATTTTGTGCTCATAGGCTTGCGCTAGGGAAAAAATAATAAAATCAGAGTTACTCATCTTCCCCAGGTCCAGTGATGTTTCTCTGTTACTGCGCTAGATTTTTTATCAGGTTGCAGCGATGATATCACGATTGTGACACACGTAACCACTTCAGCCAATCACAGGGCTCAGCAGCTTGTGCCGTCTACCACGGTATGACTGCTGAGCTCAGTGATTGGCTCCAGCAATCACGTTTTTCAGTAGTGACATCATCGCTGTAGACTAAAAACAAAGACCAGAGCAGTAACTAAGAGGTTTGTCCTGATGAAGTGTAAAGCTTCATATAAGCTGCATAATTGGATTCCTGTCTCCTCCTCATCCTTCCGCTGGCGGCGCAGGTTAACCCATTTGATTCCAGTTTCTTCACATTGTTCCTTGATTCTGTCATTTTTATAATTGACAGGTGCAATGAACCAATGAGATGGTTTCTTTTCGTCTGCTACGTGTTATACCTGACCCCGGTCCTGGTGCTGTGCTGATATGGGCCGTCACGTGTCTTCTACTCTGGGATGTAAATGACGATATATAGTTTCTTCCATAAGGACAGTGTCATGTACAAGCTGATATATCAAAATATTAAAATACCACGTTCCAGCAGAGATCTGAGCACAATTCAGCCTCCACTGACAGGTGCAATGACTAACAAGTTACTTTCAGGTAAAAGAATCTATATAGAAAATGGTGATCCTTCATGTGTGTATGGAAGTATGAAGTGATAAGGACGACATAGGGTGATAGGGGAGGTGACACACAATGACTAGATCAATCATATCCTGTAGCTGGAAATGTAATATGAGATATAGAGATAACATGCGGCAGTGCCCAGCAGAGCGCTGCAATTGTAAGTAGTTCCTGCTTTTTGGCAAGGGCGGACATGCATATTGTGCAGCCATAAAAAAATAAGAAGATGTCACATCACCAATAAAAACAGAAGCGTCTGTGCACCTAGGGTAAAATATACGTTGGTAACTTTTTCCAACATATTCCTTAACGTTTCTCTAAGCCCCCACTAACCAGACAGAGGTCTGGCGAGTATGCGTCTGTATACTTTGGGGCCGATTCATTAAGATGTTTTATGCCAGAAATCCTGCCGTAAACATCATAAAGTGGTGGTCCGAAACTAATATTGATTTAATTCTGAATATCTATTCAATGTAATAATCTGATCAGAGCTCTGTGACATCTCAGCGCAGAGGGTGCAATGACATCACTACAGCACGCCCTCTGTGATGAGCAGTGCAGAGGGTCAGCAGAGGCAATGCAAAGATCGGAGCAGCAGGGAAACGAGGAGAGGTGAGAATTTATTTTTTATGTATGGAAAACTATATGGGGCCCATAATATTGTATGGAGGACTATGTGGTCCCCATAATAGGGTATAGAGGACTATGTGGTACTCATAATACTGTATGGAGGACTATGTGGGGCCCATTATTCTGTATGGAGGACTATGTGGTGCACATAATGCTGTATGGAGGAATATGTGATGCCCATAATATTGTATGAATAACTATGTGGTGCCCATAATATTGTATGGAGGCACTATGTGGTGCCCATAATAGGGTATAGAGGACTATGTGGTACTCATAATACTGTATGGAGGACTATATGGGGCCCATAATACTGTATGCAGGACTATATGGGGCCCAAAAAGCTGTATGGAGCACTATATGGGGCCCATAATACTGTACAGAGCAATGTATGGGGCCCATTATTCTGTATGGACGACTATGTGGTGCCTATAATACTGTATGGAGGAATATGTGGTGCCCATAACATTGTATGGATGACTATGTGGTGCCCATAATACTGTACGGAGGACTATATGTTGCCCATAATACTGTATGGAGGACTATGTAGTGCCCATAATACTGTATTGAGGACTATGTGGTGCCCATAATACTGTATGGAGCACTATATGGGGCCCATAATAGGGTATAGAGGACTATGTAGTGGCCATAATATTGTATGTAGTACTCTATGTAGTGCCCATAATATTGTAAGGAGGATTGTGGGGCCCATAATACTGTATGGTTGGCTATGTGGGGGCTATTATATTCTTTGGAGGGCTATGTGGGAACTATTATACTGTTTGGAGGGCTATGTGGGGAGCATTATACTGTTTGGGGGGCTATGTGAGGGCCATTATACTGTATGCAAGCAATTATACAGTGTGAAGGTTTTTGTTGGGTCCATAATACTGTGTAGAGGGCTGTGTTCAGGTCAGTATGCTATTTGGGTGCTGGATAGGGGCTATTATACTATTTGGAGGGCTAGTGAGGGCCATTATACAGTGTGGATGGTTGTATTGGGGCCATAACACTGAGTGGAGGGGTGTGGGGGCCATTATACTGTATGGAGGACTATGTGGGGCCCATTATACTGTATAGAGGACTGTGGCAATCACAATTGGGACATCATACTGTGTGGGGGTCACCATACTTTGCTGAGGGATGGTTGAGGGGGGTGCAGTAGGTTCATCATACAGTGTGTGTAGAGGGTACTTTGGAAAAATTCACTGTATGGTTATCATACTGTATTTTGGGGGGACACTATATTTGGCATCATACTTTATGGCTGCAATGAAAGAGCAATCTAGGGATTTCAATAGGAGGAAAATAACATTGTAAGGGCTGCAAAGTTATGAGATATGCTCTTCTGTGACCCCGCCAAATATTACGGTTTATTTTTTGGGCTTGAGGCACAACTAGAACTTCGACTATGGGGCCCCATGATTTCTATTTATGCCCCTGTGTCCAGGTCAACATGAAAAATTTGGTAGAAGGTCCTCTACACGCATACCACAAGGTAACAACCAAAAACGAGATCCTTTTTTTCATTATTAATTCTCTATAGTTTTTATTTGCATTGTATCTTACATATAAGTTCAATGCTGAATTTGGATTTATATTGAACAAGCCTTGATGGAATTTAGATTTTGTAATGGTTTTGAACTGTGTACTGCTTTACCTCTGAGGTTTATACAGAAATCACATGAAAATCCTCAAAGGAAGTGGAGACACTGGAGAGGAGAACAAGCTGATCCTTTTTAACAAATGTGTATAACCAGAGGAAAGCAATGACCGGAAAACTTTCCTCCATGTGAAGAAAAGAAAAATCCTGATTGTACATGGACCCTTTAGGGGAGTTTCATGTGACAACATAGAGAGATGCGTTATCTTAGAAAGATGTGAGAATGAGCTACACTTTGTCAAAAAGTTCATAAATTTAAAGCATGATGTAAATATTATATCATGTGATATATTTCTCCATACATAGTTTTACTAGTGAATCTCTGAATGATCAGAAGCTTCCTCCTTGTTTCCATAATTTATATAAATGATAGGTGGAATGGACCAATCAGCTGCTTGCTTTGTTTTCTATAATTTCAGAGTGACAGAACCAACCAATCAGATTCTTTCTTTTTCTGGCCCTTGTGAGATGACAGTTGGAATGTGTCGGTTGGTTCCGGTGAGGAGCTTCTGGTTATATCTGCCCTGGTACCGTGCAGATATGGGATGTCACATGCCGTCTCTTCTGGGATGTAAATGACAATATATCATGTCTTCTGTAGGGACAGTGTCATGTACAAGCTGATGTATCAAAGTCATATAAGTCCAGCAGAGACCTCAGCACAAAGGCCAAGCGTCTACCACACAAGTCACTGTCCAATGATCTACAAGTTACTTCCAGGTAACAGAATCTATATAGAAAAATACTAGTAAGACGCGAATACACTAAATTTGTAGGGTTTAAATTACGTACAAAGCAATTTATGAATTTGACCCATTCAGGGCAGAATTGAAACCGGACAGAATAACTACCTGCCCTAAATGCCAGACACCTAAGAGTAGATTATCTCATGTTTTTTGGTTATGTACTCATTCAATTACCCATTGGAAGAATGTCTGGGAGGGCATGAAAGAAACTGTATTGTTTCCGCAGCTCATACTGTTTAATTCATGGTCTGGAGACAATGATGGCTCCAAACAATATACAGTATGTATCCAACTTGTTTATAACATTTACTCCGACTTGTGGTCAAAAGATTGCTACTGAATCATTGGTTGCAAAATCAGTTATCTACCTTGTCCAAAATAATCACACAGATAAAAAAAAACTACTACACACAGATAGGGTAGATGCCGAAAAAAAGGAGAAACAAGCAGGTTAAGTCCTAACTAAATGTGATCTATTTATTTCTAGCTATTGCTCAAAGAAAGATATAACTCAGGTGTTGTCCCCTTTGTCTATGAAGGAGAAGGTACCTTCTAGAAAGTCCGAGAGCAAAATTAAGCAAATTATAAAGATAAAAATTATAGATTTTGATGGTTAAATAGGGAACGCTTTTCTCTGCATTTGTTAAAGGGAATCTGCCACCACATTTGACCTATCTAAACTATTAACATGAGTATACAGCTTATAAACTGCTGAAAAAAAGTCCTCCCTGCATGTCTCATAGCAGATGTCTTTTTGTTGAGAAATCATCTTGGAAGAGACGTGGAGGTCAGAGGGCCTCCTGAAAACAATGTTCCCATTATTAGGAAGTGGGTCTCCCATTGTGTTTGCCTATGCAGTGAATGCAAGGGTTGCCAAAAATTGGGAGGCACTTCAATGCCCGCTGGAAGAGACGCAGAGGGCGTCATGAAAAAATGTTCCCATTATTAGGAAATGGGTCTCCCATAATGTTGGCCTATGCAGTGAATGCAAGGGCTGCCAAAAATTGGGAGGCACTCCAATGCCCCTTGGAAGAGACGTGGAGGAGGGCCTCATAAAAAAATGCTCCCATTAGAAAGGAGCGGGTCTCCTATACTTGTAATGCCCATGCACTAAGTGTATGGGCTGACAAACATTTACCCCTGGGGGTATACATGAACACACTGTATGAATCTTTTTTTACGGGCATCATAAACACCCTTTAAAAATATTATGTGGGTGTTGCATCACGGACCACGGTCACCCTGGTGATATGGTGGTGGAGGATGAGGAGGAGGAGGACAAGAGCAAATAACCAAAATCAGGAAGCGTATACCCATATGTGGGTGTGAAAAGGTGCATGGGAATACACCTCCCAAAAAAAGACACTGGATTTGAGTTTATGCTACGCTGCATAAACGCTTAGAAAAGCAATTAGATTATTACATTAAATAGACATTTAGGATTAAATCAATGTTAGTTTCGAACCACCCCCTTAATAGCTGGAGTACCTCTTTAACAATTTGCAGTGTTTTTGCGCAACTAAGACGTTTTGGTGTTTGCACGCCAGTTCTTCAAGTAGTGTAACTAACTTCAGAAATGTACGCCATTAGCAACGTTTCTGCCAGAGGCACACAGCACTTGTAAGATGCACTTAATTCAATATGTTTTGTGCGCCTCTTACTGAATTAGGCACAGCTTTCTCCAGTAGTCCCATTCACCCATTCATTAAAGCAAATCTGTCACCACATTTGATCTATCTAAACTATTAATATGCTCATACAGGTTATAGATTGCTGAAAAAAGTACTCCCTGTATGTCTCATATCAGATGCTGTGTTGTTGAGAAATCACCTGTTATCACCTTATATAAATTACCTGAAATTCATAATTGTTCCCCATAGGCTATGAGTGGAATATAAATTTACCCTTATACATAGGAATTCACATGTATTACCGGATTTTTCGGACTATAAGATGCACTTTTTTCCTCCAAAATTTTGGAGGAAAGTGGGGGGTGCGTCTTATAGTCCGAACATATGTTCTGTGGCTGTGAGTGGTGTGGGGGTTGGGGTGGAGCAGCAGCGGGTAATGAGTGGGGCACAGGAGGCAGCAGCCACCTGCTGCAGTCACGCTGTGCCTGCTGCTAAAGAAAATTAATATTCCCTGCTCGCCACTCCCATGGGCGTGGGGAGCAGGGAATATTCATTTTCCTTAATAGCGCCCACACTGGAGCCGCAGCGCGGCTCCTGCTGCGGCCGGCGGTATGTGTACCCGCTATTAAAGTCCATGAATATTCTCTACAAGCCACTCTCATGGGTTGTAGTGAATATTTATGGTGTTTAATAGCGGGCACACTGATCGCTGCGCGTAGCAGGAGCCGCTCTGCGGTACAGTGTGCGCGCTATTGAAGAGACTGAATGGTCACTGCTCCCCACGCACACAGTCCTGTCGTGGGGAGCAGTGACTATTCCCGCACAGCACTTCACTGTGTGAGTTCCTGTCATGCGCGCCCTGCCATGCGCGGCTCACACAGTGAGAGTGTCGGCAGCCGAGCGGGACGCAGCGCTGGATGAGAGAGGAGGTGAGTATGATTGTTAATTTTTTTTGTGGGCAGCGTTATGGGGGCTCAAGGGGTGCCAAGCATACCAGGATTGAGGGATGCCAAGCATACCAGGATCAAGGTGTGCCAAGCATAGCAGGATTGAGGGGTGCCAAGCATAGCAGGATTGAGGGGTGCCAAGCATACCAGGATCAAGGTGTGCCATGCATACCAGGATGGAGGGGTGCCATGCATACCAGGATGGGGGATCAAGGGGTGACATGCATACCAGGATGGGGGAATCAAGGGGTGCCATGCATACCAGGATGGAGGGGTGCCATGCATACCAGGATGGGGGATCAAGGGGTGTCATGCATATCAGGACCACATTTTTTCCTTACATTTTTTTCTATTTTCCTCCTCTAAAACCTAGGTGCATCTTATGGTCCGGTGCGTCTTATAGTCCAAAAAATATGGTAGTTAATTTTATGTCTGGCATTCTGTACATGAACCAGGAAGCTCAGGATGCACAATGATTCTGTAAATATGCATAAGTGTAAATGTATTTTTCTTTCAGTATATTTCATTAATATTTTATTAAGTTGGACGTACAGCATTGTTCTTCCTGCGCTTTCTGATTCATGTACAGAATGCCAGACATAAAATTAACTATTACACGTGTATTGCTATGTATCAGGGTATATTTATATTATATTATATAGGACTATATGGGGCCCATTATACTGTATTGAGGACTATGTGGGGCCCATTATACTGTATTGAGGACTATGTGGGGCCCATTATACTGTATGGAGGACTATGTGGTGCCCATAATACTGTATAGAGGACTATATGGTGCCCATAATGCTGTCTGGATGACTATGTGGTGCCAATAATCCTTATGGAGGGCTAGGTGTTGCCCATAATACTGTATGGAGGAATATGTGGTGCCAATAATACTGTATGGAGGACTATGTGGTGCCCATAATGCTGTATGGAGGGCTATGTGGGGCCAATAATACTGTATGGATGGCTATGTGGGGCCCATAATACTGCGTGGAGGACTATAGGGGGGCTATTATATTATTTGGAAGGCTATGTGTGGTCCATTATACTGTTTGGAGGGCTATGTGGGGGCTATTATACTGTATGCAAGCAGTTATACAGTGTGAAGGTTTTTGTGGGGTCCATAATACTGTGTAGATGGCTGTGTGGGGACAGTATGCTGTTTGGAGGGCTGGGTGGGGCCATTATTCTATTTGTAGCACTAGTGCGGGCCAGTATACAATGTGTATGGTTCTTTTGGGGCCATGATACTGAATGGAGGGATGTGAGGGCCATTATACTGTATGGAGGACTATGTGGCGAACACAGTTGGAGCATCATACTGTGTTGGGGTCACCATACTTTGCCGGGGGGGGGACGGTTGAGAGGGTACGGTAAGTTCATCATACAGTGTGTCTGGAGGGTACTGTGAAAGACTTCACTTTGGGGTATCATACTTTGTTTTAGGGGGACACTATAGTTGGCATCACACTTTATGGGGACAATGAAAGGGCAATCTAGGGGTTTCAATAGGAGGAAAATTCCTTTGTAAGGGCTGCAAAGTTATGAGATATGCTCTTCTGTGACCCCAATTAATATTGTGGTTTCTTTTTTGGGGACAACTAGAACTTCTGCTATGGGGCCCCATGATTTCTATGTACACCCCTGTGCTCAGGTCAACATGAAAAATTTGGTGGAAGGTCCTCTACACCCATACCACAAGGTAACAACCAAAAACTAGATCTTTTTTTCATTAATAATTCTCTATAATTTTTACTGATATTGTATCTTACATATAAGTTTAATGCTGAATTTGGATTTATATTGGATAAGTCTTGCTGGAATTTAGATCTTGTAATTGTTTACAACTATTACAGCTGTATCTCTTAGAACAACTAAGGTTTACACAGAAATCCCATGAAAATCCTAAAAGGAAGTGGAGGGTTGAACAAGCTGATCCTTTTTAACAAATGTGTATAACCAGAGGAAAGCAATGACCGGAAAACTTTCCTTCGTGTGAAGAAAAGAAAAATCCTGATTGTACATGGACGCTTTAGGGGAGTTTCATGTGATGACATAGAGTCGTGCGGTTTCTTAGAAATCTCTGAGAATGAGCTACGTTTTGTAAAAAGGGTTCATAAATTTAATGCATGATGTAAATATCATATCATGTGACATATTTCTCCATACACAGTTTTACACATGAACCTCTGAATGATCAGATGCTTCCTCCTTGATTCCATCATTTATATACAGTGAAGGAAATAATTATTTGATCACTTGCTGTTTTTGTAAGTTTACCCACTGACAAAGACATGAACACCTGGATGATTCTGTGAGTTATTGGGAGAAGGTGCTGTGGTCAGATGAGACAAAAATTTAGCTCTTTGGCTTTAACTCAACTCGCCGTGTTTGGAGGAAGAGAAATGCTGCCTATGACCCAAAGAACACTGTCCCCACTGTCAAGCAAGGAGGTGGAAACATTATGTTTTGGGGGTGTTTCTCTGCTAAGGGCACAGGACTACTTCACCGCATCAATGGGAGAATGGATGGAGCCATGTACCATAAAATCCTGAGTGACAACCTCCTTCCCTCCGCCAGGACATTAAAAATGGGTCATGGCTGGGTCTTCCAAAGCATGACCCAAAACATACAGCCAAGGCAACAAAGGAGTGGCTCAAAAAGAAGCACAGTAAGGTCATGGAGTGGCCTAGCCAGTCTCCAGACCTTAATCCCATAGAAAAGTTATGGAGGGAGTTGAAGTTTCGAGTTTTCAAGCGACAGCCTCAAAATCTGAATGATTTAGAGATGATCTACAAAGAGGAGTGGACCAGAATTCCTCCTGACATGTGCGCAAACCTCATCATCAACTGCAAAAAACAATTATATAAAACCACTGCGCTGATGTACTGAGGAGGATAGGTGAGGATTGCAGGGAGTAGTGATGGAAGAATTTACACTTGTTTGGTGAATTTTATTATTTTATTAATCATAAATCACTTTTTAGAGATGTCATGGATACATAAATTAGTATAAAACCAAGGGTTAGAACTATATTAAAAATAGACCATTTGGTAAGTCCTCCAGGGATCCAAAACTGTTTGGGACCTGTAGTAGGATAAATAAGGACTGTAGTTACTGACCTGTATAAATTAGTTGCTTTTTTGTAGAGCTACTGTACATGTCTGTAGTTACTGACCTGTATAAATTAGTTGCTTTTTTGTAGAGCTACTGTACATGTATTTACCTTGGATAGCGAGAGGATCTTACTGGATAATGGAGAGGAGAATGGGAACGGGATAAGAGATCTTCTTATTAGATAAGATGTTGGAATGAATGCTGTAATGGAAGAATTTTACATTAAATACCAAGCTTCATCTTGCTTTAGATAGTAAAACTGCTTTTTAATTGGCTTACATAAAAGGCACGAACCTAGATGCTCAATAAATACCCAGGGGTGTGCCCCAGGTGGACGAGTGTACGCTTCTGTGGGGTTATAGAGGCTTGATTCTGGTTTATAAAGCTGATAGAGCCTATGGTCTGAATGGGTAAATAGCAATTACAAGTATGAAGTTAATTCAAGGCTTGTTATAAATACTATCTGGTAAAAGGTTTACCTGGTATTGTTCGGGTTTGCTTGTGAATGAACATGGACCCGATCAGGGTATTTATTTTTGTCCTAAAAAGGTAAATTGGCAACCTGTGTGGTTGGTGTCTGTACCCGGCGGATGGACCCTATACCAGAAAGGGAGTAGTAGTTAGTTGAGCTGCCAGCTGGTGGCTGGTGCAGGCAGCTAGTAGAAAAATAGTTGTTTAATTAGCATTAGTCAGAATGCATGTGTAAGTGAAAGGTAGTTATCGTGTGAAATAGATAAGGGGAGAAACCTCTATGCGTGCTCAGGGTTTAAAGTACATCACCCGTTGATGATACAGCTCGGTACCTTTAAGTGTAACCAGGGCGTCTGATTGCGGTCCTGTGGTGTCCAGGGGCTGATGTTAGTCCGTTGTAGGTAACAGCTTTTCCTCCGATGGTTCCTTGCTGGTGGGTAGGAGAGATGCAAGAGGAGATGGGTGTCAGAGTCCTGGCCGGAGACTCCGACACCACGATGCAGCGTGCGGCGTGCAGCGGGCGCTTTCCGGAAGAAGCGCTGAAAGAAAGCAAGGACCTTCGTGCAGGGCCTTGCGTGACGTCAGGGGTAGTGGTCACGTGCTACCGGCGGCAAAGAGGACCAAAAAGGTTTTCCTACGCGTTTCGGATACACGGTATCCTTCAACAGGGATAGCCTCTGGTCTCATGGTGTTGTTTAAAAACTCTCTCGATCAGAGAGTAATAATTGGCAGGTGTAGTTAATCAAAGGCAAACAATTCTACACCACAATTGAGGCCTCTTGGTTTTAAAGAGTCCATTTCATAAATCCATTTAGTTTCATTTCTTGACATTTGATTAATGTAGTTCCCTTTTCTCCAGTCTTTCTGTATAACATGTATACCAGTCACTTCACTTCCAAGAATTGAGCCATCATGTTTATCTTTAAAATATTTGGATAAAGGGTGGTCTTCAAACTTATTTTTGATGTTTCGTAAATGTTCACTCAATCTTTTTTTCAGAGGGTGGATGGTACGTCCTATGTAAAGTTTTTTGCAGGGACATTTAAGCCCATAGATCACTTCCTTGCTGGTACAAGTTATAAAATCTTTTATTGAGTATTCAATCTTTCCATGAGAGATGGTGTTCTGTTTTTTAGTATTTAAGGTTCTACAAGTCGAGCATTTTTTGCATGGGAAGAAACCAAGCGGCTTGTGAGAAAGAGAAATGGGTGGATTTGTTATCGTAGGGGCTACCTTATTGCCTATATTTCTGGCTTTCCTGAATATAAATTTAGGATATGGGGGTATTTGTTCCCCCAATACTTGATCATCTTTCAGTATACCCCAATGTTTATTTACAATGTTCTTAAGGATGTAGACATTGGAGTTATATGTAGTTATAATGGGGGGAATGTCCATTGTGGGTCTAGCTGGTTCCTGTTTTTTGTCCATAAGTATGGTGGTGCGGGGTATTTTACTTATTAAGCTTCCTCTTTGGTTTTGTTGAGGAATTCTTCACTGTATCCTTTGTTGAGGAATTTCTTTGTTAGTATGTCTGCTTCCTGTGTAAAATCTTGCCTATGGGAGCAGTTTCTTTGAAGTCTCAAGTATTGACTTCTGGGTACATTCTGGTATACAGATTATACAGAAAGACTGGAGAAAAGGGAACTACATTAATCAAATGTCAAGAAATGAAACTAAATGGATTTATGAAATGGACTCTTTAAAACCAAGAGGCCTCAATTGTGGTGTAGAATTGTTTGACTTTGATTAACTACACCTGCCAATTATTACTCTCTGATCGAGAGGGTATTTAAACAACACCATGAGACCAGAGGCTATCCCTGATGAAGGATACCGTGTATCTGAAACGCGTAGGAAAAACCTTTTTGGTCCTCTTTGCCGCCGGTAGCACGTGACCACTACCCCTGAAGTCACGCAAGGCCCTGCACGAAGGTCCTTGCTTTCTTTCAGCGCTTCTTCCGGAAAGCGCCCGCTGCACGCCGCACGCTGCATCGTGGTGTCGGAGTCTCCGGCCGGCACTCTGACACCCATCTCCTCCTGCATCTCTCCTACCCACCAGCAAGGAACCATCGGAGGAAAAGCTGTTACCTACAATGGACTAACATCAGCCCCTGGACACCACAGGACCGCAATCAGACGCCCAGGTTACACTTAAAGGTACCGAGCTGTATCATCAACGGGTGAAGTACTTTAAACCCTGAGCACGCATAGAGGTTTCTGCCCTTATCTATTTCACACGATAACTACCTTTCACTTACACATGCATTCTGACTAATGCTAATTAAACAACTATTTTTCCACTAGCTGCCTGCACCAGCCACCAGCTGGCAACTCAACTAACTACTACTCCCTTTCTGGTATATGGTCCATCCGCCGGGTACAGACACCAACCACACAGGTTGCCAATTTACCTTTTTAGGACAAAAATAAATGCCATGATCGGGTCCATGTTCATTCACAAGCAAACCCGAACAATACCAGGTAAACCTTTTACCAGATAGTATTTATAACAAGCCTTGAATTAACTTCATACTTGTAATTGTTATTTACCCATTCAGACCATAGGCTCTATCAGCTTTATAAACCAGAATCAAGCCTCTATAACCCCACAGAAGCGTACACTCGTCCACCTGGGGCACACCCCTGGGTATTTATTGAGCATCTAGGTTCGTGCCTTTTATGTAAGCCAATTAAAAAGCAGTTTTACTATCTAAAGCAAGATGAAGCTTGGTATTTAATGTAAAATTCTTCCATTACAGCATTCATTCCAACATCTTATCTAATAAGAAGATCTTTTATCCCGTTCCTATTCTCCTCTCCATTATCCAGTAAAATCCTCTCGCTATCCAAGGTAAATATATGTACAGTAGCTCTACAAAAAAGCAACTAATTTATACAGGTCAGTAACTACAGTCCTTATTTATCCTACTACAGGTCCCAAACAGCTCTGGATCCCTGGAGGACTTACCAAATGGTCTATTTTAAATATAGTTCTAACCCTTGGTTTTATACTAATTTATGTATCCATGACATCTCTAAAAAGTGGTTTATGATTAATAAAATAATAAAATTCACCAAACAAGTGTAAATTCTTCCATCACTACTCCCTACAATCCTCACCTATCCTCCTCAGTACCTCAGCGCAGTGGTTTTATATAATTGATTCTAATCCCTTAGTGGTTTATGGTGACACATACCATTTGCAGCAGACCTACTGAGTTCACTTACCTGCGCCCCTATTTTTAGATTAGCTACCAAAAACATCTGACCGCTGTGCTTGCCAACAAGGGTTTTGCCACCAAGTATTAAGTGTTGTTTGCCAGAGGAATCAAATACTTATTTCTCACTGCAAAATACAAAAAAAATACCTAATTTATACAATGTGATTTTCTTGATTTTTTTTGGATATTCTATCTCTCAATGTTAAAATTAACCTACCCTTAAAATTAAAGACTGTTCATGTCTTTGTCAGTGGGCAAACTCACAAAAACAGCAAGGGATCAAATAATTAATTATTTCCTTCACTGTAAGTGACGGGTGGAATGAACCAATCAGCTGCTTGCTTTGTTTTTTATAATTTCAGAGTGACAGTTAGAAACAACCAATCATATGCTTTCTTTTTCTGCCCCTTTTGAGGTGACAGTTGGAATCTGTCGGTTGGTTCCACTGAGAAGCTTCTTGTTATATCTGACCCCAGCCCTGATACTGTGCCGATATGGGACGTCACGTGTCGTCTCTTCTGGGATGTAAAGGACAATATATCATTTCTTTTTTCAATCAGATCATTTTTTATTGTGAAAGATATCAAGATACATTCACATTTTAAGTTTATTTTAGAAACAATCAAAACTAAATAAAACAAACACACAAATAAAAAAACATAAGTCAACCAAATACAAACCGGTTCATATTAGCGTTAATCGTAGGTATTATCATTCGCTTTCTACAATTTACATATATGAATACAAATATTAATGACAATATATCATTTCTTCTGTAGGGACAGTGTCATGTACAAGCTGATATAATAAAAGTCCACGTTCTAGCAGAGATCTCAGCACAAGGACCCAGCGTCTACCACACAAGTCACTGTCCAATGATCTGCAAGTTACTTCCAGGTAACAGAATCTATACGGAAATTACTAGTAAGACGGAAATACGCTAAATTTGGAGAGTTAAAATGATGCATTATGCAATTTATGAATTTGACCCTTTTAGGGCAGAAATGAAACCGAACAGAATAACTCCCTGCCCTAAATGCCAGACACCTAAGAGTAGATTATCTCATGGCTTTTGGTTACGTACTCATTCACCATTGGAAGATTGCCTGGGAGGGCATGAAAGAAACTGGGGGTCTTGTATTGGTTCATCAGCTCATACTGTTTTATTCATTGGCTGAAGACAATGATGGCTCCAAACATTATATGTATCCATCTTGTGTATAACATTTACTCCTACTTGTGGTCAAAGATTGCTACTGAATCATTGGTTGCAATGTTGTCCGAAATATACACACAGATAAAAAAAAAACTACACACAGATAGGGTAGATGCCGAAAATAAGGAGAAACAAGTAGCTAATTTCCTAACTATAAGGAAATGATTTATTTCTAGATATTGCTCAAAGAAAGATATAACTCAGGTGTTGTCCCTTTTGGCTATGAAGGAAAAGGTACCGTTTAGAAAGTCTGAAAGTAAAATTAGGCAAATTATACAGATTTTGGCCCTTGTCCCAGTTGAGTTTAAATGAATTTTATTGTGAGTATTCATGGTAAAGATTATAGATTGTGATGGTTAAATAGGGATCGCTTTTCTCTGCATTTGTTAATGTAATATGTATTATAATATTCTGTGCTCTGTGATCCCAGCACACTGCAGATGATCACCCTATGTGCTAGAGAGCTTTATATTTAGTGTTGTGCTGATTGTATTTTAAAACGAAATAAAAATGACTTAAAGAAAATTATTCACATCTAGTAATCCTGAATAATCCTGATTATAAGGCAACTACTGATTGTATAATTGATTGTGTCTTTGTCATTAAAAGCTACAAATGTTTTAATTTAAGAAAGCCAAATAAAAATTAATTGAAAGGAAACAAATGAATAATTGGGTTGTACTCTTTGAGGTAAGAGCGGATGTGTAGCCTGTGTTTGGCTGCGGTTGTGACATCACTGCTATAGCCAATACAAAGAAGCCATAGCAGCAGCGGACAGCCGGAGCGGGACTCATGGAAGGTGAGTATCATCTGATTTTATTATTTTTACACAGCGCTGACAAAAAAAGGCGAGAATCCTAAAAGTTGAAAAACCCATTTAATAGAGGGTCAGTGTAACCTGTAGAAAAGGCTGTACTGCAATAACAGGCCAAGAGAAGGTTTATCTTAAAAGGGTTATCCATTACTAGATGATTCCTTCTCAATAGCTCCAACGAGCAGCCTAAGATAAACCGTACACTTAGCTCTCAGACCTGCGACGTTCCTCCTTTCTCATATCCTGACATAAACCATGTCATGTGGCTGCTGATTGGCTGCAGCGTTCACTGTTTCATTAGGGCTGAAGAAACACTGCTTTTCCGCTGCAGTGGTCACGTGACACTGTTTAAGTCATGATACTGATTGGGGACATAGCTGTGATATTGGAGGAACGGAGCCCATCTGGGCGGTAAGAATATAGTTTATTTTCTGCTGCAACCTGGGGATATTAAGAAAAGATTGTCAACCCTTTCATAGGGGTCATCTGGTGCCAATCTGTTCCAAATCTGAGATTCAAAACTCGAATAAATGGTCCAAAATGAGAAAAATAAGGTAATGATGAAAACCTTTATTAATAACTCAAGTGGGTACGTGGTGGCAATTGAAGAGAAGGTGCACACACAAAATTAAAAACAATGGCACTTTAGCCCTGTATCTAGTGATTAGACCATTGTGTTCTGTATGAATTTCATTATCTCCATTAGCATAATTCCTGATCAATTTCCAACATTCAGCCCTTCTATGCACATTTAGCGGGTTTCATCATTCTCATATTTTATCATTTTTTATTGTTCATTACTTTTAATTATATGTGTGCACCTTCTTTTCCATTGCCACCACGTACCCACTTGAGTTATTAATGAAGAATTGTTATCATTACCTTATTTTTCTCATTTTGGACCATTTATTTAGGTTTGTTTTTATTGATTTGCTATTTTTCCGATTTGCCTCATGGACATATCCAGCAGGCATGAATGTGTATAAAGTTACAACCTACATCAACATTATACGGGCAATGATTCCCCTTAGTCACATTTATACTTATATGCTTTCTGCTCGTTCCTTATCTCACTTATCTCAAGATAAGTGCATGATACCTGCTGATCTTACATGCGTCTCAGTAGATATTGGCACCACTTGAAACAAAAATTAGTTAAAGATACGTTTAACACTTTTATCACTTTTCTTTTATGACGTACATTTACATAATATGTCGGCTTCCTGACATTGATGCAGACTCGAGGACTGAGCCCGCACTTTGTCGGCAGTTGATGGCTATGATATTTAGCTATCATCTGCCTGTAACAGCCACGTGTGGAGAAGAGAACTGCCTGCAGCTGTTAACCTGATAAATGCCACTTTCAATCTCTGACAGTGACATTTATAGCATGCTGGCAGAGGAGTATGTCTTTCTATGCGCCCATCGGCGCCCCTGTGAATCAATCATGGGGCGCTAATGAGTTTCCATGATGGCCAGGGGTCTGTTGCAGTCCCAGTTTCTGGCTGGTGTTCATAGGAGACAGATTTTTGGTCTATATAGCAATACTATCAGAAGATAGGAAAAGCCGGTGGT
Organism: Phyllobates terribilis; assembly: GCF_046119375.1. Lineage (NCBI taxonomy): Eukaryota > Metazoa > Chordata > Amphibia > Anura > Dendrobatidae > Phyllobates > Phyllobates terribilis. The sequence continues at coordinate 49,930,324 of NW_027362769.1, forward strand.
TGGATTTAGTGCTGCCACAGAAGAGTAGGTAAAGCGCTAAATTAAACCATCAGCTTTCCCTATCTTTTGAATTCTTCTCTGGAAAAAAAATAAAAAATATTGCTGTATATAGCAAAAATCCTGTTCTCCTATGAACATCAGTCAGAAGCTTTCATTCACAGTAGTACTATTATGGCAGGCATAAGGGCATTCAGCAGACCCTCGACCATCATGGAAATCCATTGGCGGTGGTGGGTGCATGTAATGATGCACTTCCCTGCTGATGTGCTGTAAATACTGCTGTCAGAGATTGACAGCAGGATTTACCAGGTCAACAGCTGCGGATGGAGCTCTGCTCCACTCGCGGCTGTTAGAGGCAAATGATGGCTGAATATCACAGCCATCATCTGCCACAATAAATGCAAGCTCATATCCTGGCCCCACATCAAACTGTACTTCATGTCAGTAAAAAGCGGTCTTTCATTTTAATTTCTTTTGTGCTCATAGACTTGCGCTAGGGAAAAAATAATGAAATCAGAGTTACTCATCTTCCCCGGGTCCAGTGATATTTTTCTGTTACTGCTCCATTATTTTTCAGTCTGCATCAATGATATCATGATTATGATTCAGTTGACCACTTCAGCCAGTCACAGGGCTCAGCAGTTTGTTCCGTATACCATGGTATGACTGCTGAGCTCAATGATTAGCTCCAGCAATCACATGTTTTTCAGCAGTGACATCATTGCTGCAGTCTGAAAACAAAGACCAGAGCAATAACTAAGAGGAATCGCTGGCTCCAAGGAGGTTGCATAAACCTGATTAAGTTACAGTGCACGTAATATAAGTGCAAAGCATATTTTCAACAAGCACTGTGCAGTACACTTCACCGAAGCACAGCTCACACACCAGACACATCCAGAGCCGCCACCAGGAATTTCAGGGCCCCATACTGGCCAAATTTTTGGGTCCCCTTGAGGCTTCGGCCAGGCTCCACCTCCATCCCTCAAACCTTCCACAGTCCCACCGCCCACTCTTGGAAAAACTCCATTCTGCACCACCTCACCAATCACACATTAACAGTTCCCAGTGAACACCAGATCACATACATATCCATCAGCTTTTGCTTTGGCCAAAAGATTTTTAAAGCCGCCACCACGATAAGGTAGACTCTTCTGGCCAGATTCTACTCTGCTCTAACCTTTTAAACATTTCTTTAAATATCCAATACTCTTTTTAGGTATATTTTTTATTTATTTTTCTTTAAGGAAACGTGTCATATCATTTTTTTTTAAATAACCAATAATATCACATACAAGTATCAAATACCACCACACCATGACCGAACCACATATTACCACCACAGTGACCGAATAATACGACATAGAATGGACAAAAGCCACCACACCATGACCAGACCACATATTACCACCACATAGTGACCGAATAATACCACATACAAGGGACAAAAACCGCCACACCATGAGCAGAGCACATTTTACCACCACATAGTGACCGAATAATACAATACTGATCATTAATATGCCACCAGTGACATTAAACACAGGAGCTCTGTATATAGTGTACAGGTAATACAGTGACATTATACACAGGAGCTCTGTACATAGTATATTGTGTATAATGTCAGTGTACAGGTAACATACTGACTCCCCTGTGACGTCTCTAGGTGAAGTCCTTCATCTTCGCTTTTCTACTTCATCCAGCACAGATCGCCATCACTTCTTCCAGCCAGGACTCATCTCAGCATAAAATAACACAGTTATCTCGACTTTTACATTACACAGCTGAATACAGATGTACACCCACCATTAATATATTGTTAGTTATTATGCAACCCACCATTCCAAATATAAATTGGAATCCACCACTGTGCCCCCACTAACTGTAAATAGCCACTTCCCCACCTAATAAATATACAAATTAATTAGAACCTGTCCTCTTTCCCCAAATGTATTACCAGTCACACTCCTGCATCCTCAATTCCCCCTACCCTGTTCCTCATGCTCCCCTGATTCATTATATTTACATGCCCCCTCTGCCCCAATTCATTATGTCATGTCCGTGCTCACCCCCCCCACACCCTCTATTCATCATCATTTACCCCCCACTCCCAATTCATTATGCTCTATCTCCACCCCCAATTCTCCACGTGCTCTCTCCACCCTCCACACCAAAATCCCCATGCGCTCTTCCCACCCTCCACTCCCAATTCCCCATGCGCTCTTTCCACCCTCCACTCCCAATTCCCGATATGCTCTTCCCACCCTCCATGTGCTCATCCCCAAGAAATTTAATTAATTCCATTTAAAAAAATAAAGTTGTCATACTTACCTCTCATATGATCCCTGCAGCTGTGCTGGCATCCTGGCACGGCTCCCGCTCTCTGCAGGCGCGTATGAGTCATAGCATACGCGCCGTCACCAGCGCCTCACAGGGGAGGAGGGACTCCCTTGAAGCTGCTGCACAGTCATTCATTGTTGAAGGCTTTGAGTTCTCCTAGGGCCCTTGCACCATGAGAGGTACGCCGCCGGGTTCTTCTGACTTCTGGTGACGGCATGAACGCACTGTCACCTGACCAGAAGTAAGGAGAAGTTGTAGGGAGCTGCTGGAGCTGCGTGGCTGCGCAGCTCCAGCAAGACACTTAGCACCAAGGTGTGTGCCGCTCGGCACTTTGCTACAGCATGGGGCCCCATGAGCAGAAGCACAAAAGGGGGATCCTCGACTGGGCTTGGCCCCCCCCTGTACCGCTGCTCACGGGGCCCTATACAGCAGTAAGGGCAGTAATGCCCTGATGGCGGCCCTGGCACATCACACAAGCACAGTGCACACATCAGACAAGTCACACAAGCACAGGGGACACATTAGACAGACAACACAAGCGCAGTGCACAAATTAGACACATCACACAAGCACAGTGGGCACATCAGATACATCATACTAGCACAATGTACACATCAGACATGTCTCAAAAGCACATCAGACACATCACACAAGCTCAGCGGACACATCAGACACATCACACAAGCTCAGCGGACACATCAGACACATCACACAAGCTCAGCGGACACATCAGACACATCACATAAGCACAATGCACACATCAGGCACATCACAGAATCACAGCGGACACATCAGATACTTAACACAAGCGCACAGCAGACACATCAAACACATCACACAAGTACAGTTCACACACATTACACAAGCACAGTGCACACATCAGACATGTCACAGAAACACAGCAAACAAATCAGAAATATTACACAAGCACAGTGGACACATCAGACACATCATAGAAGAACAGTGCATACATCAGTCTTGTCACAGAAGCTCAGCAGATACATCAGACACATCACACAATCATTGTGGCACATTAGACATATCACACAAGCACAGCGCACATATCAGACACGTATTATTATTATTATTTATTATTATAGCACCATTAATTCCATGGCACTTTACGTGTGAAAAAGGGGTATATGTAGCAAACAACAAGTACAATAGTTTGAACAAAAACAAAGTCAACTACTGGTACAGGAGGAGAGAGGACCCTGCTTGTGAGGGCTCACAATCTAGAAGGAGGGGTGAGGATACAGTAGGTGAGGGCACAACTGGTCGTGCAGCAAGGGTTACTGCAGGATGTACGCTGGTCGGAAGAGGTGGGTCTTCAGGTTCCTTTTGAAGATTTCCATGGTAGGCGAGAGTCTGATGTGTTGGGGTAGAGAGTTCCAGAGTAGGGGGGATTCACGGGAGAAATCTTGTATGCGATTGTGGGAAGAGGAGATAAGAGGGGAGTAGAGAAGGAGATCTTGTGAGGATTGGAGGTTGTGTGCAGGTAAGTACTGGAAGACTAGGTCACAGATGTATGGAAGAGTGGATGGCTTTGTATGCAAAGATTAGGGTTTTGAACTGGAGTCTCTGGGCAATGGGGAGCCAGTGAAGGGATTGACAGAGAGGAGATGCCAGGGAATAGCGGGGGGTCAGGTGGATTAGTCTGGCAGCAGAGTTTAGGATAGATTAGAGGGGTGTGAGAAGGTTAGAGGGGAGGCCACAGAGCAGGAGGTTGCAGTAGTAGAGGTGGGAGATGATGAGGGCATGCACTAATGTTTTTGCACATTCGTGGTTGAGGAATGTGCGGATCCGGGAGATATTTTTGAGTTGGAGTCGGCAGGAAGTGGAAAGGGCTTGGATATGTGGTTCAAAGGAGAGATGAGAGTCCAGGGTAACCTCAAGGCAGTGAGCTTGCGGGACTGGGGCGAGTGGGCAACCATTGACTATGATGGATAGGTCAGTTGGTGGAGTTGAGTGAGATGGGGGAAAGATGATGAATTCTGTTTTATCCATGTTAAGTTTTAGAAATCTATCAGAGAAGAATGATGAAATAGCAGACAGACATTGTGGGATTCTGGTTAGTAAGAAGGTGATATCATGTCCAGAGAGGTAGATCTGTGTGTCATCAGCATAGAGATGATACTGAAAGCCGTGGGACTCTATGAGCTGTCCCAGGCCAAAGGTGTAGATGGAGAAGAGCAAGGGTCCAAGAACTGAACCTTGAGGGACACCGACAGATAGGGGGCGAGATGAGGAGGTGGTGTGTGAGTGGGAGATGTTGAATGTCCAGTTTGTTAGGTATGAGGAGATCTAAAATATGGTTAGGTCTGTGATGTCAAGAGATGAGAGAGTCTGTAGTAAGAGGGAATGGTCCACTGTGTCAAAGGCAGATGACAGGTCCAGGAGGAGGACAGAGTTGTAAGCGGTCAAAGAGGGAGCAGGAGGAGAAGTGGGAGGACAGTTCAGAATGGACGTGTTGTTCCAGTAGTTTTGAGGCGTAGGGGAGAAGTGATATGGGGCGATAGCTAGTCAGAGAGGATGGGTCAAGGGATGGCTTTTTGAGGATGGGTGTGATCGAGGCATGTTTTAAGCATGAGGGGAAGACACCAGTTGTTAGTGACAGGTTGAAAAAGTGGGATAGGGTTAGAATGAGGATAATGGTAAGGTTAGGGATGAGGTGGGAAGGGATTGGGTCAAGTTCACAGGTGGTGAGGTGTGATTTGGAGAGTAAAGGGGAAAGTTGATCTTCTGTAATTGTGGAGAAGCTGGTTTTGGAGGGGACTTTAAGCAAAAGCTTTATCTGATGGTATCAATCTTCTGCTTGAAGAATGAGGCAAAGTCTCTGGCTGAGATGAGAGGAGAGGGAGGAGGCACTGGGGGTTGGGGGAGAGAATTGAAAGTTTTGAATAGCTGTTTAGGGTTGTGAGACAGGGAGGAAATGAGAGATGAGAAGTAGGTTTGTTTTGCAGCAGTAAGTGTGGACTTGAAAGCAGTGAGGGACTGTTTAAATGCGATGAAGTGTTCATTGGAGTGGGACCTTTTCCATCTCCACTTCGCAGTTGTTTAGTCAGGTTGGTGTGCCAGGGTAGCCTATTGAGTATGCGAGCTGTGGTATGGGTGAGAGGGGCGACCGAATTGAGAGTTGTAGCTATTGTGGTGTCATATAAAGCGGCAGCAGCATCTGCATCGTGTAATGAACTTGTGCCTGTAAGAGGGAGAATGGATTCATAGAGTGAGTGTAGGTCAAGGTGTTTGAGATTTCTGCGAGGGTGTGCAAGTTTGTAAAGTAGGGATTTTGGACCTGGAGATGAGAGGGTAGAGAATGTAAGTAGGTTGTCATCAGAAATAGGGAGAGGTGAGTTAGAGAGGTTAGATAGAGAACAGAGGCGAGTGAAGATGAGGTCCAGTGTGTGGCCATCTTTGTGAGCGGCTGCGAAAGACCATTGAGGAAGGCCGAAGGAGGAAGTAAGGGAAAGAAGATTAGAGGCAGCGGAGATGGAAGTGCCAAGGGGGATGTTGAAGTAGCCCATGGTGATAGTGGGGATGTCAGTAGAAAGGAAGTTAGGTAGCCAGCTGGTAAAGTGGTCGAAGAAGGTGGTGGCTGGCCATGGGGGGCAGTAAATGACAGCCAGTTGGAGGTTGGAGGGGGAGTAGATGCGCCCACAGTACACCTCAAAAGAGGGGAGTGTAACAGAGGGCGGCAGTGGGATTTGGGTGAAGGTGCAGGTATCTGACAGGAGAAAACCTACATATGATATATGCAGTGGAAAGCAGAAGTTTATAGATACTATGTAAAAAGACACATATGCATGTTTTCCTCAATATCTTACATTAAATCAGAATAAACCTTTCCTGTTTTAGGTCCATGAGGATTACCATAATTTTTAATATTTGCCAAATGCCAGAATAATGAGAGAGAGAGAATGTTTTAAGGCATTTTTATTACTTACTGCAAAGTCAAAAGTTTACATACATTTCATTAGTATTTGGTACCATTGCACTTAAACTGAATGACATGGGTCAAATGTTTGGGATATCCATCCACAACCTTCTCACAATAATTGGTCGGAATTTTGGCCCATTCCCCCTGACAAAACTGGTATAACTGATCCAGGTTTGTAGGTCATCTTGCTCACACCTGCCTTTTCAGCTTTGCCCACAAATTTTCGATAGGATTAAGATTAGGGCTTTTGTTATCCTTGAGCCACTTTGCCACCATTTTGGCAGTATGCGTCGGGTCATTGTCCATTTGGAAGACCCATTTCCACCAAAGCTTTAACTTCCTGGCTGATGTCTTGAGAGGTTGCTTCAGTATTGCCACATAATCTTCTTTTCTCATGATGCCATCTATTTTGTGAAGTGCACAAGTCCCTCCTGCAGCAAAACAACCCCACAACATGATGCTGCCACCCCCGTGTTTCACATTCGGGATGGTGTTTTTAGGCTTCCAAGTTTCTCCCTTTTTCCTCCAAACGTAATGATGGTCATTATGCCCAAAAAGTTCAATTTTAGTTTCATCAGACCACAGGACAAGTCTCCAAAAATTATGGTCTTTGTTACTGTGTGCATTTGCAAAAATTAATCTGGCTTTTTTATGTTTCTTTTGGAGTATTGTCTTCTTCCTGGCAGAGTGGCCTTTCAGCCCATGCTGATACAGTACTCGTTTCACTGTGGATATTGACACAATCTTACCAGCTTTCGCCATCATCTTCACAAGGTCTTTTGCTTTTGTCCATGGGTTGATATGAACATGTCGGACCAAAGCACGTTCATCTCTGGGACACAGAACCTGTCTCCTTCCTGAGTGATGTAGAAAAAATATTTCCGCTCACCTCTTCATCACCTCCTTCCTGAGTGGTATGATGGCTGGACATTCCCATCTTGTTTGTACTTGCGTATAATTGTTTGTACAGATGAATGAGGCACCTTCAGGTATCATGAAATTGTACCCAAGGATGAGCCAGACATGTGCAAGTCCATAATTCTCTTCCAGATATCTTGTCTGATTTCTTTAGACTTTCCCATGATGCTACACAAAGAAGCAGTGTGTTTCAGGTGTGCATTAAAATACATCACCCCAAGGTGGAGGAAAAAAGTGCTTACCCGGTGACAAAATTTTATTTCCCTACCCCAGCTGGCTACCATCTGGAATTTTTATTCTGTCAGTCTTCCACTGGGTGAAAATGAGAGCCTCCTTGTTTGTTTGTGGGCTGGTCGAGTTTGTGTGCCAGTGATGCTTTTTAGTCCCAGTCCGGCCCAGGTGGTAAGCATTTACTCCACCTTTCTCTCATATCTTCACAGCTTTGAATGTGAAGAATATGCAATCATCATGTGTCAGAAAGCTGAGAGGCTTTACACTGAGATTGCATTTTTATCACTTCAAGCGGAACTGTTGTGTTTTAGTTGGAAAAATGAAGGACCATCCTCTATCCATTCAATTCCCATTTACAGTCACTGAAATCTGTTATCCTCAGGCTGATTACGGTAAGAAGGTCATGTTCAACTGCTTGGTTGTTCCTGTGCAATACCCACACATTTAACAATGATAAATACAGTAAAAGCTCTTGTCAAAGATTATTTTTTACTGCATTTTTGTGAAATGAAGTGCATACACAGAGCTTAGTGTGTAAATCTCTTGCGTATTGCATGGGTCATGGCATGGTTGATGCATTTTATGGAAGAAGCTTGAATAGGTTCTCTCATCTTTGATAAAAGTTCATGTTCTTAATGTTGGTTAATGAGAACTGTCGCTGTCACGCGTCACTGGCAACAAAAAGCTGCCAAAGTAAAAATAGAGGGGTCAGGAACGGAAACAGATGTTACATTATGATGTGCAATTACATCGGACATTAATTTACACAAGTAGATGTCTACTTCACTCTCGGACCTGGACTCAATTCTGCCTCCATTAGGTGATTAGACGGCGGAGCGTACCAGGTAAGAAAGATGCTACTCAAGTCAAAATTCAAGACCACCTGGATCCATGCCTCCTACTGCAAAAAAAAGTTAAACCCCTCTCTACTCAGAGACCTTCTCTGCTTGGGAATCTACTGTAAAGAAAACTTCTCTTGATTCTTTTTTTTTTAATTTGCTTAATTGACAACTGTTATTTACCAAATTAAATACATTCAAAAGTATATCTAAGTGAAATGTACAAGTTTAGACATGTATGAACTGTATCTTGTAAAGTATAAATCTTAGAATCCATCTAGTGTCAATCAATTTTACACAGAATTATGACAATTATGTATCTACTAATATCTGTGTTTTGATGACAATGTAGTTGATATCCTAGGAACATGTGTAATGAGGGCAAGAATCATCATTGCAAACATAGATCATAAAATAGGTTCAACCATAACAACAACTTCAATCTGCCAAAAATATTCCAAATGATATGTGTTTCAGCATGGTATTCATCCTACAACATGTTCCACTTATATAGCAAGAGAAAATGAAAGAAAATACGGAACCCAGACTCTGTTTAATGGTCCTTTGTGTTAGAAGTATACTAATCAATTTGAGTACTTTGTCAGAGCTGATGAGTTCCAAGGATCCCAAACCTTAGAAAATTTCTGGCGACAACCTCTATTATGATAGACTGTTTTCTCATATGGGATTATTGTGTTGGCTAACTCAATCCAGGATTGCAGGGTCAGAGGAAAGTTAGTTACTAGTGATGAGTGAGTATGTTCTGTTAACCCTTTCGGCGAGCATGCTCGGGTGCTCACCGAGTATCTTCAGCGTGCTCGGGTGTTATGTTTGAGTCACTCACTGTGCATGATTTGTGACTGTTTGACAGCTTTAACACATGCGAGGAATGCATAAGAAACAGGAATTGCTCACATGTATTAAAGCTGTCAAACAGTCGCAAATCATAAGCACAGAGTGACTCAAACATAACACTCAAGCACTCTGAAGATACCCGGAAAACACCCGAGCATGCTCTTAAATCTCGAGTAACGAGCATGCTCGCTCAGAACTATTAGTTACCTATCCAATGTATGGCTATCACTTTTCTGGGAAGGAATAAAGTTTCTCTTAGGAGCACTCTCATGTGGTGACACTCATGTCTCTTCCTCAAGTACACCGACCAAACCAATTTTATGACCGAAAGGTATGAGGATGGATATTAAGTAAGATAAGAAGGAGATCATAAATTGCTGAAAGGAGAAAATATTTGGGCAGGCCCATATCATATGCCAGAAGTCTGTGTGCAAAGTGTGAAAGCACAGGCATTATGATGTGTGTAATCTTTCCATTTGGATTAACCTTAATGGGAACAAGTAGGATTGATGAATAATGTATAGTTGAATCATTTTATTATTTTCTGAAGGAGAGATGTGGAGAGAAGACTCCAATATCCCCTCCCAGTCCTCATCCCAAATGGTATGGATAAGTAATTCCCACTTGTCCTTTCTCTTTAAGGGCTTTCTGAGATAGGCAACTGTTAGCCTGGCATCCAGTTGTTTAGCGCCATTAATTGACCTGCCAGGTAATAAGGGAAAAAATTGGTAGCACTACTCATCCCAGACTCTTTGTCCTCTGAAGGTTGGATAATTTAAATTTTGGTCTAGAATTTCCCCATATAAATGGGGATATCAGTGAACTAAGTATTGTAAAAAAGGATTTAGGGATTTGCATTGCACTGCGTTTATATTGAGATTGAATTTTGCATTACTACAAGCTAATCTGTTGTTTTGTTTCAGTTAAACAAAATGAAGAAACTCCTCAATGCAGACGAATTACTCTTTGCAGTGGCTGAAATTTGTTATCCTCAGTCCAAAGATTCCATCAGAAAAACCTCGAAGAAGATGTGTGGCTTTCATTTATCCTTTTTTGCAAAACACCAAATCAAAGTAAGTAGAGCAACTTTATTATTTTATATCAATGTCTGGATCTTTCCTTTCCTGTTTGCCTTAACTGATATGTCTTTTGGTTTTCCATGTTTTCTAGGTCAGGACATTCCTCATCTGGAAGCTGTTTCTGGAGTATTGGAATCCATTGAAGACATTGTTGAATTTAGGTCATATTTCAAATGGGTGGTAAGCATTTACTTCACCAATCTATCACATTTTCAAAGCTTTCAATATAGACAATATGCAGTCATCATGAGTCAGAGAGCTCAGAGGCTTTACATTGAGATTGCATTTTGCATTACTACAAGCTAATCTGTTGTTTTGTTTCAGTTAAACAAAATGAAGAACCTCCTCAATGCAGATGAATTACTCTTTACAGTGGCTGAAATTTATTATCCTCAGGCCAATTACGGTAAAAAATTCATGTTCAACTGCTTCGTTGTTCCTGTGCAATACCCACACATTTCACAATGATAAACACAGCAAAAGCTCTTGTCAGAGTATTGGTTTTACTGCATTGCAGTGAAACGATGTGCATGCACAGAGCTGTGAGTTTGATCTTTTTGCGCATTGTAAGAGCCATAGTATGGTTGATGCATTTTCTAGAAGAACCTTGGATGGGTTCTTCCATCTTTAACAAAGGGGCCACATCTAATTGTTGGATTGTGAGGACATTTTGGACCTTCCATCAAGAAAAGATTCCATCAGAAAAACCTCGAAGAAGATGTGTGGCTTTTATTTATCCTTTTTTTCAAAACACCAAATCAAAGTAAGTAGAGCAACTTTAATATTTTATTTCAATGTCTGGATCTTTCCTTTCTTGTTTGCCTTAACTGATATGTCTTTTGGTTTTACATGCTTTCTAGGTCAGGACATTCCTCATCTGGAAGCTCTTTCTGGAGTATTGGAATCCATTGAAGACATTGTGGAAATTAGGTCATATTTCAAATGGGTGGTAAGCATTTACTTCACCAATCTATCACATTTTCAAAGCTTTGAATATAGACAATATGCAATCATCATGTGTCAGAAACTCAGAGGCTTTACATTGAGATTGCATTTTGCATTACTACAAACTAATCTGTTGTTTTGTTTCAGTTAAACAAAATGAAGAACCTCCTCAATGCAGACGAATTACACTTTGCAGTGGCTGAAATTTGTTATCCTCAGGCCAATTACGGTAAAAAATTCATGTTCAACTGCTTTGATGTTCCTGTGCAATACCCACATATTTCACAATGATAAATACAGTAAAAGCTCTTGTCAGAGTATTGGTTTTACTGCATTGTTGTGAAACGATGTGCATGCACAGAGCTGTGAGTTTGATCCTTTTGCGCATTGCATGAGCCATAGTATGGTTGATGCATTTTCTAGAAGAACCTTGGATGGGTTCTTCCATCTTTAACAAAGGGGCCACATCTAATTTTTGGATTGTGAGGACATTTTGGACCTTCCATCAAGAAAAGCTTCCATCAGAAAAACCTCGTAGAAGATGTGTGACTTTTATTTATCCTTTTTTGCAAAACACCAAATCAAAGTAAGTAGAGCAACTTTAATATTTTATTTCAATGTCTGGATCTTTCCTTTCCTGTTTGCTTTAACTGATATGTCTTTAGGTTTTACATGTTTTCTAGGTCAGGACATTCCTCATCTGGAAGCTGTTTCTGGAGTATTGGAATCCATTGAAGACATTGTTGAATTTAGGTCATATTTCAAATGGGTGGTAAGCATTTACTTCACCAATCTATCACATTTTCAAAGCTTTGAATATAGACAATATGCAATCATCATGTGTAAGAAAACTCAGAGGCTTTACATTGAGATTGCATTTTACATTACTACAAGCTAATCTGTTGTTTTGTTTCAGTTAAACAAAATGAAGAAACTTCTCAATGCAGACGAATTACTCTTTGCAGTGGCTGAAATTTGTTATCCTCAGGCCAATTACGGTAAAAAATTCATTTTCAACTGCTTGGATGTTCCTATGCAATACCCACACATTTCACAATGATAAATACAGTAAAAGCTCTTGTCAGAGTATTGGTTTTACTGAATTGTTGTGAAACGATGTGCATGCACAGAGCTGTGAGTTTGATCTTTTTGCACATTGCATGAGCCATAGTATGGTTGATACATTTTCTAGAAGAACCTTGGATGGGTTCTTCCATCTTTATCAAAGGGGCCACATCTAATTGTTGGATTGTGAGGACATTTTGGACCTTCCATCAAGAAAAGATTCCATCAGAAAAACCTCTAAGAAGATGTGTGTCTTGTATTTATCCTTTTTTGAAAAACACCAAATCAAAGTAAGTAGAGCAACTTTAATATTTTATTTCAATGTCTGGATCTTTCCTTTCCTGTTTGCCTTAACTGATATGTCTTTTGGTTTTACATGTTTTCTAGGTCATTACATTCCTCATCTGGAAGCTGTTTCTGGAGTATTGGAATCCATTGAAGACATTGTTGGATTTAGGTCATATTTCAAATGGGTGGTAAGCATTTACTTCACCAATCTATCACATTTTCAAAGCTTTGGATATAGACAATATGCAATCATTATGTGTCAGAAAACTCAGAGGCTTTACGTTGAGATTGCATTTTGCATTACTACAAGCTAATCTGTTGTTTTGTTTCAGTTAAACAAAATGAAGAACCTTCTCAATGCAGACGAATTACTCTTTGCAGTGGCTGAAATTTGTTATCCTCAGGCCAATTACGGTAAAAAATTCATGTTCAACTGCTTGGATGTTCCTGTGCAATACCCACACATTTCACAATGATAAATACAGTAAAACCTCTTGTCAGAGTATTGGTTTTACTGCATTGTTGTGAAATGATGTGCATGCACAGAGCTGTGAGTTTGATCTTTTTGCGCATTGCATGAGCCACAGTGTGGTTGATGCATTTTCGAGAAGAACCTTGGATGGGTTCTTCCATCTTTAACAAAGGGGCCACATCTAATTGTTGGATTGTGAGGACATTTTGGACCTTCCATCAAGAAAAGATTCCATCAGAAAAACCTCGAAGAAGATGTGTGGCTTTTACTTATCCTTTTTTTGCAAAACACCAAATCAAAATAAGTAGAGCAACTTTAATATTTTATTTCAATGTCTGGATCTTTCCTTTCCTGTTTGCCTTAACTGATATGTCTTTTGGTTTTACATGTTTTCTAGGTCAGGACATTCCTCATCTGGAAGCTGTTTCTGGAGTATTGGAATCCATTGAAGACATTGTTGAATTTAGGTCATATTTCAAATGGGTGGTAAGCATTTACTTCACCAATCTATCACATTTTCAAAGCTTTGAAAATAGACAATATGCAATCATCATGTGTCAGAAAACTCAGAGGCTTTACATTGAGATTGCATTTTGCATTACTACAAGCTAATCTGTTGTTTTGTTTCAGTTAAACAAAATGAAGAACCTCCTCAATGCAGACGAATTACTATTTGCAGTGGCTGAAATTTGTTATCCTCAGGCCAATTAAGGTAAAAAATTTATGTTCAACTGCTTGGATGTTAATGTTCAATACCCACACATTTCACAAGGATAAATACAGTAAAAGCTCTTGTCAGAGTATTGGTTTTACTGCTTTGTTGTGAAACGATGTGCATGCACAGAGCTGTGAGTTTGATCTTTTTGCGCATTGCATGAGCCATAGTATGGTTGATGCATTTTCTAGAAGAACCTTGGATGGGTTCTTCCATCTTTAACAAAGGGGCCACATCTAATTGTTGGATTGTGAGGACATTTTGGACCTTCCATCAAGAAAAGATTCCATCAGAAAAACCTCGAAGAAGATGTGTGGCTTTTATTTATCCTTTTTTGCAAAACACCAAATCAAAGTAAGTAGAGCAACTTTAATATTTTATTTCAATGTCTGGATCTTTCCTTTCCTGTTTGCCTTTACTGATATGTCTTTAGGTTTTCATGTTTTCTAGGTCAGGACATTCCTCATCTGGAAGCTGTTTCTGGAGTATTGGAATCCATTGAAGACATTGTTGAATTCAGGTCATATTTCAAATGGGTGGTAAGCATTTACTTCACCAATCTATCACATTTTCAAAGCTTTGAATATAGACAATATGCAATCATCATGTGTCACAAAACTCAGAGGCTTTACATTGAGATTGCATTTTGCATTACTACAAGCTAATCTGTTGTTTTGTTTCAGTTAAACAAAATGAAGAACCTTCTCAATGCAGACGAATTACTCTTTGCAGTGGCTGAAATTTGTTATCCTCAGGCCAATTACGGTAAAAAATTCATATTCAACTGCTTGGATGTTCCTGTGCAATACCCACACATTTCACAATGATAAATACAGTAAAAGCTCTTGTCAGAGTATTGGTTTTACAGCATTGTTGTGAAACGATGCGCATGCACAGAGCTGTGAGTTTGATCTTTTTGCGCATTGCATGAGCCACAGTATGGTTGATGCATTTTCGAGAAGAACCTTGGATGGGTTCTTCCATCTTTAACAAAGGGGCCACATCTAATTGTTGGATTGTGAGGACATTTTGGACTTTCCATCAAGAAAAGATTCCATCAGAAAAACCTCGAAGAAGATGTGTGGCTTTTCCTTATACTTTTTTTGCAAAACACCAAATCAAAGTAAGTAGAGCAACTTTAATATTTTATTTCAATGTCTGGATCTTTCCTTTCCTGTTTGCCTTAACTGATATGTCTTTTGGTTTTACATGTTTTCTAGGTCAGGACATTCCTCATCTGGAAGCTGTTTCTGGAGTACTGGAATCCATTGAAGACTTTATTGAATTTAGGTCATATTTCAAATGGGTGGTAAGTATTTACTTCACCAATCTATCACATTTTCAAAGCTTTGAATATAGACAATATGCAATCATCATGTGTCAGAAAACTCAGAGGCTTTACATTGAGATTGCATTTTGCATTACTACAAGCTAATCTGTTGTTTTGTTTCAGTTAAACAAAATGAAGAACCTCCTCAATGCAGATGAATTACTCTTTGCAGTGGCTGAAATTTGTTATCCTCAGGCCAATTACAGTAAAAAATTCATGCTCAACTGCTTGGATGTTCCTGTGCAATACCCACACATTTCACAATGATAAATACAGTAAAAGCTCTTGTCAGAGTATTGGTTTTACTGAATTGTTGTGAAACGATGTGCATGCACAGAGCTGTGAGTTTGATCTTTTTGCACATTGCATGAGCCATAGTATGGTTGATACATTTTCTAGAAGAACCTTGGATGGGTTCTTCCATCTTTATCAAAGGGGCCACATCTAATTGTTGGATTGTGAGGACATTTTGGACCTTCCATCAAGAAAAGATTCCATCAGAAAAACCTCTAAGAAGATGTGTGTCTTGTATTTATCCTTTTTTGAAAAACACCAAATCAAAGTAAGTAGAGCAACTTTAATATTTTATTTCAATGTCTGGATCTTTCCTTTCCTGTTTGCCTTAACTGATATGTCTTTTGGTTTTACATGTTTTCTAGGTCATTACATTCCTCATCTGGAAGCTGTTTCTGGAGTATTGGAATCCATTGAAGACATTGTTGGATTTAGGTCATATTTCAAATGGGTGGTAAGCATTTACTTCACCAATCTATCACATTTTCAAAGCTTTGGATATAGACAATATGCAATCATTATGTGTCAGAAAACTCAGAGGCTTTACGTTGAGATTGCATTTTGCATTACTACAAGCTAATCTGTTGTTTTGTTTCAGTTAAACAAAATGAAGAACCTTCTCAATGCAGACGAATTACTCTTTGCAGTGGCTGAAATTTGTTATCCTCAGGCCAATTACGGTAAAAAATTCATGTTCAACTGCTTGGATGTTCCTGTGCAATACCCACACATTTCACAATGATAAATACAGTAAAACCTCTTGTCAGAGTATTGGTTTTACTGCATTGTTGTGAAATGATGTGCATGCACAGAGCTGTGAGTTTGATCTTTTTGCGCATTGCATGAGCCACAGTGTGGTTGATGCATTTTCGAGAAGAACCTTGGATGGGTTCTTCCATCTTTAACAAAGGGGCCACATCTAATTGTTGGATTGTGAGGACATTTTGGACCTTCCATCAAGAAAAGATTCCATCAGAAAAACCTCGAAGAAGATGTGTGGCTTTTACTTATCCTTTTTTTGCAAAACACCAAATCAAAATAAGTAGAGCAACTTTAATATTTTATTTCAATGTCTGGATCTTTCCTTTCCTGTTTGCCTTAACTGATATGTCTTTTGGTTTTACATGTTTTCTAGGTCAGGACATTCCTCATCTGGAAGCTGTTTCTGGAGTATTGGAATCCATTGAAGACATTGTTGAATTTAGGTCATATTTCAAATGGGTGGTAAGCATTTACTTCACCAATCTATCACATTTTCAAAGCTTTGAAAATAGACAATATGCAATCATCATGTGTCAGAAAACTCAGAGGCTTTACATTGAGATTGCATTTTGCATTACTACAAGCTAATCTGTTGTTTTGTTTCAGTTAAACAAAATGAAGAACCTCCTCAATGCAGACGAATTACTATTTGCAGTGGCTGAAATTTGTTATCCTCAGGCCAATTAAGGTAAAAAATTTATGTTCAACTGCTTGGATGTTAATGTTCAATACCCACACATTTCACAAGGATAAATACAGTAAAAGCTCTTGTCAGAGTATTGGTTTTACTGCTTTGTTGTGAAACGATGTGCATGCACAGAGCTGTGAGTTTGATCTTTTTGCGCATTGCATGAGCCATAGTATGGTTGATGCATTTTCTAGAAGAACCTTGGATGGGTTCTTCCATCTTTAACAAAGGGGCCACATCTAATTGTTGGATTGTGAGGACATTTTGGACCTTCCATCAAGAAAAGATTCCATCAGAAAAACCTCGAAGAAGATGTGTGGCTTTTATTTATCCTTTTTTGCAAAACACCAAATCAAAGTAAGTAGAGCAACTTTAATATTTTATTTCAATGTCTGGATCTTTCCTTTCCTGTTTGCCTTTACTGATATGTCTTTAGGTTTTCATGTTTTCTAGGTCAGGACATTCCTCATCTGGAAGCTGTTTCTGGAGTATTGGAATCCATTGAAGACATTGTTGAATTCAGGTCATATTTCAAATGGGTGGTAAGCATTTACTTCACCAATCTATCACATTTTCAAAGCTTTGAATATAGACAATATGCAATCATCATGTGTCACAAAACTCAGAGGCTTTACATTGAGATTGCATTTTGCATTACTACAAGCTAATCTGTTGTTTTGTTTCAGTTAAACAAAATGAAGAACCTTCTCAATGCAGACGAATTACTCTTTGCAGTGGCTGAAATTTGTTATCCTCAGGCCAATTACGGTAAAAAATTCATATTCAACTGCTTGGATGTTCCTGTGCAATACCCACACATTTCACAATGATAAATACAGTAAAAGCTCTTGTCAGAGTATTGGTTTTACAGCATTGTTGTGAAACGATGCGCATGCACAGAGCTGTGAGTTTGATCTTTTTGCGCATTGCATGAGCCACAGTATGGTTGATGCATTTTCGAGAAGAACCTTGGATGGGTTCTTCCATCTTTAACAAAGGGGCCACATCTAATTGTTGGATTGTGAGGACATTTTGGACTTTCCATCAAGAAAAGATTCCATCAGAAAAACCTCGAAGAAGATGTGTGGCTTTTCCTTATACTTTTTTTGCAAAACACCAAATCAAAGTAAGTAGAGCAACTTTAATATTTTATTTCAATGTCTGGATCTTTCCTTTCCTGTTTGCCTTAACTGATATGTCTTTTGGTTTTACATGTTTTCTAGGTCAGGACATTCCTCATCTGGAAGCTGTTTCTGGAGTACTGGAATCCATTGAAGACTTTATTGAATTTAGGTCATATTTCAAATGGGTGGTAAGTATTTACTTCACCAATCTATCACATTTTCAAAGCTTTGAATATAGACAATATGCAATCATCATGTGTCAGAAAACTCAGAGGCTTTACATTGAGATTGCATTTTGCATTACTACAAGCTAATCTGTTGTTTTGTTTCAGTTAAACAAAATGAAGAACCTCCTCAATGCAGATGAATTACTCTTTGCAGTGGCTGAAATTTGTTATCCTCAGGCCAATTACAGTAAAAAATTCATGCTCAACTGCTTGGATGTTCCTGTGCAATACCCACACATTTCACAATGATAAATACAGTAAAAGCTCTTGTCAGAGTATTGGTTTTACTGCATTGTTGGGAAACGATGTGCATGCACAGAGCTGTGAGTTTGATCTTTTTGCGCATTGCATGAGCCATAGTATGGTTTATGCATTTTCTAGAAGAAACTTGGATGTGTTCTTCCATCTTTAACAAAGGGGCCACATCAAATTGTTGGATTGTGAGGACATTTCGGACCTTCCATCAAGAAAAGATTCCATCAGAAAAACCTCGAAGATGTGTGGCTTTTATTTATCCTTTTTTGCAAAACACCAAATCAAAGTAAGTAGAGCAACTTTAATATTTTATTTCAATGTCTGGATCTTTCCTTTCCTGTTTGCCTTAACTGATATGTCTTTTGGTTTTACATGTTTTCAAGGTCAGGACATTCCTCATCTGGAAGCTGTTTCTGGAGTATTGGAATCCATTAAAGACATTGTTGAATTTAGGTCATATTTCAAATGGGTGGTCAACCTTGGATGGGTTCTTCCATCTTTAACAGCCGCTCTGCTCCACTCGCGGCTGTTAGAGGCAAATGATGGCTGAATATCACAGCCATCATCTGCCACAATAAATGCAAGCTCATATCCTGGCCCCACATCAAACTGTACTTCATGTCAGTAAAAAGCGGTCTTTCATTTTAATTTCTTTTGTGCTCATAGACTTGCGCTAGGGAAAAAATAATGAAATCAGAGTTACTCATCTTCCCCGGGTCCAGTGATATTTTTCTGTTACTGCTCCATTATTTTTCAGTCTGCATCAATGATATCATGATTATGATTCAGTTGACCACTTCAGCCAGTCACAGGGCTCAGCAGTTTGTTCCGTATACCATGGTATGACTGCTGAGCTCAATGATTAGCTCCAGCAATCACATGTTTTTCAGCAGTGACATCATTGCTGCAGTATGAAAACAAAGACCAGAGCAATAACTAAGAGGAATCGCTGGCTCCAAGGAGGTTGCATAAACCTGATTAAGTTACAGTGCACGTAATATAAGTGCAAAGCATATTTTCAACAAGCACTGTGCAGTACACTTCACCGAAGCACAGCTCACACACCAGACACATCCAGAGCCGCCACCAGGAATTTCAGGGCCCCATACTGGCCAAATTTTTGGGTCCCCTTGAGGCTTCGGCCAGGCTCCACCTCCATCCCTCAAACCTTCCACAGTCCCACCGCCCACTCTTGGAAAAACTCCATTCTGCACCACCTCACCAATCACACATTAACAGTTCCCAGTGAACACCAGATCACATACATATCCATCAGCTTTTGCTTTGGCCAAAAGATTTTTAAAGCCGCCACCACGATAAGGTAGACTCTTCTGGCCAGATTCTACTCTGCTCTAACCTTTTAAACATTTCTTTAAATATCCAATACTCTTTTTAGGTATATTTTTTATTTATTTTTCTTTAAGGAAACGTGTCATATCATTTTTTTTTAAATAACCAATAATATCACATACAAGTATCAAATACCACCACACCATGACCGAACCACATATTACCACCACAGTGACCGAATAATACGACATAGAATGGACAAAAGCCACCACACCATGACCAGACCACATATTACCACCACATAGTGACCGAATAATACCACATACAAGGGACAAAAACCGCCACACCATGAGCAGAGCACATTTTACCACCACATAGTGACCGAATAATACAATACTGATCATTAATATGCCACCAGTGACATTAAACACAGGAGCTCTGTATATAGTGTACAGGTAATACAGTGACATTATACACAGGAGCTCTGTACATAGTATATTGTGTATAATGTCAGTGTACAGGTAACATACTGACTCCCCTGTGACGTCTCTAGGTGAAGTCCTTCATCTTCGCTTTTCTACTTCATCCAGCACAGATCGCCATCACTTCTTCCAGCCAGGACTCATCTCAGCATAAAATAACACAGTTATCTTGACTTTTACATTACACAGCTGAATACAGATGTACACCCACCATTAATATATTGTTAGTTATTATGCAACCCACCATTCCAAATATAAATTGGAATCCACCACTGTGCCCCCACTAACTGTAAATAGCCACTTCCCCACCTAATAAATATACAAATTAATTAGAACCTGTCCTCTTTCCCCAAATGTATTACCAGTCACACTCCTGCATCCTCAATTCCCCCTACCCTGTTCCTCATGCTCCCCTGATTCATTATATTTACATGCCTCCTCTGCCCCAATTCATTATGTCATGTCCGTGCTCACCCCCCCCACACCCTCTATTCATCATCATTTACCCCCCACTCCCAATTCATTATGCTCTATCTCCACCCCCAATTCTCCACGTGCTCTCTCCACCCTCCACACCAAAATCCCCATGCGCTCTTCCCACCCTCCACTCCCAATTCCCCATGCGCTCTTTCCACCCTCCACTCCCAATTCCCGATATGCTCTTCCCACCCTCCATGTGCTCATCCCCAAGAAATTTAATTAATTCCTTTTAAAAAAATAAAGTTGTCATACTTACCTCTCATATGATCCCTGCAGCTGTGCTGGCATCCTGGCGCGGCTCCCGCTCTCTGCAGGCGCGTATGAGTCATAGCATACGCGCCCTCACCAGCGCCTCACAGGGGAGGAGGGACTCCCTTGAAGCTGCTGCACAGTCATTCATTGTTGAAGGCTTTGAGTTCTCCTAGGGCCCTTGCACCATGAGAGGTACGCCGCCGGGTTCTTCTGACTTCTGGTGACGGCATGAACGCACTGTCACCTGACCAGAAGTAAGGAGAAGTTGTAGGGAGCTGCTGGAGCTGCGTGGCTGCGCAGCTCCAGCAAGACACTTAGCACCAAGGTGTGTGCCGCTCGGCACTTTGCTACAGCATGGGGCCCCATGAGCAGAAGCACAAAAGGGGGATCCTCGACTGGGCTTGGCCCCCCCTGTACCGCTGCTCACGGGGCCCTATACAGCAGTAAGGGCAGTAATGCCCTGATGGCGGCCCTGGCACATCACACAAGCACAGTGCACACATCAGACAAGTCACACAAGCACAGGGGACACATTAGACAGACAACACAAGCGCAGTGCACAAATTAGACACATCACACAAGCACAGTGGGCACATCAGATACATCATACTAGCACAATGTACACATCAGACATGTCTCAAAAGCACATCAGACACATCACACAAGCTCAGCGGACACATCAGACACATCACACAAGCTCAGCGGACACATCAGACACATCACATAAGCACAATGCACACATCAGACACATCACAGAATCACAGCGGACACATCAGATACTTAACACAAGCGCACAGCAGACACATCAAACACATCACACAAGTACAGTTCACACACATTACACAAGCACAGTGCACACATCAGACATGTCACAGAAACACAGCAAACAAATCAGAAATATTACACAAGCACAGTGGACACATCAGACACATCATAGAAGAACAGTGCATACATCAGTCTTGTCACAGAAGCTCAGCAGATACATCAGACACATCACACAATCATTGTGGCACATTAGACATATCACACAAGCACAGCGCACATATCAGACACGTATTATTATTATTATTTATTATTATAGCACCATTAATTCCATGGCACTTTACGTGTGAAAAATGGGTATATGTAGCAAACAACAAGTACAATAGTTTGAACTAAAACAAAGTCAACTACTGGTACAGGAGGAGAGAGGACCCTGCTTGTGAGGGCTCACAATCTAGAAGGAGGGGTGAGGATACAGTAGGTGAGGGCACAACTGGTCGTGCAGCAAGGGTTACTGCAGGATGTACGCTGGTCGGAAGAGGTGGGTCTTCAGGTTCCTTTTGAAGATTTCCATGGTAGGCGAGAGTCTGATGTGTTGGGGTAGAGAGTTCCAGAGTAGGGGGGATTCACGGGAGAAATCTTGTATGCGATTGTGGGAAGAGGAGATAAGAGGGGAGTAGAGAAGGAGATCTTGTGAGGATTGGAGGTTGTGTGCAGGTAAGTACTGGAAGACTAGGTCACAGATGTATGGAAGAGTGGATGGCTTTGTATGCAAAGATTAGGGTTTTGAACTGGAGTCTCTGGGCAATGGGGAGCCAGTGAAGGGATTGACAGAGAGGAGATGCCAGGGAATAGCGGGGGGTCAGGTGGATTAGTCTGGCAGCAGAGTTTAGGATAGATTAGAGGGGTGTGAGAAGGTTAGAGGGGAGGCCACAGAGCAGGAGGTTGCAGTAGTAGAGGTGGGAGATGATGAGGGCATGCACTAATGTTTTTGCAGATTCGTGGTTGAGGAATGTGCGGATCCGGGAGATATTTTTGAGTTGGAGTCGGCAGGAAGTGGAAAGGGCTTGGATATGTGGTTCAAAGGAGAGATGAGAGTCCAGGGTAACCTCAAGGCAGTGAGCTTGCGGGACTGGGGCGAGTGGGCAACCATTGACTATGATGGATAGGTCAGTTGGTGGAGTTGAGTGAGATGGGGGAAAGATGATGAATTCTGTTTTATCCATGTTAAGTTTTAGAAATCTATCAGAGAAGAATGATGAAATAGCAGACAGACATTGTGGGATTCTGGTTAGTAAGAAGGTGATATCATGTCCAGAGAGGTAGATCTGTGTGTCATCAGCATAGAGATGATACTGAAAGCCGTGGGACTCTATGAGCTGTCCCAGGCCAAAGGTGTAGATGGAGAAGAGCAAGGGTCCAAGAACTGAACCTTGAGGGACACCGACAGATAGGGGGCGAGATGAGGAGGTGGTGTGTGAGTGGGAGATGTTGAATGTCCAGTTTGTTAGGTATGAGGAGATCTAAAATATGGTTAGGTCTGTGATGCCAAGAGATGAGAGAGTCTGTAGTAAGAGGGAATGGTCCACTGTGTCAAAGGCAGATGACAGGTCCAGGAGGAGGACAGAGTTGTAAGCGGTCAAAGAGGGAGCAGGAGGAGAGGTGGGAGGACAGTTCAGAATGGACGTGTTGTTCCAGTAGTTTTGAGGCGTAGGGGAGAAGTGATATGGGGCGATAGCTAGTCAGAGAGGATGGGTCAAGGGATGGCTTTTTGAGGATGGGTGTGATCGAGGCATGTTTGAAGCATGAGGGGAAGACACCAGTTGTTAGTGACAGGTTGAAAAAGTGGGATAGGGTTAGAATGAGGATAATGGTAAGGTTAGGGATGAGGTGGGAAGGGATTGGGTCAAGTTCACAGGTGGTGAGGTGTGATTTGGAGAGTAAAGGGGAAAGTTGATCTTCTGTAATTGTGGAGAAGCTGGTTTTGGAGGGGACTTTAAGCAAAAGCTTTATCTGATGGTATCAATCTTCTGCTTGAAGAATGAGGCAAAGTCTCTGGCTGAGATGAGAGGAGAGGGAGGAGGCACTGGGGGTTGGGGGAGAGAATTGAAAGTTTTGAATAGCTGTTTAGGGTTGTGAGACAGGGAGGAAATGAGAGATGAGAAGTAGGTTTGTTTTGCAGCAGTAAGTGTGGACTTGAAAGCAGTGAGGGACTGTTTAAATGCGATGAAGTGTTCATTGGAGTGGGACCTTTTCCATCTCCACTTCGCAGTTGTTTAGTCAGGTTGGTGTGCCAGGGTAGCCTATTGAGTATGCGAGCTGTGGTATGGGTGAGAGGGGCGACCGAATTGAGAGCTGTAGCTATTGTGGTGTCATATAAAGCGGCAGCAGCATCTGCATCGTGTAATGAACTTGTGCCTGTAAGAGGGAGAATGGATTCATAGAGTGAGTGTAGGTCAAGGTGTTTGAGATTTCTGCGAGGGTGTGCAAGTTTGTAAAGTAGGGATTTTGGACCTGGAGATGAGAGGGTAGAGAATGTAAGTAGGTTGTCATCAGAAATAGGGAGAGGTGAGTTAGAGAGGTTAGATAGGGAACAGAGGCGAGTGAAGATGAGGTCCAGTGTGTGGCCATCTTTGTGAGCGGCTGCGAAAGACCATTGAGGAAGGCCGAAGGAGGAAGTAAGGGAAAGAAGATTAGAGGCAGCGGAGATGGAAGTGCCAAGGGAGATGTTGAAGTAGCCCATGGTGATAGTGGGGATGTCAGTAGAAAGGAAGTTAGGTAGCCAGCTGGTAAAGTGGTCGAAGAAGGTGGTGGCTGGCCATGGGGGGCAGTAAATGACAGCCAGTTGGAGGTTGGAGGGGGAGTAGATGCGCCCACAGTACACCTCAAAAGAGGGGAGTGTAACAGAGGGCGGCAGTGGGATTTGGGTGAAGGTGCAGGTATCTGACAGGAGAAAACCTACATATGATATATGCAGTGGAAAGCAGAAGTTTATAGATACTATGTAAAAAGACACATATGCATGTTTTCCTCAATATCTTACATTAAATCAGAATAAACCTTTCCTGTTTTAGGTCCATGAGGATTACCATAATTTTTAATATTTGCCAAATGCCAGAATAATGAGAGAGAGAGAATGTTTTAAGGCATTTTTATTACTTACTGCAAAGTCAAAAGTTTACATACATTTCATTAGTATTTGGTACCATTGCACTTAAACTGAATGACATGGGTCAAATGTTTGGGATATCCATCCACAACCTTCTCACAATAATTGGTCGGAAGTTTGGCCCATTCCCCCTGACAAAACTGGTATAACTGATCCAGGTTTGTAGGTCATCTTGCTCACACCTGCCTTTTCAGCTTTGCCCACAAATTTTCGATAGGATTAAGATTAGGGCTTTTGTTATCCTTGAGCCACTTTGCCACCATTTTGGCAGTATGCGTCGGGTCATTGTCCATTTGGAAGACCCATTTCCACCAAAGCTTTAACTTCCTGGCTGATGTCTTGAGAGGTTGCTTCAGTATTGCCACATAATCTTCTTTTCTCATGATGCCATCTATTTTGTGAAGTGCACAAGTCCCTCCTGCAGCAAAACAACCCCACAACATGATGCTGCCACCCCCGTGTTTCACATTCGGGATGGTGTTTTTAGGCTTCCAAGTTTCTCCTTTTTTCCTCCAAACGTAATGATGGTCATTATGCCCAAAAAGTTCAATTTTAGTTTCATCAGACCACAGGACAAGTCTCCAAAAATTATGGTCTTTGTTACTGTGTGCATTTGCAAAAATTAATCTGGCTTTTTTATGTCTCTTTTGGAGTATTGTCTTCTTCCTGGCAGAGTGGCCTTTCAGCCCATGCTGATACAGTACTCGTTTCACTGTGGATATTGACACAATCTTACCAGCTTTCGCCATCATCTTCACAAGGTCTTTTGCTTTTGTCCATGGGTTGATATGAACATGTCGGACCAAAGCACGTTCATCTCTGGGACACAGAACCTGTCTCCTTCCTGAGTGATGTAGAAAAAATATTTCCGCTCACCTCTTCATCACCTCCTTCCTGAGTGGTATGATGGCTGGACATTCCCATCTTGTTTGTACTTGCGTATAATTGTTTGTACAGATGAATGAGGCACCTTCAGGTATCATGAAATTGTACCCAAGGATGAGCCAGACATGTGCAAGTCCATAATTCTCTTCCAGATATCTTGTCTGATTTCTTTAGACTTTCCCATGATGCTACACAAAGAAGCAGTGTGTTTCAGGTGTGCATTAAAATACATCACCCCAAGGCGGAGGAAAAAAGTGCTTACCCGGTGAGCAAAATTTTATTTCCCTACCCTAGCTGGCTACCATCTGGAATTTTTATTCTGTCAGTCTTCCACTGGGTGAAAATGAGAGCCTCCTTGTTTGTTTGTGGGCTGGTCGAGTTTGTGTGCCAGTGATGCTTTTTAGTCCCAGTCCGGCCCAGGTGGTAAGCATTTACTCCACCTTTCTCTCATATCTTCACAGCTTTGAATGTGAAGAATATGCAATCATCATGTGTCAGAAAGCTGAGAGGCTTTACACTGAGATTGCATTTTTATCACTTCAAGCGGAACTGTTGTGTTTTAGTTGGAAAAATGAAGGACCATCCTCTATCCATTCAATTCCCATTTACAGTCACTGAAATCTGTTATCCTCAGGCTGATTACGGTAAGAAGGTCATGTTCAACTGCTTGGTTGTTCCTGTGCAATACCCACACATTTAACAATGATAAATACAGTAAAAGCTCTTGTCAAAGATTAGTTTTTACTGCATTTTTGTGAAATGAAGTGCATACACAGAGCTTAGTGTGTAAATCTCTTGCGTATTGCATGGGTCATGGCATGGTTGATGCATTTTATGGAAGAAGCTTGAATAGGTTCTCTCATCTTTGATAAAAGTTCATGTTCTTAATGTTGGTTAATGAGAACTGTCGCTGTCACGCGTCACTGGCAACAAAAAGCTGCCAAAGTAAAAATAGAGGGGTCAGGAACGGAAACAGATGTTACATTATGATGTGCAATTACATCGGACATTAATTTACACAAGTAGATGTCTACTTCACTCTCGGACCTGGACTCAATTCTGCCTCCATTAGGTGATTAGACGGCGGAGCGTACCAGGTAAGAAAGATGCTACTCAAGTCAAAATTCAAGACCACCTGGATCCATGCCTCCTACTGCAAAAAAAAGTTAAACCCCTCTCTACTCAGAGACCTTCTCTGCTTGGGAATCTACTGTAAAGAAAACTTCTCTTGATTCTTTTTTTTTTAATTTGCTTAATTGACAACTGTTATTTACCAAATTAAATACATTCAAAAGTATATCTAAGTGAAATGTACAAGTTTAGACTTGTATGAACTGTATCTTGTAAAGTATAAATCTTAGAATCCATCTAGTGTCAATCAATTTTACACAGAATTATGACAATTATGTATCTACTAATATCTGTGTTTTGATGACAATGTAGTTGATATCCTAGGAACATGTGTAATGAGGGCAAGAATCATCATTGCAAACATAGATCATAAAATAGGTTCAACCATAACAACAACTTCAATCTGCCAAAAATATTCCAAATGATATGTGTTTCAGCATGGTATTCATCCTACAACATGTTCCACTTATATAGCAAGAGAAAATGAAAGAAAATACGGAACCCAGACTCTGTTTAATGGTCCTTTGTGTTAGAAGTATACTAATCAATTTGAGTACTTTGTCAGAGCTGATGAGTTCCAAGGATCCCAAACCTTAGAAAATTTCTGGCGACAACCTCTATTATGATAGACTGTTTTCTCATATGGGATTATTGTGTTGGCTAACTCAATCCAGGATTGCAGGGTCAGAGGAAAGTTAGTTACTAGTGATGAGTGAGTATGTTCTGTTAACCCTTTCGGCGAGCATGCTCGGGTGCTCACCGAGTATCTTCAGCGTGCTCGGGTGTTATGTTTGAGTCACTCACTGTGCATGATTTGTGACTGTTTGACAGCTTTAACACATGCGAGGAATGCATAAGAAACAGGAATTGCTCACATGTATTAAAGCTGTCAAACAGTCGCAAATCATAAGCACAGAGTGACTCAAACATAACACTCAAGCACTCTGAAGATACCCGGAAAACACCCGAGCATGCTCTTAAATCTCGAGTAACGAGCATGCTCGCTCAGAACTATTAGTTACCTATCCAATGTATGGCTATCACTTTTCTGGGAAGGAATAAAGTTTCTCTTAGGAGCACTCTCATGTGGTGACACTCATGTCTCTTCCTCAAGTACACCGACCAAACCAATTTTATGACCGAAAGGTATGAGGATGGATATTAAGTAAGATAAGAAGGAGATCATAAATTGCTGAAAGGAGAAAATATTTGGGCAGGCCCATATCATATGCCAGAAGTCTGTGTGCAAAGTGTGAAAGCACAGGCATTATGATGTGTGTAATCTTTCCATTTGGATTAACCTTAATGGGAACAAGTAGGATTGATGAATAATGTATAGTTGAATCATTTTATTATTTTCTGAAGGAGAGATGTGGAGAGAAGACTCCAATATCCCCTCCCAGTCCTCATCCCAAATGGTATGGATAAGTAATTCCCACTTGTCCTTTCTCTTTAAGGGCTTTCTGAGATAGGCAACTGTTAGCCTGGCATCCAGTTGTTTAGCGCCATTAATTGACCTGCCAGGTAATAAGGGAAAAAATTGGTAGCACTACTCATCCCAGACTCTTTGTCCTCTGAAGGTTGGATAATTTAAATTTTGGTCTAGAATTTCCCCATATAAATGGGGATATCAGTGAACTAAGTATTGTAAAAAAGGATTTAGGGATTTGCATTGCACTGCGTTTATATTGAGATTGAATTTTGCATTACTACAAGCTAATCTGTTGTTTTGTTTCAGTTAAACAAAATGAAGAAACTCCTCAATGCAGACGAATTACTCTTTGCAGTGGCTGAAATTTGTTATCCTCAGTCCAAATACGGTAAAAAATTCATGTTCAACTACTTGGATGTTCGTGTGCAATGCCCACACATTTCACAATGATAAATACAGTAATACCTCTAGTCAGAGTATTGGTTTTACTGAATTGTTGTGAAACGATGTGTATGCACAGAGCTGTGAGTTTGATCTTTTTGCACATTGCATGAGCCATAGTGTGGTTGATACATTTTCTAGAAGAACCTTGAATGGGTTCTTCCATCTTTAACATAGGGGCCACATCTAATTGTTGGATTTTGAGGACATTTTGGATGTTCCATCAAGAAAAGATTCCATCAGAAAAACCTCGAAGAAGATGTGTGGATTTCATTTATCCTTTTTTGCAAAACACCAAATCAAAGTAAGTAGAGCAACTTTATTATTTTATATCAATGTCTGGATCTTTCCTTTCCTGTTTGCCTTAACTGATATGTCTTTTGGTTTTCCATGTTTTCTAGGTCAGGACATTCCTCATCTGGAAGCTGTTTCTGGAGTATTGGAATCCATTGAAGACATTGTTGAATTTAGGTCATATTTCAAATGGGTGGTAAGCATTTACTTCACCAATCTATCACATTTTCAAAGCTTTGAATATAGACAATATGCAGTCATCATGAGTCAGAGAGCTCAGAGGCTTTACATTGAGATTGCATTTTGCATTACTACAAGCTAATCTGTTGTTTTGTTTCAGTTAAACAAAATGAAGAACCTCCTCAATGCAGACGAATTACTCTTTACAGTGGCTGAAATTTATTATCCTCAGGCCAATTACGGTAAAAAATTCATGTTCAACTGCTTCGTTGTTCCTGTGCAATACCCACACATTTCACAATGATAAACACAGCAAAAGCTCTTGTCAGAGTATTGGTTTTACTGCATTGCAGTGAAACGATGTGCATGCACAGAGCTGTGAGTTTGATCTTTTTGCGCATTGTAAGAGCCATAGTATGGTTGATGCATTTTCTAGAAGAACCTTGGATGGGTTCTTCCATCTTTCACAAAGGGGCCACATCTAATTGTTGGATTGTGAGGACATTTTGGACCTTCCATCAAGAAAAGATTCCATCAGAAAAACCTCGAAGAAGATGTGTGGCTTTTATTTATCCTTTTTTGCAAAACACCAAATCAAAGTACGTAGAGCAACTTTAATATTTTATTTCAATGTCTGGATCTTTCCTTTCCTGTTTGCCTTAACTGATATGTCTTTTGGTTTTACATGTTTTCTATGTCAGGACATTCCTCATCTGGACGCTGTTTCTGGAGTATTGGAATCCATTGAAGACATTGTTGAATTTAGGTCTTATTTCATATGGGTGGTAAGCATTTACTTCACCAATCTATCACATTTTCAAAGCTTTGAATATAGACAACATGCAATCATCATTTGTCAGAAAACTCAGAGGCTTTACATTGAGATTGCATTTTGCATTACTACAAGCTAATCTGTTGTTTTGTTTCAGTTAAACAAAATGAAGAACCTCCTCAATGCAGATGAATTACTCTTTGCAGTGGCTGAAATTTGTTATCCTCAGGCCAATTACGGTAAAAAAATCATGTTCAACTGCTTGGCTGTTCCTGTGCAATACCCACACATTTCACAATGATAAATACAGTAAAAGCTCTTGTCAGAGTATTGGTTTTACTGAATTGTTGTGAAACGAAGTGCATGCACAGAGCTGTGAGTTTGATCTTTTTGCCCATTGCGTGAGCCATAGTATGGTTAATGCATTTTCTAGAAGAACCTTGGATGGGTTCTTCTATCTTTAACAAAGGGGCCACATCTAATTGTTGGATTGTGAGGACATTTTGGACCTTCCATCAAGAAAAGATTCCATCAGAAAAACCTCGAAGAAGATGTGTGGCTTTTATTTATCCTTTTTTGCAAAACACCAAATCAAAGTAAGTAGAGCAACTTTAATAGTTTATTTCAATGTCTGGATGTTTCCTTTCCTGTTTGCCTTAACTGATATGTCTTTTGGTTTTACATGTTTTCTAGGTCAGGACATTCCTCATCTGGAAGCTGTTTCTGGAGTATTGGAATCCATTGAAGACACTGTTGAATTTAGGTCATATTTCAAATGGGTGGTAAGCATTTACTTCACCAATCTATCACATTTTCAAAGCTTTGAATATAGACAATATGCAATCATCATGTGTCAGAAAACTCAGAGGCTTTACATTGAGATTGCATTTTGCATTACTACAAGCTAATCTGTTGTTTTGTTTCAGTTAAACAAAATGAAGAACCTCCTCAATGCAGACGAATTACTCCTTGCAGTGGCTGAAATTTGTTATCCTCAGGCCAAATACGGTAAAAAATTCATGTTCAACTGCTTGGATGTTCCTATGCAATACCCACACATTTCACAATGATAAATACAGTAAAAGCTCTTGTCAGAGTATTGGTTTTACTGAATTGTTGTGAAACGATGTGCATGCACAGAGCTGTGAGTTTGATCTTTTTGCACATTGCATGAGCCATAGTATGGTTGATGCATTTTCTAGAAGAACCTTGGATGGGTTCTTCCATCTTTAACAAAGGGGCCACATCTAATTGTTGGATTGTGAGGCCCTTTTTGGACCTTCCATCAAGAAAAGATTCCATCAGAAAAACCTCGAGGACGATGTGTGGCTTTTATTTATCCTTTTTTTCAAAACACCAAATCAAAGTAAGTAGAGCAACTTTAATATTTTATTTCAATGTCTGGATCTTTCCTTTCTTGTTTGCCTTAACTGATATGTCTTTTGGTTTTACATGTTTTCTAGGTCAGGACATTCCTCATCTGGAAGCTCTTTCTGGAGTATTGGAATCCATTGAAGACATTGTGGAATTTAGGTCATATTTCAAATGGGTGGTAAGCATTTACTTCACCAATCTATCACATTTTCAAAGCTTTGAATATAGACAATATGCAATCATCATGTGTCAGAAAACTCAGAGGCTTTACATTGAGATTGCATTTTGCATTACTACAAACTAATCTGTTGTTTTGTTTCAGTTAAACAAAATGAAGAACCTCCTCAATGCAGACGAATTACACTTTGCAGTGGCTGAAATTTGTTATCCTCAGGCCAATTACGGTAAAAAATTCATGTTCAACTGCTTGGATGTTCCTGTGCAATACCCACACATTTCACAATGATAAATACAGTAAAAGCTCTTGTCAGAGTATTGGTTTTACTGCATTGTTGTGAAATGATGTGCCTGCACAAAGTTGTGAGTTTGATCTTTTTGCGCATTGCATGAGTCATAGTATGGTTGATGCATTTTCTAGAAGAACCTTGGATGGGTTCTTCCATCTTTACCAAAGGGGCCACAACTAATTGTTGGATTGTGAGGACATTTTGGACCTTCCATAAAGAAAAGATTCCATCAGAAAAACCTCGAAGAAGATGTGTGGCTTTTATTTATCCTTTTTTGCAAAACACCAAATCAAAGTAAGTAGAGCAACTTTAATATTTTATTTCAATGTCTGGATCTTTCCTTTCCTGTTTGCCTTAACTGATATGTCTTGTGGTTTTACATGTTTTCTAGGTCAGGACATTCCTCATCTGGAAGCTGTTTCTGGAGTATTGGAATCCATTGAAGACATTGTTGAATTTAGGTCATATTTCAAAAGGGTGGCAAGCATTTACTTCACCAATCTATCAAATTTTCAAAGCTTTGAATATAGACAATATGCAATCATCATGTGTCAGAAAACTCAGAGGCTTTACATTGAGATTGCATTTTGCATTACTACAAGCTAATCTGTTGTTTTGTTTCAGTTAAACAAAATGAAGAACTTCCTCAATGCAGACGAATTACTCTTTGCAGTGGCTGAAATTTGTTATCCTCAGGCCAATTACGGTAAAAAATTCATGTTCAACTGCTTTGATGTTCCTGTGCAATACCCACATATTTCACAATGATAAATACAGTAAAAGCTCTTGTCAGAGTATTGGTTTTACTGCATTGTTGTGAAACGATGTGCATGCACAGAGCTGTGAGTTTGATCCTTTTGCGCATTGCATGAGCCATAGTATGGTTGATGCATTTTCTAGAAGAACCTTGGATGGGTTCTTCCATCTTTAACAAAGGGGCCACATCTAATTTTTGCATTGTGAGGACATTTTGGACCTTCCATCAAGAAAAGCTTCCATCAGAAAAACCTCGAAGAAGATGTGTGGCTTTTATTTATCCTTTTTTGCAAAACACCAAATCAAAGTAAGTAGAGCAACTTT
This sequence comes from Phyllobates terribilis, assembly GCF_046119375.1. Taxonomy (NCBI): domain Eukaryota; kingdom Metazoa; phylum Chordata; class Amphibia; order Anura; family Dendrobatidae; genus Phyllobates; species Phyllobates terribilis. The sequence goes on from NW_027362769.1 coordinate 49,963,176, forward strand.
AATATTTTATTTCAATGTCTGGATCTTTCCTTTCCTGTTTGCTTTAACTGATATGTCTTTAGGTTTTACATGTTTTCTAGGTCAGGACATTCCTCATCTGGAAGCTGTTTCTGGAGTATTGGAATCCATTGAAGACATTGTTGAATTTAGGTCATATTTCAAATGGGTGGTAAGCATTTAGTTCACCAATCTATCACATTTTCAAAGCTTTGAATATAGACAATATGCAATCATCATGTGTAAGAAAACTCAGAGGCTTTACATTGAGATTGCATTTTACATTACTACAAGCTAATCTGTTGTTTTGTTTCAGTTAAACAAAATGAAGAAACTTCTCAATGCAGACGAATTACTCTTTGCAGTGGCTGAAATTTGTTATCCTCAGGCCAATTACGGTAAAAAATTCATGTTCAACTGCTTGGATGTTCCTATGCAATACCCACACATTTCACAATGATAAATACAGTAAAAGCTCTTGTCAGAGTATTGGTTTTACTGAATTGCTGTGAAACGATGTGCATGCACAGAGCTGTGAGTTTGATCTTTTTGCACATTGCATGAGCCATAGTATGGTTGATGCATTTTCTAGAAGAACCTTGGATGGGTTCTTCCATCTTTATCAAAGGGGCGACATCTAATTGTTGGATTGTGATGACATTTTGGACCTTCCATCAAGAAAAGATTCCATCAGAAAAACCTCTAAGAAGATGTGTGTCTTGTATTTATCCTTTTTTGAAAAACACCAAATCAAAGTAAGTAGAGCAACTTTAATATTTTATTTCAATGTCTGGATCTTTCCTTTCCTGTTTGCCTTAACTGATATGTCTTTTGGTTTTACATGTTTTCTAGGTCATTACATTCCTCATCTGGAAGCTGTTTCTGGAGTATTGGAATCCATTGAAGACATTGTTGGATTTAGGTCATATTTCAAATGGGTGGTAAGCATTTACTTCACCAATCTATCACATTTTCAAAGCTTTGGATATAGACAATATGCAATCATCATGTGTCAGAAAACTCAGAGGCTTTACGTTGAGATTGCATTTTGCATTACTACAAGCTAATCTGTTGTTTTGTTTCAGTTAAACAAAATGAAGAACCTTCTCAATGCAGACGAATTACTCTTTACAGTGGCTGAAATTTGTTATCCTCAGGCCAATTACGGTAAAAAATTCATGTTCAACTGCTTGGATGTTCCTGTGCAATACCCACACATTTCACAATGATAAATACAGTAAAACCTCTTGTCAGAGTATTGGTTTTACTGCATTGTTGTGAAATGATGTGCATGCACAGAGCTGTGAGTTTGATCTTTTTGCGCATTGCATGAGCCACAGTGTGGTTGATGCATTTTCGAGAAGAACCTTGGATGGGTTCTTCCATCTTTAACAAAGGGGCCACATCTAATTGTTGGATTGTGAGGACATTTTGGACCTTCCATCAAGAAAAGATTCCATCAGAAAAACCTCGAAGAAGATGTGTGGCTTTTACTTATCCTTTTTTTGCAAAACACCAAATCAAAATAAGTAGAGCAACTTTAATATTTTATTTCAATGTCTGGATCTTTCCTTTCCTGTTTGCCTTAACTGATATGTCTTTTGGTTTTACATGTTTTCTAGGTCAGGACATTCCTCATCTGGAAGCTGTTTCTGGAGTATTGGAATCCATTGAAGACATTGTTGAATTTAGGTCATATTTCAAATGGGTGGTAAGCATTTACTTAACCAATCTATCACATTTTCAAAGTTTTGAAAATAGACAATATGCAATCATCATGTGTCAGAAAACTCAGAGGCTTTACATTGAGATTGCATTTTGCATTACTACAAGCTAATCTGTTGTTTTGTTTCAGTTAAACAAAATGAAGAACCTCCTCAATGCAGACGAATTACTATTTGCAGTGGCTGAAATTTGTTATCCTCAGGCCAATTAAGGTAAAAAATTTATGTTCAACTGCTTGGATGTTAATGTTCAATACCCACACATTTTACAAGGATAAATATAGTAAAAGCTCTTGTCAGAGTATTGGTTTTACTGCATTGTTGTGAAACGATGTGCATGCACAGAGCTGTGAGTTTGATCTTTTTGCGCATTGCATGAGCCATAGTATGGTTGATGCATTTTCTAGAAGAACCTTGGATGGGTTCTTCCATCTTTAACAAAGGGGCCACATCTAATTGTTGGATTGTGAGGACATTTTGGACCTTCCATCAAGAAAAGATTCCATCAGAAAAACCTCGAAGAAGATGTGTGGCTTTTATTTATCCTTTTTTGCAAAACACCAAATCAAAGTAAGTAGAGCAACTTTAATATTTTATTTCAATGTCTGGATCTTTCCTTTCCTGTTTGCCTTAAGTGATATGTCTTTAGGTTTTCATGTTTTCTAGGTCAGGACATTCCTCATCTGGAAGCTGTTTCTGGAGTATTGGAATCCAATGAAGACATTGTTGAATTTAGGTCATATTTCAAATGGGTGGTAAGCATTTACTTCACCAATCTATCACATTTTCAAAGCTTTGAATATAGACAATATGCAATCATCATGTGTCACAAAACTCAGAGGCTTTACATTGAGATTGCATTTTGCATTACTACAAGCTAATCTGTTGTTTTGTTTCAGTTAAACAAAATGAAGAACCTTCTCAATGCAGACGAATTACTCTTTGTAGTGGCTGAAATTTGTTATCCTCAGGCCAATTACGGTAAAAAATTCATATTCAACTGCTTGGATGTTCCTGTGCAATACCCACACATTTCACAATGATAAATACAGTAAAAGCTCTTGTCAGAGTATTGGTTTTACTGCATTGTTGTGAAACGATGTGCATGCACAGAGCTGTGAGTTTGATCTTTTTGCGCATTGCATGAGCCACAGTATGGTTGATGCATTTTCGAGAAGAACCTTGGATGGGTTCTTCCATCTTTAACAAAGGGGCCACATCTAATTGTTGGATTGTGAGGACATTTTGGACCTTCCATCAAGAAAAAATTCCATCAGAAAAACCTCGAAGAAGATGTGTGGCTTTTCCTTATACTTTTTTTGCAAAACACCAAATCAAAGTAAGTAGAGCAACTTTAATATTTTATTTCAATGTCTGGATCTTTCCTTTCCTGTTTGCCTTAACTGATATGTCTTTTGGTTTTACATGTTTTCTAGGTCAGGACATTCCTCATCTGGAAGCTGTTTCTGGAGTATTGGAATCCATTGAAGACATTGTTGAATTTAGGTCATATTTCAAATGGGTGGTAAGCATTTACTTCACCAATCTATCACATTTTCAAAGCTTTGAAAATAGACAATATGCAATCATCATGTGTCAGAAAACTCAGAGGCTTTACATTGAGATTGCATTTTGCATTACTACAAGCTCATCTGTTGTTTTGCTTCAGTTAAACAAAATGAAGAACCTCCTCAATGCAGACGAATTACTATTTGCAGTGGCTGAAATTTGTTATCCTCAGGCCAATTAAGGTAAAAAATTTATGTTCAACTGCTTGGATGTTCATGTGCAATACCCACACATTTCACAATGATAAATACAGTAAAAGCTCTTGTCAGAGTATTGGTTTTACTGCATTGTTGTGAAACGATGTGCATGCACAGAGCTGTGAGTTTGATCTTTTTGCGCATTGCATGAGCCATAGAATGGTTGATGCATTTTCTAGAAGAACCTTGGATGGGTTCTTCCATCTTTAACAAAGGGGCCACATCTAATTTTTGCATTGTGAGGACATTTTGGACCTTCCATCAAGAAAAGCTTCCATCAGAAAAACCTCGAAGAAGATGTGTGGCTTTTATTTATCCTTTTTTGCAAAACACCAAATCAAAGTAAGTAGAGCAACTTTAATATTTTATTTCAATGTCTGGATCTTTCCTTTCCTGTTTGCTTTAACTGATATGTCTTTAGGTTTTACATGTTTTCTAGGTCAGGACATTCCTCATCTGGAAGCTGTTTCTGGAGTATTGGAATCCATTGAAGACATTGTTGAATTTAGGTCATATTTCAAATGGGTGGTAAGCATTTAGTTCACCAATCTATCACATTTTCAAAGCTTTGAATATAGACAATATGCAATCATCATGTGTAAGAAAACTCAGAGGCTTTACATTGAGATTGCATTTTACATTACTACAAGCTAATCTGTTGTTTTGTTTCAGTTAAACAAAATGAAGAAACTTCTCAATGCAGACGAATTACTCTTTGCAGTGGCTGAAATTTGTTATCCTCAGGCCAATTACGGTAAAAAATTCATGTTCAACTGCTTGGATGTTCCTATGCAATACCCACACATTTCACAATGATAAATACAGTAAAAGCTCTTGTCAGAGTATTGGTTTTACTGAATTGCTGTGAAACGATGTGCATGCACAGAGCTGTGAGTTTGATCTTTTTGCACATTGCATGAGCCATAGTATGGTTGATGCATTTTCTAGAAGAACCTTGGATGGGTTCTTCCATCTTTATCAAAGGGGCGACATCTAATTGTTGGATTGTGATGACATTTTGGACCTTCCATCAAGAAAAGATTCCATCAGAAAAACCTCTAAGAAGATGTGTGTCTTGTATTTATCCTTTTTTGAAAAACACCAAATCAAAGTAAGTAGAGCAACTTTAATATTTTATTTCAATGTCTGGATCTTTCCTTTCCTGTTTGCCTTAACTGATATGTCTTTTGGTTTTACATGTTTTCTAGGTCATTACATTCCTCATCTGGAAGCTGTTTCTGGAGTATTGGAATCCATTGAAGACATTGTTGGATTTAGGTCATATTTCAAATGGGTGGTAAGCATTTACTTCACCAATCTATCACATTTTCAAAGCTTTGGATATAGACAATATGCAATCATGTGTCAGAAAACTCAGAGGCTTTACGTTGAGATTGCATTTTGCATTACTACAAGCTAATCTGTTGTTTTGTTTCAGTTAAACAAAATGAAGAACCTTCTCAATGCAGACGAATTACTCTTTACAGTGGCTGAAATTTGTTATCCTCAGGCCAATTACGGTAAAAAATTCATGTTCAACTGCTTGGATGTTCCTGTGCAATACCCACACATTTCACAATGATAAATACAGTAAAACCTCTTGTCAGAGTATTGGTTTTACTGCATTGTTGTGAAATGATGTGCATGCACAGAGCTGTGAGTTTGATCTTTTTGCGCATTGCATGAGCCACAGTGTGGTTGATGCATTTTCGAGAAGAACCTTGGATGGGTTCTTCCATCTTTAACAAAGGGGCCACATCTAATTGTTGGATTGTGAGGACATTTTGGACCTTCCATCAAGAAAAGATTCCATCAGAAAAACCTCGAAGAAGATGTGTGGCTTTTACTTATCCTTTTTCTGCAAAACACCAAATCAAAATAAGTAGAGCAACTTTAATATTTTATTTCAATGTCTGGATCTTTCCTTTCCTGTTTGCCTTAACTGATATGTCTTTTGGTTTTACATGTTTTCTAGGTCAGGACATTCCTCATCTGGAAGCTGTTTCTGGAGTATTGGAATCCATTGAAGACATTGTTGAATTTAGGTCATATTTCAAATGGGTGGTAAGCATTTACTTAACCAATCTATCACATTTTCAAAGTTTTGAAAATAGACAATATGCAATCATCATGTGTCAGAAAACTCAGAGGCTTTACATTGAGATTGCATTTTGCATTACTACAAGCTAATCTGTTGTTTTGTTTCAGTTAAACAAAATGAAGAACCTCCTCAATGCAGACGAATTACTATTTGCAGTGGCTGAAATTTGTTATCCTCAGGCCAATTAAGGTAAAAAATTTATGTTCAACTGCTTGGATGTTAATGTTCAATACCCACACATTTTACAAGGATAAATACAGTAAAAGCTCTTGTCAGAGTATTGGTTTTACTGCATTGTTGTGAAACGATGTGCATGCACAGAGCTGTGAGTTTGATCTTTTTGCGCATTGCATGAGCCATAGTATGGTTGATGCATTTTCTAGAAGAACCTTGGATGGGTTCTTCCATCTTTAACAAAGGGGCCACATCTAATTGTTGGATTGTGAGGACATTTTGGACCTTCCATCAAGAAAAGATTCCATCAGAAAAACCTCGAAGAAGATGTGTGGCTTTTATTTATCCTTTTTTGCAAAACACCAAATCAAAGTAAGTAGAGCAACTTTAATATTTTATTTCAATGTCTGGATCTTTCCTTTCCTGTTTGCCTTAAGTGATATGTCTTTAGGTTTTCATGTTTACTAGGTCAGGACATTCCTCATCTGGAAGCTGTTTCTGGAGTATTGGAATCCAATGAAGACATTGTTGAATTTAGGTCATATTTCAAATGGGTGGTAAGCATTTACTTCACCAATCTATCACATTTTCAAAGCTTTGAATATAGACAATATGCAATCATCATGTGTCACAAAACTCAGAGGCTTTACATTGAGATTGCATTTTGCATTACTACAAGCTAATCTGTTGTTTTGTTTCAGTTAAACAAAATGAAGAACCTTCTCAATGCAGACGAATTACTCTTTGTAGTGGCTGAAATTTGTTATCCTCAGGCCAATTACGGTAAAAAATTCATATTCAACTGCTTGGATGTTCCTGTGCAATACCCACACATTTCACAATGATAAATACAGTAAAAGCTCTTGTCAGAGTATTGGTTTTACTGCATTGTTGTGAAACGATGTGCATGCACAGAGCTGTGAGTTTGATCTTTTTGCGCATTGCATGAGCCACAGTATGGTTGATGCATTTTCGAGAAGAACCTTGGATGGGTTCTTCCATCTTTAACAAAGGGGCCACATCTAATTGTTGGATTGTGAGGACATTTTGGACCTTCCATCAAGAAAAAATTCCATCAGAAAAACCTCGAAGAAGATGTGTGGCTTTTCCTTATACTTTTTTTGCAAAACACCAAATCAAAGTAAGTAGAGCAACTTTAATATTTTATTTCAATGTCTGGATCTTTCCTTTCCTGTTTGCCTTAACTGATATGTCTTTTGGTTTTACATGTTTTCTATGTCAGGACATTCCTCATCTGGACGCTGTTTCTGGAGTATTGGAATCCATTGAAGACATTGTTGAATTTAGGTCTTATTTCATATGGGTGGTAAGCATTTACTTCACCAATCTATCACATTTTCAAAGCTTTGAATATAGACAACATGCAATCATCATTTGTCAGAAAACTCAGAGGCTTTACATTGAGATTGCATTTCGCATAACTACAAGCTAATCTGTTGTTTTGTTTCAGTTAAACAAAATGAAGAACCTCCTCAATGCAGATGAATTACTCTTTGCAGTGGCTGAAATTTGTTATCCTCAGGCCAATTACGGTAAAAAAATCATGTTCAACTGCTTGGCTGTTCCTGTGCAATACCCACACATTTCACAATGATAAATACAGTAAAAGCTCTTGTCAGAGTATTGGTTTTACTGAATTGTTGTGAAACGAAGTGCATGCACAGAGCTGTGAGTTTGATCTTTTTGCCCATTGCGTGAGCCATAGTATGGTTAATGCATTTTCTAGAAGAACCTTGGATGGGTTCTTCTATCTTTAACAAAGGGGCCACATCTAATTGTTGGATTGTGAGGACATTTTGGACCTTCCATCAAGAAAAGATTCCATCAGAAAAACCTCGAAGAAGATGTGTGGCTTTTATTTATCCTTTTTTGCAAAACACCAAATCAAAGTAAGTAGAGCAACTTTAATAGTTTATTTCAATGTCTGGATGTTTCCTTTCCTGTTTGCCTTAACTGATATGTCTTTTGGTTTTACATGTTTTCTAGGTCAGGACATTCCTCATCTGGAAGCTGTTTCTGGAGTATTGGAATCCATTGAAGACACTGTTGAATTTAGGTCATATTTCAAATGGGTGGTAAGCATTTACTTCACCAATCTATCACATTTTCAAAGCTTTGAATATAGACAATATGCAATCATCATGTGTCAGAAAACTCAGAGGCTTTACATTGAGATTGCATTTTGCATTACTACAAGCTAATCTGTTGTTTTGTTTCAGTTAAACAAAATGAAGAACCTCCTCAATGCAGACGAATTACTCCTTGCAGTGGCTGAAATTTGTTATCCTCAGGCCAAATACGGTAAAAAATTCATGTTCAACTGCTTGGATGTTCCTATGCAATACCCACACATTTCACAATGATAAATACAGTAAAAGCTCTTGTCAGAGTATTGGTTTTACTGAATTGTTGTGAAACGATGTGCATGCACAGAGCTGTGAGTTTGATCTTTTTGCACATTGCATGAGCCATAGTATGGTTGATGCATTTTCTAGAAGAACCTTGGATGGGTTCTTCCATCTTTAACAAAGGGGCCACATCTAATTGTTGGATTGTGATGACATTTTGGACCTTCCATCAAGAAAAGATTCCATCAGAAAAACCTCTAAGAAGATGTGTGTCTTTTATTTATCCTTTTTTGAAAAACACCAAATCAAAGTAAGTAGAGCAACTTTAATATTTTATTTCAATGTCTGGATCTTTCCTTTCCTGTTTGCCTTAACGGATATGTCTTTTGGTTTTACATGTTTTCTAGGTCAGGACATTCCTCATCTGGAAGCTGTTTCTGGAGTATTGGAATCCATTGAAGACATTGTTGAATTTAGGTCATATTTCAAATGGGTGGTAAGCATTTACTTCACCAATCTATCACATTTTCAAAGCTTTGAAAATAGACAATATGCAATCTTCTTGTGTCAGAAAACTCAGAGGCTTTACATTGAGATTGCATTTTGCATTACTACAAGCTAATCTGTTGTTTTGCTTCAGTTAAACAAAATGAAGAACCTCCTCAATGCAGACGAATTACTATTTGCAGTGGCTGAAATTTGTTATCCTCAGGCCAATTAAGGTAAAAAATTTATGTTCAACTGCTTGGATGTTCCTGTGCAATACCCACACATTTCACAAGGATAAATACAGTAAAAGCTCTTGTCAGAGTATTGGTTTTACTGCATTGTTGTGAAACGATGTGCATGCACAGAGCTGTGAGTTGATCTTTTTGCGCATTGCATGAGCCATAGTATGGTTGATGCATTTTCTAGAAGAACCTTGGATGGGTTCTTCCATCTTGAACAAAGGGGCCACATCTAATTGTTGGATTGTGAGGCCCTTTTTGGACCTTCCATCAAGAAAAGATTCCATCAGAAAAACCTCGAGGACGATGTGTGGCTTTTATTTATCCTTTTTTTCAAAACACCAAATCAAAGTAAGTAGAGCAACTTTAATATTTTATTTCAATGTCTGGATCTTTCCTTTCTTGTTTGCCTTAACTGATATGTCTTTTGGTTTTACATGTTTTCTAGGTCAGGACATTCCTCATCTGGAAGCTCTTTCTGGAGTATTGGAATCCATTGAAGACATTGTGGAATTTAGGTCATATTTCAAATGGGTGGTAAGCATTTACTTCACCAATCTATCACATTTTCAAAGCTTTGAATATAGACAATATGCAATCATCATGTGTCAGAAAACTCAGAGGCTTTACATTGAGATTGCATTTTGCATTACTACAAACTAATCTGTTGTTTTGTTTCAGTTAAACAAAATGAAGAACCTCCTCAATGCAGACGAATTACACTTTGCAGTGGCTGAAATTTGTTATCCTCAGGCCAATTACGGTAAAAAATTCATGTTCAACTGCTTGGATGTTCCTGTGCAATACCCACACATTTCACAATGATAAATACAGTAAAAGCTCTTGTCAGAGTATTGGTTTTACTGCATTGTTGTGAAATGATGTGCCTGCACAAAGTTGTGAGTTTGATCTTTTTGCGCATTGCATGAGTCATAGTATGGTTGATGCATTTTCTAGAAGAACCTTGGATGGGTTCTTCCATCTTTACCAAAGGGGCCACAACTAATTGTTGGATTGTGAGGACATTTTGGACCTTCCATAAAGAAAAGATTCCATCAGAAAAACCTCGAAGAAGATGTGTGGCTTTTATTTATCCTTTTTTGCAAAACACCAAATCAAAGTAAGTAGAGCAACTTTAATATTTTATTTCAATGTCTGGATCTTTCCTTTCCTGTTTGCCTTAACTGATATGTCTTGTGGTTTTACATGTTTTCTAGGTCAGGACATTCCTCATCTGGAAGCTGTTTCTGGAGTATTGGAATCCATTGAAGACATTGTTGAATTTAGGTCATATTTCAAAAGGGTGGTAAGCATTTACTTCACCAATCTATCAAATTTTCAAAGCTTTGAATATAGACAATATGCAATCATCATGTGTCAGAAAACTCAGAGGCTTTACATTGAGATTGCATTTTGCATTACTACAAGCTAATCTGTTGTTTTGTTTCAGTTAAACAAAATGAAGAACTTCCTCAATGCAGACGAATTACTCTTTGCAGTGGTGAAATTTGTTATCCTCAGGCCAATTACGGTAAAAAATTCATGTTCAACTGCTTTGATGTTCCTGTGCAATACCCACATATTTCACAATGATAAATACAGTAAAAGCTCTTGTCAGAGTATTGGTTTTACTGAATTGTTGTGAAACGATGTGCATGCACAGAGCTGTGAGTTTGATCTTTTTGCACATTGCATGAGCCATAGTATGGTTAATGCATTTTCTAGAAGAACCTTGGATGGGTTCTTCCATCTTTAACAAAGGGGCCACATCTAATTGTTGGATTGTGATGACATTTTGGACCTTCCATCAAGAAAAGATTCCATCAGAAAAACCTCTAAGAAGATGTGTGTCTTTTATTTATCCTTTTTTGAAAAACACCAAATCAAAGTAAGTAGAGCAACTTTAATATTTTATTTCAATGTCTGGATCTTTCCTTTCCTGTTTGCCTTAACGGATATGTCTTTTGGTTTTACATGTTTTCTAGGTCAGGACATTCCTCATCTGGAAGCTGTTTCTGGAGTATTGGAATCCATTGAAGACATTGTTGAATTTAGGTCATATTTCAAATGGGTGGTAAGCATTTACTTCACCAATCTATCACATTTTCAAAGCTTTGAAAATAGACAATATGCAATCTTCTTGTGTCAGAAAACTCAGAGGCTTTACATTGAGATTGCATTTTGCATTACTACAAGCTAATCTGTTGTTTTGCTTCAGTTAAACAAAATGAAGAACCTCCTCAATGCAGACGAATTACTATTTGCAGTGGCTGAAATTTGTTATCCTCAGGCCAATTAAGGTAAAAAATTTATGTTCAACTGCTTGGATGTTCCTGTGCAATACCCACACATTTCACAAGGATAAATACAGTAAAAGCTCTTGTCAGAGTATTGGTTTTACTGCATTGTTGTGAAACGATGTGCATGCACAGAGCTGTGAGTTGATCTTTTTGCGCATTGCATGAGCCATAGTATGGTTGATGCATTTTCTAGAAGAACCTTGGATGGGTTCTTCCATCTTGAACAAAGGGGCCACATCTAATTGTTGGATTGTGAGGCCCTTTTTGGACCTTCCATCAAGAAAAGATTCCATCAGAAAAACCTCGAGGACGATGTGTGGCTTTTATTTATCCTTTTTTTCAAAACACCAAATCAAAGTAAGTAGAGCAACTTTAATATTTTATTTCAATGTCTGGATCTTTCCTTTCTTGTTTGCCTTAACTGATATGTCTTTTGGTTTTACATGTTTTCTAGGTCAGGACATTCCTCATCTGGAAGCTGTTTCTGGAGTATTGGAATCCATTGAAGACATTGTTGAATTTAGGTCATATTTCAAATGGGTGGTAAGCATTTACTTCACCAATCTATCACATTTTCAAAGCTTTGAATATAGACAATATGCAATCATCATGTGTCAGAAAACTCAGAGGCTTTACATTGAGATTGCATTTTGCATTACTACAAACTAATCTGTTGTTTTGTTTCAGTTAAACAAAATGAAGAACCTCCTCAATGCAGACGAATTACACTTTGCAGTGGCTGAAATTTGTTATCCTCAGGCCAATTACGGTAAAAAATTCATGTTCAACTGCTTGGATGTTCCTGTGCAATACCCACACATTTCACAATGATAAATACAGTAAAAGCTCTTGTCAGAGTATTGGTTTTACTGCATTGTTGTGAAATGATGTGCCTGCACAAAGTTGTGAGTTTGATCTTTTTGCGCATTGCATGAGTCATAGTATGGTTGATGCATTTTCTAGAAGAACCTTGGATGGGTTCTTCCATCTTTACCAAAGGGGCCACAACTAATTGTTGGATTGTGAGGACATTTTGGACCTTCCATAAAGAAAAGATTCCATCAGAAAAACCTCGAAGAAGATGTGTGGCTTTTATTTATCCTTTTTTGCAAAACACCAAATCAAAGTAAGTAGAGCAACTTTAATATTTTATTTCAATGTCTGGATCTTTCCTTTCCTGTTTGCCTTAACTGATATGTCTTGTGGTTTTACATGTTTTCTAGGTCAGGACATTCCTCATCTGGAAGCTGTTTCTGGAGTATTGGAATCCATTGAAGACATTGTTGAATTTAGGTCATATTTCAAAAGGGTGGCAAGCATTTACTTCACCAATCTATCAAATTTTCAAAGCTTTGAATATAGACAATATGCAATCATCATGTGTCAGAAAACTCAGAGGCTTTACATTGAGATTGCATTTTGCATTACTACAAGCTAATCTGTTGTTTTGTTTCAGTTAAACAAAATGAAGAACTTCCTCAATGCAGACGAATTACTCTTTGCAGTGGCTGAAATTTGTTATCCTCAGGCCAATTACGGTAAAAAATTCATGTTCAACTGCTTTGATGTTCCTGTGCAATACCCACATATTTCACAATGATAAATACAGTAAAAGCTCTTGTCAGAGTATTGGTTTTACTGCATTGTTGTGAAACGATGTGCATGCACAGAGCTGTGAGTTTGATCCTTTTGCGCATTGCATGAGCCATAGTATGGTTGATGCATTTTCTAGAAGAACCTTGGATGGGTTCTTCCATCTTTAACAAAGGGGCCACATCTAATTTTTGCATTGTGAGGACATTTTGGACCTTCCATCAAGAAAAGCTTCCATCAGAAAAACCTCGAAGAAGATGTGTGGCTTTTATTTATCCTTTTTTGCAAAACACCAAATCAAAGTAAGTAGAGCAACTTTAATATTTTATTTCAATGTCTGGATCTTTCCTTTCCTGTTTGCTTTAACTGATATGTCTTTAGGTTTTACATGTTTTCTAGGTCAGGACATTCCTCATCTGGAAGCTGTTTCTGGAGTATTGGAATCCATTGAAGACATTGTTGAATTTAGGTCATATTTCAAATGGGTGGTAAGCATTTAGTTCACCAATCTATCACATTTTCAAAGCTTTGAATATAGACAATATGCAATCATCATGTGTAAGAAAACTCAGAGGCTTTACATTGAGATTGCATTTTACATTACTACAAGCTAATCTGTTGTTTTGTTTCAGTTAAACAAAATGAAGAAACTTCTCAATGCAGACGAATTACTCTTTGCAGTGGCTGAAATTTGTTATCCTCAGGCCAATTACGGTAAAAAATTCATGTTCAACTGCTTGGATGTTCCTATGCAATACCCACACATTTCACAATGATAAATACAGTAAAAGCTCTTGTCAGAGTATTGGTTTTACTGAATTGCTGTGAAACGATGTGCATGCACAGAGCTGTGAGTTTGATCTTTTTGCACATTGCATGAGCCATAGTATGGTTGATGCATTTTCTAGAAGAACCTTGGATGGGTTCTTCCATCTTTATCAAAGGGGCGACATCTAATTGTTGGATTGTGATGACATTTTGGACCTTCCATCAAGAAAAGATTCCATCAGAAAAACCTCTAAGAAGATGTGTGTCTTGTATTTATCCTTTTTTGAAAAACACCAAATCAAAGTAAGTAGAGCAACTTTAATATTTTATTTCAATGTCTGGATCTTTCCTTTCCTGTTTGCCTTAACTGATATGTCTTTTGGTTTTACATGTTTTCTAGGTCATTACATTCCTCATCTGGAAGCTGTTTCTGGAGTATTGGAATCCATTGAAGACATTGTTGGATTTAGGTCATATTTCAAATGGGTGGTAAGCATTTACTTCACCAATCTATCACATTTTCAAAGCTTTGGATATAGACAATATGCAATCATCATGTGTCAGAAAACTCAGAGGCTTTACGTTGAGATTGCATTTTGCATTACTACAAGCTAATCTGTTGTTTTGTTTCAGTTAAACAAAATGAAGAACCTTCTCAATGCAGACGAATTACTCTTTACAGTGGCTGAAATTTGTTATCCTCAGGCCAATTACGGTAAAAAATTCATGTTCAACTGCTTGGATGTTCCTGTGCAATACCCACACATTTCACAATGATAAATACAGTAAAACCTCTTGTCAGAGTATTGGTTTTACTGCATTGTTGTGAAATGATGTGCATGCACAGAGCTGTGAGTTTGATCTTTTTGCGCATTGCATGAGCCACAGTGTGGTTGATGCATTTTCGAGAAGAACCTTGGATGGGTTCTTCCATCTTTAACAAAGGGGCCACATCTAATTGTTGGATTGTGAGGACATTTTGGACCTTCCATCAAGAAAAGATTCCATCAGAAAAACCTCGAAGAAGATGTGTGGCTTTTACTTATCCTTTTTTTGCAAAACACCAAATCAAAATAAGTAGAGCAACTTTAATATTTTATTTCAATGTCTGGATCTTTCCTTTCCTGTTTGCCTTAACTGATATGTCTTTTGGTTTTACATGTTTTCTAGGTCAGGACATTCCTCATCTGGAAGCTGTTTCTGGAGTATTGGAATCCATTGAAGACATTGTTGAATTTAGGTCATATTTCAAATGGGTGGTAAGCATTTACTTAACCAATCTATCACATTTTCAAAGTTTTGAAAATAGACAATATGCAATCATCATGTGTCAGAAAACTCAGAGGCTTTACATTGAGATTGCATTTTGCATTACTACAAGCTAATCTGTTGTTTTGTTTCAGTTAAACAAAATGAAGAACCTCCTCAATGCAGACGAATTACTATTTGCAGTGGCTGAAATTTGTTATCCTCAGGCCAATTAAGGTAAAAAATTTATGTTCAACTGCTTGGATGTTAATGTTCAATACCCACACATTTTACAAGGATAAATACAGTAAAAGCTCTTGTCAGAGTATTGGTTTTACTGCATTGTTGTGAAACGATGTGCATGCACAGAGCTGTGAGTTTGATCTTTTTGCGCATTGCATGAGCCATAGTATGGTTGATGCATTTTCTAGAAGAACCTTGGATGGGTTCTTCCATCTTTAACAAAGGGGCCACATCTAATTGTTGGATTGTGAGGACATTTTGGACCTTCCATCAAGAAAAGATTCCATCAGAAAAACCTCGAAGAAGATGTGTGGCTTTTATTTATCCTTTTTTGCAAAACACCAAATCAAAGTAAGTAGAGCAACTTTAATATTTTATTTCAATGTCTGGATCTTTCCTTTCCTGTTTGCCTTAAGTGATATGTCTTTAGGTTTTCATGTTTTCTAGGTCAGGACATTCCTCATCTGGAAGCTGTTTCTGGAGTATTGGAATCCAATGAAGACATTGTTGAATTTAGGTCATATTTCAAATGGGTGGTAAGCATTTACTTCACCAATCTATCACATTTTCAAAGCTTTGAATATAGACAATATGCAATCATCATGTGTCACAAAACTCAGAGGCTTTACATTGAGATTGCATTTTGCATTACTACAAGCTAATCTGTTGTTTTGTTTCAGTTAAACAAAATGAAGAACCTTCTCAATGCAGACGAATTACTCTTTGTAGTGGCTGAAATTTGTTATCCTCAGGCCAATTACGGTAAAAAATTCATATTCAACTGCTTGGATGTTCCTGTGCAATACCCACACATTTCACAATGATAAATACAGTAAAAGCTCTTGTCAGAGTATTGGTTTTACTGCATTGTTGTGAAACGATGTGCATGCACAGAGCTGTGAGTTTGATCTTTTTGCGCATTGCATGAGCCACAGTATGGTTGATGCATTTTCGAGAAGAACCTTGGATGGGTTCTTCCATCTTTAACAAAGGGGCCACATCTAATTGTTGGATTGTGAGGACATTTTGGACCTTCCATCAAGAAAAAATTCCATCAGAAAAACCTCGAAGAAGATGTGTGGCTTTTCCTTATACTTTTTTTGCAAAACACCAAATCAAAGTAAGTAGAGCAACTTTAATATTTTATTTCAATGTCTGGATCTTTCCTTTCCTGTTTGCCTTAACTGATATGTCTTTTGGTTTTACATGTTTTCTAGGTCAGGACATTCCTCATCTGGAAGCTGTTTCTGGAGTATTGGAATCCATTGAAGACATTGTTGAATTTAGGTCATATTTCAAATGGGTGGTAAGCATTTACTTCACCAATCTATCACATTTTCAAAGCTTTGAAAATAGACAATATGCAATCATCATGTGTCAGAAAACTCAGAGGCTTTACATTGAGATTGCATTTTGCATTACTACAAGCTCATCTGTTGTTTTGCTTCAGTTAAACAAAATGAAGAACCTCCTCAATGCAGACGAATTACTATTTGCAGTGGCTGAAATTTGTTATCCTCAGGCCAATTAAGGTAAAAAATTTATGTTCAACTGCTTGGATGTTCATGTGCAATACCCACACATTTCACAATGATAAATACAGTAAAAGCTCTTGTCAGAGTATTGGTTTTACTGCATTGTTGTGAAACGATGTGCATGCACAGAGCTGTGAGTTTGATCTTTTTGCGCATTGCATGAGCCATAGAATGGTTGATGCATTTTCTAGAAGAACCTTGGATGGGTTCTTCCATCTTTAACAAAGGGGCCACATCTAATTTTTGCATTGTGAGGACATTTTGGACCTTCCATCAAGAAAAGCTTCCATCAGAAAAACCTCGAAGAAGATGTGTGGCTTTTATTTATCCTTTTTTGCAAAACACCAAATCAAAGTAAGTAGAGCAACTTTAATATTTTATTTCAATGTCTGGATCTTTCCTTTCCTGTTTGCTTTAACTGATATGTCTTTAGGTTTTACATGTTTTCTAGGTCAGGACATTCCTCATCTGGAAGCTGTTTCTGGAGTATTGGAATCCATTGAAGACATTGTTGAATTTAGGTCATATTTCAAATGGGTGGTAAGCATTTAGTTCACCAATCTATCACATTTTCAAAGCTTTGAATATAGACAATATGCAATCATCATGTGTAAGAAAACTCAGAGGCTTTACATTGAGATTGCATTTTACATTACTACAAGCTAATCTGTTGTTTTGTTTCAGTTAAACAAAATGAAGAAACTTCTCAATGCAGACGAATTACTCTTTGCAGTGGCTGAAATTTGTTATCCTCAGGCCAATTACGGTAAAAAATTCATGTTCAACTGCTTGGATGTTCCTATGCAATACCCACACATTTCACAATGATAAATACAGTAAAAGCTCTTGTCAGAGTATTGGTTTTACTGCATTGGTGTGAAACGATGTGCATGCACAGAGCTGTGAGTTTGATCTTTTTGCGCATTGCATGAGCCATAGTATGGTTGATGCATTTTCTAGAAGAACCTTGGATGGGTTCTTCCATCTTTAACAAAGGGGCCACATCTAATTGTTGGATTGTGAGGACATTTTGGACCTTCCATCAAGAAAAGATTCCATCAGAAAAACCTCGAAGAAGATGTGTGGCTTTTATTTATCCTTTTTTGCAAAACACCAAATCAAAGTAAGTAGAGCAACTTTAATATTTTATTTCAATGTCTGGATCTTTCCTTTCCTGTTTGCGTTAAGTGATATGTCTTTAGGTTTTCATGTTTACTAGGTCAGGACATTCCTCATCTGGAAGCTGTTTCTGGAGTATTGGAATCCAATGAAGACATTGTTGAATTTAGGTCATATTTCAAATGGGTGGTAAGCATTTACTTCACCAATCTATCACATTTTCAAAGCTTTGAATATAGACAATATGCAATCATCATGTGTCACAAAACTCAGAGGCTTTACATTGAGATTGCATTTTGCATTACTACAAGCTAATCTGTTGTTTTATTTCAGTTAAACAAAATGAAGAACCTTCTCAATGCAGACGAATTACTCTTTGTAGTGGCTGAAATTTGTTATCCTCAGGCCAATTACGGTAAAAAATTCATATTCAACTGCTTGGATGTTCCTGTGCAATACCCACACATTTCACAATGATAAATACAGTAAAAGCTCTTGTCAGAGTATTGGTTTTACTGCATTGTTGTGAAACGATGTGCATGCACAGAGCTGTGAGTTTGATCTTTTTGCGCATTGCATGAGCCACAGTATGGTTGATGCATTTTCGAGAAGAACCTTGGATGGGTTCTTCCATCTTTAACAAAGGGGCCACATCTAATTGTTGGATTGTGAGGACATTTTGGACCTTCCATCAAGAAAAAATTCCATCAGAAAAACCTCGAAGAAGATGTGTGGCTTTTCCTTATACTTTTTTTGCAAAACACCAAATCAAAGTAAGTAGAGCAACTTTAATATTTTATTTCAATGTCTGGATCTTTCCTTTCCTGTTTGCCTTAACTGATATGTCTTTTGGTTTTACATGTTTTCTAGGTCAGGACATTCCTCATCTGGAAGCTGTTTCTGGAGTATTGGAATCCATTGAAGACATTGTTGAATTTAGGTCATATTTCAAATGGGTGGTAAGCATTTACTTCACCAATCTATCACATTTTCAAAGCTTTGAAAATAGACAATATGCAATCATCATGTGTCAGAAAACTCAGAGGCTTTACATTGAGATTGCATTTTGCATTACTACAAGCTCATCTGTTGTTTTGCTTCAGTTAAACAAAATGAAGAACCTCCTCAATGCAGACGAATTACTATTTGCAGTGGCTGAAATTTGTTATCCTCAGGCCAATTAAGGTAAAAAATTTATGTTCAACTGCTTGGATGTTCATGTGCAATACCCACACATTTCACAATGATAAATACAGTAAAAGCTCTTGTCAGAGTATTGGTTTTACTGCATTGTTGTGAAACGATGTGCATGCACAGAGCTGTGAGTTTGATCTTTTTGCGCATTGCATGAGCCATAGAATGGTTGATGCATTTTCTAGAAGAACCTTGGATGGGTTCTTCCATCTTTAACAAAGGGGCCACATCTAATTTTTGGATTGTGAGGACATTTTGGACCTTCCATCAAGAAAAGATTCCATCAGAAAAACCTAGAAGAAGATGTGTGGCTGTTATTTATCCTTTTTTGCAAAACACCAAATCAAAGTAAGTAGAGCAACTTTAATATTTTATTTCAATGTCTGGATCTTTCCTTTCCTGTTTGCCTTAACTGATATGTCTTTTGGTTTTACATGTTTTCTAGGTCAGGACATTCCTCATCTGGAAGCTGTTTCTGGAGTACTGGAATCCATTGAAGACTTTATTGAATTTAGGTCATATTTCAAATGGGTGGTAAGTATTTACTTCACCAATCTATCACATTTTCAAAGCTTTGAATATAGACAATATGCAATCATCATGTGTCAGAAAACTCAGAGGCTTTACATTGAGATTGCATTTTGCATTACTACAAGCTAATCTGTTGTTTTGTTTCAGTTAAACAAAATGAAGAACCTCCTCAATGCAGATGAATTACTCTTTGCAGTGGCTGAAATTTGTTATCCTCAGGCCAATTACAGTAAAAAATTCATGTTCAACTGCTTGGATGTTCCTGTGCAATACCCACACATTTCACAATGATAAATACAGTAAAAGCTCTTGTCAGAGTATTGGTTTTACTGCATTGTTGGGAAACGATGTGCATGCACAGAGCTGTGAGTTTGATCTTTTTGCGCATTGCATGAGCCATAGTATGGTTGATGCATTTTCTAGAAGAAACTTGGATGTGTTCTTCCATCTTTAACAAAGGGGCCACATCTAATTGTTGGATTGTGAGGACATTTCTGACCTTCCATCAAGAAAAGATTCCATCAGAAAAACCTCGAAGATGTGTGGCTTTTATTTATCCTTTTTTGCAAAACACCAAATCAAAGTAAGTAGAGCAACTTTAATATTTTATTTCAATGTCTGGATCTTTCCTTTCCTGTTTGCGTTAACTGATATGTCTTTTGGTTTTACATGTTTTCTAGGTCAGGACATTCCTCATCTGGAAGCTGTTTCTGGAGTATTGGAATCCATTAAAGACATTGTTGAATTTAGGTCATATTTCAAATGGGTGGTAAGCATTTACTTCACCAATCTATCACATTTTCAAAGCTTTGGATATAGACAATATGCAATCATCATGTGTCAGAAAACTCAGAGGCTTTACATTGAGATTGCATTTTGCATTCCTACAAGCTAATCTGTTGTTTTGTTTCAGTTAAACAAAATGAAGAACCTCCTCAATGCAAACGAATTACTCTTTGCAGTGGCTGAAATTTGTTATCCTCAGGCCAATTACGGTAAAAAATTCATGTTCAACTGCTTGGATGTTCCTGTACAAAACCCACACATTTCACAATGATAAATACAGTAAAAGCTCTTGTCAGAGTATTGGTTTTACTGCATTGTTGTGAAACGATGTGCATGCACAGAGCTGTGAGTTTGATCTTTTTGCGCATTGCATGAGCCATAGTATGGTTGATGCATTTTCTAGAAGAACCTTAGATGGGTTCTTCCATCTTTAACAAAGGGGCCACATCTAATTGTTGGATTGTGAGGACATTTTGGACCTTCCATCAAGAAAAGATTCCATCAGAAAAACCTCGAAGAAGATGTGTGGCTTTTATTTATCCTTTTTTGCAAAACACCAAATCAAAGTAAGTAGAGCAACTTTAATATTTTATTTGAATGTCTGGATCTTTCCTTTCCTGTTTGCCTTAACTGATATGTCTTTTGGTTTTACATGTTTTCTAGGTCAGGACATTCCTCATCTGGAAGCTGTTTCTGGAGTATTGGAATCCATTGAAGACATTGTTGAATTTAGGTCATATTTCAAAAGGGTGGCAAGCATTTACTTCACCAATCTATCACATTTTCAAAGCTTTGAATATAGACAATATGCAATCATCATGTGTCAGAAAACTCAGAGGCTTTACATTGAGATTGCATTTTGCATTACTACAAGCTAATCTGTTGTTTTGTTTCAGTTAAACAAAATGAAGAACCTCCTCAATGCAGACAAATTACTCTTTGCAGTGGCTGAAATTTGTTATCCTCAGGCCAATTACGGTAAAAAATTAATGTTCAACTGCTTTGATGTTCCTGTGCAATACCCACATATTTCACAATGATAAATACAGTAAAAGCTCTTGTCAGAGTATTGGTTTTACTGCATTGTTGTGAAACGATGTGCATGCACAGAGCTGTGAGTTTGATCCTTTTGCGCATTGCATGAGCCATAGTATGGTTGATGCATTTTCTAGAAGAACCTTGGATGGGTTCTTCCATCTTTAACAAAGGGGCCACATCTAATTTTTGGATTGTGAGGACATTTTAGACCTTCCATCAAGAAAAGATTCCATCACAAAAACCTCGAAGAAGATGTGTGGCTTTTATTTATCCTTTTTTGCAAAACACCAAATCAAAGTAAGTAGAGCAACTTTAATATTTTATTTCAATGTCTGGATCTTTCCTTTCCTGTTTGCTTTAACTGATATGTCTTTAGGTTTTACATGTTTTCTAGGTCAGGACATTCCTCATCTGGAAGCTGGTTCTGGAGTATTGGAATCCATTGAAGACATTGTTGAATTTAGGTTATATTTCAAATGGGTGGTAAGTATTTACTTCACCAACCTATCACATTTACAAAGCTTTGAATATAGACAATATGCAATCATCATGTGTAAGAAAACTCAGAGGCTTTACATTGAGATTGCATTTTGCATTACTACAAGCTAATCTGTTGTTTTGTTTCAGTTAAACAAAATGAAGAACCTTCTCAATGCAGACGAATTACTCTTTGCAGTGGCTGAAATTTGTTATCCTCAGGCCAATTACTGTAAAAAATTCATGTTCAACTGCTTGGATGTTCCTATGCAATACCCACACACTTCACAATGATAAATGCAGTAAAAGCTCTTGTCAGAGTATTGGTTTTACTGAATTGTTGTGAAACGATGTGCATGCACAGAGCTGTGAGTTTGATCTTTTTGCACATTGCATGAGCCATAGTATGGTTGATGCATTTTCTAGAAGAATCTTGGATGGGTTCTTCCATCTTTAACAAAGGGGCCACATCTAATTGTTGGATTGTGATGACATTTTGGACCTTCCATCAAGAAAAGATTCCATCAGAAAAACCTCTAAGAAAATGTGTGTCTTGTATTTATCCTTTTTTGAAAAACACCAAATCAAAGTAAGTAGAGCAACTTTAATATTTTATTTCAATGTCTGGATCTTTCCTTTCCAGTTTGCCTTAACTGATATGTCTTTTGGTTTTACATGTTTTCTAGGTCAGGACATTCCTCATCTGGAAGCTGTTTCTGGAGTATTGGAATCCATTGAAGACATTGTTGAATTTAGGTCATATTTCAAATGAGTGGTAAGCATTTACTTCACCAATCTATCACATTTTCAAAGCTTTGAAAATAGACAATATGCAATCATCATGTGTCAGAAAACTCAGAGGCTTTACATTGAGATTGCATTTTGCATTACTACAAGCTAATCTGTTGTTTTGTTTCAGTTAAACAAAATGAAGAACCTCCTCAATGCAGACGAATTACTCTTTGCAGTGGCTGAAATTTGTTATCCTCAGGCCAATTACGGTAAAAAATTAATGTTCAACTGCTTTGATGTTCCTGTGCAATACCCACATATTTCACAATGATAAATACAGTAAAAGCTCTTGTCAGAGTATTGGTTTTACTGCATTGTTGTGAAACGATGTGCATGCACAGAGCTGTGAGTTTGATCCTTTTGCGCATTGCATGAGCCATAGTATGGTTGATGCATTTTCTAGAAGAACCTTGGATGGGTTCTTCCATCTTTAACAAAGGGGCCACATCTAATTTTTGCATTGTGAGGACATTTTGGACCTTCCATCAAGAAAAGATTCCATCAGAAAAACCTCGAAGAAGATGTGTGGCTTTTATTTATCCTTTTTTTGCAAAACACCAAATCAAAGTAAGTAGAGCAACTTTAATATTTTATTTCAATGTCTGGATCTTTCCTTTCCTGTTTGCCTTAACTGATATGTCTTTAGGTTTTACATGTTTTCTAGGTCAGGACATTCCTCATCTGGAAGCTGGTTCTGGAGTATTGGAATCCATTGAAGACATTGTTGAATTTAGGTTATATTTCAAATGGGTGGTAAGCATTTACTTCACCAATCTATCACATTTTCAAAGCTTTGAATATAGACAATATGCAATCATCATGTGTAAGAAAACTCAGAGGCTTTACATTGAGATTGCATTTTGCATTACTACAAGCTAATCTGTTGTTTTGTTTCAGTTAAACAAAATGAAGAACCTCCTCAATGCAGACAAATTACTCTTTGCAGTGGCTGAAATTTGTTATCCTCAGGCCAATTACGGTAAAAAATTCATGTTCAACTGCTTGGATGTTAGTATGCAATACCCACACATTTCACAATGATAAATACAGTAAAAGCTCTTGTCAGAGTATTGGTTTTACTGAATTGTTGTGAAACGATGTGCATGCACAGAGCTGTGAGTTTGATCTTTTTGCACATTGCATGAGCCATAGTATGGTTGATGCATTTTCTAGAAGAATCTTGGATGGGTTCTTCCATCTTTAACAAAGGGGCCACATCTAATTGTTGGATTGTGATGACATTTTGGACCTTCCATCAAGAAAAGATTCCATCAGAAAAACCTCTAAGAAAATGTGTGTCTTGTATTTATCCTTTTTTGAAAAACACCAAATCAAAGTAAGTAGAGCAACTTTAATATTTTATTTCAATGTGTGGATCTTTCCTTTCCTGTTTGCCTTAACTGATATGTCTTTTGGTTTTACATGTTTTCTAGGTCAGGACATTCTTCATCTGGAAGCTGTTTCTGGAGTATTGGAATCCTTTGAAGACATTGTTGAATTTAGATTATATTTCAAATGGGTGGTAAGCATTTACTTCACCAATCTATCACATTTTCAAAGCTTTGAATATAGACAATATGCAATCATCATGTGTAAGAAAACTCAGAGGCTTTACATTGAGATTGCATTTTGCATTACTACAAGATAATTTGTTGTTTTGTTTCAGTTAAACAAAATGAAGAACCTTCTCAATGCAGACGAATTACTCTTTGCAGTGGCTGAAATTTGTTATCCTCAGGCCAATTACGGTAAAAAATTAATGTTCAACTGCTTTGATGTTCCTGTGCAATACCCACATATTTCACAATGATAAATACAGTAAAAGCTCTTGTCAGAGTATTGGTTTTACTGCATTGTTGTGAAACGATGTGCATGCACAGAGCTGTGAGTTTGATCTTTTTGCACATTGCATGAGCCATAGTATGGTTGATGCATTGTCTAGAAGAACCTTGGATGGGTTCTTCCATCTTTAACAAAGGGGCCACATCTAATTGTTGGATTGTGATGACATTTTGGACCTTCCATCAAGAAAAGATTCCATCAGAAAAACATCAAAGAAGATGTGTGTCTTGTATTTATCCTTTTTTGCAAAACACCAAATCAAAGTAAGTAGAGCAACTTTAATATTTTATTTCAATGTCTGGATCTTTCCTTTCCTGTTTGCCTTAATTGATATGTCTTTTGGTTTTACATGTTTTCTAGGTCAGGACATTCCTCATCTGGAAGCTGTTTCTGGAGTATTGGAATCCATTGAAGACATTGTTGAATTTAGGTCATATTTCAAAAGGGTGGCAAGCATTTACTTCACCAATCTATCACATTTTCAAAGCTTTGAATATAGACAATATGCAATCATCATGTGTCAGAAAACTCAGAGGCTTTACATTGAGATTGCATTTTGCATTACTACAAGCTAATCTGTTGTTTTGTTTCAGTTAAACAAAATGAAGAACCTCCTCAATGCAGACAAATTACTCTTTGCAGTGGCTGAAATTTGTTATCCTCAGGCCAATTACGGTAAAAAATTAATGTTCAACTGCTTTGATGTTCCTGTGCAATACCCACATATTTCACAATGATAAATACAGTAAAAGCTCTTGTCAGAGTATTGGTTTTACTGCATTGTTGTGAAACGATGTGCATGCACAGAGCTGTGAGTTTGATCCTTTTGCGCATTGCATGAGCCATAGTATGGTTGATGCATTTTCTAGAAGAACCTTGGATGGGTTCTTCCATCTTTAACAAAGGGGCCACATCTAATTTTTGGATTGTGAGGACATTTTGGACCTTCCATCAAGAAAAGATTCCATCACAAAAACCTCGAAGAAGATGTGTGGCTTTTATTTATCCTTTTTTGCAAAACACCAAATCAAAGTAAGTAGAGCAACTTTAATATTTTATTTCAATGTCTGGATCTTTCCTTTCCTGTTTGCTTTAACTGATATGTCTTTAGGTTTTACATGTTTTCTAGGTCAGGACATTCCTCATCTGGAAGCTGGTTCTGGAGTATTGGAATCCATTGAAGACTTTGTTGAATTTAGGTTATATTTCAAATGGGTGGTAAGTATTTACTTCACCAACCTATCACATTTACAAAGCTTTGAATATAGACAATATGCAATCATCATGTGTAAGAAAACTCAGAGGCTTTACATTGAGATTGCATTTTGCATTACTACAAGCTAATCTGTTGTTTTGTTTCAGTTAAACAAAATGAAGAACCTTCTCAATGCAGACGAATTACTCTTTGCAGTGGCTGAAATTTGTTATCCTCAGGCCAATTACTGTAAGAAATTCATGTTCAACTGCTTGGATGTTCCTATGCAATACCCACACATTTCACAATGATAAATGCAGTAAAAGCTCTTGTCAGAGTATTGGTTTTACTGAATTGTTGTGAAACGATGTGCATGCACAGAGCTGTGAGTTTGATCTTTTTGCACATTGCATGAGCCATAGTATGGTTGATGCATTTTCTAGAAGAACCTTGGATGGGTTCTTCCATCTTTAACAAAGGGGCCACATCTAATTTTTGCATTGTGAGGACATTTTGGACCTTCCATCAAGAAAAGATTCCATCAGAAAAACCTCGAAGAAGATGTGTGGCTTTTATTTATCCTTTTTGCAAAACACCAAATCAAAGTAAGTAGAGCAACTTTAATATTTTATTTCAATGTCTGGATCTTTCCTTTCCTGTTTGCCTTAACTGATATGTCTTTAGGTTTTACATGTTTTCTAGGTCAGGACATTCCTCATCTGGAAGCTGGTTCTGGAGTATTGGAATCCATTGAAGACATTGTTGAATTTAGGTTATATTTCAAATGGGTGGTAAGCATTTACTTCACCAATCTATCACATTTTCAAAGCTTTGAATATAGACAATATGCAATCATCATGTGTAAGAAAACTCAGAGGCTTTACATTGAGATTGCATTTTGCATTACTACAAGCTAATCTGTTGTTTTGTTTCAGTTAAACAAAATGAAGAACCTTCTCAATGCAGACGAATTACTCTTTGCAGTGGCTGAAATTTGTTATCCTCAGGCCAATTACGGTAAAAAATTCATGTTCAACTGCTTGGATGTTAGTATGCAATACCCACACATTTCACAATGATAAATACAGTAAAAGCTCTTGTCAGAGTATTGGTTTTACTGAATTGTTGTGAAACGATGTGCATGCACAGAGCTGTGAGTTTGATCTTTTTGCACATTGCATGAGCCATAGTATGGTTGATGCATTTTCTGGAAGAATCTTGGATGGGTTCTTCCATCTTTAACAAAGGGGCCACATCTAATTGTTGGATTGTGATGACATTTTGGACCTTCCATCAAGAAAAGATTCCATCAGAAAAACCTCGAAGAAGATGTGTGGCTTTTATTTATCCTTTTTTGCAAAACACCAAATCAAAGTAAGTAGAGCAACTTTAATATTTTATTTCAATGTCTGGATCTTTCCTTTCCTGTTTGCCTTAACTGATATGTCTTTAGGTTTTCATGTTTTCTAGGACAGGACATTCCTCATCTGGAAGCTGTTTCTGGAGTATTGGAATCCATTGAAGACATTGTTGAATTTACGTCATATTTCAAATGGGTGGTAAGCATTTACTTCACCAATCTATCACATTTTCAAAGCTTTGAAAATAGACAATATGCAATCATCATGTGTAAGAAAACTCAGAGGCTTTACATTGAGATTGCATTTTGCATTACTACAAGCTAATCTGTTGTTTTGTTTCAGTTAAACAAAATGAAGAACCTCCTCAATGCAGACGAATTACTCTTTGCAGTGGCTGAAATTTGTTATCCTCAGGCCAATTACTGTAAAAAATTCATGTTCAACTGCTTTGATATTCCTGTGCAATACCCACATATTTCACAATGATAAATACAGTAAAAGCTCTTGTCAGAGTATTGGTTTTACTGCATTGTTGTGAAACGATGTGCATGCACAGAGCTGTGAGTTTGATCCTTTTGCGCATCGCATGAGCCATAGTATGGTTGATGCATTTTCTAGAAGAACCTTGGATGGGTTCTTCCATTTTTAACAAAGGGGCCACATCTAATTTTTCCATTGTGAGGACATTTTGGACCTTCCATCAAGAAAACATTCCATCAGAAAAACCTCGAAGAAGATGTGTGGCTTTTATTTATCCTTTTTTGCAAAACACCAAATCAAAGTAAGTAGAGCAACTTTAATATTTTATTTCAATGTCTGGAACTTTCCTTTCCTGTTTGCCTTAACTGATATGTCTTTAGGTTTTACATGTTTTCTAGGTCAGGACATTCCTCATCTGGAAGCTGGTTCTGGAGTATTGGAATCCATTGAAGACATTGTTGAATTTAGGTTATATTTCAAATGGGTGGTAAGCATTTACTTCACCAATCTATCACATTTTCAAAGCTTTGAATATAGACAATATGCAATCATCATGTGTAAGAAAACTCAGAGGCTTTACATTGAGATTGCATTTTGCATTACTACAAGCTAATCTGTTGCTTTGTTTCAGTTAAACAAAATGAAGAACCTTCTCAATGCAGACGAATTACTCTTTGCAGTGGCTGAAATTTGTTATCCTCAGGCCAATTACGGTAAAAAATTCATGTTCAACTGCTTGGATGTTCCTATGCAATACCCACACATTTCACAATGATAAATACAGTAAAAGCTCTTGTCAGAGTATTGGTTTTACTGAATTGTTGTGAAACGATGTGCATGCACAGAGCTGTGAGTTTGATCTTTTTGCACATTGCATGAGCCATAGTATGGTTGATGCATTTTCTAGAAGAACCTTGGATGGGTTCTTCCATCTTTAACAAAGGGGCCACATCTAATTGTTGGATTGTGATGACATTTTGGACCTTCCATCAAGAAAAGATTCCATCAGAAAAACCTCTAAGAAAATGTGTGTCTTGTATTTATCCTTTTTTGAAAAACACCAAATCAAAGTAAGTAGAGCAACTTTAATATTTTATTTCAATGTCTGGATCTTTCCTTTCCTGTTTGCCTTAACTGATATGTCTTTTGGTTTTACATGTTTTCTAGGTCAGGACATTCCTCATCTGGAAGCTGTTTCTGGAGTATTGGAATCCATTGAAGACATTGTTGAATTTAGGTCATATTTCAAATGGGTGGTAAGCATTTACTTCACCAATCTATCACATTTTCAAAGCTTTGAAAATAGACAATATGCAATCATCATGTGTCAGAAAACTCAGAGGCTTTACATTGAGATTGCATTTTGCATTACTACAAGCTAATCTATTGTTTTGTTTCAGTTAAACAAAATGAAGAACCTCCTCAATGCAGACGAATTACTATTTGCAGTGGCTGAAATTTGTTATCCTCAGGCCAATTAAGGTAAAAAATTTATGTTCCACTGCTTGGATGTTAATGTGCAATACCCACACATTTCACAAGGATAAATACAGTAAAAGCTCTTGTCAGAGTATTGGTTTTACTGCATTGTTGTGAAACGATGTGCATGCACAGAGCTGTGAGTTTGATCTTTTTGCGCATTGCATGAGCCATAGTATGGTTGATGCATTTTCTAGAAGAACCTTGGATGGGTTCTTCCATCTTTAACAAAGGGGCCACATCTAATTGTTGGATTGTGAGGACATTTTGGACCTTCCATCAAGAAAAGATTCCATCAGAAAAACCTCGAAGAAGATGTGTGGCTTTTATTTATCCTTTTTTGCAAAACACCAAATCAAAGTAAGTAGAGCAACTTTAATATTTTATTTCAATGTCTGGATCTTTCCTTTCCTGTTTGCCTTAACTGATATGTCTTTAGGTTTTCATGTTTTCTAGGACAGGACATTCCTCATCTGGAAGCTGTTTCTGGAGTATTGGAATCCATTGAAGACATTGTTGAATTTAGGTCATATTTCAAATGGGTGGTAAGCATTTACTTCACCAATCTATCACATTTTCAAAGCTTTGAATATAGACAATATGCAATCATCATGTGTAGTGTTGAGCCACCCCCGTAGTGTTCGAGTTCGGTTCGGTTCGTCGAACACCCGTGTGTTCGCTGAACTGTTCGTCGAACTGTTCGTCGAACACCTTCGAACACCGTTAAAACCAATGGCAGGCAAACAAAAACACATAGAAACACATAGAAAACACCTTCAAAGGTGTCCAAAAGCTGACAAACTGCTCAGAAGACACAACTAACACATGGAAAAGTGACAAGTACATATAGTCATGCGAAAAGAAAAGAGGTGGAGGAGTAAAAGGAGGGGGAGACACAGATATAGGCATGTCATGCCCTTCTAAAATCCAAAAAGTGAGAAGCCGACACGTTCAGTCCGCTCCTGCCCGTGCCACCTCCGTGTCGCCGGGTTTGTGCCAGAGCCGCGGTGAACCCTGACGGCCAGCCCCCCTCTCCCAATACTGGTGCCTGTCCGCTGGTGGGTCGAGCGAGCCCCCCTGTGGTGGAGGCAGCTCTAAGCTTTTTAATTTAAATTGTCTCTCTAATTTGAATGAATACACTTTAAATCCATTTACAAGGATCTATTGGAGGGCAAGTCTCATGCCAGCAGCCGCGTAATTCCAGCTCCAGTAGCGTCCACTAAAGCTGCTGCAGTTAAAAAGCTTTTATAAGGATCGAGCTCGGCTGTCCACCGCAAGGCATCCTACTGCCAGTCCCAGCCCCTATGCCTTGGGGTGCCTCCTGATGCTCTTCACTGAGTATCCCGTGGTCCCAAAGCATTTCCTTTGAAAAAATTAAGTGTCCAAACTACAGGTGGTGTAGCTTGCTTAACAGCCGGGATAATCCGCTGACTAGCAGACACTGCTACTAGGCACAAAGTATTTCCTGGGCTAGATGCAGTTAAAAATTTGTAATTAGATACTCTCGTTGGATGCTGAGAAAGCATTCCATAGAGTCTCCTGGCACGCCATATATGATTCTCTTAAAAAGCTTGGGGTAGGGGTCTAGGGGACCCTTTTATAGCCAAAATCACGTCCCTGTATCGCAATACGTCACCTAGGCTGAAGATAAATGGAACTGTAGCACCCTGAGGGCTCGGTTGCTACAGAGGTATTGCACCTCACCCAGAGGTGTGATATCTTACTCTCAGGTAAGGATGGAGTGTGGATCAGGACCCGACACCTGCATGCATTACACCACATTGCCGTGGGGCAGGGCGACCAATATGCCTCTGAGATGGGCACGACAGTCCCTGTCCCTGGCTGAAGTGGGGGGAGGGAACACTGAGGAAGGGGAACCCTGTAGTGCAGGAGCAGGGAGGAAGCAGTTCCTGGGTGCATTGAGAAGGGAGTATAAAAGGTGGGCACCATCTTAGTTCAGTGCAGAGAAGTCTGAGCAGAAGTGGCAGGGAGCAGGGGCTCTGCATGAGCTCTGCTCCGGAGGCGGGCCTAGTAACAGAGGCCCAGGCCTGGAAGAGGGAGAAGGAAGGAAGAGGAGCGGAGAAGGCTCCAGGAACGAGGAATGACGGGATCCCAGGGGTACGGACGGGCGAGTCGCCACCGCACGCCCGAATCCACCTGCGTGGAGGGGTCAGGCCAAAGGGGGAGACCGGTCCCCAAAACTAGTGGAGGCAGGAAACGACCCTCAGCTAGAAACCGGAGGCTGTGACATTTTATGTGGCGAAGCCCCTCGCTACACCCGCTAGGAAGGCACCACATAGGGTCAGGGAAACTGGCGCCAAGTTTACCAAGAGGAGGCCCGAGGCAGCCGGACAGAAGGGTTGGTAAGAAAGGCCAGACAAAGGACACACAAAGGGGGTCCTGTGAAGCACTCCAAAGTTATCTGGGAGTTGTCTGAGCCCCTCACCTGGTGAGCACAGTACGACGTGGGCAGCCGTTACCTGCAGACGTGGTCTGGATAATAAGAACTGTGAGTAAAGGCCCTGGACTGCATCACTGACTCTGTGTCGTTACTGCTGCTGCCCTGCACCATCACCCCCATCCTCCGCATACACTGCCCTGAGGCTATACTCCTCCCGTGGGGAGTTATGCTACGCTCTGCTGCACCCACAACACCAGCCTCAGCGGTCTGCCCTGCAGCGGCGGTTCACTCTGACCGCAATCCACGGGTGGCATAGTCGGACATTTAAACATCAAAACCACATAAATAGTTCCGCCACTGGTTTGACCACCCTGAGCCACGGAACCGGGTCGCCGCCACGAAGACTACAACCACCAGCATCCACCAAAAAGGGTCCGGCTCCGGGTGTCCCAAGGCCCAGGGGGTGCATCAGAACATTTTCATCACCTTTCACAATCACCAATGGGACAAGGCAGGGATGTCCTCTGTCCCCTCTCTTATACATCCTAGTGACGGAGCACCTGCTCTCATCAATTCGCCATAACCCCAATATTAGGTGGATTGAGGTGGGAGGCACCAAGTACAAGCGCTCTCTATTTGCTGATGATGTCCTAGTATATATCACTCAATCACATATATCCATCCATGCTGTTATGGCTGAAATAGATCACTTTGTTACATGGTCAAATTTTAAAATCAATGCAGCGAAGTCTGATGCCCTCGATGTCTCCCTCCCCAAATCCATATAGGATTCCATCCAGTCCAACTTTCCCTTTGCCTGGCCCTCACAGGGTATCAAATACTTAGGAATTCCTATTCATAGAGACCTCTCCCATCTATGTTATCTTAATTTTGGGCCCTTTATTGAACAACTCCATACAGACCACGGTTGGCAAGTTAGAACTGTAAGATTCACTACGTGAACCACTGGTGTTTTGTGGAAAAGCACATGTACACTGTGTTCCAAATTATTATGCAAAAAGTGTTTAGGAGTGATAAGGGAAGAATTTGTTTGTTTGTCAGTGAAACTCATTGATGGTGATGTGTGTCAGGGCTCTTTATATCACTGTAAGCAATTGCAGACACCTGTGCTTATTAGTTTGGCAGGTGTGTCCAATGAAAGGCAAGACTACTTAAGAAGGCTGTCTCACATTATTAAGCAGCCTACATTTTCTGCCAAAATGGGAAAGAAAAAGGATGTGTCGGCTGCTGAGAAGCAACAAATTGTGGAGTGTTTAGGTCAAGGCATGACTACAATCAACATTGTGCGATGATCAGGATGAAGTGTCTTGGCAATCAAGAAGTATGTAGCTGATTCACAGTACACACGTGTGCGTGCTGATAAGGGCAAATTGAGGACTCTTTCCTACAGGCAATTACGTCAGGTTAAAAGAGCAGCGGCAAAAAAGCCTTGTCATAGCAGCAGACAAGTTTTTGAAGCTGCTGGTGCCTCCAACGTCCCCCGAACAACAAGATGCAGGGTCCTTCAGAGGTTTGCAGCTGTGCATACGCCATCCTGTCGACCTCCTCTATCCAGTTCACACAAGCAGAAACGGCTCCAGTGGGCTAAACATTACATGAAGACTGATTTCAAAACTGTTTTGTTCACGGATGAGTGCCGTGCAGCGCTCGATGGTCCAGATGGATGGAGTGGAGGATGGCTGGTTGATGGACACCCCACGCAAACACGGCTACAGCGCCAACAAGGAGGAGGTGGAGTAATGTTTTGGGCTGGAATCATGGGGAGAGAGATTGTCGGCCCCTTTAGGATCCCTGAAGGCGCTAAAGATGAACTCCATAATGTATGTGGATTTTCTCAAACAGCACTTCCTGCCATGGTTCAAGAAGAAGAACCGTGTATTTCACAGCAAGATCATTTTTTTGCATGATAATGCACCATCTCATGCTGCACATAAAACATCTGCATCTCTGGCTGATATGGGCATAAAAGGGGACAAACTTATGGTGTGACCCCCATGCTCCCCTGACCTCTACCCCATTCAGAACCTCTGGAGCATTATCAAAAGGAGTGTCTATGATGGCGGGAGGCAGTTCACATCTAAACAACAGCTCTGGGAGGGTATTCTGTCCTCATGCAAAACAATTGAAGCAGAAACCATCCAAAACCTGAAAAATTCAATGGACGAGAGAGTTCAGAAGCTCCTTTCGAACAAGGGGTCCTATGTGAAAATGTAACATCACCTAGAATAAAGTTTTGAGTTGAAAACTGTTTGATTTCAGTTTCTAATAACCTGCTAATGCTTATAATTTCAAAAATGACAATTTTTTTGGTCTTTATTAAAATGAAAAGGTTGATCGAACAGTTTGGGGGATCTAAGAGTGTGGCAACCCAGTAGTCATGATTACTTCGAATTCTGACAATATGAGGGTCATGTTGCAGGTAGTGCAGCAAGAAGGCACTTATGTGTCTTGCGCATCTCGGAGCCCCAAAATTATTTTCCGGGCTCGATGCAGCTAAAAATTATTATTAATTTTAAATCTTGTGGAGCTTAGTATAGATGGCCTAATAGGATCAGTGCTGCACACTGCTACAAAGCCCAAATTATTTTCCAGCCAAGATACAGATAAACATGATTAGTAATTTTAAATCTGGTGGAGCTTATTATAGATGGCCTAATAGAATCAGTGCTGCACACTGCTACAAAGCCCAAATTATTTTCCAGCCAAGATACAGATAAACATGATTAGTAATTTGAAAGCTTAAAACGGTTGGTAGGGTGATTTTAATCAATCATCAAGCTTTTATTCTCCCCAGGATGACACAGGGGTAGAAAAGTCGTTTCGGATCCATGATTTGTTCATCTTTATGAA
This sequence comes from Phyllobates terribilis, assembly GCF_046119375.1. NCBI lineage: Eukaryota > Metazoa > Chordata > Amphibia > Anura > Dendrobatidae > Phyllobates > Phyllobates terribilis. Next base: position 49,997,288 of record NW_027362769.1, read on the forward strand.
CGTGAGTCTGTCTACATTATCAGTGGAGAGCCGCGTGCGCTTATCTCTCAGCACACCACCAGCAGCGCTGAACACACGTTCAGACAGAACGCTGGCTGCGGGGCATGACAAGATCTCCAAGGCGTAAGTGGCTAGCTCCGGCCATTTATCCAGATTGGAAGCCCAAAAAGAGCAAGGGTCCAGTGACACAGTCATGGCTTCAATGTTTACTTGGAGATACTCCTGTACCATCGTCTCTAGGCGTTGACTATGTGTCAGACTTCTTGTCTCCTGTGGCCTTGCAAAGGATGGGCTAAAAAAGTGGTGAAATGATTCCGCAAAATTGATGTTACCAGCAGATACTGTGGTTCTGTTATGGTTTGAGTGCTGAACACTTGACGGTCCCACGGTTGGCAAGTTGGAACTGTGAGATTCACTACGTGCACCACTGGTGTTTTGTGGAAAAGCACATGTAAGATTCTGCAACAGTCTCTGCTGATACTCCTGCATGCGTGCATCCCTTTCTATGGCAGGAATAATTTCGGAAAATTTACTTTTGTACCGGGGATCTAACAGTGTGGCAACCCAGTAGTCAGGATTATTTCTAATTCTCACAATTCGAGGGTCATGTTGCAGGTAGTGCAGCAAGAAGGCACTCATGTGTGTTGCGCATCCAGGAGCACCAAGTCCCTGTTGTGTTGGTGGCGAGGTAACAATCATGCTTCCTTCCTCTGTCCTCTCCCCCCAACCTCGCACAACAGAAATGTGATCAAGGTCTCCCTCATCTGATGAGTCTTCCATCAGTTCGTCCTCCACTTCTTCCTGGGCTCCTGCACCTTCCTCACTAGTTTGGCTGCTACCATGCGCCCTGGTAAAACCATCTCCCCCACCCTCACATGCCTGCCGCCTTGGTGCTGCCGACCGTCTGGACCTTGCAGATGTTAGCCCTTCCGCATACAACTCCTCCTCCTCTTCTTCCTCCACCTCCTCTTGTGCCACCACCTGACTCCGAATTCTGTTTAACATGTGCTCCAGCATGTAAATCACCGGAATAGTCATGCTGATAATGGCATCGTCAGCACTAAACATCTTCGTCGCCATTTCAAAACTGTGCAGAAGGGTGCACAGGTCCCTGATCTGAGACCACTCCTCCAGCGTGATTTGCCCCACCTCTGGATCTCGTTGGCCCAGGCTATACGTCAGAACGTATTGCACCAGGGCTTGTCGGTGCTGCCACAGTCGCTGCAACATGTGCAGAGTTGAATTCCACCGGGTAGGCACATCGCATTTTAGCCGGTGAAGTGGCAGGCCCAATGACTTCTGTAGAGATGTAAGTCGCTGAGCTGCGGGATGCGAATGGCGGAAGTGAGCACACAGCGACCGTGCCCTCTGCAGAAGGCCATCTAGTCTGGGATAGTGGGCTAAAAATTGCTGGACAACCAGGTTCAACACGTGAGCCATACAAGGCACGTGTGTGACATTGCCCCGGCGAAGGGCCGCACCCAGGTTTGCAGCATTGTCGCACACGGCCTTCCCTGGTTTCAGGTCCAGTGGAGACAACCATTCATGAAATTGGTTCTCCAGAGCTGACCACAACTCCTCAGCTGTGTGACTCACATTTCCCAGACATTTCAAAGTAAAAACCGCCTGATGACGTTGATCCCTACTGCCAGCATAGTAAGGAGGTGTGCAGGATCCCGCAGTTAGAACCTGCGCAGTTAGAAAGCTTGTGGCATGACCAGACAGGCTTTGGGTGCAGGTGGAAGACCGAGAGGAGGTTGAGGAGGCAGAAGCAGTGGAGGAACTTTGACATAAAGAGGATTGACGCACAACTCGTGGGGACGGCAAGACTTGGACAGCAGCCCCTTGTCCTGCGGTCACCATAGTTACCCAGTGCCCAGTCAGCGACATGTAACGCCCCTGTCCATGCCTACTCGTCCAAGTGTCTGTGGTGAAATGCACCCTGTCACACACAGAGTTTCTCAAAGAAGCGGTGATGTTGTGTGCGACATGCTGGTGGAGTGCAGGCACACCTTTCTTTGAGAAGTAGTGCCAACTGGGCATCTGGTACTGGGGCACTGCGACGGACATAAGGTCTCGAAAATCCTCTGTGTCCACCAGGCGGAAAGGCAGCATTTCTGTAGCCAAGAGCTTGCAGATGGTGAAATTCAACCTCTTAGCTTTCTCATGGCTAGGAGGAAATGGTCTTTTACTTGTCCACATCTGAGGGACCGAGGGCTGGCTATTGTGCTTAGACGGGGTTGATAAGGGTGTCCCCGGCAAACTGGAGGAAGATGCAGGCGGACATGTTAGGTTGCCTTGATCCAAAGGTGGTGCTATCGATGTCGGACAGCGCTCAACACCAGCTGGTGTTACCACCTCCAAAGAAAATGATGACCTGCCAATCACGCTGGCTGTTGCGGGTAAAGAGGTGGCAGGTCTGCGCCCCAAAACAGGTGTGACTGCTGTCCCCCCAGTCACAGAGGATGAAGAGGCCGCGGATGCACAAGATATGGCAGACGGTGGTTGGCCCGGCCGGCTAGGCCGCATTGTAGCACACTGAGCTTCCCACTGCAACTTATGCTTCATGTCCATGTGCCGGTTCATGCATGAAGTACTCAAACTATGTATTTTTTGGCCTCCACTTAGCTTTTGCTGACAAATGTTACAGATAACACGAGTTGGGTCATCTTTATCGATCTGAAAAAATGCCCAGGCTATGCAAGGCTTAGCACCCATGCGACCTGAAGAGCCACCACGACTTGTGGTGAGAGGCAGAGTTGTGTTTGAGGATGCAGTTGTTGACGTGCTTCCAGTACTACGTCTCTGTCCAGGAAGGCGCAACTAGCATCTTCCTCTACCTCCTCTGCTGACCTCATCTCTTGGCTGACTGTGGGTTGACAGTAAGTGGGATCTCCAACCTCATCATCATCAACCTGTGCGTCATCACACCCGTCGTCCTCAGAGCCAACCTGTTCCTGCCCTGACAAAAAACTAAAGTTGTCGCTCCAATTAGGTATTTGAGTCTCATCATCGTCTTCCTCATTGTCTCCACCAACAGGAGTTACAGTTTGGGAATGAGGGTCTACATTATGGTCAGAACCTTCTGCGTCTGGTCCTGGATCCGATTCATAAAGATTCTGGGCATCAGTGCAGATCATTTCCTCGTCTGGATTCACAGAAGCGCTGGAGTCGACCTCTGATTCCCAGGCTATAGTATGAGTAAACAGCTCTGCAGACTCAACCATCTGTTCTACCTCATACTCAGACGGGCAGCTGGAGATTTGGGAGCTGTGAGGAAGCAAGTGCGATTGGGGTGACACCTTTGAGGACTGGAGTATTTGTGATGTTGAAGTTGATGTGGAGGAGAGCCCACTTAAAGGAGCACTTGATATCCGTTGAAGCACCTGCTGTTTTTGTGCCTCATCTGGAATTTGTAGCGATTGGCGTGGCCGTAAGAAAGGGATCTTATCACATTGTCCGCTAAAAGAAGTAGACATTTTAGTTTGGCTGGAAGACGGTCTTTCTTCTGCAGATGTTACTGTTGCTTTAACACCTACCCCACGGACACAACCTTTTTTCCCCTTCCCAACACGCCTATTCCCCTTTCCACCAGCAGCAGGCCTTTTTCCACTCATTTTGGTGGTTAACTAATTCACAACTCTGGAGTTGTTTGCACAAAAAAACAATGGATGGGAACTGAGCAGAGCTGAGTGGCCAAACTGTGGTATTAGGCCAAAACTATTGGCTGGGTTAGATGCAGAAAAAAATTATATTCGATTTGCAACCTGATGGAGGTCAGTATAGATGGACTAATAGAACAAGTCCCACACACAGCTAGAAGCCCAAATATTTTTTCAGAGGTAGATGCAGAAAAAAAATATATTCAGTTTGCAACCTGATGGAGGTCAGTATAGATGGACTAATAGAGAAAGTCCCACACACTGCTAGAAGGCCAAATATTTTTTCAGAGCTAGATGCAGACAAAAAATTATTTTGAATTTGCAACCTGATGGAGGTCAGTATAGGTGGACTAATAGAACAAGTCCCACACACTGCTAGAAGGCTAAATATTTTTTCAGAGCTAGATGCAGAAAAAAATTATATTCAGTTTGCAACCTGATGGAGGTCAGTATAGATGGACTAATAGAACAAGTCCCACACACAGCTAGAAGCCCAAATATTTTTTCAGAGGTAGATGCAGATAAAAATTATTTTTAATTTGCAACCTGATGGAGGTCAGTATAGATGGACTAATAGAGAAAGTCCCACACACTGCTAGAAGGCCAAATATTTTTTCAGAGCTAGATGCAGATAAAAATTATTTTTAATTTGCAACCTGATGGAGGTCAGTATAGATGGACTAATAGAGAAAGTCCCACACACTACTAGAAGGCCAAATATTTTTTCAGAGCTAGATGCAGAAAAAAATTATATTCAGTTTGCAACCTGATGGAGGTCAGTATAGATGGACTAATAGAACAAGTCCCACACACAGCTAGAAGCCCAAATATTTTTTCAGAGGTAGATGCAGATAAAAATTATTTTTAATTTGCAACCTGATGGAGGTCAGTATAGATGGACTAATAGAGAAAGTCCCACACACTGCTAGAAGGCCAAATATTTTTTCAGACCTAGATGCAGATAAAAATTATTTTTAATTTGCAACCTGATGGAGGTCAGTATAGATGGACTAATAGAGAAAGTCCCACACACTGCTAGAAGGCCAAATATTTTTTCAGAGCTAGATGCAGAAAAAAATTATATTCAGTTTGCAACCTGATGGAGGTCTGTATAGATGGATTCATAGAACAAGTCCCACACACAGCTAGAAGCCCAATATTTTTTCAGAGGTAGATGCAGAAAAAAAAATATATTCAGTTTGCAACCTGATGGAGGTCTGTATAGATGGATTAATAGAACAAGTCCCACACACAGCTAGAAGCCCAATATTTTTTCAGAGGTAGATGCAGAAAAAAAATATATTCAGTTTGCAACCTGATGGAGGTCAGTATAGATGGACTAATAGAGAAAGTCCCACACACTGCTAGAAGGCCAAATATTTTTTCAGAGCTAGATGCAGAAAAAAATTATATTCAGTTTGCAACCTGATGGAGGTCAGTATAGATGGACTAATAGAACAAGTCCCACACACAGCTAGAAGCCCAAATATTTTTTTCAGAGGTAGATGCAGATAAAAATTATTTTTAATTTGCAACCTGATGGAGGTCAGTATAGATGGACTAATAGAGAAAGTCCCACACACTGCTAGAAGGCCAAATATTTTTTCAGAGCTAGATGCAGATAAAAATTATTTTTAATTTGCAACCTGATGGAGGTCAGTATAGATGGACTAATAGAGAAATTCCCACACACTGCTAGAAGGCCAAATATTTTTTCAGAGCTAGATGCAGAAAAAAATTATATTCAGTTTGCAACCTGATGGAGGTCAGTATAGATGGACTAATAGAACAAGTCCCACACAGTGCTAGAAGCCCAAATATTTTTTCAGAGCTAGATGCAGAAAAAAATTATATTCAATTTGCAACCTGATGGAGGTCAGTATAGATGGACTAATAGAATGATGCTATGCCCAAAAGATTTTACTTCACTAGGTGCAGTAAAAAAATTGGTATTCTATACACAGGTGGTATATCTTGCAACACAGATAGGCTACTCCACTGACTAACACACTCTGCAATAGGCCAAAATGGATTAGCTTTGCTAGATTCAGCCAAATGCTGTGAAAAAAACTTGCACAGCACTGGCACAGACCTGCCTGGCAAAAACTGATAGGAACTGATGTAACCTAGTCCTGAAAAGGACTGTAATTACAATTAGTGTTTACTCCCACAATCTATCTATTTAAGAGCACAGACCTGCCTGATAAAAGTCGTAGGAAATGCTGTAACCTAGTCCTTAAAAGGACTGCAATCACAACTATTCCCTACTCCCAAGCTATCTGTAGATTTGTGCGAAAATTGGCTTGAAATTAACAAGGTATAGCGCACACAGCAACAGCGGTGCCGTCTAACACGCAGCTGCAGCAGTGAGAAAATGGTGGCGACGGGGAAAATGGCTTGGTCTTATAGGGCAAGGACATGTGACATACACTGCCAATGACACATGCCCTTGCTTGTGTGAAAAACAGCAGTTCGCTCCGTGTGTGCGCTGCTGATAGGCTGACAGACTGCACCTCCCCACTGCAAATGCGGGAAAGAGAAAAAAAAATGGAGATCTTCATTATTCCTGCAGAGATCCATCCCCTGCCCCTCCCCCCACCCCGCTGTACACTCAAACTGCGTATTAACATTAATTTTCAGCATTACTGAGAAAAAATCCAGTTATGATTTTGGTGCACGAACAGTTATCGAACATAACCTCGAACAGCCGAATTTTTCTCAAATCGTTCGTGTTCGCCGAACGGCTCGAACATCGCCCAAAACAGCTCGAATTTGAGATTGGCAAACAGTTCGAGTAGAACAACGCTCATCTCTAATCATGTGTCACAAAACTCAGAGGCTTTACATTGAGATTGCATTTTGCATTACTACAAGCTAATCTGTTGTTTTGTTTCAGTTAAACAAAATGAAGAACCTACTCAATGCAGACGAATTACTCTTTGCAGTGGCTGAAATTTGTTATCCTCAGGCCAATTACTGTAAAAAATTCATGTTCAACTGCTTTGATGTTCCTATGCAATACCCACACATTTCACAAGGATAAATACAGTAAAAGCTCTTGTCAGAGTATTGGTTTTACTGCTTTGTTGTGAAACGATGTGCATGCACAGAGCTGTGAGTTTGATCTTTTTGCGCATTGCATGAGCCATAGTATGGTTGATGCATTTTCTAGAAGAACCTTGGATGGGTTCTTCCATCTTTAACAAAGGGGCCACATCTAATTGTTGGACTGTGAGGACATTTTGGACCTTCCATCAAGAAAAGATTCCATCAGAAAAACCTCGAAGAATATGTGTGGCTTTTATTTATCCTTTTTTGCAAAACACCAAATCAAAGTAAGTAGAGCAACTTTAATATTTTATTTCAATGTCTGGATCTTTTCTTTCCTCTTTGCTTAACTGATATGTCTTTTGGTTTTCCATGTTTTCTAGGTCAGGACATTCCTCATTTGGAAGCAGTTTCTGGAGTATTGGAATCCATTGAAGACATTGTTGAATTTAGGTCATATTTCAAATGGGTGGTAAGTAGAGATGAGCGGTGTTCGACTAGAACTGTTCGCCAATCTCAAATTCGAGCTGTTTTGGGCGGTGTTCGAGTTGTTCGACGAACCCGAACGATTTGCAAAAAATTCGGCTGTTCGAGGTTATGTTCGATAACTGTTCGTGCACCAGAAGCGTGTCCTGCATGTCTGGCGCTATTTAGAGCACCAATCATGCAGGGATTGTCTGCCACTCACTGTAATGCCACAGCCATGGTGGTTGTGGCATTACAGTGATTGCCCAAATCGATGGGAACAGTGCCAACAGTGAAACATGAAAAGCCGGCAATTCAGCAGCGGCATACACCTGTACCCGACAATTTAGAACCGAAAGAATAGAGCTTCACACATAGATTAGATAGATATAAACATGTCAGTCACATATATATGAAGTACAGTGACAGTGTTGCTTACTGTACTTGTCATTTAGTGTAAAGGATTTATCAAAAAAAATAATAGTGTTTTCATGCACCGTCTCTTTAAAAAAGCCGGCCGGCAATTCAGCAGCGGTACCCGACAATTTATAACAGACAGAATAGAGCTTCACACATAGATTAGATAGATAGAAACATGTCAGTCACATATATATGAAGTACAGTGACAGTGTTGGTTACTGTACTTGTCATTTAGTATTAAAATAAAGGATTTATTATTAAAAAAATTGGCGTGGGGTTCCCCTTAATTTTAGGCTCTAGCGGAGGTTAAGCAGACAGCTGGGGCAGATGTTTGAAGCCTGGGAAGGGGGTAATACCCACGGAGCTTCCCAGGCTACTAATATCAGCCCCCAGCTGAATACATAGCCTTTACTAGCTATTAAAATGGGGGACCCCCCCAAAAAAAATGACGTGGGGTCCCCCCTAATTTAATAGCTAGCAAAGGCTAGGCAGACAGCTGGGGGCTGATATTAATAGCCCAGGAAGGGAGCCATGAATATTGGCCCCCTCCCAGGCTAGAAACACCAGCCGTCAGCCGCCCCAGAAATGGCGCATTCATAGGATGCGCCAATTCTGGCACTTAGCCTCGCTCTTCCACGCTGCCCTGGTGCGGTGGCAGGGGGTAATAGGGTTGGGGTTGATGTCAGCTTATAATGCCAGCTGACATCAAGCCCAGGTTAGTAATGGAGAGGCGTCTATAAGACACCCCCATTACTAACCCCATAGTCAAAGTTAAAAAAAACACAAACACCCAGAATAAAGTCCTTTAATTGAAATAAAGACACAATCCTTTATTGTTCTAAATTAAACCATACTTACCGTCACGCCCATTCCAGCTGAAGCCAACGATCTCCTGCAATAAAAGAAAAATAATAAAGCAACCTCATCCTTACCTTTCCATGGTTCCCACGACAGCTTCAGCTCTGCTACATCGAGATGACAGGCTGGACCGCAGCAGAACGCTGCCATCCAGCCTGTCATCCCGCAGACACTGAGAAGCGCAGGCTTGCTTGCGCTGCTCAGCGTCTCTCTGTGACGACATCCAGATGAGCCGAGTTCATGTCCAATGAACTCGGCTCACCTCATGCACGTCACTGACAGCGTGGGAAAATTCTCACGCTGAAGCGGTGAGTGCAGGAGAATTCTCCCACGCTGTCAGTGACGTGCATAAGGTGAGCTCATGTCCAATGAACTCAGCTCACCTCCTGCACGTCACTGACAGCGTGGGAGAATTCTCCTGCACTCAGCGCTTCAGCGTGAGAATTCTCCCACGCTGAAGCGCTGAGTGCAGGAGAATTTTCCCACGCTGTCAGTGACGTGCATAAGGTGAGCTCATGTCCAATGAACTCAGCTCACCTCCTGCACGTCACTGACAGCGTGGGAGAATTCTCCTGCACTCAGCGCTTCAGTGTGAGAATTCTCCCACGCTGAAGCGCTGAGTGCAGGAGAATTTTCCCACGCTGTCAGTGACGTGCATGAGGTGAGCCGAGTTCATTGGACATGAACTCGGCTCATCTGGATGCCCTCACAGAGAGACACTGTGGAGCGCAAGCAAGCCTGCGCTTCTCAGTGTCTGCGGGATGACAGGCTGGATGGCAGCGTTCTGCTGCGGTCCAGCCTGTCATCTCGATGTAGCAGAGCTGAAGCTGTCATGGGAACCATGGAAAGGTAAGGATGATGTTGCTTTATTATTTTTCTTTTATTTCAGGAGATCGTTGGCTTCAGCTGGAATGGGCGTGATGGTAAGTATGGTTTAATTTAGAACAATAAAGAATTGTGTGTTTATTTCAATTAAAGGACTTTTTTCTGGGTGTTGTGTTTTTTTTAAATACTTTACTAGAAATTCATGGTGGTCATGTCTAATATTGGCGTGACCCCATGAATTTCGGGCTTAGGGCCAGCTGATAATGCCAAGCTGGCCCTAACCCCTTTATTACCCAGTGAGCCACCGCATCAGGGCCCTGGATGAGTTGGGTACAGCGCCAGAAGATGGCGCTTCTATGAACGCGCCATTTTCCGGGGTGGCTGCGGACTGCAATTTGCAGCGGGGGTGGCCCAGAAAGCTTGGGCCTCCCTGCGCTGCGGATTCCAGCCCCCAGCTGCCTAGTTGTACCTGGCTGGACACAAAAACAGGGCGAAGCCCCACGTCAATTTTCTTTAAATTATTTCATGAAATAATTAAGAAAAAAAGGGCTTCCCTATATTGTTGTGTCCGGCCAGGTACAAATAGGCAGCTGGTGGTTGGGGGCAGCCCGTTCCTGCCTGCTGTACCTGGCTGGACACAAATATAGTGCGAAGCCCCACGTAAATTTTTTTTAAATTATTTCATGAATTTCCTGAAATAATTTAAAAAAATTGAAGTGGGGCTTCGCACTATATTTGTGTCCAGCCAGGTACAGCAGGCAGGAACGGGCTGCCCCCATCCACCAGCTGCCTATTTGTACCTGGCCGGACACAACAATATAGGGAAGCCCTTTTTTTCTTAATTATTTCATGAATTTCATGAAATAATTAAAAAAAATTGAAGTGGGGCTTCGCACTATATTTGTGTCCAGCCAGGTACAGCAGGCAGGAACGGGCTGCCCCCAACCACCAGCTGCCTATTTGTACCTGGCCGGACACAACAATATAGGGAAGGCCTTTTTTTCTTAATTATTTCATGAATTTCATGAAATAATTAAAAAAAAAGTACGTGGGGCTTCGCCCTATTTTTGTGTCCAGCCAGGTACAACTAGGCAGCTGGGGGCTGGAATCTGCAGCGCAGGGAGGCCCAAGCTTTCTGGGCCCCCCCCGCTACAAATTGCAGTCCGCAGCCACCCCGGAAAATGGCGCGTTCATAGAAGCGCCATCTTCTGGCGCTGTACCCAACTCATCCAGGGCCCTGGTGCGGTGGCTCACTGGGTAATAAAGGGGTTAGGGCCAGCTTGGTATTATCAGCTGGCCCCAAGCCCAAAATTCATGGGGTCACGCCAGTATTAGACATGACCGCCATGAATTTCTAGTAAAGTATTTAAAAAAAACACAACACCCAGAATAAAGTCCTTTAATTGAAATAAAGACACAATTCTTTATTGTTCTAAATTAAACCATACTTACCATCACACCCATTCCAGCTGAAGCCAACGATCTCCTGCAATAAAAGAAAAATAATAAACCAACCTCATCCTTACCTTTCCATGGTTCCCACGACAGCTTCAGCTCTGCTACATCGAGATGACTGGCTGGACCGCAGCAGAACGCTGCCATCCAGTCTGTCATCCCGCAGACACTGAGAAGCGCAGGCATGCTTGCGCTCCTCACTGTCTCGCTGTGACGGCATCCAGATGAGCCGAGGTCATGTCCAATGAACTCGGCTCACCTCATGCACGTCACTGACAGCGTGGGAAAATTCTCACGCTGAAGTGCTGAGTGCAGGAGAATTCTCCCACGCTGTCAGTGATGTGCATGAGGTGAGCTCATGTCCAATGAACTCAGCTCACCTCCTGCACGTCACTGACAGCGTGGGAAAATTCTCCTGCAATCAGCGCTTCAGCGTGAGAATTTTCCCACGCTGTCAGTGACGTGCATGAGGTGAGCCGAGTTCATTGGACATGAACTCGGCTCATCTGGATGTCGTCACAGAGAGACGCTGAGCAGCGCAAGCAAGCCTGCGCTTCTCAGTGTCTGCGGGATGACAGGCTGGATGGCGGTGTTCTGCTGCGGTCCAGCCAGTCATCTCGATGTAGCAGAGCTGAAGCTGTCGTGGGAACCATGGAAAGGTAAGGATGAGGTTGCTTTATTATTTTTCTTTTATTGCAGGAGATCGTTGGCTTCAGCTGGAATGGGCGTGATGGTAAGTATGGTTTAATTTAGAACAATAAAGGATTGTGTCTTTATTTCAATTAAAGGACTTTATTCTGGGTGTTTGTGTTTTTTTTAACTTTGACTATGGGGTTAGTAATGGGGGTGTCTTATAGACGCCTCTCCATTACTAACCTGGGCTTGATGTCAGCTGGCATTATAAGCTGACATCAACCCCAACCCTATTACCCCCTGCCACCGCACCAGGGCAGCGTGGAAGAGCGAGGCTAAGTGCCAGAATTGGCGCATCCTATGAATGCGCCATTTCTGGGGCGGCTGACGGCTGGTGTTTCTAGCCTGGGAGGGGGCCAATATTCATGGCTCCCTTCCTGGGCTATTAATATCAGCCCCCAGCTGTCTGCCTAGCCTTTGCTAGCTATTAAATTAGGGGGGACCCCACGTCATTTTTTTTGGGGGGTCCCCCATTTTAATAGTTAGTAAAGGCTATGTATTCAGCTGGGGGCTGATATTAGTAGCCTGGGAAGCTCCGTGGGTATTACCCCCTTCCCAGGCTTCAAACATCTGCCCCAGCCGTCTGCTTAACCTCCGCTAGAGCCTAAAATTAAGGGGAACCCCACGCCAATTTTTTTAATAATAAATCCTTTATTTTAATACTAAATGACAAGTACAGTAACCAACACTATCACTGTACTTCATATATATGTGACTGACATGTTTCTATCTATCTAATCTATGTGTGATGCTCTATCTTTCTGTTCTAAATTGTCGGGTACCGCTGCTGAATTGCCGGCCGGCTTTTTTAAAGAGACAGTGCATGAAAACACTATTATTTTTTTAAATAAATCCTTTACACTAAATGACAAGTACAGTAAGCAGCACTGTCACTGTGCTTCATATATATGTGACTGACATGTTTCTATCTATCTAATCTATGTGTGATGCTCTATTCTTTCTATTATAAATTGTCGGGTACAGATGCTGAATTGCCGGCCGGCTTTTTTAAAGAGACGGTGCATGAAAACACTAATATTTTTTTTAATAAATCCTTTACACTAAATGACAAGTGCAGTAACCAACACTGTCACTGTGCTTCTTATATGTGTGACTGACATGTTTCTATCTATCTAATCTATGTGTGATGCTCTATTCCTTCTTGTCTAAATTGTCGGGTACCGGTGTATGCCGCTGCTGAATTTGCCGGCCGGCTTTTTTAAAGAGAGTGTCTTCTGAGCAGTTTGTCAGCTTTTGGACACCTTTGCAGGTGTTTTCTATGTGTTTCTATGTGTTTTTGTTTGCCTGCCATTGGTTTTAACGGTGTTCGACGGTGTTCTAAGGTGTTCGACGAACAGTTCGACGAACAGTTCCTCGAACATCCCGGTGTTCGACGAACCGAACCGAACCCGAACACTACGGGGGTGGCTCAACACTAGTGGTAAGCATTTACTTCACCAATCTATCACATTTTCAAAGCTTTGAATATAGACAATATGCAATCATCATGTGTCAGAAAACTCGGAGGCTTTACATTGAGATTGCATTTTGCATTACTACAAGCTAATCTGTTGTTTTGTTTCAGTTAAACAAAATGAAGAACCTCCTCAATGCAGACGAATTACTCTTTGCAGTGGCTGAAATTTGTTATCCTCAGGCCAATTACGGTAAAAAATTCATGTTCAACTGCTTGGATGTTCCTGTGCAATACCCACACATTTCACAATGATAAATACAATAAAAGCGCTTGTCAGAGTATTGGTTTTACTGCATTGTCATGAAACGATGTGCATGCACAGAGCTGTGAGTTTGATCTTTTTGCTTATTGCATGAGCCATAGTATGGTTGATGCAGTTTCTAGAAGAACCTTGGATGGGTTCTTCCATCTTTAACAAAAGGGCCACATCTAACTGTTGGATTGTGAGGACATTTTGGACCTTCCATCAAGAAAAGATTCCATCAGAAAAACCTCGAAGAAAATGTGTGGCTTTTATTTATCCTTTTTTGCAAAACACCAAATCAAAGTAAGTAGAGCAACTTTAATATTTTATTTCAATGTCTGGATCTTTCCTTTCTTGTTTGCCTTAACTGATATGTCTTTTGGTTTTACATGTTTTCTAGGTCAGGACATTCCTCATCTGGAAGCTGTTTCTGGAGTACTGGAATCCATTGAAGACAATGTTGAATTTAGGTCATATTTCAAATGGGTGGTAAGCATTTACTTCACCAATCTATCACATTTTCAAAGCTTTGAATATAGACAATATGCAATCATCATGTGTCAGAAAACTCAGAGGCTTTACATTGAGATTGCATTTTGCATTACTACAAGCTAATCTGTTGTTTTGTTTCAGTTAAACAAAATGAAGAACCTCCTCAATGCAGATGAATTACTCTTTGCAGTGGCTGAAATTTGTTATCCTCAGGCCAATTACAGTAAAAAATTCATGTTCAACTGCTTGGATGTTCCTGTGCAATACCCACACATTTCACAATGATAAATACAGTAAAAGCTCTTGTCAGAGTATTGGTTTTACTGCATTGTTGTGAAACGATGTGCATGCACAGAGCTGTGAGTTTGATCTTTTTGCGCACTGCATGAGCCATAGTGTGGTTGATGCATTTTCTAGAAGAACCTTGGATGTGTTCTTCCTTCTTTAACAAAGGGGCCACATCTAATTTTTGGATTGTGAGGACATTTTGGACCTTCCATCAAGAAAAGATTCCATCAGAAAAACCTCGAAGAAGATGTGTGGCTTTTATTTATCCTTTTTTGCAAAACACCAAATCAAAGTAAGTAGAGCAACTTTAATATTTTATTTCAATGTCTGGATCTTTCCTTTCCTGTTTGCCTTAACTGATATGTCTTTTGGTTTTACATGTTTTCTAGGTCAGGACATTCCTCATCTGGAAGCTGTTTCTGGAGTATTGGAATCCATTGAAGACATTGTTGGATTTAGGTCATATTTCAAATGGGTGGTAAGCATTTACTTCACCAATCTATCACATTTTCAAAGCTTTGGATATAGACAATATGCAATCATCATGTGTCAGAAAACTCAGAGGCTTTACATTGAGATTGCATTTTGCATTACTACAATCTAATCTGTTGTTTTGTTTCAGTTAAACAAAATGAAGAACCTCCTCAATGCAGATGAATTACTCTTTGTAGTGGCTGAAATTTGTTATCCTCAGGCCAATTACAGTAAAAAATTCATGTTCAACTGCTTGGATGTTCCTGTGCAATACCCACACATTTCACAATGATAAATACAGTAAAAGCTCTTGTCAGAGTATTGGTTTTACTGCATTTTTGGGAAACGATGTGCATGCACAGAGCTGTGAGTTTCATCTTTTTGTGCATTGCATGAGCCATAGTATGGTTGATGCATTTTCTAGAAGAACCTTGGATGTGTTCTTCCATCTTTAACAAAGGGGCCACATCTAATTGTTGGATTGTGAGGACATTTTGGACCTTCCATCAAGAAAAGATTCCATCAGAAAAACCTCGAAGAAGATGTGTGGCTTTAATTTATCCTTTTTTGCAAAACACCAAATCAAAGTAAGTAGAGCAACTTTAATATTTTATTTCAATGTCTGGATCTTTACTTTCCTGTTTGCCTTAACTGATATGTCTTTTGGTTTTACATGTTTCCTAGGTCAGGACATTCCTCATCTGGAAGCTGTTTCTGGAGTATTGGAATCCATTGAAGACATTGTTGAATTTAGGTCATATTTCAAATGGGTGGTAAGCATTTACTTCACCAATCTATCACATTTTCAAAGCTTTGGATATAGACAATATGCAATCATCATGTGTCAGAAAACTCAGAGGCTTTACATTGAGATTGCATTTTGCATTACTACAAGCTAATCTGTTGTTTTGTTTCAGTTAAACAAAATGAAGAACCTCCTCAATGCAGACGAATTACTCTTTGCAGTGGCTGAAATTTGTTATCCTCAGGCCAATTACGGTAAAAAATTCATGTTCAACTGCTTGGATGTTCCTGTGCAATAACCAGACATTTCACAATGATAAATACAGTAAAAGCTCTTGTCAGAGTGTTGGTTTAACTGCATTGTTGTGAAACGATGTGCATGCACAGAGCTGTGAGTTTGATCTTTTTGCGCATTGCATGAGCCATAGTATGGTTGATGTATTTTCTAGAAGAACCTTGGATGGGTTCTTCCATCTTTAACAAAGGGGCCACATCTAATTGTTGGAATGTGAGGACATTTTAGACCTTCCATCAAGAAAAGATTCCATCAGAAAAACCTCGAAGAAGATGTGTGGCTTTTATTTATCCTTTTTTGCAAAACACCAAATCAAAGTAAGTAGAGCAACTTTAATATTTTATTTCAATGTCTGGATCTTTCCATTCCTGTTTGCCTTAACTGATATGTCTTTTGGTTTTACATGTTTTCTAGGTCAGGACATTCCACATCTGGAAGCTCTTTCTGGAGTATTGGAATCCATTGAAGACATTGTTGAATTTAGGTCATATTTCAAATGGGTGGTAAGCATTTACTTCGCCAATGTATCACATTTTCAAAGCTTTGAATATAGACAATATGCAATCATCATGTGTCAGAAAACTCAGAGGCTTTACATTGAGATTGCATTTTGCATTACTACAAGCTAATCTGTTGTTTTGTTTCAGTTAAACAAAATGAAGAACCTCCTCAATGCAGACGAATTACTCTTTGCAGTGGCTGAAATTTGTTATCCTCAGGCCAATTAAGGTAAAAAATTCATGTTCAACTGCTTGGATGTTCCTGTGCAATACCCACACATTTCACAAGGATAAATATGGAAAAGCTCTCATCAAACATTTGTTTTTACTACATTTTTGTGTAATGATATGCATGCACAAAACTTAGGATATAAACTACTTGCATATTGCATGGGCCTTGGCATGGTTCATGCATACCTTAGAAGAACTGTAGAACAGTTCTTTCATCCCTGAGAAATAGCATCTGCTAAATGTTGCATTTTGTTGACATTTTGGACTTTCTATCAAGAAAATATTCTATTAGAAGAACCTTGAAAAACATAGGGGGCCTTTATTAATCTATTTTTGGAAAACACCAAATCAAAGAAAGTAAAACAAGTGTAATTTTTCAATTTTTGTATTCAGTCTTCTCCGTTGGTCCTAGCTGACATTTTTTGTTTTGTTTGTGTAGGTAACAAATGGTTTGTCTTGAAGCCCTTTCTGGACTCTTGGGTTCAATGGAAGATATATTAGAATTCAATTCACGTTGTACTCCAATTTTGTGGTAAGTACTTACTCCACCATTCAATTACATGTGCACAGCTTTAAATGTAGTCTATGTGCAATCATCATGTGTCAGAAAGCTGAGAGGCTTTACATTGAGATTGCATTTTTATTACTACAAGCTAAACTGTTGTATTTTAGTTAGAAAAACAAAGGACCATCACGGATCCAGGTATTACCCTATTTTGTTGAACTATGTTATCGTCAGGCAAAATATGGTAAAAAGATTGTTTTCAACTGCTTTGTTGTCCCTATCCAATACCCACACATTTCACAATGATAAATACAGTAAAAGCTCTTGTCAAAGAATTGGTTTTGCTGCATTGTTGTGAAACGATGTGCATGCACAGAGCTGTGAGCTTGAGTTTTTTGTATATTGCATGAGCCATAGTATGGTTGATGCATTTTCTAGAAGAACCTTGGATGGGTTCTTCCATCTTTAACAAAGGGGCCACATCTAGTTGTTGGATTGTGAGGACATTTTGGACCTTCCATCAAGAAAAGATTCCATCAGAAAAACCTCGAAGAAGATGTGTGGCTTTTATTTATCCTTTTTTGCAAAACACCAAATTAAAGTAAGTAGAGCAACTTTAATATTTTATTTCAATGTCTGGATCTTTCTTTTCCTGTTTGACTTAACTGATATGTCTTTTGGTTTTACATGTTTTCTAGGTCAGGACATTCCTCATCTGGAAGCTGTTTCTGGAGTATTGGAATCCATTGTAGACATTGTTGAATTTAGGTCATATTTCAAATGGGTGGTAAGCATTTACTTCACCAATCTATCACATTTTCAAAGCTTTGAATATAGACAATATGCAATCATCATGTGTCAGAAAACTCAGAGGCTTTACATTGAGATTGCATTTTGAATTACTACAAGCTAATCTGTTGTTTTGTTTCAGTTAAACAAAATGAAGAACCTCCTCAATGCAGACGAATTACTCTTTGCAGTTGCTGAAATTTGTTATCCTCAGGCCAATTATGGTAAAAAAATCATGTTCAACTGCTTGGATGTTCCTGTGCAATACCCACACATTTCACAATGATAAATACAGTAAAAGCTCTTGTCACAGTATTGGTTTTACTGCATTGTTGTGAAACGATGTGCATGCACAGAGCTGTGAGTTTTTTCTTTTTGCGCATTGCACGAGCCATAGTATGGTTGGTGCATTTTCTAGAAGAACCTTGGATGGGTTCTTCCATCTTTAACAAAGGGGCCACATCTAATTGTTGGATTGTGAGGACATTTTGAACCTTCCATCAAGAAAAGATTCCATCAGAAAAACCTCGAAGAAGATGTGTGGATTTTATTTATCCTTTTTTGCAAAACACCAAATCAAAGTAAGTAGAGCAACTTTAATATTTTATTTCAATGTCTGGATCTTTCCTTCCCTGTTTGCCTTAACTGATATGCCTTTTGGTTTTACATGTTTTCTAGGTCAGAACATTCCTCATCTGGAAGCTGTTTCTGGAGTATTGGAATCCATTGAAGACATTGTTGAATTTAGGTCATATTTCAAATGGGTGGTAAGCATTTACATCACCAATCTATCACATTTTCAAAGCTTTGAATATAGACAATATGCAATCATCATGTGTCAGAAAACTCAGAGGCTTTACATTGAGATTGCATTTTGCATTACTACAAGCTAATCTGTTGTTTTGTTTCAGTTAAACAAAATGAAGAACCTCCTCAATGCAGACGAATTACTCTTTGCAGTGGCTGAAATTTGTTATCCTCAGGCCAATTACGGTAAAAAATTCATGTTCAACTGCTTGGATGTTCCAGTGCAATACCCACACATTTCACAAGAATAAATACAGTAAAAGCTCTCATCGAAGATTTGTTTTTACTACATTATTGTGTAATGATATGCATGTACAAAACTTAGGATATAAACTACTTGTAACGGGTCTGGGAGGTGGAACCTCTGAGCAACTATACAAGGGGGCAGTCCTTGTAAGGAAGCGGGTGGCTCCCAGGGAAGGCGGGCAGGTAGTCACGGCTAGTGACGGTGACAGTCTCTGGGTAGAAGGGCAGGAGGTCACGGCAAGTGACGGGGACAGTCTCTAGACAGGCGGGTGGTCACGGCAAGTGACGGCAGAGCCTCCAGGTAGGCTAGCAGGCAGGTAGCAGGTGAGCGCTCCCAGGTGAGTGGGCAAGAGTCTCTGGACAGGCAGTTGGTCACAGCACGTGACGGCGGAGCCTCCAGGTAGGATAGCAGGCAGGTAGCAGGTGAACGCTCCCAGGTGAGCGGGCAAGAGTCTCTGGACAGGCAGGTGGTCACAGCACGTGACGGCGGAGCCTCCAGGTAGGCTAGCAGGCAGGTAGCAGGTGAGCGCTCCCAGGTGAGTGGGCAAGAGTCTCTGGACAGGCAGTTGGTCACAGCACGTGACGGCGGAGCCTCCAGGTAGGATAGCAGGCAGGTAGCAGGTGAGCGCTCCCAGGTGAGCGGGCAAGAGTCTTTGGACAGGCAGGTGGTCACAGCACGTGACGGCGGAGCCTCCAGGTAGGCTAGCAGACAGGTAGTAGGTGAGCGCTCCCAGGTGAGCGGGCAGGCTTGTCCATAGACAGACTGACAGGTGTCGGAAGTCAGACCGTCGGACCGCAGGCTTGCAAGCAGGTAAGCGGATATCAGGCAGGTATCAAGCAGGAATCTGGCAGGTGACTGGCAGGTAACAAGCAGGAATCTGGCAGGTGACTGGCAGGTAACAAGCAGGAATCTGGCAGGTGACTGGCAGGTAACTGGTAACGGGACCTGAGGGCTGAAGCAGAGTGAAGGCTTTGCAACAACATTGCTCGGGCACCTCCATTTTGGAGGAGGTGCCTTAAATATGGGAGGTCCTCCGGCAATTGGCCGGGGACTCCTTAGGACGGCGCGCGCGGTCCCTTTAAGAGAGGGGGAGCGCGTGCGCCCTAAGCACACTGCTGAGGAAGGAGCGCGTGCAGGAAGCAGCGGGGAGAGAAGCGCTGGAGGACGCCGCGCCTGGAGCGGGGAGGTGAGAGGGACGGCGTCTCTGCCTAGTACGGGGCAGAGACGCCGATGCTACACTACTTACATATTGCATGGGCCTTGGCATGGTTCATGCACATCTTAGAAGAACTGTAGAACAGTTCTTTCATCCCTGAGAAATAGCTTCTGCTAAATGTTGCATTTTGTTGACATTTTGGACTTTCTATCAAGAAAATATTCTATTAGAAGAACCTTGAAAAATATAGGGGCCCTTTTTTAATAAATTTTTGGAAAACGCCAAATCAAAGAAAGTAAAACAAGTGTAATTTTTCAATTTTTGTATTCAATTTTCTCCTTTGGTCCTAGCTGACATTTTTTGTTTTGTTTTGTGTAGGTAAGCAAATGGTTTGTCTTGAAGCCCTTTCTGAACTCTTGGGCTCAATGGAAGATATATTAGAATTCACGTTGTACTCCAATTTTGTGGTAAGTACTTACTCCACCATTCAATTACATGTGCAAAGGTTTAAATGTAGTCTATGTGCAATCATCATGTGTCAGAAAGCTGAGAGGATTTACATTGAGATTGCATTTTTATTACTACAAGCTAAACTGTTGTATTTTAGTTAGAAAAACAAAGGACCATCACGGATCCAGTTATTACCCTATTTTGTTGAACTATGTTATGGTCAGGCAAAATATGGTAAAAAGGTTGTTTTCAACTGCTTTGTTGTCCCTGTGCAATACCCACACATTTCACAATGATAAATACAGTAAAAGCTATTGTCAAAGAATTGGTTTTGCTGCATTGTTGTGAAACAATGTGCATGCACAGAGCTGTGAGCTTGAGTTTTTTGAGTTTTTTGTGCATTGCATGAGCCATAGCATGGTTGATGCATTTTCTAGAAGAACCTTGGATGGGTTCTTCCATCTTTAACAAAGGGGCCACATCTAATTGTTGGATTGTGAGGACATTTTGGACCTTCCATCAAGAAAAGATTCCATCAGAAAAACCTCGAAGAAGATGTGTGGCTTTTATTTATCCTTTTTTGCAAAACACCAAATCAAAGTAAGTAGAGCAACTTTAATATTTTATTTCAATGTCTGGATCTTTCCTTTTCTGTTTGCCTTAACTGATATGTCTTTTGGTTTTACATGTTTTCTAGGTCAGGACATTCCTCATCTGGAAGCTGTTTCTGGAGTATTGGAATCCATTGAAGACATTGTTGAATTTAGGTCATATTTCAAATGGGTGGTAAGCAGTTACTTCACCAATCTATCACATTTTCAAAGCTTTGAATATAGACAGTATGCAATCATCATGTGTCAGAAAACTCAGAGGCTTTACATTGAGATTGCATTTTGCATTACTACAAGCTAATCTGTTGTTTTGTTTCAGTTAAACAAAATGAAGAACCTACTCAATGCAGACGAATTACTCTTTGCAGTGGCTGAAATGTGTTATCCTCGGGCCAATTACGGTAAAAAATTCATGTTCAACTGCTTGGATGTTCCTGTGCAATACCCACACATTTCACAATGATAAATACAGTAAAAGCTCTTGTCAGAGTATTGGTTTTACTGCATTGTTGTAAAATGATGTGCATGCACAGAGCTGTGAGCTTGATCTTTTTGTGCATTGCATGAGCAATAGTATGGTTGATGCATTTTCTAGAAGAACCTTGGATGGGTTCTTCCATCTTTAACAAAGGGGCCACATCTAATTGTTGGATTGTGAGGACATTTTGGACCTTCCATCAAGAAAAGATTCCATCAGAAAAACCTCGAAGAAGATGTGTGGCTTTTATTTATCCTTTTTTGCAAAACACCTAATCAAAGTAAGTAGAGCAACTTTAATATTTTATTTCAATGTCTGGATCTTTCCTTTCCTGTTTGCCTTAACTGATATGTCTTTTGGTTTTACATGTTTTCTAGGTCAGGACATTCCTGACCTGGAAGCTGTTTCTGGAGTATTGGAATCCATTGAAGACATTGTTGAATTTAGGTCATATTTCAAATGGGTGGTAAGCATTTACATCACCAATCTATCACATTTTCAAAGCTTTGAATATAGACAATATGCAATCATCATGTGTCAGAAAACTCAGAGGCTTTACATTGAGATTGCATTTTGCATTACTACAAGCTAATCTGTTGTTTTGTTTCAGTTAAACAAAATGAAGAACCTCCTCAATGCAGACGAATTACTCTTTGCAGTGGCTGAAATTTGTTATCCTCAGGCCAATTACGGTAAAAAATTCATGTTCAACTGCTTGGATGTTCCTGTGCAATACCCACACATTTCACAAGGATAAATACAGTAAAAGCTCTCATCAAAGATTTATTTTTACTACATTGTTGTGTAAGGATATGCATGCACAAAGCTTAGGATATAAACTACTTGCATATTGCATGGGCCTTGGCATGATTCATGCACGTCTTAGAAGAACTGTAGAACAGTTCTTTCATCCCCGAGAAATAGCGTCTGCTAAATGTTGCATTTTGTTGACATTTTGGACTTTCTATCAAGAAAATATTCTTTTATAAGAACCTTGAAAAACATAGGGGGTCTTTATTAATCAATTTTTGGAAAACACCAAATCAAAGAAAGTAAAACAAGTTTAATTTTTCAATTTTTGTATTCAATCTTCTCCATTGGTCCTAGCTGATATTTTTTGTTTTGTTTTGTGTAGGTAAGCAAATGGTTTGTCTTGAAGCCCTTTCTGAACTCTTGGGTTCAATGGAAGATATATTAGAATTCACGTTGTACTCCAATTTTGTGGTAAGTACTTACTCCACCATTCAATTACATGTGCAAAGCTTTAAATGTAGTCTATGTGCAATCATCATGTGTCAGAAAGCTGAGAGGCTTTTCATTAAGATTGCATTTTTATTACTACAAGCTAAACTGTTGTATTTTAGCTAGAAAAACAAAGGACAATCACGGATCCAGGTATTAAACTATTTTGTTGAACTATGTTATGGTCAGGCAAAATATGGTAAAAAGGTTGTTTTCAACTGCTTTGTTGTCCCTGTGCAATACCCACACATTTCACAATGATAAATACAGTAAAAGCTCTTGTCAAAGAATTGGTTTTGCTGCATTGTTGTGAAATGATGTGCATGCACAGAGCTGTGAGCTTGAGTTTTTTGTGCATTGCATGAGCCATAGTATGGTTGATGCATTTTCTAGAAGAACCTTGGATGGGTTCTTCCATCTTTAACAAAGGGGCCACATCTAATTGTTGGATTGTGAGGACATTTTGGACCTTCCATCAAGAAAAGATTCCATCAGAAAAACCTCGAAGAAGATGTGTGGCTTTTATTTATCCCTTTTTGCAAAACACCAAATCAAAGTAAGTAGAGCAACTTTAATATTTTATTTCAATGTCTGGATCTTTCCTTTCCTGTGTGCCTTAACTGATATATCTATTGGTTTTACATGTTTTCTAGGTTAGGACATTCCTCATCTGGAAGCTGTTTCTGGAGTATTGGAATCCATTGAAGACATTGTTGAATTTAGGTCATATTTAAAATGGGTGGTAAGCATTTACTTCACCAATCTATCACATTTTCAAAGCTTTGAATATAGACAATATGCAATCATCATGTGTCAGAAAACTCAGAGGCTTTACATTGAAATTGCATTTTGCATTACTACAAGCTAATCTGTTGTTTTGTTTCAGTTAAACAAAATGAAGAACCTCCTCAATGCAGACGAATTACTCTTTGCAGTGGCTGAAATTTGTTATCCTCAGACCAATTCCGGTAAAAAATTCATGTTCAACTGCTTGGATGTTCCTGTGCAATACCCACACATTTCACAAGGATAAATACAGTAAAAGCTCTTGTCAGAGTATTGGTTTTACTGCATTGTTGTGAAACGATGTGCATGCACAGAGCTGTGAGTTTGATCTTTTTGCGCATTGCATGAGCCATAGTATGGTTGATGCATTTTCTAGAAAAACCTTGGATGGGTTCTTCCATCTTTAACAAAGGGGCCACATCTAATTGTTGGATTGTGAGGACATTTTGGACCTTCCATCAAGAAAAGATTCCATGAGAAAAACCTCGAAGAAGATGTGTGGCTTTTATTTATCCTTTTTTGCAAAACACCAAATCAAAGTAAGTAGAGCAACTTTAATATTTTATTTCAATGTCTGGATCTTTCCTTTCCTGTTTGCCTTAACTGATATGTCTTTTGGATTTACATGTTTTCTAGGTCAGGACATTCCTCATCTGGAAGCTGTTTCTGGAGTATTGGAATTAGAGATGAGCGGTGTTCGAATCGAACTGTTCGCCAATCTCAAATTCGAGCTGTTTTGGGCGGTGTGCGAGCCGGTCGGCGAACACGAGCGATTTGAAAAAAATTTGTCTGTTCGAGGTTATGTTCGATAACTGTTCGTGCATCAAAATCATAACTGGATTTTTTCTCACTAATGCTGAAAATTAATGTTAATACGCAGTTTGAGTGTACAGCGGGGTGGGGGGAGGGGCAGGGGATGGATCTCTGCAGGAATAATGAAGATCTCCATTTTTTTTTCTCTTTCCCACATTTACAGTGGGGAGGTGCTGTCTGTCAGCCTATCAGCAGCGCACACACAGAGCGAAGTGTTTTTTTTCACACAAGCAAGGGCATGTGTCATTGGCAGTGTATGTCACATGTCCTTGCCCTATAAGACCCAGCCATTTCCCCCGTCGCCACCATTTTCTCACTGCTGCAGCTGCGTGTTAGACGGCACCGCTGTTGCTGTGTGCGCTGTACTTTGTTAATTTCAAACCAATATTCGCACAAATCTACAGATAGCTTGGGAGTAGGAAAGTGTTGTGATTGCAGTCCTTTTAAGGACTAGGTTACATCATTTCATACGTCTTTTATCAGGCAGGTCTGTGCTCTTAAATAGATAGTTTTGGAGTAAAGACTAATTGTAATTGCAGTCCTTTTCAGGGCTAGGTTACATCAGTTCCTATCACTTTTTGCCAGGCAGGTCTGTTCCAGTGCTGTGCAATTTTTTTTCACAGCATTTGGCTAAATCTAGCAAAGCAAATCTTTTTTGGCCTATTGCAGAGTGTTTTAGTCAGTGGAGTAGCCTATCTTTGTTGCAAGCTATACAACCTGTGTATAGAATACAAATTTTTTTACTACACCTAGTGAAGTAAAACCTTTTGGGCATAGCATCATTCTATTAGTCCATCTATACTAACCTCCACCAGGTTGCAAATTCAATATAATTTTTTCTGCATCGAGCTCTGAAAAAATATTTAGGCTTCTAGCAGTGTGTGGGACTTGTTCTATTAGTCCATCTATACAGAACTCCATCAGGTTGCAAATTCAATATAATTTTTTTCTGCATCTAGCTCTGAAAAAATATTTAGGCTTCTAGCAGTGTGTGGGACTTGTTCTATTAGTCCATCTATACTGACCTCCATCAGGTTGCAAATTCAATATAATTTTTTTCTGCATCTAGCTCTGAAAAAATATTTCAGCTTGTAGCAGTGTGTGGGACTTGTTCTATCAGTCCATCTATACTGACCTCCATCAGGTTACAAATTCAATATAATTTTTTTCTGCATCTGGCTCTGAAAAAATATTTAGGCTTCTAGCAGTGTGTGGGACTTGTTCTATTAGTCCATCTATACTAATCTCCATCAGGTTGCAAATTCAATATAATTTGTTTCTGCATCTAGCTCTGAAAAAATATTTAGGCTTCTAGCAGTGTGTGGGACTTGTTCTATTAGTCCATCTATACTGACCTCCATCAGGTTGCAAATTCAATATAATTTTTCTCTGCATCTAGCTCTGAAAAAATATTTAGGCTTCTAGCAGTGTGTGGGACTTGTTCTATTAGTCCATCTATACTGACCTCCAGCAGGTTGCAAATTCAGTATAATTTTTTTCTGCATCTAGCTCTGAAAAAATATTTAGGCTTCTAGAAGTGTGTGGGACTTGTTCTATAAGTCCATCTATACTGACCTCCAGCAGGTTGCAAATTCAATATAATTTTTTTCTGCATCTAGCTCTGAAAAAAATATTTCAGCTTGTAGCAGTGTGTGGGACTTGTTCTATTAGTCCATCTATACTGACCTCCATCAGGTTGCAAATTCAATATAATTTTTTTCTGCATCAAGCTCTGAAAAAATATTTCCGCTTGTAGCAGTGTGTGGGACTTGTTCTATTAGTCCATCTATACTGACCTCCATCAGGTTGCAAATTCAATAAAAAAAAATTCTGCATCTAGCTCTGAAAAAATATTTAGGCTTGTAGCAGTGTGTGGGACTTGTTCTATTAGTCCATCTATACTGACATCCATCAGGTTGCAAATTCAATATAATTTTTTTCTGCATCTAGCTCTGAAAAAATATTTCAGCTTGTAGCAGTGTGTGGGACTTTTTCTATTAGTATATCTATACTGACCTCCATCAGGTTGCAAATTCAATGTAGTTTTTTTCTGCATCTAGCTCTGAAATAATATTTAGGCTTCTATCAGTTTGTGGGACTTGTTCTATTAGTCCATCTATACTGACCTCCATCAGTTTGCAAATTCAATATAATTTTTTTCTGCATCTAGCTCTGAAAAAATATTTAGGCTTCTAGCAGTGTGTGGGACTTGTTCTATTAGTCCATCTATACTGACCTCCATCAGGTTGCAAATTCAATATAATTTTTTTCTGCATCTAGCTCTGAAAAAATATTTAGGCTTCTAGCATTGTGTGAGACTTGTTCTATTAGTCTATCTATACTGACCTCCATCATGTTACAAATTCAATATATTTTTTTTCTGCATCTAGCTCTGAAAAAATATTTCAGCTTTTAGGAGTGTGTGGGACTTGTTCTATTAGTCTATCTATACTGACCTCCATCAGGTTGCAAATTCAATATAATTTTTTTCTGCATCTAGCTCTGAAAAAATATTTCAGCTTGTAGCAGTGTGTGGGACTTGTTCTATTAGTCCATCTATACTGACCTCCATCAGGTTGCAAATTCAATATAATTTTTTTTCTGCATCTAGCTCTGAAAAAATATTTCAGCTTGTAGCAGTGTGTGGGACTTGTTCTATTAGTCCATCTATTCTGACCTCCATCAGGTTGCAAATTCAATATAATTTTTCTCTGCATCTAGGTCTGAAAAAATATTTAGGCTTCTAGCAGTGTGTGGGACTTGTTCTATTAGTCCATCTATACTGACCTCCAGCAGGTTGCAAATTCAATATAATTTTTTTCTGCATCTAGCTCTGAAAAAATATTTCAGCTTGTAGCAGTGTGTGGGACTTGTTCTATTAGTCCATCTTTACTGACCTCCATCAGGTTGCAAATTCAATATAATTTTTTTCTGCATCTAGCTCTGAAAAAATATTTCCGCTTGTAGCAGTGTGTGGGACTTGTTCTATTAGTCCATCTATACTGACCTCCATCAGGTTGCAAATTCAATAAAAAAATTTCTGCATCTAGCTCTGAAAAAATATTTAGGCTTGTAGCAGTGTGTGGGACTTGTTCTATTAGTCCATCTATACTGACGTCCATCAGGTTGCAAATTCAATATAATTTTTTTCTGCATCTAGCTCTGAAAAATTATTTCAACTTGTAGCAGTGTGTGGGACTTGTTCTATTAGTCCATCCATACTGACCTCCTTCAGGTTGCAAATTCAATATAATTTTTTTCTGCATCTAGCTCTGAAAAAATATTTAGGCTTCTAGCAGTGTGTGGGACTTGTTCTATTAGTCCATCTATACTGACCTCCATCAGGTTGCAAATTCAATAGAATTTTTTTCTGCATCTAGCTCTGAAAAAATATTTAGGCTTCTAGCATTGTGTGGGACTTGTTCTATTAGTCCATCTATACTGACCTCCATCATTTTACAAATTCAATATATTTTTTTTCTGCATCTAGCTCTGAAAAAATATTTCAGCTTTTAGGAGTGTGTGGGACTTGTTCTATTAGTCCATCTATACTTACCTCCATCAGGTTGCAAATTCAATATAATTTTTTTCTGCATCTAGCTCTGAAAAAATATTTCAGCTTGTAGCAGTGTGTGGGACTTGTTCTATTAGTCCATCTATACTGACCTCCATCAGGTTGCAAATTCAATATAATTTTTTTTCTGCATCTAGCTCTGAAAAAATATTTCAGCTTGTAGCAGTGTGTGGGACTTGTTCTATTAGTCCATCTATTCTGACCTCCATCAGGTTGCAAATTCAATATAAATTTTTTCTGCATCTAGCTCTGAAAAAATATTTAGGCTTCTAGCAGTGTGTGGGACTTGTTCTATTAGTCCATCTTTACTGACCTCCATCAGGTTGCAAATTCAATATAATTTTTTTCTGAATCTAGCTGTGAAAAAATATTTAGGCTTCTAGCAGTGTGTGGGACTTGTTCTATTAGTCCATCTATACTGACCTCCATCAGGTTGCAAATTCAATAAAAAAAATTTCTGCATCTAGCTCTGAAAAAATATTTAGGCTTCTAGCAATGTGTGGGACTTGTTCTATTAGTCCATCTATACTGACCTCCATCAGGTTGCAAATTCAATATAATTTTTTTCTGTATCTAGCTCTGAAAAAATATTTAGGCTTCTAGCAGTGTGTGGGTCTTGTTCTATTAGTCCATCTATACTGACCTCCATCAGGTTGCAAATTCAATCTAATTTTTTTCTGCATCTAGCTCTGAAAAAATATTTAGGCTTCTAGCAGTGTGTGGGACTTGTTCTATTAGTCCATCTATACTGACCTCCATCAGGTTGAAAATTCAATCTAATTTTTTTCTGCATCTAGCTCTGAAAAAATATTTCAGCTTGTAGCAGTATGAGGGACTTGTTCTATTAGGAAGCATTTCTGTAGCCAAGAGCTTGCAGATGGTGAAATTCAACCTCTTAGCTTTCTCATGGCTAGGAAGAAATGTCTTTTACTTGTCCACATCTGAGGTACCGAGGGCTGGCTGTTGTGCTGAGACGGGGTTGAGAAGGGTGTCCCCGGCAAACTGCCGGTCTATGAGGAAGATGCAGGCGGACATGTTATGTTGCCTTGATCCAAAGGTGGTGCTATCGATGTCGGACAGCGCTCAACACAAGCTGGTGTTATCACCTCCAAAGAAAATGATGACCTGCCAATCACGCTGGCTGTTGCGGGTGAAGAGGTGGCAGGTCTGCGTCCCAAAACAGGTGTGACTGCTGTCCCCCCAGTCACAGAGGATGAAGAGGCCGCGGATGCACAAGATGTAGCAGACGGTGGTTGGCCCGGCCGGCTATGCCGCATTGTAGCACAGTGAGCTTCCGACTGCAACTTATGCTTCATGTCCATGTGGCGGTTCATGCATGAAGTACTCAAACTATGTATTTTTGACCTCTACTTAGCTTTTACTGACAAATGTTACAGATAACACGAGTTGAGTCATCTTTATCGATCTGAAAAAATGCCCAGGCTATGCAAGGCTTAGCACCCATGCGACCTGAAGAGCCACCATGACTTGTGGTGAGAGGCAGAGTTGTGTTTGAGGATGCAGTTGTTGACGTGCTTCCAGTACTACATCTCTGTCCAGGAAGACGCAACCTGACCTCGTCGTCACTAGCATCCTCCTCCACCTCCTCTGCTGACCTCATCTCTTGGCTGACTGTGGGTTGACAGTAAGTGGGATCTCCAACCTCCTCATCATCACCCTGTGTGTTATCACACCCGTCGTCCTCAGAGCCAACCTGTTCCTGCCCTGACAAAAAACTAAAGTTGTCGCTCCAATCAGGTATTTGAGTCTCATCATCGTCTTCCTCATTGTCTCCACCAACAGGAGTTACAGTTTGGGAACGAGGTTCTACATTATGGTCAGAACCTTCTGCGTCTGGTCCTGGATCCGACTCATAAAGATTCTGGGCATCAGTGCAGATCATTTCCTCGTCTGGATTCACAGAAGCTCTGGAGCCGACCTCTGATTCCCAGGCTATAGTATGAGTAAACAGCTCTGCAGACTCAACCATCTGTTCTACACCATACTCAGACGGGCAGCTGGAGACTTTGGAGCTGTGAGGAAGCAAGTGCGATTGGGGTGACACCTCTGAGGACTGGAGTATTTGTGATGTTGAAATTGAGGTGGAGGAGAGCCCACTTAAAGGAGCACTTGATATCCATTGAAGCACCTGCTGTTTTTGTGCCTCATTTGGAATTAGTAGCGATTGGCGTGGCCGTAAGAAAGGGATCTTATCACTGTTACTGTTGCTTTAAAACCTACCTCATGGACACTACCTTTTTTCCCCTTACCAACATGCCTATTCTCCTTTCCACCAGCAGCAGGCCTTTTTCCACTCATTTTGGTGGTTAACTAATTCACAACTCTGGAGTTGTTTGCACAAAAAAACAATGGATGGGAACCGAGCAGAGCTGAGTGGCCAAACTGTGGTATTAGGCCAAAAGTATTGGCTGGGTTAGATGCAGAAAAAAAGTATATTGAATTTGAAACCTGATGGAGGTCAGTATAGATGGACTAATAGAACAAGTCCCACACACTGCTACAAGCTGAAATATTTTTTCAAAGCTACATGCAGAAAAAAATTATAATGAATTTGCAACCTGATGGAGGTTAGTATAGATGGACTAATAGAACAAGTCCCACACACTGCTAGAAGCCTAAATATTTTTTCAGACCTCGATGCGCAAAAAAATTATATTGAATTTGCAACCTGATGGAGGTCAGTATAGATGGAATAATAGAACAAGTCCCACACACTGCTAAAAGCTGTAATATTTTTTCAGAGCTAGATGCAGAAAAAAATTATATTGAATTTGCAACCTGATGGAGGTTAGTATAAATGGACTAATAGAACAAGTCCCACACACTGCTAGAAGCCTAAATATTTTTTCAGAGCTAGATGCAGAAAAAAAATATATTGAATATGCAACCTGAAGGAGGTCAGTATAGATGGACCAATAGAACAAGTCCCACACACTGCTACAAGCTGAAATATTTTTTCAAAGCTACATGCAGGAAAAAATTATATTGAATTTGCAACCTGATGGAGGTTAGTATACATGGACTAATAGAACGAGTCCCACACACTGCTACAAGCTGAAATATTTTTTCAGAGCTAGATGCAGAAAAAAATTATATTGAATTTGCAACCTGATGGAGGTCAGTATAGATGGACTAATAGAACAAGTCCCACACACTGCTACAAGCTGAAATATTTTTTCAGAGCTAGATGCAGAAAAAAATTATATTGAATTTGCAACCTGATGGAGGTCAGTATAAATGGACTAATAGAACAAGTCCCACACACTGCTACAAGCTGTAATATTTTTCAGAGCCAGATGCAGAAAAAAATTATATTGAATTTGCAACCTGATGGAGGTTAGTATAGATGTACTAATAGAACAAGTCCCACACACTGCTAGAAGCCTAAATATTTTTTCAGAGCTAGATGCAGAAAAAAATTATATTGAATTTGCAACCTGATGGAGATTAGTATAGATGGACTAACAGAAAAAGTCCCACACTCTGCTACAAGCTGAAATATTTTTCCAGAGCTAGATGCAGAAAAAAATTATATTGAATTTGCAACCTGATGGAGGTTAGTATAGATGGACTAATAGAACAAGTCCCACACACTGCTAGAAGCCTAAATATTTTTTCAGAGCTAAATGCAGAAAAAAATTATATTTAATTTGCAACCTGATGGAGGTCAGTATAGATGGACTAATAGAACAAGTCCCACACACTGCTACAAGCTGTAATATTTTTTCAGAGCTAGATGCAGAAAAAAATTATATCGAATTTGCAACCTGATGGAGGTTAGTATAGATGGACTAATAGAACAAGTCCCACACACTGCTAGAAGCCTAAATATTTTTTCAGAGCTAGATGCAGAAAAACATTATATTGAATTTGCAACCTGATGGAGATTAGTATAGATGAACTAATAGAACAAGTCCCACACACTGCTAGAAGCCTAAATATTTTTTCAGAGCTAGATGAAGAAAAAAATTATATTGAATTTGCAACCTGATGGTTGTCAGTATAGATGGACTAATAAAACAAGTCCCACACACTGCTACAAGCTGTAATATTTTTTCAGAGCTAGATGTAGAAAAAAATTATATTGAATTTGCAACCTGATGGAGGTTAGTATAGATGGACTAATAGAACAAGTCCCACACACTGCTAGAAGCCTAAATATTTTTTCAGAGCTAGATGCAGAAAAAAATTATATTGAATTTGCAACCTGATGGAGGTCAGTATAGATGGACTAATAGAACAAGTCCCACACACTGCTAGAAGCTGAAATATTTTTTCAGAGCTAGATGAAGAAAAAAATTATATTGAATTTGCAACCTGATGGTTGTCAGTATAGATGGACTAATAGAACAAGTCCCACACACTGCTACAAGCTGTAATATTTTTTCAGAGCTGGATGTAGAAAAAAATTATATTGAATTTGCAACCTGATGGAGGTTAGTATAGATGGACTAATAGAACAAGTCCCACACACTGCTAGAAGCCTAAATATTTTTTCAGAGCTAGATGCAGAAAAAAATTATATTGAATTTGCAACCTGATGGAGGTTAGTATAGATGGACTAATAGAACAAGTCCCACACACTGCTAGAAGCTGAAATATTTTTTCAGAGTTAGATTCAGAAAAAAATGATATTGAATTTGCAACCTGATGGAGGTTAGTATACATGGACTAATAGAACAAGTCCCACACACTGATAGAAGCTGAAATATTTTTTCAGAGCTAGATGCAGAAAAAAATGATATTGAATTTGCAACCTGATGGAGTTTAGTATAGATGGACTAATAGAACAAGTCCCACACACTGCTAGAAGCTGAAATATTTTTTCAGAGCTAGATGCAGAAAAAAATTATATTGAATTTGCAACCTGATGGAGGTCAGTATAGATGGACTAATAGAACAAGTCCCACACACTGCTACAAGCTGAAATATTTTTTCAGAGCTAAATGCAGAAAAAAATTATATTGAATTTACAACCTGATGGAGGTCAGTATAGGTGGACTAATAGAACAAGTCCCACACACTGCTACAAGCTGAAATATTTTTTCAGAGCTAGATGCAGAAAACAATTATATTGAATTTGCAACCTGATGGAGGTCAGTATAGATGGACTAATAGAACAAGTCCCACACACTGCTACAAACTGAAATATTTTTTCAGAGCTAGAAGCAGAAAAAAATTGTATTGAATTTGCAACCTGATGGAGGTTAGTATAGATGGATTAATAAAACAAGTCCCACAAACTGCTAGAAGCTGAAATATTTTTTCAGAGCTAGATGCAGAAAAAAATTATATTGAATTTGCAACCTGATGGAGGTCAGTATAGATGGACTAATAGAACAAGCCCCACACACTGCTACAAGCTGAAATATTTTTTCAAAGCTACATGCAGAAAAAAATTATATTGAATTTGCAACCTGGTGGAGGTTAGTATAGATGGACTAATAGAATGATGCTATGCCCAAAAGGTTTTACTTCACTAGGTGCAGTAAAAAAAATTGTATTCTATAAACAGGTGGTGTAGCTTGCAACACAGATAGGCTACTCCACTGACTAACACACTCTGCAATAGGCCAAAAAGGATTTGCTTTGCTAGATTTAGCCAAAGGCTGTGAAAAAAAACTTTCACAGCACTGGCACAGACCTGCCTGGCAAAAAGTGATAGGAACTGATATAACCTAGCCCTGAAAAGGACTGCAATTACAATTAGTCTTTACTCCCAACCTATCTATTTAAGAGCACAGACCTGCCTGATAAAAGTCGTATGAAATGATGTAACCTAGTCCTTAAAAGGACTGCAATCACAACTATTCCCTACTCCCAAGCTATCTGTAGATTTGTGCGAAAATTGGCTTGAAATTAACAAAGTATAGCGCACACAGCAACAGCGGTGCCGTCTAACAAGCAGCTGCAGCAGTGAGAAAATGGTGACGACAGGGAAAATGGCTTGGTCTTATAGGGCAAGGACATGTGACATACTCTGCCAATGACACATGCCCTTGCTTGTGTGAAAAAAAGCAGTTCGCTCCGTGTGTGCGCTACTGATAGGCTGACAGACTGCACCTCCCCACTGTAAATGTGGGAAAGAGAAAAAAAATGGAGATCTTCATTATTCCTGCAGAGAGAGATCCATCCCCTGCCCCTCCCCCCGCCCCGCTGTACATTCAAACTGCGTATTAACATTAATTTTCAGCATTACTGAGAAAAAATCCAGTTATGATTTTGGTGCACGAACAGTTATTGAACATAACCTCGAACAGTCGAATTTTTTTCAAATCGTTCGTGTTCGCCGAACGGCTCGAACACCGCCCAAAACAGCTCGAATTTGAGATTGGCGAACAGTTCGAGTCGAACACCGCTCATCTCTAGTCAGGATGTTCCTCATCTGGAAGCTTTTTCTGGAGTACTGGAATCCATGGAAGACATTGCAGGATTTAGGCCATACTCCAAATGGGTGGTAAGCATTTACTTCACCAATCTATCACATTTTCAAAGCTTTGAATATAGACAATATGCAATCATCATGTGTCAGAAAACTCAGAGGCTTTACATTGAGATTGCATTTTTAATACTACAAGTTAAACTGTTGTATTTTAGTTAGAAAAACAAAGGACCGTCCTGGATGCAGTCATTTCCCTATTTGCTATCATTGAAATATGTTATCGTCAGACATAATATGGTAAGAAGGTTGTTTTCAACTGCTTTGTTTTTCCTTTGCAATACTTACACATTTCATAATGATAAATACAGTAAAAGCTCTTCTCAGAGAATTTGTTTTACTGCATTGTTGTGAAACGATGTGCATGCACAGAGCTGTGAGCTTGATCTTTTTGCACATTGCATGAGCCATAGTATGGTTGATGCATTTTCTAGAAGAACCTTGGATGGGTTTTTCCATCTTTAACAAAGGGTCCACATCTAATTGTTGGATTGTGAGGACATTTTGGACCTTCCATCAAGAAAAGATTTCATCAGAAGAACCTTGAATAAGATGAGTGGCTTTTATTTATCTTTTTTTGCAAAACACCAAATCAAAGTAAGTAGAACAACTTTAATATTTTATTTCAATGTCTGGATCTACCCCTCCCTGTTTGCCATAACTGATAGGCCTTTTGGTTTTACTTTTTTTCTAGGTCAGGGTGTTCCTCATCTGGAAGCTTTTTCTGGAGTACTGGAATCCATGGAAGACATTGTAGAATTTAGGCCATACTCCAAATGGGTGGTAAGCATTTACTTCACCAATCTATCACATTTTCAAAGCTTTGAATATAGACAATATGCAATCATCAAGTGTCAGAAAGCTCAGAGGCTTTACATTGAGATTGCATTTTGCATTGCTACAAGCTTATCTGTTGTGTTTCAGTTATAAAAAATGAAAGAACCTCCTCAATGCAGATGAATTTATCTTTGCAGTCGCTGAAATTTGTTATCCTCAGGCCAATTACAGTAAAAAAAATTGTGCTCAACTGCTTGGTTGTTCCTGTGCAATACCCACACATTTCACAAGGATAAATACAGTAAAAGCTCTTGTCAAAGATTTGTTTTTGCTGCATTGTTGTGCATGCACAGAGCTTAGGATGTAAACTGCTTGCATTTTCCATGGGCCATGGCATGGTTCATGCACATCTTAGAAGAACCGTAGAACGGTTCTTCCATCCTGTTAGGCATCGGTCTGTGGTTGGATTTGAAATGGGTCCAGGACCTTCTGTGGTCTCCCATTTCGGTCCAGCCAGGGATGATGCTGCTCTGCATCGTCGTCAGCCCCAACGCCTAGCTGGTCCACGAAACGTACAGATTGTCTCCCGTGTATTGGTACCTAGCAATGTTAAGCATAGGTTGCAGAGGGAGACAGGGTGCTTGGTACCTAAGTCCTGGATTCGCTGCACTGAGCATGCCCATGACCTGGCGGATCGTGATTGGTGGTTTGGCACCCACCTGACCCAGTGACCTGGCACCGCCTGATTGGTCCACGGGTGGCGTCACCAATGGCGCGTCAGTGGGCAGGGCTTAGTATTTAAAAGGCCCGCCCACAAACATGGCTGCACGCTCTGATCATTAAGCAAGTGTTGCTGTGTGTGGACGACTGTGATCCCCGTAGTTTCTGTCAGGCAGGCTAGTTCCATAGAGGCAGGCTAGCTCCATAGAGGCAAGTAGTTTCGTCTAGCAGGCTGGCTCAGCCAAAGGGGTCGCCTAACACCCCGAGCAGCCTGCAGATGTCCTATCCACGGCTATCGCCTGTCAGCCACATGAAGTTGTAACCTTCAGTCCGGTAGCACGCCGGCTGGAGGCATGTGTACCCATCGGCGTAGTCACACACACATCCTAGTGCTGCCACTGTAGTCCCTGTGATGTAACAGGACTACAGATAGTTTTTCTCCGCCTATCTCTCGTGCTGCTAATGGAGATAGAGCGAACCGCTATACCCGTTCCCGTGTGCAGCAACACGGAAGGGTTTACCATTTAAGTTGGTTGCTTTACTTTCAACCCGGAAAGTGTTCGGCAGCAGTCCTCCAGGCTGCATCGCGGACCCCGGGATCTGTTGCGTTCCATTATAATAAAATTGTCTGCAAACGCCTGTCACGGGTGTGTCGCCACGAAGATCGTCACGATTACACAGCCTGACTTCTCGCAGCTGACTTTTTGGTGCTTTGTGTTTTTCGGCAGTGAGGTAGTTAATTCTCTCTCTCTCTGTGCTAGACGAGGTCCAGCCTCGCCCAGCTGCAATCAATGCTGCTGTAGTGAGACTCCTTCAAATGCCTGCTGGTCTGCTAGGGAAGTGTCGGTGAAAGCATTTCATGCAGACTAACAGAGCGGATCGTGGTATTTGGAGTTTCAGAGATAAGTGTATTCGGAGAGTTTTTTCCCTTCCTCGCTTTATCATTTATCTCCTTTTCCGTTGGTGTTCCCTCTGTTGTAGTTGTGTAGTTTTTGTATGCAAGGTGGTTTTGGTTTTTCCCTTGTACTGTCTCGTTCGTCTAAGTACTGTGTGTGGGCATATTATTACTTGTCCCCTTTTGTTGTGATCGGGGTCCTTCTCAGGACTAGATTACTTAGGTGCAGGGATCCTCAGGAGGTAGGGGTTACGCTGGCGGCCTGGACCTCTGTACCTTTAACAGTACCTCCAGGTTGAGGGATTAGCCAGGGCCCCAGCTTAGGGTCAGCTTAGGCCCCCTACCTCCAGTATACAGAGACAGCGTGACAACGCCCTCCTAACACATCCCTGAGAAAGAGCATTTGCTAAATGTTGCATTTTGAGGACATTTTGGACATTCTATAAAGAATAGACTCTATTAGAAGAACCTTAAAGAACATAGGAGGACTTTATTGATCAATTTTTGGAAAACACCAAATCAAAGTAAGTAAAACAAATATAGTTTTTCAAATTTTGCATTCAATCTTCTCCGTTGGTCCTAGCTGACATTTTTTGTTTTGTTTTGTGTAGATAAGAAAATGGTTTATCTGGAAGCCCTTTCTGAACTCTTGGGTTCAATGGAAGATATTTTAGAATTCACGTTGTACTCCAATTTTGTGGTAAGTACTTACTCCACAATTCAATTACATGTGCAAAACTTTAAATGTAGTCTATGTGCAATCATCATGTGTAAGAAAGCTGAGAGGCTTTACATTGAGATTGCATTTTTATTACTACAAACTAAACTGTTGTACTTTAGTTAGAAAAACAAAGGACCGTCCTGGATCCAGGCATTTCCCTATTTGCTATCGTTGAAATATGTTATCGTCAGACAAAATATGGTAAGAAAGTTGTTTTCAACTGCCTTGTTGTTCCTGTGCAATATCCACACATTTCACAATGATAAATACAGTAAAAGCTCTTGTCAAATAATTGGTTTTACTGCATTGTTGTGAAACGATGTGCATGCACAGAGCTGTGAGCCTGAGCTTTTTGTGCATTGCATGAGCCATAGTATGGTTGATGCATTTTCTAGAAGAACCTTGGATTGGTTCTTCCATCTTTAAGAAAGGGGCATCTTCTAATTGTTGGATTGAGAGGACATTTTGGTTCTTCCATCAAGAAGAGATTCCATCAAAAGCACCTTGAAGAAGATGTGTGGCTTTTATTTATCATTATTTGCCAAACACCAAATCAAAGTAAGTAGGGCAACTTTCATATTCAGTTTCAATGTTTGGATTTAATCTACCCTGTTTACCGCAACTGATATGCCTTTTGGTTTTGCCTTTTTGTAGGTCAGGACATTCCTCATCTGGTAATTTTTCTGGAGTCTTGGAATCTGTAGAAGAAATTGTAGAATTCAGGTCTTATTCCAAATGAGTGGTAAGCATTTACTTCACTATTTTATCACATTTTCAAAGCTTTTAACGTAGACAATTTGCAATCATCATGTGTCAGAAAGCTGAGAGGCTTTACAATGAGATTGCATTTTGCATTACTGCAAGCTAATCTGTTATGTTTCAGTTAAAAAGTGAGAGAACCTCCTCAATCCAGACCAATTTCTTTTTGCACTTGTGGAAATCGGTTATCCTCAGGCAAATTCTGGTAAGAAATTTGTGTTCAACTGCTTGGATGTCCCTGTGCAATACCGACACTTTTAGCAATGATTAAACACAGTAAAATCTCTTGTTCAAAGAATTGGTTTTACTGCATTGTTGTGAAACGATGTGCATGCACAGAGTTATGTGTGTGAGCTTTTTGTGCACTGTATGAGTCATAGTATCATTGATGGATTTTCTCGAAGAAACCTGGATGGGTTTTTCCGCCTTTGGCAAAGTAGCAATTTCAAATTGTGGTATTGTGAGGACATTTTGGATTTTCCATCAAGAAAGATTCCATCAGAAGAACCTTGAAGAAGCTGTGTGGCTTTTATTTATCCTTTTTTGCAAAACACCAAATACCCTACCTGATATGTCTTTTGGTTTTACTTTTTATCTAGTTGAGGACATTCCTCATCTGAAAGCTGTTTCTGGAGAATTGGAATCCATGTAAGACATAGTAGAATTTAGGTCATACCTCAAATGGGTGGTAAGCATTTATTTCACCAATCTATCACATTTTCAAAGCTTTGAATATAGACAATATGCAATCATCATGTCTCAGACAACTGAGAGGCTTTACATTGAGATTGCATTTTGCATTACTACAAGCTAATCTGTTTTTGTGTTTTAGTTAAAAAAAATGAAAGAACCTCCTCAATGCTGACGAATTACTCTTTGCAGTTGCTGAAATTTGCTATCCTCAGGCGAATTACAGTAAAAAAATTATGTTCAACTGCTTGGATGTTCCTGTGCATTACCCACACATTTCACAAGGATACACACATGGTCAAAATTGTTGGTACCCCTCGTTTAATGAAAGAAATCCCACAATAGTCACAGAAATAACTTGAATCTGACAAAAGTAATAATAAATTAAAAATCTATGAAAATGAACAAATGAAAGTCAGACATTGCTTTTCAACCCTGCTTCCACAGAGTTTTTTAAAAAATTAAACTCATGAAATAGGCCTGGAGAGAAATGATGGTACTCTTAACTTAATATTTTGTTGAACAACCTTTTGAGACAATCACTGCGATCAAACGATTCCTGTAACTGTCAATGAGACTTCTGCACCTGTCCACAGGTATTTTGGCCCACTCCTCATGAACAAACTGCTCCAGTTGTCTCGTGTTTTAAGGTTGCCTTTTCCAGGCGGCATGTTTCAGCTAATAGTCCTGCGACTGAGATCAAGCTTTCTGACACTGGGCAGCACATTTCTCTCTAGAATCCCTTGATAGTCTTGAGATTTCATTGTACTCTGCACAGATTCAAGACACCCTGTGCCAGATGCAGCAAAGCATCCCCAGAATATATCAGAGCCTCCTCCATGTTTCACAGTAGGGACAGTGTTCCTTTCTTGATATGCTTCATTTTTCCGTCTGTGAACATAGAGCTGATATGCCTTGCCAAAAACTTCTATTTTTGTCTCATCTGTCCATAGGATATTCTCCCAGAAGCTTTGTGGCTTGTCAATATGTAGTTTGGCAAATTCCAGTCTGGCTTTTTTATGATTTTTTTTAACAATGGTGTTCTCCTTGGTCGTCTCCCATGAAGTCCACTTTGGATCAAACAACAACGGATGATGCAATCTGACACTGATGTTCCTTGAGCTTGAAGTTTATCTCTTCAGAAGTTATCCTGGGATCTTTTGTTACCATTCTTATTATCCGTGTCTTTCATTTTGACATAAATATTCCTCCTGCGGCCACGTCCAGGGGGGTTGGCTACAGTCCCATGGATATTACATTTCTGAATAATATATGCAGCTGTAGTCACAGGAACATCAAGCTGCTTGGAGATGGTATCATAACCCTTACCTTTAACATGCTTGTCTATATTTTTCTTTCTAATCTCCTGAGACAACTCTTACCTTTGCTTCCTCTGGTCCATGTTGAGTGTGGTACACACCATGTCACCAAACAGCACAGTGAGTATCTATAGCCTTATATACAGGCCCACTGACTGATTACAAGATTGTAGACACTTGTGATGCTAATTATTGGACACAACCTAATTAAACATGTTCCTTTTGTCACATTATTTTCAGGGGTTCCATCATTTATGTGCAGGTCTATTTCATGAGTTTAATTTTTTTTTAAATTCTGAGAAAGCAGGGTTGAAAAACAATGTCTGACTTTCATTTGTTCATTTTCATAGATTTTTAATTTATTATTACTTTTGTCAGGTTCAAGTTATTTCTGTGACCATTGTGGGTTTTTCTTTCATTAAACGAGGGGTACCAACAATTTTGATTACGTGGGTAAATACAGTAAAAAATCTTGTCAAAGAATTGTTTTTACTGCATTGTTGTGTAATGATGTGCATGCTCACTTGCATGGGCCATGGCATAGTTCATGCACATCTTAGCAGAACCGTAGAAAGGTTCTTTGATCCCTGAGAAAGAGCATGTGCTTAATGTTGCATTTTGAGGACATTTTGGACCTTCTATCAAGAAAAGATTCTATTGGAAGAACCTTGAATAACATATGAGGCCTTTATTGATAAATTTTTGAAAAACACTAAATCAAAGTAAGTAAAATAAATGTAGTTTTTCAATTTTTGCATTCACTCTTCTTCGTTGGTCCTAGCTGACATTTTTTGTTTTGTTTTGTGTAGGTAAGAAAATGATTTATCTGGAAGCCCTTTCTGGACTCATGGGTTCAATGGAAGATATTTTAGAATTCACGTTGTACTCCAATTATGTGGTAAGTACTTACTTCACCATTCAATTACATTTGCAAAGCTTTAAATGTAGTCTATGTGCAATCATCATGTGTCAGAAAGCTGAGAAGCTTTACATTGAGATTGCTTTTTTAATACTACAAGCTAAACTGTGGTATTTTAGTTAGAAAAACAAAGGACAGTCCCGGATCCAGGCATTTCCCTATTTGCTATCATTGAAATATGTTATTGTCAGGCAAAATATGGTAAGAAGGTTCAACTGCTTTGTTGTTCCTGTGCAATACTTACACATTTCACAATTATAAATACAGTAAAACT
Source organism: Phyllobates terribilis (assembly GCF_046119375.1). Lineage (NCBI taxonomy): Eukaryota > Metazoa > Chordata > Amphibia > Anura > Dendrobatidae > Phyllobates > Phyllobates terribilis. Next base: position 50,038,451 of record NW_027362769.1, read on the forward strand.
CTTGTCAAAGAATTAGTTTTACTGCATTGTTGTGAAACGATGTGCATGCACAGAGCTGTGAGCTTGATCTTTTTGTGCATTGCATGAGCCATAGTATGGTTGATGCCTTTTCTAGATGAACCTTGGATGGGTTCTTCCATCTTTAACAAAGGGGCCACATCTAATTGTTGTATTGTGAGGACATTTTGGACCTTCCATCAAGAAAAGATTAGATCAGAAGAACCTTGACGAAGATGTGTGGCTTTTCTTTATCCTGTTTTTGCAGAGCAGCAAATCAAAGAAGAGCAACTTTCATATATAATTTCATAATTTCAATGTTTTGATGTAATCTACCCTGGTTTGGTTTTGCTTTTTTGTAGGTCAGGACATTCCTCATCTGGAAATTTTTTCTTAAGTCTTGGAATCTGTGGAAGACATTGTAGAATTCAGGTTTTATTCCAAATGGGTGGTAAGCATTTACTTCACCAATCTATCACATTTTCAAAGCTTTCAGTGTAGACAATTTGCAGTCATCATGTGTCAGAAAACTCAGAGGCTTTACAATCAGATTGCATTTTGCATTACTACGAGCTAATCTGTTGTGTTTCAGTTAAAAAAAAATGAAAGAACCTCCTCAATCCAGACGAATTCCTTTTTGCAGTCGCAGAAATAGGTTATCCTCAGGCAAATTATGGTAAGAAATTTGTATTCAACTTCTTGGATGTTCCTGTGCAATACCCACACATTTCACAATGATAAACACAGTAAAAGCTCTTGTTCAAAGAATTGGTTTTACTGCATTGTTGTGAAATGATGTGCATGCTCAGAGTTATGAGCGTGAACTTTTTGTGCACTGCATGAGACATAGTATGGTTATTGAATTTTCTAGAAGAAACTTGGATGGGTTTTTCCACTTTTACCAAAGGAGCAACTTCTAATTGTGGGATTGTGAGGACATTTTGGACCTTCCATCAAGAAAGGATTCCATCAGAAGAACCTTGAAGAAGATGTGTGGCTTTTATTTATCCTTTTTTGCAAAACACCAAATCAAAGTAAGTAGAACAACTTTAATATTTTATTTCAATGTCTGGATCTACCCTTCCCTCTTTGCCATAACTGTTATATCTTTTGGTTTCAATTTTTTTCTAGGTCAGGATGTTCCTCATCTGGAAGCTTTTTATGTTTTATGGAATACTGGAATCCATGGAAGATATTGTAGAATTTAGGTCATGCTCCAAATGGGTGGTAAGCATTTACTTCACCATTCTATCACATTTTCAAAGCATTGCATATAGACAATATGCAATCATCATGTGTCAGAAAACTCAGAGGCTTTACATTAAGATTGCATTTTGCATTACTACAAGCTAATCTGTTCTTGTGTTTTAGTCAAAAAAATTTTTAAAGAACCTCCTCAATGCAGATGAATTCATCTTTGCAGTCGCTGAAATTTGTTATCCTCAGGCCAATTACAGTAAAAAATTTGTGCTCAACTGCTTGGTTGTTCCTGTGCAATAGCCACACATTTCACAAGGATAAATACAGTAAAAGCTCTTGTCAAAGATTTGTTTTTACTGCATTGTAGTGTAATGATGCGCATGCACAGAGCTTAGTATGTAAACTGCTTGCATATTGCATGGGCCATGGCATGGTTCATGCACATCTTAGAAGAACTGTAGAAAGGTTCTTCCATCCCTGAGAGAGAGCATCTGCTAAATATTGCAGTTTGAGGACATTTTGGTACTTCTATCAAGAAAATATTCTATTAGAAGAACCTTGAAAAACATAGGGGGCCTTTATTGATTAATTTTTGGTAAACACCAAAGCAAAGTAAGTAAAACTAATATAGTTTTTCAATTTTTGTATTCAATCTTCTCCGATGGTGCTTGCTGACATTTTTTGTTTTGTTTTGTGTAGGTAAAAAAATAGTTTATCTGGAAGCCCTTTCTAGACTCTTGGGTTCAATGGAAGATATTTCAGAATTCACGTTGTACTCCAATTTTGTGGTAAGTACCTACTCCACCATTCAATAACATGTGCAAAGCTCTAAATGTAGTCTATGTGCAATCATCATGTGTCAGAAAGCTGAGAGGCTTTACATTGAGATTGCATTTTTATTACTACAAGCTAAACTGTTGTATTTTAGTTAGAAAACAAAGGACCATCCTGGATGCAGGCATTTCCCTATTTGCTATCGCTGAAATATGTTATCGTCAGACAAAATATGGTAAGAAGGTTGTTTTCAACTGCTTGGATGTTCCTGTGCAATACCCACACATTTCACAATGATAAATACAGTAAAAGCTCTTCTCAGAGTATTGGTTTTACTGCATTGTTGTGAAACGATGTGCATGCACAGAGCTGTGAGCTTGATCTTTTTGCGTATTGCATGAGCCATGGTATGGCTGATGCATTTTCTAGAAGAACCTTGGATGGGTTCTTCCATCTTTAACAAAGGGGCCACATCTAATTGTTGTATTGTGAGGACATTTTGGACCTTCCATCAAGAAAAGATTCCATCAGAAGAACCTTGAAGAAGATGTGTGGCTTTTATTTATGCTTTCTTGCATAACACCAAATCAAAGTAAGTAGAGCAAATTTTATATTTAATTTCAATGTTTGGATCTAATCTACCCTGTTTACCCTAACTGATATGCCTTTTGGTTTTGCTTTTCTGTAGGTCAGGACCTTCCTCATCAGGAAAATTTTTCTGGAGTCTTGGAAAACATGGGAGAAATTGCAGAATTCAGGTCTTATTCCAAATGGATGGTAAGCGTTTACTTCACCATTCCATCACATTTTCAAACCTTTGAATGTAGACAATTTGCAATCATCATGTGTCAGAAAGCTGAGATGCTTTACAATGAGATTGCATTTTGCATTACTATAAGCTAATCTGTTGTGTTTCAGTTAAAAAAGTGAGAGAACCTCCTCAATGCAGACAAATTCCTTTTTGCACTTGCGAAAATCGGTTATCGTCAGGCAAATTCTGGTAAGAAATTAGTGTTCAACTGCTTGGATGTCCCTGTGCAATAACCAGACTTTTCACAATGATAAACAAAGTAAAAGTTCTTGTTCAAAGAATTGGTTTTACTGCATTGTTGTGAAATTCTCAAAGATATCCATAAAATGTCTCGTTTGAAGTTTGCCAAAAGCCACCTGGCAGATACACCAAACATGTGGAATAAAGTGCTCTGGTCAGATGAAACCAAAATCGAATTTTTTGGCCACAATGCAAAACGATATGTTTGGCGTAAAAGTAACACAGCTCGTCACTAGTGTTGAGCCACCCCCGTAGTGTTCGAGTTCGGTTCGGTTCGTCGAACACCCGTATGTTAGCCGAACTGTTTGTAGAACTGTTCGTTAAACACCGTCGAACACCGTTAAAACCAATGGCAGGCAAACAAAAACACATAGAAACACATAGAAACACATAGAAAACACATAGAAAACACTTCAAAGGTGTCCAAAAGCTGACAAACTGCTCAGAAGACACAACTAACACATGGAAAAGTGACAAGTACATATAGTCATGCGAAAAGAAAAGAGGTGGAGGAGTAAAAGGAGGGGGAGACACAGATATAGGCATGCCATGCCCTTCTAAAACCAAAAAAGTGTGAAGCCCACACGGCCAGTCCGTTCCTGCCCTTGCGACCTCCGTGTCGCCAGGTTTGTGACAGAGCTGCGGTGGACCTTGACGGTCAGCCCCCCTCTCTCAATACTGGTGCCTGTCCACTGGTGGGTTCAGCCCCCCCACGGTGGGGGGGAGTAACATCTGCTGAAGAAAGACCATCTTCCAGCCAAACTAAGATGTCTACTTCTTTTCGTGGACAATGTGATACGATCCCTTTCTTACGGACACGCCCATCGCTACAAATTCCAGATGAGGCACAAAAACAGCAGGTGCTTCAACGTATAACAAGTGCTCCTTCAAGTGGGCTCTCCTCCACCTCAACTTCAACATCACAAATACTCCAGTCCTCAGAGGTGTCACCCCAATCGCACTTGCTTCCTCACAGCTCCCAAGTCTCCAGCTGCCCGTCTGAGTATGGGGTAACACAGATGGTTGAGTCTGCACAGCTGTTTACTCATACTATAGCCTGGGAAATGGAGGTCTGCTCCACAGCTTCTGTTAATCCAGACGAAGAAATGATCTGCACTGATGCCCAGAATCTTTATGAGTCGGATCCAGGACCAGATGAAGAAGGTTCTGAGCATAATGTAGACCCCTTGTTCCCAAACTGTAACTCCTGTTGGTGGAGACAATGATGAAGACGATGATGAGACTCGAATACCTGATTGGAGCGACAACTTGACTTTTTGGTCAGGGCAGGAAGAGGTTGGCTCTGAGGACGACGGGTGTGAGAACACACAGGGTGACGATGACGAGGTTGGAGTCCCACTTACTGTCAACCCACAGTCAGCCAGTCGATGAGGTCAGCAGAGGAGGTGGAGGAGGATGTGACTAGCCCAGGGGATGGGGATGACTCGGTACCCGGGCCTTTGCCTGGCCTTTGGGATGTCGCGGTGGTTGGCTCCCAGGCCCGTACCCTGGGGTCAGTCTTTAAAAGGGTGGATAATTGGTAATTTTATAAGAGTTTGTGACGCCACCTGTGGTATCTGGTGAGAAGCACCAGCGCTGCAGTAGTTCACTGAGACCGGTGATAAGGCAGCTCGATGGTATAGCTCCCCACAGGTGGAGCTAGGCCTCAGAAAAGCGTATGCAGGGGGAATGCAGGACAGGCGAGACCCAGCTGGGTCAGAGCAAGAATTGGAACGGACACGGTAGTCACTTCAGTACCTTTTACTGGTGGAAATTCAGGCACATCCCGGAGCACTGTAGGGTGAAGGGTGCATATCAGGATCCTCCCCAATGAGCGGGTGTAGGTCCTCCTGTTTCTTGCCTCTGCGTAGTAAGTTTCTGACCTGCCTGGAGCTAGGCCTAACTTTGTCTCTGTCCTGCACTGGCTGACCTTGTGGTAGGGCCTTGTCTTGGAGTTCTTGCTCCCAGTATGCGGGGCCTAAGCGTCTCCTGGCTCTGTTACATATCAGCACCTTAGCGATTCTGGGACTTGTAGTTCTCCAGGGATTCCGGTTATTCCTTACTGGGTCATAGAGATCCCGGTAAGCTCGGATCCGGTGTCCGGTAAATGCTTCGGGGTAAGCTGGTTAAGCTCCTCTGCCCCCTATGTACTAACTCTCCACTCGCCTTCGGCCTACTCGGGCCCTCACTAGGCTATACACACTGACGGCAACTTGCCGCGCTTCACCGATCTTATGGTGCCGGCACACCTTAAGCTCTAACTGGGCTCCCTGAATCTAGCTAACAGGAGCCTCGTGCTCCACTGCTGTACTATTAACTGAGTTCTCTAGACTAGACTGAGATCCACTGCAGACTGACCTCTCTTAGGCTTCTCTACTGCAGGAACTCTTCAGAGGAACTGAACTGCCTAGCTCCACCTTCCCTATTTATATCCCTAACAGGCTCCCTCTGCTGGTCTGAGGTGGAAGGTGGAGATGTGTGAATGTTTATGGGGGCCTCTTGTGGAGGATTCCATCAATGCACTCCTCTAGGATCTGTGATACGAAGCGCAGCTGGGCGTCACAGATGCTATTGACGACGAGGTTAGGTTGTGCCTTCCTGGACAGAGACGGAGTACTGGAAGTACGTCAACAACTGCATCCTCAACCACAACTCTGCCTCTGACCACAAGTCGTAGTGGCTCTTCAGGTCGCATGGGCTCTAAGCCTTGCATAGCCTGGGTATTTTTTCAGATCGATAAGGATGACCCAACTCGTGCTATCTGTAATATTTGTCACTAAAAGCTAAGTAGAGGCCAAAAAATCCATAGTTGAGTACTTCATGCATGAACCGTCACATGGATATGAAGCATAAGTTGCAGTGGGAAGCTCACTGTGCTACAATGCGGCCTAGCTGGCCGTGCCAACCACCGTCTGCCCCATCTTGTGCATCCGCGGCCTCTTCATCCTCTGTGACTGGGGGGACAGCAGTCACACATGGTTTTTGATGCAGACCTGCCACCTCTTTACCCGCAACAGCCAGTGTGATTGGCAGGTCATCATTTCATTTGGAAGTGGAAACACCAGCTGGTGTTGAGCGCTCTCCGACATCGAGAGCACCACCTTTGGATCAAGGCAACCTAACTTTTCCGCCTGCATCTTCCTCACAGACCGGCAAGGTTGCCGGGGACACCCTACTCAACCCTGTCTAAGCACAACAGCCAGCCCTCGGTCCCTCATATGTGCACAAGTAAAAGACCATTTCCTCCTAGCCATGACAAAACTAAGAGGTTGAATTTCACCATCTGCAAGCTGTTGGCTACAGAAATGCTGCCTTTCCGCCTGGTGGACACAGAGGATTTTCGAGACCTTATGTCCGTCGCAGTGCCCCAGTACCAGATGCCCAGTCGGCACTACTTCTCAAAGAAAGGTGTGCCTGTGCTCCACCAGCATGTCGCACACAACATCACCGCTTCTTTGAGAAACTCTGTGTGTGACAGGGTGCATTTCACCACAGACACTTGGGCGAGTAGCTATGGACAGGGGCGTTACATGTCGCTGACTGGGCACTGAGTAACTATGGTGACAGCAGGACAAGGGGCTGCTGTCCAAGTCTTGCCGTCCCCACGAGTTGTACGTCAATCCTCTTTATCTCAAAGTTCCTCCACTGCTTCTGCCTCCTCAACCTCCTCTCGGTCCTCCACCTGCACCCAAAGTTTGACTGGTAATGCCAACCGCTTTCTAACTGTGCAGAAGGAATCCTGCACACCTCCTTACTATGCTGGCAGCAGGGCTCAACGGCATCAGGCGGTGTTTACTTTGAAATGTCTGGGAAATGTGAGTCACACAGCTGAGAAGTTGTGGTCAGCTCTGGAGACCCAGTTTCATGAATGGTTGTCTCCATTGGACCTGCAACCAGGGAAGGCCGTGTGCGACAATGCTGCAAACCTGGGTGCGGGCCTTCGCCGGGGCAATGTCACACACGTGCCTTGTATGGCTCACGTGTTGAACCTGGTTGTCCAGCAATTTTTAGCCCACTATCCCGGACTAGATGGCCTTCTGCAGAGGGCATGGTCACTGTGTGCTTACTTCCGCAGTTCGCATCCCGCAGCTCAATGACTTACATCTCTACAGAAGTCGTTGGGCCTGCCAGTTCACCGGCTGAAATGCGATGTGCCGACACAGTGGAATTCAACTCTGCACATGTTGCTGCGACTGTGGCAGCACCGACAAGCCCTGGTGCAATACGTTCTGATGCATAGCCTGGGCCAACGAGATCCAGAGGTGGGGCAAATCACGCTGCAGGAGTGGTCTCAGATCAGGGACCTATGAAGTTGACGCGCCCCCCTGGGCCGTGGGGTACCCGGAGCCGGGCCGGTAGACGCTGGGGTTGTAGTCACTGTGGCGGCGACCTGGTCCATGACCCAGGGTGGTCAATCCAAGGGTAATTTGTATATATGGGTTTTGTAATGCCCGACTACGCCACCTGTGGAGTGCGGCCAAAGGGGCCGCCGCTGTGGAACAGTCCTCTGAAGCTGGTGGTTTTGCAGCAATGGTATTATTACTCCCCACAGGAAGAGTGTAGCTTCAGGGCAGTGTGGGTGGATGATGGTGGTTGTAGTGCATGGAGTCAGTAAAGAACACAGAGTCCGTGTGATGCAGTCCCAAGATCTTTACTCACAGTTGTTGCAGTCCAGATTACAGGTACCAGAGCAATCTCCCCCGTCGTGCTGTGCGTACTCAGTGAGGGACTCAGTCCACCCCCAGATAGCTCCGGAATACTTAGCAGGACCCCCTTCTGTGTGTCCTTTCTCTGGCCTTTTCCCTGCACCTCACACCCAGTGACACTTCTATCTGGTATCCTCGGGCCTTGGCAGGCGACGTGTGTTCCGTCCCCTGGGTCCTATATGGCTACCTTCTTAGTGAGACTGGTGTGGACTTTGGCCTGCAGTACATGAAATGCTGCAGCCTCCGGTTTCTAGTTGAGCCTTGCTGTTTCTCCGCTAGTTGAGGGACCGGTTCCCCTTATCTGCCCTGACCCCTCTACCTCCTGGTAGCAGCGGGCGTACGGGTGGCCTTCTGCACGGCCCGTACCCCGAGGGTCCCTTCGTTTCCTGGAGCCTTCCTGCTCCCACTCCTCTCTTCTCTCCTTCAGTCCTGGGCCTCCAGGCTAGGCCCGCCTCCGGAGCAGAGCTCATGCAGAGCCTCTGCTCCTGTCACTTCTCCTCCTCTGACTGGCTTGCTCTTTCTAAGATGGCTTCCTATTTATACTCTCCCTGTCATGTGCTCCCCTAAGCTGCTTTCTCTTCCCACACCCACTACATAGGACCCTCCCACCAGCTAGTGACCTGGGACTGTGCTCTCCCTTAGGAGCAATCTCGCCCTACCCACACTGCGGGTATGTGTTGGATGCAGGTGTTAGGGTCCCGAGCCATACTCCTTCCTTACCTGAGGGTGAGATACCACACCTCTGGGTGAGATGCAGTACCTTTGTGGCGACTGAACCCTCAGGGGCACCACACACCCTTCTGCACAGTTTTGAAATGGCGACGAAGATGTTTAGTGCTGACGACGATGCCAATATCAGCATGACTATTCTGGTGATTTACATGCTGGAGCACACGTTAAACAGAATTCAGAGTCAGGTGGTGGGACAAGAGGAGGTGGAGGAAGTAGAGGAGGAGTCGTATGCGGAAGGGATAACATCTCCAAGGTCCAGACGGTCGGCAGCACCAAGGCGACAGGCATGGGAGGGTGGGGGAGAGGGATTAACCAGGGCACATGGTAGCAGCCAAACTGTTGAGGAAGGTGCAGGAGCCGAGGAAGAAGTGGAGGACGAACTGGCGATGGGCATGTAAGACTCATCAGATGAGGGAGACCTTGATCACATTTCTGTTGTGCGAGGTTGGGGGTAGAGGGCAGAGGAAGGAAGCATGATTCTTACCTCACTACCGACACAACAAGGACTTGGTCCTCCTGGATGCCCAAGACACATGAGTGCCTTCTTGCTGCACTACCTGCAACATGACCCTCGGATTGTCAGAATTCGAAGTAATCCCGACTACTGGGTTGCCACACTCTTAGATCCCCGGTACAAAAGTAAATTTGCCGAAATAATTCCTGCCATAGAAAGAGATTCACGCATGCAGGAGTATCAGCAGAGGCTGCTGCAGAATCTTACATGTGCTTTTCCACAAAACACCAGTGGTGCACGTAGTGAATCTCACAGTTCTAACTTGCAAACCGTGGGACTGTCGAGTCTTCATCACTCAAACCATAACAGTAACACAGTATCTGCTGGTAACAGCAATTTTGTGGAATCGTTTCACCACTTTTTTAGACCATCCTTTGCAAGGCCACAGGAGACAAGAAGTCTGACACATAGTTAATGCCTTGAGAGGATGGTACAGGAGTATCTCCAGTGAACATCGAAGCTATGACTGTGTCACTGGACCCTGGCTCATTTTGGGCTTCCAATCTGGAAAAATGGCCGGAGCTCGCCACTCACGCCTTGGAGATTTTGTCATGCCCTGCAGCCAGCGTTCTCTCTGAATGTGTGTTCAGCGCTGCTGGTGGTGTGCTGACAGATAAGCGCACACGGCTGTCCACTGAGAATGTAGACAGACTCACGTTCATAAAGATGAACAAATCATGGATCCGCAAGGATTTTTCTACCCCTGTGTCATCCTGGGGAGACTAAAAGCTTGAGGATTTGGTAAAATCACCTCACCAACCGTTTTAAGCAACTCTGGGGCAATTGTTGCCACTTAAGTGGTGTCTGTGCCACAATTTTTGGAAAAAATTGAGACTCTTTTTGGAGTCCCCTTGATGTGTTTTATGTGACGTTGGCATCGTCAATTCCAGGTGGGTTGGGTCGCTCCCCCCCCCTTTTAACTGTAAGAAACTACATACACTATGGCTTGGGGTAACACAGATGGTTGAGTCTGAAGAGCTGTTTACTCAGAGGTCTGCTCTAAAGCTTCAGTGTCTGCTAGTCAGCGTAGAATTTTTAACTGCATCTAGCCTAGGCAATACTTTGGGCGTAGTAGCCCAGCTGCGAAGCAAGCTGCACCGCCTGTGTATCTAATAAGAATTTTTAAATGCATCTAGCCTAGGCAGACTGTGGGGACCCCCAACCAAACCCAGACGCTCAGCCCCCCTACCACCCCCCTTTCCTTGACAATACAATAATGTAACTCTTACAACTGGATGGGTGAGGATCGGTCACAGCTTTATTAACTCTTTATACTCATCCCATTAGAAAGGCATTTTATTTCTAAAATAATTCAGCTTGTTGCAGCATGACCTGGGTCTCCACTCCGGCAAGTTGGCCAACAAGTGTAACTCTCCAACATGTCCTTTCTATTTCCAGGCCACAGAGGATCCTGCGTACTCGTATGCAGGACTCTGACCCCCATCCATCACTCTTAACGCTTGTTCCACTTCGTCCTGGAGTCCTGACAGGAATATGTCCAGTCCAATATCCATTAAGTGAACACCGTCGGGCCGTATGAGGCCTGCTTTATCTACTTCCAGTTGTCGGTGTCATATCACTACACCGCCTCTGTCTGTTCTAAATTTTGCCATCTGAATATTTATCACCTGCCTTGTCCGTTCGATGGCTGTGATGTCTCGCGCACCTTGCCATACCGCTATCGGCACAATCTCTGACCATACTATAGTTAGTTTTGTGAAAAATTCTCTGAAGCGCTCAGTGTCTAGTTTCATTATTGCCATTAGTTATGCACTCTTGTGATGACCTAGGTTGTTTCCCCCGGCCTGTATAACTAAGATGACCAGACCTCTTGCCTCTCTCCCTACCTTGATTACCTCCATTAGTACCTGTGGCCATAGCAGGCCTCTAATACCTCTCCAGTTGAAATATGTGTTATGAAACTCTAATTTCCTCCCGCCTGGGCGGACTTTCGCCCTTTTTTCTGCCCAATATATATACGAGTGGCCTATCACCCACACTGTTGGCTTAGCGTCACCTGTAAAAGAAACAAACCACGTTAGGATAACAAGTCCGGTCTTATGTATCTCGCCAAACACGTGGATCGCCATCTCCCTATCCTCTGAACTTCCGTTTCTGACAGTCCTGCTCTTGCTGCTTCCGTGGCCACGCCTATGTGGAATGAGTGTGTCCCGTAATCTTTGGGGTGGTTCGCTGCTGATGTTATGCATTTATTAAATATAGCTTGGAACTGGTATCTTGATAATGGCGTTCCATTAATGTGTGATAGGAAGAAATTACTTTGTGATCTGATGGTTATATATGTTTTTACTATTGTTACCCGACTCAGTGTACCGTTTGTGGGTTGTAGAAGTACCCAAGTGCCCCTGCCCGCTGGAACCGTTTTTGATTGGCGTATGCGTAGACGTATTGCATTATTGGCTATGACTACGTCCTGGTGTAATAAGCCTCCACTGGTGGTAATTTTGGATTGAGGGACTAATTCACTTATGCATAGCGCCCCGAAGAAAGCGATCGCAAATGCAGTAGACAGTAGTGTTGCTTCAAATTGTGAGTGTCATGTTAATGGTGTTAGGGATATGATGTGAGAAATCAGTTTTAGTGACACGGGACGGAACGTCTACACTCCTGACTTGGCTGACCCCTTTTCCACCCTTTTATGGATTGTCTGATGATGAATCTCTTTGTCACATCTCCCCAATTCAGTAGTTGGAAGTGAAATGCTACTCCGGTCAGACACCGCTGCGCTGACGCCCCTGATATGCCCCTCATCATTAGCTGGTGGAGAAATTCTATGGTAACTTGTAATCTGGCTTGTTCTCATTGGTCAACCTCTCTGCCTGCTACTAGTCGTGTCCACTCTTCCCATGCCTTACCGTATGCTTGCCACGTCGACGGGGCAATTGACGCTCTGATTAATGGCATCAACTATTCGCCACTAGATCCCATAGGGAGGGTGGGCAACTGTTGCCTGATGGGTGGGCGTTGGGGAGGAGCTCTGTGAAAATCTGCTAATTGAATTGTGATAAAGCATTAGCAGCAGCTTTAGACCCCTCAGCATCATGGCTAGCGCGGACCCATGCATTGCGTTTTAGGCACAGGAATGCTAGCCGACGTAGACGGGAGAGACGATGATGCCATCTTATTAATGCAGTGCGCTAGGCTGGTGTTTTTTGTTATGAAGCGTATATTTTTGTTAGCCAGGAGCGCGCCCCATATTTCTATTGCTACCACTATTGGGAAGAAAACATTTTTTTCGGGCTAGATGCAGCTAAAAATTATTATTAATTTCAAAGCTGGTGGAGCTTGGTATAGATGGCCTAATACAATGAGTACCACACACTGCTACTATGCCCAGAATTATTTTCCAGGCAAGATGCAGCTAAGAATTATAAGTAATTTGAAAGCTGGTGGAGCTTAGTATAGATGGTCTAATAGAATAAGTCCCACACACTGCTACAAGCTGAAGCCCAAATATTTTTTCAGAGCTAGATGCAGATAAAAATTATTTTGAATTTGCAACCTGGTGGAGGTTAGTATAGATGGACTAATAGAACAAGTCCCACACACTGCTACAAGCCCAAGCCCAAATATTTTTTCAGAGCTAGATGCAGATAAAAATTATTTTGAATTTGCAACCTGGTGGAGGTTAGTATAGATGGACTAATAGAACAAGTCCCACACAATGCTACAAGCCCAAGCCCAAATATTTTTTCAGAGCTAGATGCAGATAAAAATTATTTTGAATTTGCAACCTGGTGGAGGTTAGTATAGATGGACTAATAGAACAAGTCCCACACACTGCTACAAGCCGAAACCCAAATATATTTTCAGAGCTAGATGCAGATAAAAATTATTTTGAATTTGCAACCTGGTGGAGGTTAGTATAGATGGACTAATAGAACAAGTCCCACACACTGCTACAAGCCGAAGCCCAAATATTTTTTCAGAGCTAGATGCAGATAAAAATTATTTTGAATTTGCAACCTGGTGGAGGTTAGTATAGATAGACTAATAGAACAAGTCCCACACACTGCTACAAGCCCAAGCCCAAATATTTTTTCAGAGCTAGATGCAGATAAAAATTATTTTGAATTTGCAACCTGGTGGAGGTTAGTATAGATGGACTAATAGAACAAGTCCCACACACTGCTACAAGCCCAAGCCCAAATATTTTTTCAGAGCTAGATGCAGATAAAAATTATTTTGAATTTGCTACCTGGTGGAGGTTAGTATAGATGGACTAATAGAACAAGTCCCACACACTGCTACAAGCCGAAGCCCAAATATTTTTTCAGAGCTAGATGCAGATAAAAATTATTTTGAATTTGCAACCTGGTGGAGGTTAGTATAGATGGACTAATAGAACAAGCCCCACACACTGCTACAAGCCCAAGCCCAAATATTTTTTCAGAGCTAGATGCAGATAAAAATTATTTTGAATTTGCAACCTGGTGGAGGTTAGTATAGATGGACTAATAGAACAAGTCCCACACACTGCTACAAGCTGAAGCCCAAATATTTTTTCAGAGCTAGATGCAGATAAAAATTATTTTGAATTTGCAACCTGGCGGAGGTTAGTATAGATGGACTAATAGAACAAGTCCCACACACTGCTAAAAGCCGAAGCCCAAATATTTTTTCAGAGCTAGATGCAGATAAAAATTATTTTGAATGTGCAACCTGGCGGAGGTTAGTATAGATGGACTAATAGAACAAGTCCCACAAACTGCTACAAGCCCAAGCCCAAATATTTTTTCAGAGCTAGATGCTGATAAAAATTATTTTGAATTTGCAACCTGGTGGAGGTTAGTACAGATGGACTAATAGAACAAGTCCCACACACTGCTATAAGCCCAAGCCCAAATATTTTTTCAGAGCTAGATGCAGATAAAAATTATTTTGAATTTGCAACCTGGTGGAGGTTAGTATAGATGGACTAATAGAACAAGTCCCACACACTGCTACAATCCCAAGCCCAAATATTTTTTCAGAGCTAGATGCAGATTAAAATTATTTTGAATTTGCAACCTGGTGGAGGTTAGTATAGATGGACTAATAGAACAAGTCCCACACACTGCTACAAGCCGAAGCTCAAATATTTTTTCAGAGCTAGATGCAGATAAAAATTATTTTGAATTTGCAACCTGGTGGAGGTTAGTATAGATGGACTAATAGAACAAGTCCCACACACTGCTACAAGCCGAAGCCAAATATTTTTTCAGAGCTAGATGCAGATAAAAATTATATTGAATTTGCAACCTGGTGGAGGTTAGTATAGATGGACTAATAGAACAAGTCCCACACACTGCTACAAGCCGAAGCCCAAATATTTTTTCAGAGCTAGATGCAGATAAAAATTATTTTGAATTTGCAACCTGGTGGAGGTTAGTATAGATGGACTAATAGAACAAGTCCCACACACTGATACAAGCCCAAGCCCAAATATTTTTTCAGAGCTAGATGCAGTTAAAAATTATTTTGAATTTGCAACCTGGTGGAGGTTAGTATAGATGGACTAATAGAACAAGTCCCACACACTGCTACAAGCCCAAGCCCAAATATTTTTTCAGAGCTAGATGCAAATAAAATTTATTTTGAATTTGCAACCTGGTGGAGGTTAGTATAGATGGACTAATAGAATGATGCTATGCCCAAAAGGTTTTACTTCACTAGGTGCAGTAAAAAAAATTGTATTCTATACACAGGTGGTGTAGCTTGCAACACAGATAGGCTACTCCACAGACTAACACACACTGCAAGAGGCCAAAAAGGATTTGCTTTGCTAGATTTAGCTAAATGCTGTGAAAAAAACTTGCACAGCACTAGCACAGACCTGCCTGGCAAAAAGTGATAGGAACTGATGTTACCTAGCCCTGAAAAGGACTGCAATTACAATTAGTCTTTACTCCCAACCTATCTATTTAAGAGCACAGACCTGCCTGATAAAAGTGATAGGAACTGATGTAACCTAGCCCTCAAAAGGACTGCAATTACAATTAGTCTTTACTCCCAACCTATCTATTTAAGAGCACAGACCTGCCTCAAAAAAGTCATAGGAAATGATGTAACCTAGTCCTCAAAAGGACTGCAATCACAACTATTCCCTACTCCCAAGCTATCTGTAGATTTGTGCGAAAATTGGCTTGAAATTAACACTGAAAGTATAGCGCACACAGCAACAGCGGTGCCGTCTAACACGCAGCTGCAGCAGTGAGAAAATGGTGGCGACGGGGAAAATGGCTGGGTCTTATAGGGCAAGGACAGGTGACATACACTGCCAATGACACATGCCCTTGCTTGTGTGAAAAAAAGCAGTTCGCTCCGTGTGTGCGCTGCTGATAGGCTGACAGATTGCACCTCCCCACTGTAAATGCGGGAAAGAGAAAAAAAATGGAGATCTTCATTATTTATGCAGAGATCCATCCCCTGCCCCTCCCCCCGCCCCGCTGTACACTCAAACTGCGTATTAACATTAATTTTCAGCATTACTGAGAAAAAATCCAGTTATGATTTTGGTGCACGAACAGTTATCGAACATAACCTCGAACAGCCGATTTTTTTTCAAATTGTTCGTGTTCGCCGAACGGCTCGAACACCGCCAAAAACAGCTCGAATTTGAGATTGGCAAACAGTTCGAGTCGAACACCGCTCATCTCTACTCGTCACCTTCAAAACACCATCCCCACTGTCAAACATGGTGGTGGCAGCATCATGGTTTGGGCCTGCTTTTCTTCAGCAGGGACAGGGTAGATGGTTAAAATTGATGGGTAGATGGACGGAGCCAAATACAGGACCTTTCTGGAAGAAAACCTGTTGGAGTCTGCAAAAGATTTATCTTCCAACAAGACAATGATCCCAAACATAAAGCAAAATCTACAATGGAATGGTTTAAAAATGAACGTATCCAGGTGTTAGAATGGGCAAGTCAAAGTCCAGACCTGAATCCAATCGAGAATGTGTGGAAAGAGTTGAAAACTGCTGTTCACAAACGCCCTCCATCCAACCTCACTGAGCTCGAGCTGTTTTGCAAGGAAGAATGGCAAGAATTTCAGCCTCTCGATGTGCAAAACTGATAGAGACATACCCCAAGCGACTTGCAGCTGTAATCGCAGCAAAAGGTGGCGCTACAAAGTATTAACTCAAGGGGGCCGAATAATATTGCACGTCCCACTTTTCAGTTTTTAATTTGCTAAAAAAGTTTTAAATATCCAATAAATTTCATTCCACTTCACGATTGTATCCCAGTTGTTGTTAATTCTTCCCAAAAAAATTTAATTTTTATATGTTTATGTTTGAAGCCAGAAATGTGGCAAAAGGTAGAAAAGTTCAAGGGGGCCAAATAGTTTCACAATGCACTGTATATAGAATAGATAGATAAAATAAATAGATATCCTGCAAATATATAATTTCACCCCCCTACATATTATAAACTTGCACCCTTTAGTACCTTTAATGCAGCTCTAAAGGGTGTTTAGCCTGGTTTAATAATAAATCATTAAAAAAAGATGTGGGAGTATTTTAGGGGTAACCTTTTTATTGTTCGTTTTTAGTATAGATTTTTGATTTCCCATCCCATGATTATATTGGTACCAATTGTAAACCATGTTGTTTTCATAATCTTGTATATCTCGTTTAAATTTTTTTTTCTATAGCAGTAATAGTATCTACCAGTTTACTTAGATTCTCATTCTCAATGTTATGTGCGCCACCATCTGCGGCGCACATATCCTGGCAGGGAGCTCTCCTGGCGCTGAGCTGTTGACGATACTGAATGGTAGCGCAGAGCCAATGGAGCTCCCATTGCCTCTGCGATATGACAGCGCAATGACGTCATTTTTTGATAATCTGTTTAGAAAAAATAAAAAGTCAAGTTAGAAACCCTGGTCAGGCTCGACGTGTAAGCTTCTCATCTCCTGAGTATGAATCGACTGATGGCAATACTGATTTTTCCAATTATGATACTGAAACATTGGAAGCACCATCTACATCTAATTTAAATTCAAAAAATGTAATAGGCTCTGCACTGCACAAAAAGCATCTACAAAAAAAGTCACCAAAAGCGCTGGGAGAAAACATGGTGAAATTATTCACCCAGACTAAAGAAATAATAAAAAAACATGAGGATGATTTCACCATCTTAAATTTTCAGCCACAATTGTTGACTAGACACAAATTAATGTATTAAAAAAGAGATTGAATTTTGTACCTACCAGAAAATTTTAACTTTTTCCAACACATGATTTGAACAAGTTCATGAGACGCTTGACAATAATAAAAAAACATTTTTTACAATCTGAGGATGAAGATTATGTCAATAATGTCTGGACTACTATAAACAATGAATTTTCCAACATGATGTTCATGGAACAACTATCGCTTGTCAATCTGCATTCACTATCTGAGTCAGAACAACAGCTTACAACATTACAGGACCAGTCTTTTCAAATCAGTGCCCAATCCAGACTTTTATCCCATTAAACACGCAGCACTGCTATGTATGAATTCCAGCACATTGTTGAAGAGGAATTAAAAACTTTATATAAAAAACAAAATAATTCAAATAATTCAAGACCAAATCTTACCAAATGTGAACAGCAAACGTTAAAAACATTGCAAATGAATGAGAATTTAGTAATAAAAAGTCAGACAATGGTTGTTCTATTGTAATTTTGGACAGAGATCTCTATGAAAAGGAAATATGCTATATGATATCAAGGTTTATCGCAGACTGACAATCAATCCCCCTAACCATATAAAGGCAAAATTTGCACACCTTTTACAGGAAGGAATTGATCTGGGAATATTAAATACTAAAATGTCAGAATATTTTAATCCACCTTTTCCTTGGATTCCACTTTTCTATGCGCTAACCGAAACTCATAAAGAAAGGTTTCCTCCGCCATTCAGGCCAATAGTTTCTGGAATAGGTTCATTGTCAGAGAATTTATGTCAATGGCTTGATGAACGACTTCAGCCACTAATACAAATCTCACCAAGCTATGTTCTGGATAGCAAACATATTCTTAATATCATGAATAATATCACATGGTCAGAAGAGTATTTCTGGATAACATGTGATGTGATTTTATTATATACTGCCATTCCACATGATCTAGCTCTGTCGGCATTCTCTGACCAGATGTCCAAGTACACCAATTATTCTGATAACCTAAAAGAATATATACTTCAGGTGACACAATTTTTACTTACTCATAATTATTTTTTTTTTCTTGGGGAATTTTTTTGCACTGCCAGGGTTGTTCAGTATGATCAAAATTCTCACCATCTCTGCCCAACATTTTTATGAATTAGTGGGAGGAAAAATTAATTTATAATGTGACTAATCCCTTTTCGTCTGATATATTATGGTATGGGCGCTTCATAGATGACGTCCTTGTCATATGGCGTGGCAGTAAGATGTCAATGTCTGGAATCATAGAATATATTAATGATAACTCTGATAATATCAAATTTTCTTGTAATGTACATAATTCACAGATTTCATTTCTTGATGTTTTACTTTGTGGTGATCCACTCAATTCCAATGTTAAATGTGTACTTTTTAGGAAACCCACAGCTGGGAACTCTCTCTTGTTTGCTACCAGTTGTCATCCAAGAAATATTATTATTTTGTTAGAGCAAAAAGGTGTTGTACACTTGAAAGTAAATATATGACAGAATGCGCAAATATTGATTCAAGTTTCCGAAAATGCGGTTAGTCTGATATTTTAAACAGAGCAAAAAAAATTGCTAATCAAAAAACAAGAGAAGATTATTTATCTCAAAAATGTAATAAAATAATAATAAAATAGCCTATATAGATGACAAGCCAGTCATTTTTTCAACCCGATACAGTACTAATTATCATCAGATTGTGAACATTATAAAGAAAAATGTAGCCATTTTACATATGGATAAAGCACTCAAAAATATTTTGCAGAAAGGGTGTTAATTTGTCTCTAAACGTGGTACAGCCATTAGTAATTATGTTTCCCCTAGTAACCATACGAATAAAGGTAAAAGAAATAGTGCAAATGGGAGAAATTGGTTATCCACCACTAGGTCCTATAAATGTGGACAAAAATCTTGTGGATTATGCATGTATATGTTTAATATTAAAACTAGCATATCCTCTGCTGATGGTAAAGAGTATAAAATTTATTCTTTTATCAATTGTGGCAGCACCTATGTAGTATATGCCATTACATGCACTAAGTGAAACATTCAATATGTTGGTTGTACAACAAGAATGTTATGGAGACACATCTCTGAACATTTACGATGCCCAGAACAATACAAGTCACAGTTTGTCAGGTGCTTCCCAACACTTTCTAAATTACCACCATGGTGATGTCAGCACTCTTAGAGTTAATGCTATTGAGAAAGTCCCTCCACCCAAACAGGGAGGCGATATAACTCGGATCCTACATAAAAAAGAAGCTATGTATTTTTTTAAGTTAGACTCTGGAATACCAAAGGGTATGAATAGTAAAACAGACCTCATGTCTGTTTATTTAATATATTTTATTTAATATTTTACATTTTCTTCTTTCTTTTCCTCTCCCCCTTTTTTTTCCCTTCGAGTTTGGTTTGTCATTTCCCTTTTCATTTTTTTTCTTTTTTTTTTTTTTACTATTTAAGGCATTTACTTGTAACATGGAACCATGCCAGACTATGAATAAGAACTACCTAGTTCGAAATGCATCAGATCTACTGGAGTAACTGGTACAGTTCCCGGGACTGTTCCATTTTTTTAATTTTTAATTTATAATATTTTTTTTTGTTTTTAATCACACTCTCCCGGACCTTTTGCTGGATACTCACCTCTATTACTACACGTGTAGTACCATCAATGCATATTGGCATTGCTGCATTCATATTCATTCATATTCATATTCATCTGTCTGAGACATCTGTCTGAGATGATTTAGTGAATCCTGCTTTGAGCAGGGGGTTGGACCAGATGACCCAGGAGGCCCCTTCCAACTCTACCATTCTATGATTCTATGATTCTATGATATCAACTCATACTTTAAAATTGTTTCATAATTGTTCTTGAACTGTGATTGGGTCAAAAAAAAGGTTGAAAACCAATGGCAGAATTGTTTTTCATGTTTATCCACCTTGCAAGAACTAAAATGAAAAAGTGTTCAAAAAGTTACATGCAGCCCAAAATTGTACTAATAAAAGTAACAGTCCAGAACACAAAAAACAAGCTTTCATATAGCCCTATAAACAAAAAAATAAAATAAAATCGTTATCGCTCTCAGATTATGATGACTCCCCCCCCCCAAAAAAAAATAAAGATTTGTGATAAGATTGGTGTGGAGACTACTTGGGTCATGACATGAAGAATCCTTCATAAGGGACCCTGAAAATGTCAGTGGAGCTGTTTTTCAACACAACTCCAAGCTGCAGGCTGCTCGTGCTACTGTTAGCAGCCTGTGTGGCCAAAAAGTGCTATGATGTCCTGCAGCATCTCCAGACTTGTCTTATGTTGAGCACATCTGTGGCATCATTGAGCAGCGATTAGAAAGGGAGGTGCCAGTAGCAGATCTTTATGATTTTCCCAAGTGCATTCAGCATGGCAGAACATTTCTCAGACAACCATTAATAACCTCATTGATAGTGTGCCAAAGCATTTATAAGTGGTGGGATTTCTGTGACGGTCACTCATACTTCATACTGAATAAATTGAAATGTTTTGAAAATGTTGTTTCTAAATTTTCATCATTTGCATATCATTCACTTGTCTATCCATCCTGTGAATGTTTCAATTATAGTACTGAGGAGTGTATAATACAATTGTTATGAGCATGTACAAACTCACACACGGGTAACGGTAAAAAGGGAAGTTCAACCACAGGGAGATGGCGCACCTACACCCAACTGGTCCCTGTACAGACTAAAAAGGCCCTAGCCACAAAACTAAAACACCACCTTAGACTTAACTCCCTAAAAGACCGTTGAGGGGTTTGTCATACCTCCTGAGGAACCAGAGGGGCAGCCGCAAAACACTGCAAACAAGGGAAGAAGAAAGTGAGGAGTAAAATACGAAAATCCAGAGTGAGAAACTAAAATACGTTCATATTGGGTACTGAGGGAAAACTAAGAACAAGAATAAATGGAACAAGTAACCTCCCAGAAACTTAACAGTGGTAAAAGGAAAAGGTGCTAGAAAGTAAAGCAAACAGACTCACTGTATGAATACAACTGAAGTTTACCAAACAAAGCAAACCCCTTGGCTGAGGGCTGGAACTCCTGAGCACACATTCACCAAGAGGTATAACCAGGAAGGAAGTGCAGTGAAGGGTCATCATATAAAACCCCACCCAGAGTGTAATAGGGCAAACCAAAAGAGGAAAATGAGAAACACCTAGAAAGGAGCAAACCAAGAAGGGAAAACAAAGACAATAGAAACCATCAGCATTTGGACAGGAAAGAAAGAGCAATAGCTCAGCATGCAAAGGAATCGACCCCTCAAAGTTGCTTATATATTTTAGTGTAGCAGTCTCTCTAAATGTAGAAATCTACCTTGACTATAATTTGAGCTGTTACAGTCCTTCACTCGGACGTGACGAGAAAGTGCACAGCCCCGTGTCGATTTTCAAATTCATCCCCTTCCTCAGCATCATGTAAAAGTTATGATGAAGGCACACTGGCCAGCAAAGTCACAGTAAGAAGCACAGTAAGAAGCATCGTTTTCTCAAAAACTTTCTACATCATCTTATAAGTGACACACTGTCAGGAACATTATAACATACAGCAGTGATCCCCAACCTTTCTTGGCTCAAGAGACACATTAAGCTCTTAATGAGAGTCGAGAGCCAAATCCAGAGCTCCCAAACAGTGACATCCTGCTCCTACCTCCCTCCCAGTAGTTACACCAAGAGCCCCTATTATCGTTATATTGACAGCCAAAGCTCCCCCACTTAAATCACACCAAGGTAGAATGCTTGTATCTAGGGGTTGCCATCTTAGCCTCATTCAGTATTCTTGCATCAAGCACTCCCACCATGCTATTGCATCCAACTTCAAGCATCCCCTCTATTTGGCAGTATCATCCTATGTCCAGTTTAGCACTTAATTTATCTCTCCAACCCAAGGCTAACATATGCATATCATATCAGCTCTTCCATGTGGTGCTACTCAAGCTGGAGACCTGCTCTTTGTAGCTGTTTGCTAGACCTGGTGCTAATGCACCAAGCTGGCAGACAGACCTCAAAATTCATTTAGACCTCTAAATCAATCCAGACCAATCCCCTGATATAAAACGGTTGTCCAGTGAAAAGTAGTTCTTACCTATCCAAAGGACAGATGATAATTTATGGATAATTTATAGATCGCTGGGTGCCCAACCACTTGGATCCCCCCTTTTTGTCAGAATGTGGCACTTTTATCCATATTACAATGGAGCGGCGGTGCACATGCTCAATGCTGTTCAGTTTATTCTCTATGGGATTGCCAAGCACAGCATACAGCTTATTTCTGCAGCCCCATGGTGAATGATTGAAGAGGCAGTCGAGCAAGTGCACAGTTACTCCATTCTAACAGGGATAACAGTGACCCCATCTGCCGATTGGTGGTCATTCCCAGTTGATGGACTCCCATTTTTTTCTAAAATTGTCTGATGATAATCCTCTGATTTCATTGTTCCTGTAAAAGATTGAAGCTGTCCTGTACCAGAGGCAACAAAGCAATCCTGCCACATTATACATACTACTCTATGTATAAGTACGTAGGGTACACTTTTCTTTATATGCTTCATTTCATCCCCTATAAGCATAACTGTGGCATACATTGCCAAAAAGCCCTAGTTTGGTTTTCATCTGACCATAGAACATTTTCCCAGAAGGATTGTGGTTTAGCTACTTATCTTTTGGCAAAGTTCCTTGTTTTCCTTCATGCCTATCAGTATTCTATCAGAGCCGAAGTCCACTCTTTGCTTTTCTGTGTGAAGCATAT
This sequence comes from Phyllobates terribilis, assembly GCF_046119375.1. NCBI lineage: Eukaryota > Metazoa > Chordata > Amphibia > Anura > Dendrobatidae > Phyllobates > Phyllobates terribilis. Next base: position 50,061,393 of record NW_027362769.1, read on the forward strand.
ATGCAGTTTAACTAAATGCTCTGTTTCAGAAGATATCTTAAATGTCCTTGATCCATGTATTTCCTGAAATCCATTTCTCATCCTTTTCTGACTTTATTTCAATTTTTTTTTAAAACCTGTTATTTCTTACTGGTGAATGTCCTAGGGTCCAAGAGAGGTTAACACTTCATGTTTTATTAATTCCATTAGATTAGAAGACAAAAATAGTAGCAAAACAACGTAGCAATGTTTCAGCCATATGACTTCTATGCAGCAAGACAAGAATACAAAGTAATATACTTATTCTTATCTTGTTTGAAAGTCATGTGGCCAAAACCAAAACCTCACTACATAGTTTTGATAGTATTTTTGTCTTTTAATCTGATTGAATGAATAAAAGCTGAAGTTTTAACATATGTTTGGTGCCTTGCACCATTGGACATTGTTTCTTTGGCTGGGTGGAAAGTTGAGCCAAGTTTGCAGTTCTCTTTGTGTTCCAGGGGACGTTTCTCAAATGTTCCTTACTGGTGAAATTTCAAGCTCTTAAAACCCCAATATACATTAGACAAAGGTCGTCTGAACATGTCAATGTCGGTGGGCTCAGCCAACAGTATAGTGTTTGTTGGTGATGTTAGACAGTTTAGACTTTTATCACTTGACCTTTTTGATCTCCTTGGGAATAAGTTGCGGCCAGTGGAGTCAGGCAGCATCTTCCCCCCTTCTCATCTTTGAAAACACATGAATGTTTGGTTAGGCTAAGCATTCAAGTGCATGGGGAAGTTTGGAGATATGGCTTATTGCCGAATGATGAAAGAAAATTTGGCTGTTACCTATCACTTGTGTCTTCCGGCCATTAGCCTTCTCCTTTCTTTCTCCAAATTTGAAGATCTCAAGATTGAAACAGAAGCCCCTGACCAAGCCATTGCTACTGATAGCATATGCTGTATGATGTTCTTCTTTACTTATTGGTCCATCAGCTTTTGCTTTAATCAAGTGAATAGAAAAGCATATATAAACAGTACAGACCAAAAGTTTGGACACACCTTCTCATTTAAAGATTTTTCTGTATTTTCATGACTGAAAATTGTACATTCACACTGAAGGCATCAAAACTATGAATTAACACATGTGGAATTATATACTTAACAAAAAAGTGTGAAACAACTGAAAATATGTCTTATATTCTAGGTTCTTCAAAGTAGCCACCTTTTGCTTTGATGACTGCTTTGCACACTCTTGGCATTCTCTTGATGAGCTTCAAGAGGTAGTCACCGGAAATGGTCTTCCAACAATCTTTAAGGAGTTCCCAGAGATGCTTAGCACTTGTTGGCCCTTTTGCCTTATAAATGGGGTTGGGACCATCAGTTGTGTTGTACCTGCGGTTTCGCTCTGCTCTGCCTTGTCCACCGCTCCTGCGGTTCCTCTCTGCTCTGCCTTGTCCACCGCACCTGCGGTTTTGCTCTGCTCTGCCTTGTCCACCGCTCCAGCGGTTCCTCTCTGCTCTGCCTTGTCCACCGCTCCGGCGGTTTCGCCTTGTCCACCACACCTGCGGTCTCGCTCCGCTCTGCTTGCTCACCGCTCCGGCGGTTTCGCTCTGCTCTGCCTTGTCCACCGCTCTGGCAGTTTCGCTCTGCTCTGCCTTGTCCACCACACCTGCGGTTCCGCTCTGCTCTGCCTTGTCCTCTGCTCCGGCGGTTTCACTTTACTCTGCTTGTCTACCGCATCTGCGGCTCTGTTCCTGTCTCCCAGTCTGTACTGGACCCTATCCAGCCTGCGCTCCAACATGCTAGTACCTCCCTGTCTGCACTCCAGCTGTGCTTGCCAGTATCTCCCTGTCTGCACTCCAGCCGTGCTTGCCAGTACCCACCTGTCTGCATACCTGCCGTGCTTGTCAGTACCCACCTGTCTGCATACCAGCAGTGCTTGCAAGTACCCACCTGTCTGCATACCAGCCGTGCTTACCAGTACCCACCTGTCTGCATACCAGCCGTGCCTGCCTATACCCACCTGTCTGTGTGCCAGTCTAACCTGCCTGTTCCTGCATTCCCCGGTGTGGATCTACAGCTGTGACCGGGGTCTGACCTGGAGTAGCACCTGGTCCCTCTGCTCGGTTCCTCCTTGGTTCACAGAGCCGACTGAGCCGCAGTGCGACCTTGGTTACGCCCCACCAGGCACTTCTCAGTTCATGGTACAGTGGGATCACTAATCACGCTCACACAAGTCAGTCCGGGCGCGAGCGTAACATCAAGTTTCATATATTTCTTGTCTACATGCTATAGCGCTACAGAGTGCAACTTTATTTTTTATAATAGAAAAGCATATCATCAGAAGTTTCTTTGATGTTGTGATCTTCTAATCACCTGACCGCTGCAGCCAATCACAGGCTTCAGCAGTCCTATTGACATCCAGACTGTGGAAACATTATTTTAGGGGTTATCAGAGACCTCTGGAGAGGTCTAAATTGGAACCTTTGGAAGTGAACAGAACTGATTATGCCTCCTTTTAGTATTTTGAAAACATACATGTCTGAAAACAAAATAATCATTCAAACCCTTTAATGCTGTATTTTTGATATTCCTGTATCATTGTACATTCTGTATTTTGCAAAGTCTACCACTTCGCAGTTGAATGATTTCTTATATACATTTTTTCTCATTTACATATCTCATATCGGTATTTAGTAGAGATGAGTGAATAAATTAGAGTGGAATTGAATTCTACTTGCATTTGCCAAAAATGCGGATCCTTTGTAATTCACTTCTGCAGGTGTCCTCCACTTTCTGAACTGTGAAGGGCCATCAAAAGGTTAAAAAATAAAAACAAAAATCCTTATACTTACCACACCGCTCTCCTCTCTGATCCTTCCCTCATTGCATAATTAGGGACAATAAATTTGTGGAGAACAACTTCTTTGCGAATCGAAATTCCTGGAAAAAAACATGCAAACAGGCGAATTCAAATTTTGCCTGATCCGCTTACCTCTAGTATTTAGAACTCCTTTAATTTAACAATATGCCAGATGGAGGCCAAAAGTGTGTCATCCATCCGAATAGTATATGTCTGCATGTCATTTAGTGAACTTTATAGGAAAGTACTGCAGAGTGTGCTTTTTTATTATATCGAAGGCCAATGCAAGAAAAGTTTACCTTGCATTTTTTTGTAATTGCTCACTATGGTGATTAGTCTTTCATTTAGACTGTAGCTTATACCTTCTGAGTGTATGTATCTGACAGTTGCCTCAAAAGCTTTGTGCACCTAGCATAAGTCTAGCCAAGCACTTCATATTCTACAAATGCAAATAAATTTGCAGTCCTGCAAAGAATTGCTTAGAATGATATATTGTAAAATGCTTAGCAACTATGTGAGTAATGCAAGGTCTTAAAGGGGTTGTCAACTGCTCAAACAACCCCTTCTCAATCTGTATGTTTGCCCCCAGTAAAATAATAACATTTATACTCCCCTCCAATGACGTCACCGTTTTAGTGGTATTGGTACTGTCGCTTCCGGATCTCGCATGACATTGTTACATCACACGATCCCTGCTGCGATCACAGCGCGTGCTTCACTCTTCACACCTTCGGATGTATCACATCCAGAGGAAATGAAAGAGCAGCACTTTCATCAGTGTTTTGGATCAGATTTTCATCAGTGTGTCTGTTTAAACCATTAATGCTTCATTAATGATTTTCTCTTATGCAGAAAAAAAAAATGGCAAAGCTTCTGATCCCCACTGCAAAGTTAAAAATGGAGCGCACACAAATTGCATATGGTGAGCATCCGTGTGCTAGCTGTGATTTTCACGGAGTCATAGATTTGCATGGACGATTTTGATCTGTGAATAGGATAAAAAATGGACATGTATGCGTGGTTTTTATATGGACACACGGTCCCTGCTTGAGTAGAAGGCCTATAATGAGTATGTCTTTTGTCTATAAAAAAACACAGATAGAACATGTATTTGATAAATCAATGCCATGCATCTGGGTTTGAACCCTTGAGCCTGTGCTTTGTGGTCGGCTTCCCTGTCTGCCGAGCGACAGCTGATACACCTTTTCTTTGGGTGTTTAGTTTCTGTTACCCTACAAAGACTTAAGCAAGGATAATGGGTGTTTTCATTTACTCATTTGTCTGCCCTATCACCTTTTGGGTGTGGCTTTATATACTTTCTCCCTGCTGGTATTTCCTGCTGGTGATAGTCCAGCCATACTGCTGTATTTTAAGTCAGTCAGTGAAAGACCAGCTAGAGTTTATCCATCTGCTGTTTATGTTCTTTACCCTGCACCTATCTTCTGTTTCCTTTCAGAAAGTAGGCAACATATTCTCTAGCAGGAGGTACTTAATCCTTTATTTTGTATTTTGTGGTTAGTTTTACTCATTCCGGATCTCTTTCTATTTCAGCACACTTTCCCTTCTGTAGGTAATTTGCACTCTGTTCTGTCCTCTGGTTCTTTAGGAGGAACATGAAGCACTCAACGACCTTTCAGACAGCATAGGTCAGAGTTTCCATCCTCTAGTCTGTGATTAGGGCTATCTGAGCTCACTTTGAAACCACTAAGGATTGCGGGGTCAGGATCTCTAGACTGTATAGGATCCGGCAGGGTCAGTTTCAATTTTTAGTGTCTTACCTATTTTCCCAAGTGAGTTGCTACACTATCATAACAATCAACGTCTGAATGAGGCCTAGAAACTATCTCAATGATGTCATACCCAACTAAGAACTAAGGCTGCTATGTTCACATCACGTTTTAGGCAGATACTGCCGAAAATGAGGTCATACAGCGCACTTAAAGCCAGTACAGCAAGGTGTTACAGCAGAAAACTGGTGTAAAATACTTTGAATAGTTGCATTTTTTTGTGCAATATGGAATTGTGCAAAAATGTTGTGAATTTTGACGTTTTCAAGCTAGTTTGAAACCGCTCCACCAACTGGATGGAGCTGAGAAGTAGTCACGACCAGCTGTGGCAACACACACTTGTCAAAGTCAGCAAATTTGCTGGCTATAGTGTCTCTGACAAGAGTAACAATTCTGGAAAGTCATATGGAGGTGCACGCCAGTCATGAGATGTGCTCAATTCATTAAGTGGCATATGCAGAGTTGCTTTGGACTCTAGTATTCTATATATACATATAGATATGTCTTGATAAGGCTAAGGCTGCATTCACACATCTGTGTGTCATGGTCTGTGATTCAAGGACTGGTTGCGGGTCTCCCAACCCAAAGTCAACTGCTTCATAGACATATATGAAAATGTCAAGTTCACTGTCAGGAGACCCATGGCCAGTCCATATATGGCTGTCCAAGCTTGGACCGCATAAAACAGATGTGTGAATCCAGTCTTAGCTTGATCCAAAAAGTTGCCATTTCTGCATTGTTATTGTGCAAATAGGAGCAAGCATTTTAATGCTGAATGCAAAAGTTATAGCTATAGAGACTTGTAGTTTAACTTGTTTTAGTTTCCTTGTATTAAAATTTTTATAGGAGGAAAATGTAACATTTACAATACATTTCCAAGAGATGAGTAAGTGAACACCCTGAACTTTTTCTCAGCTTTTTCTAGTATCTAAAAAAACTACACATAACTGCCAGAGAATATTTTTCTTTGTGATTTGGTTTGCTTTCTTTAAAGGGAGTTTGTCTCCACATTTGATGTATCTAAACTATTAATATGTGCATATATATTTTACTAGCTATTGAACCCGTTCCAAGCCCGGATGGCGAGCATTTTTATTGGTATATGGTCTCCCATGCTGGTATGTGCTGCCCCCTTCTTGTATTTGTGCTGCCCCCATCCTGTCCCCACCATCCAATCCTTGTATGCGTGGCACCCCTCGCCCCCAATCCTGGTATGCATGGCACCCCTCACCCCCAATCCTGGTATGTGTAGCACCCCTCACCCCCAATCCTGGTATGCGTGGCACCCCTCACCCCCAATCCTGGTATGCGTGGCACCCCTCACCCCCAATTCTGGTATGCGTGACACCCCTCATCCCTATCCTGGTGTGTATGGTATCCCTCATCCTGGTATGCATGGCACCCTATCCCTCACTCCCAATCCCGGTATGCTTGGCACCCCTCACCCCTAATCCTGGTATGCGTGACACACTTTCCCGGTATGCGTGGTACCCTTCACCCCCAATCCCGGTATGCACGGCACCCCTCATCCTTATCCTGGTGTGTACGGTATCCCTCATCCTGGTATGCATGGTACCCCATCCCTCATCCCTATCCTGGTGTGTATGGTATCCCTCATCCTGGTATGCATGGCACCCAATCCCTCATTCCCAATCCCGGTATGCATGGCACCCCTCATCCCCAATCCCGGTATGCATGGCACCCCTCATCCCCAATCACAGTTTGCCTGGCACCCCTCATCCCCAATCCCAGAATGCGTGGCACCCCTCACCCCCAATCCCGGTAAGCGTGGCACCCCTCACCCCCAATCCCAGTATGCGTGGCACCCGTCATCCCTATCCTGGTATGCGTGGCACCCCTCATCCCTATCCTGGCATGCATGGCACCCCTCATCACTATCCTGGTGTGTATGGTATCCCTCATCCTGGTATGCATGGTACCCCATCCCTCATCCCGGTATGCATGGCACTCTATCCCTCATCCCCAATCCCGGTATGCGTGGCACCCCTCATCCCCAATCCCGGCATTCATGGCACCCCTCATCCCCAATCCCGTCATGCGTGGCACCCCTCATCCCCAATCCCAGCATGCGTGGCACCCCTCATCCCCATTCCTTGTATGCGTGGCACCCCTCATCCCCAATCCCGGTATGTGTGGCACCCCTCATCCCCAATCCCGGTATGTGTGGCACCCCTCATCCCCAATCCGGGTATGCATGGCACCCCTCACCCTCAATCCTGGTTTGCATAGTCCCCTCACCCCCCAATCCTGGTATGCGTGTTACTCCTCACCCCCAATCCTAATATGCGTGTTACCCCTCACCCCCCAATCCTGGTATGTGTGGCACCCCTCACCCCCCAATCCTGGTATGCATGGTACCCCTCACCCCCCAATCCTGGTATGTGTGGCACCCCTCACCCCCCAATCCTGGTATGCGTGGTACCCCTCTCCCCCAATCCTGGCATGCGTGGCACCCCTCACCGCCCAATCCTGGTATGCGTGGTACCCCTCAACCCCAATCCTGGTATGTGTGGTACCCCTCACCCCCTAATCCTGGTATGCGTGGTACCCCTCACCCCCCAATCCTGGTATGCATGGTACCCCTCATCCTTATCCTGGTGTGTATGGTATCCCTCATCCTGGTATGCATGGCACCCCATCCCTCATCCCTATCCTGGTGTGTATGGTATCCCTCATCCTGGTATTCATGGCACCCCATCCCTCATTCCCAATCCCCGTATGCGTGGCACCCCGCATCCCCAATCCCGGAATGCATGGCACCCCTCATACCCAATCCTAGTATGCCTGGCACCCCTCATCCCCAATCCCAGTATGCGTGGCACCCCTCACCCCCAATCCCGGTATGCGTGGCACCCCTCACCCCCAATCCTGGTAAGCGTAGCACCCCTCACCCCCAATCCCGGTATGCGTGGCACTCCTCACCCCCAATCCCATTATGCTTGGCACCCCTCACCCCCAATCCCGGTATGCGTGGCACCCCTCATCCCTATCCTGGTATGTATGGCACCCCTCATCACCATCCTGGTGTGTATGGTATCCCTCATCCTGGTATGCATGGTACCCCATCCCTCATCCCGGTATGCATGGCACTTCATCCCTCATCTCCAATCCCGGTATGCGTGGCACCCCTCATCCCCAATCCCGGCATGCGTGGAACCCTTCATCCCCAATCCCGGCATGCTTGGCACCCCTCAACCCCAGTCCTGGTATGCGTGGCACCCCTCATCCTCAATCCTGGTATGCATGGTTCCCTCACCCCCCAATCCTAGTATGCGTGCTACCCTCACCCCCCAATCCTGGTATGTGTGGCATCCCTCACCCCCCAATCCTCGTATGCATGGTACCCCTCACCCCCCAATCCTGGTATGCGTGGTACCCCTCACCCCCCAATCCTGGTACCCTCACCCCCAATCCTGGTATGTGTGTCACCCCTCACCGCCCAATCCTGGTATGCTTGGTACCACTCTCCCCCAATCCTGGTATGTGTGGTACCCCTCACTCCCCAATCCTGGTATGCGTGGTACCCCTCATCCTTATCCTGGTGTGTATGGTATCCCTCATCCTGGTATGCATGGTACCCCATCCCTCATCCCTATCCTGGTGTGTATGGTATCACTCATCCTGGTATGCATGGCACACCATCCCTCATTCCCAATCCCGGTATGCGTGGCACCCCTCATCCCCAATCCCGGTATGCATGGCACCCCTCATACCCAATCCCAGTATGCCTGGCAACCCTCATCCCCAATCCTGGTATGCGTGGTACCCCTCACCCCCAATCCTGACATGCGTGGCACCCCTCACCCTCAATCCTGGTAAGCGTGGCACCCCTCATCCCCAATCCCGGTATGCATGGCCCCCCTCATACCCAATCTCAGTATGCCTGGCACCCCTCATCCCCAATCCCGGTATGCGTGGCACCCCTCACCCCCAATTCCGGTATGCGTGGCACCCGTCACCCCCAATCCCAGTATACGTGGCACTCCTCACCCCCAATCCCGTTATGCTTGGCACCCCTCACCCCCAATCCCGGTATGCGTGGCACCCCTCATCCCTAACCTGGTATGCGTGGCACCCCTCATCCCTATCCTGGTATGCGTGGCACCCTTCATCCCTATCCTGGTATGTATGGCACCCCTCATCACTATCCTGGTGTGTATGGTATCCCTCATCCTGGTATGCATGGTACCCCATCCCTCATCCCGGTATGCATGGCACTCCAACCCTCATCCCCAATCCCGGTATACGTGGCACCCCTCATCCCCAATCTCGGTATGCGTGGCACCCCTCATCCCCAATCCCAGCATGCGTGGCACCCCTCAATCCCAATCCTGGAATGCGTGGCACCCCTCACCCTTAATCCTGGTATGCATGGTCCCCTCACCCCCCAATCCTGGTATGCATGTTTCCCCTCACCCCCCAATCCTGGTATGTGTGGCACCCCTCACCCCCCAATCCTGGTATGCATGGTACCCCTCACCCCCCAGTCCTGGTATGCATGGTACCCCTCACCCCCCAATCCTGGTATGTGTGGTACCCTCACCCCCAATCCTGGTATGTGTGTCACCCCTCACCGCCCAATCCTGGTATGCTTGGTACCCCTCACCCCCAATCCTAGTATGTGTGGTACCCCTCACCCCCCAATCCTGGTATGCTTGGTACCCCTCACCCCCAATCCTGGTATGTGTGGTACCCCTCACCCCCCAATCCTGGTATGCGTGGTACCCCTCACCCCCCAATCCTGGTATGCGTTGTACCCATCACCCCCCAATCCTGGTATGTGTGGTACCCCTCACCCCCAATCCTGGTATGTGTGGTACCCCTCACCCCCAATCCTGGTATGCGTGGTACACCTCACCCCAATCCTGGTATGTGTGGTACCCCTCACCCCACAATCCTGTTATGTGTGGCCCCCTCATCCCTTTCACACTGTACACACATACAAAAAAAATAAACAGTTATACTCACCTTTCTTCTCTGTACTCCAACGCTGCTGCGTCCTCTTCTGCCGGAAGCTGGGGGAGGAGAGCGGCGCCAGAGCACTGCCCTGTCCTGCGCAATTTTGCTGAAGACACACTGTAAATGTGTATTCAATAAAATGGCGCCGGATAGCGCAATGCGCACGCGCTGGTCAGATGCCTTCACTCCGCCCCGGTCTCCAGCGAAGAGTGGCGCCGCGGCAACGCTCCTCCTTGTCAGGTAAGTATGTAAGTATGGCGCCGGAGATCGCAGTATGCGTTCAGTGTCTACGCATACCGTGATCTCCGGCGCCATATACTCCTCTTACCTGTAACGGCTGGATGCGTGCTTCTCTCTGGAGCCAGACTGCGCGTCACGAATGCGCAGTCTATCGAGGCTTCAGACACAGACACGCATCCCCGGTTATATTATAGATAGACTGCTGAAACAAGTCCTACCTGTATGCCTCATATCAGATGCCTTGTTGAAAAATCACCTTTTATCACTTTATGTAAATGACCTCTTCCAGGCTATGGGGAGGACGCTGTCTGGAAGATAACTCTGCCTCCAGAGATACATGAAGGGGAGTTACCAGTGTGATGTGTAATGACCGTTCTCTGATCTCCTGATCTGATGCAGAGCTGTGTGTGATTATACCTGACACATCTGGAGGTTCCTCCCAGCTTCCATCTCACAGGCAGACAGGGTAAAATATTGTTGCAATACAGCAGTTACTGTTCTGTATTAGTTACTTGTCTAACACTTCCCCCTTCATATTTAAACATCTGCATTATTTTTGAAACATAATTTAGAAGGGTTAAACCTTTATCATCAATTTCTTATTTTTTCAACAAAATTTACAAAACCGTTTTTTTTAGGGACCACATCACATGACAATTGAAGTGACTTTGAGGGGCCAAATACCCAAAGTGACACTATTTTAAAAACTGGACCCCTCAAAGTGCTGAAAACCACATTCACAAAGTTTATTAACCCTTTAGGTGCTTCACAGGAATTATAGCAATGTGGAAGAAAAAAATGAACATATTAATTTTTCCCATAAAAATGTTCATTTAGCTCCAAAGTTTGCATTTTTACAAGGGTAACAAGAGAGCCTGAACCAGACAATTTGTTGTGCAATTTCTCCTGAGTACGCCGATACCCCAAATGTAAAGGAAAACTGCTGTATGGACGCACGGCAGAGCCCAGAATGGAAGGAGCACCATTTGACTTTTGGAGCGCAAAATTGGCTGAAATAGATAGCGGATAACATGTCGCGTTTGCAGAGCCCCTGATGTGCCTAATTAGTGGAAATGCCCCACAAATTACCCCATATTGGAAACTGCACCCAATCAAGAATTTATCTAGAGATGTGGAGAGCACTTTGAATCCACAGGTGCTTCACAGAATTTTATAACGTTGGCCGTGAAAATGTAAAAATACATTTTTCCCACAAACATGTTCCTTTTGCCCCAAATTTTTCATTTTCACAAGGATAACCGGAGAAAATGGAAAACACAAGTTGTTGTGCAATTTCTCCTGAGTACTCTGATACTTCATATCTGGTGGGAAACTACTGTTTAGGAGCACAGCAGGGCTCAGAACGGAAGAAGCACCATTTGACGGTTGGAGCACAAAATTGATTGAAATAAATAACGGACACCATATCGTGTTTACAGAACCTCTGATGTGACTAAACAGTGGAAACCCTCCACAAGTGACCCCATTTTGGAAACTACACCCCTCAAGGACCTTTTCTAGATGAGTGGTGAGCACATTGAAAACAGATGTGCTTCACAGAATTTTATAATGTTGAGCCGTGAAAATTAAAAAAATGAATTTTTCATTTTCACAAGGGTAACAGGAGAAAATATAACATACAATCTGTTGTGCAATTTGTCTTGAGTACACAGATACCCCATATGTGGTGGAAAACTACTGTTTGGGCACATGGCAAAGTTCAAAAGGGAGGGAGTGCAATTGAATTCTGGAGCGCAATTTTAGCTGGAACCGATTGAGGACGCCATGTCACATTTAAAGAGCCCCTGACATGCCAAAACAGCAGAATCCCTCAAAACTGACCCCATATTGGAAACTACACCTTTTGAGGAATTCATCTAGGGGTGTAGAGAGCATTTTTCACCATCAGGCGATTTAACATTAGGCTGGGTAAATGTAATTTTTTTCCACTAAAATGTTACTTTGGCCCCAAGTTTTCAATTTTCAAAAGGGATAATAGGAGAAAATGGACCACAAAATGTGTTATGCAATACCCCATATCTGGTTGAAAGCTACTTTTGAGGCACAGTGCAAGGCTCAGAAAGGAAGGAGCACCATATTGTGCACATTTTTCTGGAATGGTTTGATGGTGCCATGTCACATTTGCAGAGCCCCTGAGGTGCCAGAACAGCAGAACCCCCCATAAGTGACCTTATTTTACAAACTACACCTCTCAATGAATTCATCTAGAGGTGCAGTTATCATATTGACACCACGTGTGTCACAGAATTTTATACCCTTGGGTGGTGAAGAAAAAATAATTACAGTTTTACCGCAAAAAAAATTGTTTTAGCACCAGATTTTACATTTTCACAAGGGGAAATGGGCAAAAATGGTACCAAAATGTGTCACACAATTTCTTTTGAATGTGGCAATACCCCATATGTGTCTGTACAGTGCTGCTTAGCCACACGGTGAGACTCGGAAAGGAAGGAGAGCTATTTGCCTCTCGGAGAACAAATTTTTGAACAATAGTTTGCAGACTCCATATACAAAGACCCTAAGTGCCAGAAAAGCAGAGTCCCCTCTCCGGTGACTCCATTTTGGAAATTACACCCCTCTGGGAATATATCTACAGGTTTAGTGACGATTTTGACGTGGTTATCCTTCCACTACCCTAAAAATAAATTTGAATACATGAGTGCACAAATTACCCCCATTGAAATGCCTTTTAATTGATGTTAAAATTTAAAGGATCCCCAAACAGAAAAAAATTGTGAGTGAGGAAATGTAACAATGGTAAAACAAATGTATTACATGCATCAAATTGGATGCCTTTCGTGCCCCAAAATATTTTATTCCTGTGAGTTCTACAGATGAATGAATCTTTTGAATTCAAATTCTTCCACTTATCCAAATTTTCCTGGAAAATTCCATTTGCGGTGAATAAAATAGTGCGAATTTTAATACTGGACAGCTTGTAATTGCTCATACAATATACGTGGGGGATAGGAGAGAGAGATAACCTCGCTGACCATAAGAGTTTACACTTCACAGGCAATAAAGAAAAAGAGATAGGACCCCGCTGACCATAACATCTTACAATTTACAGGCAAGAGAAAGAGACCCTGCTCAACTTACACTTCACAGATGAGAGAGCAGACTCTGTTGGCCATAAGTGCTTACACTCTACTGGAGAGAAACTTCACCAGTGACTCTAGAGATGGAAAATGACTCTGCCATACAAAATGTACTTCACTGGGAACCACTGATCTGTGATGGCCCAGGTACTGACCACCACTTTACAATGTATGATAATTCATAAAATGTCATTGCTGTAGGGCATCATGGGGAGCCCCGCATGTCAATGCAAAATGGCGTTTGCTTTTTTTTTTGTTTGCTGGTCCCCCCCCCATCTTCTTTCCTTCCAATTGTTTTTCTTTCTTCTTCTATGCATTCCTCTAGCACACACATAATCATTTGGTTCATGTAAGAGCTTTTAATAAGAACCATCAACTTTCTTATTGTTGAACGTAATTGGAAAGTTCTGTTTTCATATCAATGTTGTTAAAATCCAATAAAAAAAAGTAAACTTAAAAAATGATGTTTGCCTGCTCTCTGATGCTTCAGCAGTGTGAGAAATGTTGCCAGGAAGGAAAGGATTTATTTTTTGGCCAACTGTGAATCTAATTTCAAAATGTTTGAATTTGTATGAAACTGTAAATTTCAGGAAATTCAACTTGAACTCATTATTCTGCCAATTGATCCGCTCATCTCTAGTGAGTAGCAAATTACAATTCATATTGGTGTACAGAGCTTCAACTTATAGTTATGGCTATAATGAGTGAAATATGAATTTCTTGAAGTTTTGCGACAGTGTCCTTCATACAAATGCAATGGCAATGTAGTGACAAGGTAAAATCTCACTCACATAAGTGAATATTCCTTGTGTAAGGCAATCAATGCCTGATACTGTATGCCTGCCAGGGACAGGACACTTCTGTTTATGAATTTTAGGCAACACATTAAAGGTTGCAATAGTGAGATTAACCCCTTTTTGTCCTCGTCAGTAATAGTACGTAGCAGCGCCCTGGGCCTAATGGACCAGCTACATACTATTACACCTGCTGCGATTGCACCTGCACACAAGCGGTGCGGGGCGATCACCGCCGGGTGTCAGTTGATTGTCACAGCTAACACCCAGTGCTATGTGCCAGAAGCGGTCATGCTGCTGGCACATTAACCCCCGCAATGCTGCAATCTAAGTCGATCGCAGCATTGCCGGGACAAGGGGAGATACTTACCTCCTCTCCGGCGTCCCGCGGTGTCTGCATGTCGTCATGACAACATCCAGGTCACCAGACAGCGGGAAGTTACTTTGGTCATGCGCATTGCATGACCAAAGTAACTTCTCCCTGTGCAGCGCTGACAGGCTGCATGGCATATGGAGCTGCTGCTCTCTATACTATACAGCCGATCAGGCTGCAAAACGTAAAAGTCCCATAGTGGGACAAAGTATAAAAGTAAAAAAAGTGCCAGAAAGTGAAAAAAAAAAAAATTGTAAAAATATATATAAAAAAAGAAAAAAATAATCCCCAAAAAATAAAAATATATTGTACCCATAATATTTATTTATTCTTAAAAAAAAAGAAACCAATAAAAGTACACATATTTGGTATCGCCGCACCCGGAACAACCTGACCTATAAAACTGTCTCACTAGTAGTGTTGAGCGATACCTTCCGATATCGGGAAATATCGGATCAGATTGGATCGGACCGATACCGAAAAAGTATCGGATATCGCCGATTCCGATACCGGAAACCAATGCAAGTCAATGGGACAGAAATATCGGAATGAAAATAAACCCTTTCTTTCCTTGTAGGTTAATTCTACATGAAGGAAAACAACTAAATGTAGAATGTATTGGGGGAGGTGGGGGAGACAATAAAGGCATAGAGGTTTAGCCCAATCAAATGGAATAGCAGGAATTAATATTTTTTTTAAGACGTTCTGAGTTACGGAAATATTGACTATGTTAAGTATTTTTATATTTTGTCAGATATTTATGTTTCACTACTTCCATGCTCTTCACCTTCTTTTTTACTTCTCCCACACTTTCTCCTTCATCATCCTCAGCATCTTTTTCATCCACTTCTTCTTCACCTTCTTCATCTTCTTCTTCTTCACCTTCTTCGTATTATTCTTTTTTTTTTACATTCTTCATATTCTACTTCTTCATCTTCTTCATCTTCTTCTTCTTCATCATATTCTTATTTGTGGCAGGCATTCCTGTAGTTGTTATCTATAAAAGGTTGGACATTACACCTTTCGTTCTGCCCGTCACAAAAGATTTACAACAGGATTTGTCCGCGTTCAGTTTGGCCTGCAGCAGCAGGTCTTTTCCAGGGGCACCACGAGGAGGAACGGACTCACCCCCATACACTGCTTAGTCATCTTCTGCTTATAATTTAGATATTATCTTTTGCTCTGATTTTTAGTCTTATGCTTAATGTTCTTCCGCTTTTTGTTCTGCAGCTTCTTGTATTTCTGCTTCTTGGTTTTCTGTCTCTTGTTCTTCTGTATCTTGGTGCTTGTCTTCTCTTCTTTGTCCTCTTGGTCAACTTCTTCAGGGTCATCTTCTTGGTCTTCTTTGGGGTGGTCTTCAGGGTCGTCGTCTTCGGGGGTCCTCGTCTTCGGGGTCCTCGTCTTCTTCGGGTTGGTCTTCTGGGTCCTCGTCTTCGGGGTGGTCTTCAGGGTCCTCGTATTCTTCGGGGTGGTCTTCAGGGTCCTCATCTTCTTCGGGGTGGTCTTCAGGGTCCTCGTCTTCAGGGTCGTCGTCTTCGGGGTCCTCGTCTTCTTAGGGTTGGTCTTCAGGGTCCTCGTCTTCAGGGTCCTCGTCAGGGAGATCTAGAGTGATTACCAAGAACCATTTCAAAAAGCTTGAACTTGGAAATGTAGCAGAAGGTACAAGAAAGCTGAGGAACTACCGAGGACCAGCTGACGGTACTGGAACCCGGATGGGTAGTAGAAGGTACAAGAGCAAATGGAACTACCGAGGACCAGCTGACGGTACTGGAACCCGGATGGGTAGCAGAAGGTACAAGAGCCAATGGAACTACCGAAGACCAGCTGACGGTACTGGAACTCGGTTACTAAGCAGGAGGTACCTGTGCCAGAAAGCACTACCAAGGACCAGCAGACGTTGGTGGAACTTGGATACCGAGAAGGAGGCACCTAATCCAAAGGCACTGCCGAGAACCAGCTGACGGTACTGGAACCCGGATGGGTAGCAGAAGGTACCCATGTAAAAAAAAGTTCAAGGCCGCGAGCCGGCCGCAGTTACCAAAACCCACAGTCCTACAGGGGGTGCTTGTCCTATTGGCACTATGGAACCAGCCTTCATTGCCAGATCCCGCAGCCCACATAGGAGTCACCTAAACTGCAGGCACCATAGAGTCGGCTAACCCGACCGCAACACGACAGGACAACGCATTGGAGGCAAAGTGACGTTGACACTACCCGGAAACAGCTGGCGTGCTGGAACCAGGCTGGGCAGGAGGGAGTACCCGTGCCAAAGTCACAGCCGAGAACCAGCTGACGGTACTGGAACCCGGATGGGTAGTAGAAGGTACAAGAGCAAATGGAACTACCAAGAACCAGCTGGCGGTGCTGGAACCTAGGGTGGAGCCAGAGGTGTAATTGGAGCAAGTTTTAAATCCGTAGTACAGTGGATGTGGACAAAGCAGGAGAATTTGCCGGACACACAGCTGGGGATCAGCTGACGTTACTAAACCCCAATAACACTGGAGCAAGCGTTGACTGTGCAGACGGCACTTCTGAGCAGCAACTAGCGGTATTGGAGCCCAGGGTAAATACTAAAAACAGAGGAGCCAGAGGTGTATTTGGAGGAGGTTTTAAATCCGTAGTAGAGTGGATGTGGACAAAGCAGGAGAATTTGCCGGACACACAGCTGGGGATCAGCTGACGTTACTGAACCCCAATAACACGGCAGCAAGTGTTGACTGTGCAGACGGCACTTCTGAGCGCCAACTGGCGGTGTTGGAGCTCAGGGATAATACTGAAAACAGAGGAGCCAGAGGTGTAATTGGAGCAACTTTAAAATCTGTAGTAGTGAGAATGTGGACAGAGCAGGAGAAATTGCCGTCCGCACAGCAGGGGAACAGCTGACGTTACTGAACCCCAATAACACGGCAGCAAGTGTTGACTGTGCAGACGGCACTTCCGAGCGCCAACTGGCGGTGTTGGAGCTCAGGGATAATACTGAAAACAGAGGAGCCAGAGGTGTAATTGGAGCAACTTTAAAATCTGTAGTAGTGAGAATGTGGACAGAGCAGGAGAAATTGCCGTCCGCACAGCAGGGGAACAGCTGACGTTACTGAACCCCAATAACACGGCAGCAAGTGTTGACTGTGCAGACGGCACTTCCGAGCGCCAACTGGCGGTGTTGGAGCTCAGGGATAATACTGAAAACAGAGGAGCCAGAGGTGTAATTGGAGCAACTTTAAAATCTGTAGTAGTGAGAATGTGGACAGAGCAGGAGAAATTGCCGTCCGCACAGCAGGGGAACAGCTGACGTTACTGAACCCCAATAACACGGCAGCAAGTGTTGACTGTGCAGACGGCACTTCCGAGCGCCAACAGGCGGTGTTGGAGCTCAGGGATTACAGTTCAGGTGGTAGAAACATGAACACAACAGGAGACCTGGATACTGTTGCCAACCAATTATTTATTCTGGAAGAGGACTGGCAAATTCATGAGAGATCCAGGCCTTGTTCATTTTGAGAAAAGTAAGCCGGTCAACGTTATCGGAGGATAGTCGCATGCGACGGTCTGTTAGTACACCACCTGTGGCACTAAAGACGCGTTCCGATAATACACTAGCAGCAGGGCAAGCTAGCACCTCCAATGCATACTGACTAAGCTCTGGCCATGTATCCAGCTTACAGACCCAAAACTTGAAGGGAGAAGAGCCGTCTGGGAGTACACTAAGAGGGCAAAACATGTAGTCTGTCACCATCTGACGGAAACGTTGCCTCCTGCTGACTGGAGCCGTCTGTGATGGTGTAGACATTTGTGGCGGCGGGGACACAAAACTTTGCCATATTTCGGCCATACTGGTCTTGCCTTGTGCTGAGGCGCTGCTTCTGCTCCCTCTTTGTGCAGAGCTTCCTCCACTGCCTCGACGCACTGAGCTGCTTTGTAAAGCACTAACAGCACTGCTCTCGGTTGGAATGGAGAACATGATGGAATGCACCAGTGCGTCTTGGTACTCCCGCATTTTACGCTCCCGGTTCAACGGTGTTATGAGGCTTTGTAAGTTGTCCCGGTAGCGAGGATCTAGGAGGGTGGACACCCAATAATCAGCCGTGTTGAGAATGTGGGCGATGCGGCGGTCGTTTCTCAGGCACTGCAGCATGAAATCAACCATGTGCTGCAGACTGCCAACTGGCCAAGAAACGCTGTCACCTGCTTGAGGCGTGATCTCTGCCTGCTCTGCATCACCCCACCCTCGCTCTAGATACTGACTACTAGAGCATTGTGTACCTCCCTCCTCTGGACAGATGTCTTCCTCATCCATTGACTCCTCCTCATCCTCCTCACAAAGTGTCCCCTGCCTAGGCCTTTGTGAGGAACCACGTTGCGCAGACTGTAGAGAAGCAGATGGCATTTGTGACTCCTCATCCTCCACCTCTTCCAAAACCTCGTCCCTTAGTGCTTGCAGTGTTTTTTCAAGCAGGCAGATAAGGGGGATAGTCATGCTGACTAGTGCATCATCTGCACTCGCCATCCGCGT
The DNA here is from genome assembly GCF_046119375.1 of Phyllobates terribilis. Classification (NCBI taxonomy): domain Eukaryota; kingdom Metazoa; phylum Chordata; class Amphibia; order Anura; family Dendrobatidae; genus Phyllobates; species Phyllobates terribilis. The sequence continues at coordinate 50,080,022 of NW_027362769.1, forward strand.
GGAATAATCGAAGGCACGCAAAACGTGGCAAATGTCCTTCATAGAGGCCCACTCAGTGGTGGTGAAGTGTGAACGGCGCGCACTGCGACTTGTTTGCGCCTGCTGCAGCTGGTACTCCATTACTGCTGCCTGCTGCTCACACAACCTCTTCAACATATGTAACGTTGAATTCCACCTGGTGGGTAGGTCACATATGATGCGATGTTCCGGAAGACGTAATCGGCGCTGCAGAGCTGCAATGCGTGATCTTGCATTGCTGGAACGCCGCAAGTGAGCGCACTCTATGCGGACCTTGTGAAGCAGTGCATCAAGATCCGGATAGTCCCTCAAAAAACTCTGCACGACCAAGTTGAGCATATGTGCCAGACATGGGATGTGAGTGAGGTTGCCTAGGCCCAGAGCTGCCACCAGATTTCGGCCATTGTCACACACTACCATGCCTGGCTGGAGATTCGCTGGCACAAACCACACGTCGCTCTGCTGCTTGATGGCATTCCAGAGCTCCTGCGCTGTGTGGCTTCGATTCCCCAAAGAAATTAATTTTAATACGGCCTGTTGACGTTTGGCCACGGCTGTGCTCATATTGGTCACCATAACAGGTAACCGTTCACGGGTCGATGTGGAGGTAGACCGTGACGTATTCTGCAGCGCTGATTCAGAGGAACTGGAGTATGAGGAGGAGTCATTGTGTACAGACTGGATTCCTGAAATCCTTGGAGTTGGCAGAACACGTACAGCGCCACTCTCAAGATCTGTACCCGGCTCCACAACATTTACCCAATGGGCAGTGAGGGAAAGGTATCGTCCCTGTCCATGCTTACTGGTCCACGCATCGGTGGTCAGGTGGACCTTGCTACTGACGGCGTTTTGTAGCGCATGTTTAATTTTTCCCTCCACATGATGTTGCAGGGCAGGGACGGCTTGCCTGCTGAAATAAAATCGGCTGGGCACGTTGTATTGTGGGACTGCCAATGCCATAAAGTTACGGAATGTGTCAGTCTCCACCAGCCTGAATGATAGCATTTCAAGGGCCAGTAGTTTAGCAATGCCAGCATTCAGAGCCTGTGCTCGGGGGTGGTTTGCCGAGTATGGGCGCCTTTTCTCCCATGCCTGTGCTAACGATGGCTGTAGACTGGCCTGGGAGTGTGAGGATGACTGGGAAAGTGGTGCTGTGGGTGGAATTACACTGTGTCTCTGTACAACAGTGCCAGAGATTCTTCCATGGCGATCCTGTGAGGAAGCCGAACCAGCTGTGCGTGAGCTGGAGGAAGAGGCTACAACACGAGCTGAAGAGGTGGTAGGTGGCGCTGTAGGTTGGCCTAGGTCTTCAGTGTGTTTTTGTAACTCCACCACGTGCCTGGTCCGCACATGTTTCCACATATTTGTGGTATTGAGGTTGCTGACACTTTTCCCTCTTTTCACCTTCTGATTACACAGCTTGCATTTGACAAAGCAAATGTCATCTGCAACTGTGTCAACAAAGGACCAGGCACTGCAAGTCTTGGGAGCGCCCGCTTTGGATTTTGGAAGAGCCATGCTCCTAATGGGTGCCGAAGTGGAGGCTACAGGCAACCAAGTCTGCCCCCTCCCTCTCCCTCCTTTTTGGGCTGTTCGGGGAATCTCTTCCTCAGAGCTGCTCCCACCACCTTCCTGTCCCTCACGCCATGATGGGTCAAGGACCTCATCATCTACACCACCCTCTTCAAACAACTGCTTCTCCTGGGTAGTCTCGACAGCACAGTACGCACCAGAAAGTGGCACCTGAGTCTCATCATCAGATGCGTACTGAGGTGTGCTGCTGACCATAGGCACTGGCCCACCCGCCTCTTCAGATTCAGAGAGACAAAACGGTTGTGCATCACTGCATACTACCTCTTCTTCAAATTCTCGAATTCTGCTTGGCTGGCCCCCTCTTTCCAAGCCAAGAGATTCAGAGAACAGAAGTAGAGATGGCTCCTGTCCAGGGCTCTCTGACTGCCTGGGCAATTTGGCAGGTGGTGAAGAGACAGATGGGTGCTATTCAGTGCTCAGGACCTGAGAGGATCTGGAACTAATTGAAGTCGATGCGTTAGCTGCCATCCATCCGACAACGGCTTCAATTTGGTCCTCCCGCAGCAGTTGGGTACGGCTAGCTCCTACAAAGCTGCGCATAAAGGACTGTTCCCTGGTAAAACTGGGGGATGCTGAGTCACTGGTGCCCGCAGCAGGCACAGAATCCCCACGTCCTCTCCCTGCAGGCACAGAATCCTCACGTCCTCTCCCTGCAGAAACTCCACGCCCACGCCCACGACCACATGCCTTACTCCCTGCCTTCTTCATCTTGGTAGACTGATAAAGATAGGCAGAAAAGTACTAAGGGCTTAGTGTGCTTATTCCTGAACAGCTGCTAACAGGTATAAGAAACACTAATTTTATAAAGTGTGGACTAGACTTTAATATGAGCTAATGTGGCCTACACAACTGTAAAGTGGAGTGTTTGGTGAACTTTATTTAGGTTTTTTTTGTCACAAAAAGACACTGGATGTGCCTAAAGATGTAATAACGATAGTATCACAAACTTTTTGTAGCTATTACAATGTAGGAAGGTAACCTACAATGCAATAGATGAGGCTGCAAAAAATAGGCTAATACTAATCTGGCTGGGGCTGCAGGGCCCAATGCTGCAGAAAGGCTCCTCTAACTACTCCTATATAGTGTGTTTGGAACCAATTTAGCTGAATACGGATGGAACCACCACACTAATAGGAGAAATCAGGAAAAATTATGAATTGGCAAAAAAGGACAATGTATGAGGCAGTGACACACACTGAGTGCACTACAACCAGACGTGGTTGAAGCACACACTACAGGGTGAGCTGCACTCACACACCAGACCTTGCAGACAGCGGTGAACAGTACAGATGCAGAGCACTGTGCACTAGCGCTGCAAGACCAAAAAAAATTCTCTATCTACTCCTATATAGTGTGTTTGGAACCAATTTAGCTGAATACGGATGGAACCACCACACTAATATGAGATATCAGGAAAAATTATGAATTGGCAAAAAAGGACAATGTATGAGGCAGTGACACACACTGAGTGCACTACAACCAGACGTGGTTGAAGCACACACTACAGGGTGAGCTGCACTCACACACCACACCTTGCAGACAGCGGTGAACAGTACAGATGCAGAGCACTGTGCACTAGCGGTGCAAGACCAAAAAAAATTCTCTATCTACTCCTATATAGTGTGTTTGGAACCAATTTAGCTGAATACGGATGGAACCACCACACTAATAGGAGATATCAGGAAAAATTATGAATTGGCAAAAAAGGACAATGTATGAGGCAGTGACACACACTGAGTGCACTACAACCAGACGTGGTTGAAGCACACACTACAGGGTGAGCTGCACTCACACACCAGACCTTGCAGACAGCGGTAAACAGTACAGATGCAGAGCACTGTGCACTAGCGCTGCAAGACCAAAAAAATTTCTCTATCTACTCCTATATAGTGTGTTTGGAACCAATTTAGCTGAATACGGATGGAACCACCACACTAATAGGAGATATCAGGAAAAATTATGAATTGGCAAAAAAGGACAATGTATGAGGCAGTGACACACACTGAGTGCACTACAACCAGACGTGGTTGAAGCACACACTACAGGGTGAGCTGCACTCACACACAGAGACCTTGCAGAAAGCGGTGAACAGCACAGAGAACTGTGCACTAGCACTGCAAGGCACAGCGATTTATAAAGTAGCTTGGGTAAAGCAGAATAGACCAAATAGGTAGCTAAAACTGTCCCTCAGAACCACAGCGTCCTATCCCTAACTGAATTCACAGCAGAGTGAGCTCAAAATGGCGGCTGCGGCTTTTATAGTGCATCATGACATCATTTCAGCAGCCAATCACAGCCATGCCATTAGTTAAGATGCCTACATGCCTAACAGGATGTGCCCACACTTCTTAGGATCCTCATTGGCTGAATAAAATGAAAATGGCTCATTGCATTATGGGAACTTCCGATTCCGGTATACGATATTGCAAAAGTATCGGAATTAAGTATCGGAATTCCGATACCGCGAATATCGGCCGATACCCGATATTTCAGTATCAGAATGCTCAACACTACCCACTAGTTAAGCCCTTTAGTGAGCACGGTAAAAAAAAATAAAATAAAAAACGAAGCAAAAACTATGCTTTCTCATCATACCGCCAAACAAAAAATGGAGTAAAACGCGATCAAAAGCCGAATGCAAATAAAAATGTTACCGCTGAAAACGTCATCTTGTTCCGCAAAAAACAAGCTGCCATACAGCTCCAACGACTGAAAAATAAAAAAGTTATAGCTCTCAGAATAAAGCGATGCAAAAACAATTCTTTTTTCTATAAAATAGTTTTTATTGCGAAAAAAAGCGCCAAAACATAAAAAAAGATATAAATGTGGTACCGCTGTAAGCATACCGACCCGAAGAATAAAGCTGCATTATCAATTTTACCACACGCGGAACAGCATAAAAAACTAAAACAATTCTGGAATTGTTGGTTTTAGCTTATTCTGCCTCCAAAAATCAGAATAGAAAGCGATCAGAAAATGTCACGTGGCCAAAAATGGTATAAAAACGTCAACTTGTCCCGCAAAAAACAAGCAATCACATGACTCTGTCGGACGAAATATGGAAAAATTATAGCTCTCAAAATATGGTGATGCAAAAACTATTCTTTGCAAAAAAAAGCGTTTTTTAGTGTGTGACAGCTGTCAAACATAAAAAAAAGATATGAATCTGGCATCGCTGTAATCGCACCGACTCGAAGAATAAAGTCGTCTAATCACTTATACCGCACGAGGAACGGCGTAAATAATAAACTCTAGGGTTAGGGTTGTGCTAAGGTTAGGGTTGGGCTAGGGTTAAGGTTGGGCTAGGGTTGTGCTAGGCTTAGAGTTAGGGTTGTGCTAGGGTTAGGATTGGGCTAGGGTAAGGGTTTGGCTAGGATTAGGGCTGTGCTAGGGTTAGGGTTGTTGTAGGGTTAGGGTTGTGCTAGGGTTAGGGTTGGGCTAGCGTTAGGATTGGGCTAGGGTTAGGGGTGGGCTAGGGTTAGGGTTGAACTAGGGTTAGGGCTCGGGTTATAGTTGGGCTAGGTTTAGAGTTGTGCTAGGGTTAGGGTTGGGTTAGGGTTGGGCTAGGATTAGGGCTAGGGTTAGGGTTGGGCTAGGGTTAGGGTTGGGCTAGGGTTGTTCTAGGGCTAGGGTTAGGGTTGGGCTAGGGTTATGTTTGGGCTAGGGTTAGGGTTGGAGTTGGGCAGGGGTTATGGTTGTGCTAGGGTTGGAGTTGTATTAGGATTGGGGTTAGGGTTGTGTTGTGGTTGATATTTTTGCAAAAGTAAAGAAAAAAATGATGACAATATGGCAAATAGTGCTGAGTGCTGAAGCGTCGGCGTCTCTGCCCTCTGCCGGGCAGAGATGCCGATCCCCTGACTGCCACGGTCCTGGTCCGGCATTCTCCGGCTCCTCTGCTGCATCTGCCCGGGGTGCGCGCATCACGCGCAGTTTCCCGGGCACTGTACTTAGGGCGCATGTGGTCCCTTCCTCTTAAAATGGCCGCGTTTGCCGTCCTAAAGAGTCTCCAGCCAATGGCCGGAGGACTGCCCTTATATAAGGCACCTCCTCCAAAATGGAGGTGCCTGTACAAGGTTGTTGTTTGTGTGCTAACACTCTCCAGCCCTCTGGTTGCAGTACCCGCCAGCCTGTCTATCAGCCATGCCCCCCTGCCTGTCTATCAGCCGTGCCCGGCTGCCTGTCTATCAGCCGTGCCCACCAGCCTGTCTATCAGCCGTGCCCGCCTGACTGTCTATCAGCCGTGCCCGCCTGTCTATCAGCCGTGCCCGCCTGCCTATCAGCGGTGCCCACCTGCCTGTCTATCTGCCGTGCCTGCCTGCTTGTCTACCCGCATCACCTGCCTGTCTACCAGCCGTGCTCATCTGCTGTGCCTGTCGACTTCAGCCATCAGTCCCATGGGAGTTGCCTGCTCTCACACAAGTTCAGTCCCAGAGCGGCACCTGGTTCACCTTCCCGGTCCCTCCTTGGTAGTGTTGAGCCACCCCCGTAGTGTTCGAGTTCGGTTCGGTTCGTCGAACACCCATGTGTTCGCCGAACTGTTCGTCAAACTGTTCGTCGAACACCGTTAAAACCAATGGCAGGCAAACAAAAACACATAGACACACATAGAAAACACCTTCAAAGGTGTCCAAAAGCTGACAAACTGCTCAGAAGACACAACTAACACATGGAAAAGTGACAAGTACATATAGTCATGCGAAAAGAAAAGAGGTGAAGGAGTAAAAGGAGGGGGAGACACAGATATAGGCATGTCATGCCCTTCTAAAATCCAAAAAGTGAGAAGCCGACACGTTCAGTCCGCTCCTGCCCGTGCCACCTCCGTGTCGCCGGGTTTGTGCCAGAGCCGCGGTGAACCCTGACGGCCAGCCCCCCTCTCCCAATACTGGTGCCTGTCCGCTGGTGGGTCGAGCGAGCCCCCCTGTGGTGGAGGCAGCTCTAAGCTTTTTAATTTAAATTGTCTCTCTAATTTGAATGAATACACTTTAAATCCATTTACAAGGATCTATTGGAGAGCAAGTCTCATGCCAGCAGCCGCGTAATTCCAGCTCCAGTAGCGTCCACTAAAGCTGCTGCAGTTAAAAAGCTTTTATAAGGATCGAGCTCGGCTGTCCACCGCAAGGCATCCTACTGCCAGTCCCAGCCCCTATGCCTTGGGGTGCCTCCTGATGCTCTTCACTGAGTATCCCGTGGTCCCGAAGCATTTCCTTTGAAAAAATTAAGTGTCCAAACTACAGGTGGTGTAGCTTGCTTAACAGCCGGGATAATCCGCTGACTAGCAGACACTGCTACTAGGCACAAAGTATTTCCTGGGCTAGATGCAGTTAAAAATTTGTAATTAGATACTCTCGTTGGATGCTGAGAAAGCATTCCATAGAGTCTCCTGGCACGCCATATATGATTCTCTTAAAAAGCTTGGGGTAGGGGTCTAGGGGACCCTTTTATAGCCAAAATCACGGCCCTGTATCGCAATACGTCACCTAGGCTGAAGATAAATGGAACTGTAGCACCCTGAGGGCTCGGTTGCTACAGAGGTATTGCACCTCACCCAGAGGTGTGATATCTCACTCTCAGGTAAGGATGGAGTGTGGATCAGGACCCGACACCTGCATGCATTACACCACATTGCCGTGGGGCACGGCGACCAATATGCCCCTGAGATGGGCACGACAGTCCCTGTTCCTGGCTGGAGTGGGGGGAGGGAACACTGAGGAAGGGGAACCCTGTAGTGCAGGAGCAGGGAGGAAGCAGTTCCTGGGTGCATTGAGAAGGGAGTATAAAAGGTGGGCACCATCTTAGTTCAGTGCAGAGAAGTCTGAGCAGAAGTGGCAGGGAGCAGGGGCTCTGCATGAGCTCTGCTCCGGAGGCGGGCCTAGCAACAGAGGCCCAGGCCTGGAAGAGGGAGAAGGAAGGAAGAGGAGCGGAGAAGGCTCCAGGAACGAGGAACGAAGGGATCCCAGGGGTGCGGACGGGCGAGTCGCCACCGCACGCCCGAATCCACCTGCATGGAGGAGTCAGGCCAAAGGGGGAGACCGGTCCCCGAAACTAGTGGAGGCAGGAAACGACCCTCAGCTAGAAACCGGAGGCTGTGACATTTTATGTGGCGCAGCCCCTCGCTACACCCGCTAGGAGGGCAGCACATAGGGTCAGGGAAACTGGCGCCAAGTTTACCAAGAGGAGGCCCGAGGCAGCCGGACAGAAGGGTTGGTAAGAAAGGCCAGACAAAGGACACACAAAGGGGGTCCTGTGAAGCGCTCCAAAGTTATCTGGGAGTTGTCTGAGCCCCTCACCTGGTGAGCACAGTACGACGTGGGCAGCCGTTACCTGCAGACGTGGTCTGGATAATAAGAACTGTGAGTAAAGGCCCTGGACTGCATCACTGACTCCGTGTCGTTACTGCTGCTGCCCTGCACCATCACCCCCATCCTCCGCATACACTGCCCTGAGGCTATACTCCTCCCGTGGGGAGTTATGCTACGCTCTGCTGCACCCACAACACCAGCCTCAGCGGTCTGCCCTGCAGCGGCGGTTCACTCTGACCGCAATCCACGGGTGGCGTAGTCGGACATTTAAACATCAAAACCACATAAATAGTTCCGCCACTGGTTTGACCACCCTGAGCCACGGAACCGGGTCGCCGCCACGAAGACTACAACCACCAGCATCCACCAAAAAGGGTCCGGCTCCGGGTGTCCCAAGGCCCAGGGGGTGCATCAGAACATTTTCATCACCTTTCACAATCACCAATGGGACAAGGCAGGGATGTCCTCTGTCCCCTCTCTTATACATCCTAGTGACGGAGCACCTGCTCTCATCAATTCGCCATAACCCCAATATTAGGTGGATTGAGGTGGGAGGCACCGAGTACAAGTGCTCTCTATTTGCTGATGATGTACTAGTATATATCACTCAATCACATATATCCATCCATGCTGTTATGGCTGAAATAGATCACTTTGTTACATGGTCAAATTTTAAAATCAATGCAGCGAAGTCTGAGGCCCTCGATGTCTCCCTCCCCAAATCCATATAGGATTCCATCCAGTCCAACTTTCCATTTGCCTGGCCCTCACAGAGTATCAAATACTTAGGAATTCCTATTCATAGAGACCTCTCCCATCTATGTTATCTTAATTTTGGGCCCTTTATTGAACAACTCCATACAGACCACGGTTGGCAAGTTAGAACTGTAAGATTTACTACGTGAACCACTGGTGTTTTGTGGAAAAGCACATGTACACTGTGTTCCAAATTATTATGCAAAAAGTGTTAAGGAGTGATAAGGGAAGAATTTGTTTGTTTGTCAGCTAAACTCATTGATGGTGATGTGTGTCAGGGCTCTTTATATCACTGTAAGCAATTGCAGACACCTGTGCTAATTAGTTTGGCAGGTGTGTCCAATGAAAGGCAAGACTACTTAAGAAGGCTGTCTCACATTATTAAGCAGCCTACATTTTCTGCCAAAATGTGAAAGAAAAAGGATGTGTCGGCTGCTGAGAAGCAACAAATTGTGGAGTGTTCAGGTCAAGGCATGACTACAATCAACATTGTGCGATGATCAGGATGAAGTGTCTTGGCAATCAAGAAGTATGTAGCTGATTCACAGTACACACGTGTGCGTGCTGATAAGGGCAAATTGAGGACTCTTTCCTACAGGCAATTACGTCAGGTTAAAAGAGCAGCGGCAAAAAAGCCTTGTCATAGCAGCAGACAAGTTTTTGAAGCTGCTGGTGCCTCCAACGTCCCCCGAACAACAAGATGCAGGGTCCTTCAGAGGTTTGCAGCTGTGCATATGCCATCCTGTCGACCTCCTCTATCCACTTCACACAAGCAGAAACGGCTCCAGTGGACCAAACATTACATGAAGACTGATTTCAAAACTGTTTTGTTCACGGATGAGTGCCGTGCAGCGCTCGATGGTCCAGATGGATGGAGTGGAGGATGGCTGGTTGATGGACACCCCACACAAACACGGCTACAGCGCCAACAAGGAGGAGGTGGAGTAATGTTTTGGGCTGGAATCATGGGGAGAGAGATTGTCGGCCCCTTTAGGATCCCTGAAGGCGCTAAAGATGAACTCCATAATGTATGTGGATTTTCTCAAACAGCACTTCCTGCCATGGTTCAAGAAGAAGAACCATGTATTTCACAGCAAGATCATTTTTTTGCATGATAATGCACCATCTCATGCTGCACATAAAACATCTGCATCTCTGGCTGATATGGGCATAAAAGGGGACAAACTTATGGTGTGACCCCCATGCTCCCCTGACCTCTACCCCATTCAGAACCTCTGGAGCATCATCAAAAGGAGTGTCTATGATGGCGGGAGGCAGTTCACATCTAAGCAACAGCTCTGGGAGGGTATTCTGTCCTCATGCAAAACAATTGAAGCAGAAACCATCCAAAACCTGACAAATTCAATGGACGAGAGAGTTCAGAAGCTCCTTTCGAACAAGGGGTCCTATGTGAAAATGTAACATCACCTAGAATAAAGTTTTGAGTTGAAAACGGTTTGATTTCAGTTTCTAATAACCTGCTAATGCTTATAATTTCAAAAATGACCATTTTTTTGGTCTTTATTAAAATGAAAAGGTTGATCGAAAAGTTTGGGGGATCTAAGAGTGTGGCAACCCAGTAGTCATGATTACTTCGAATTCTGACAATATGAGGGTCATGTTGCAGGCAGTGCAGCAAGAAGGCACTTATGTGTCTTGCGCATCTCGGAGCCCCAAAATTATTTTCCGGGCTAGATGCAGCTACAAATTATTATTAATTTTAAATCTGGTGGAGCTTAGTATAGATGGGCTAATAGGATCAGTGCTGCACACTGCTACAAAGCCCAAATTATTTTCCAGTCAAGATACAGATAAACATGATTAGTAATTTGAAAGCTTAAAACGGTTGGTAGGGTGATTTTAACCAATCATCAAGCTTTTACTCTCCCCAGGATGACACAGGGGTAGAAAAGTCATTTCGGATCCATGATTTGTTCTTCTTTATGAACGTGAGTCTGTCTACATTATCAGTGGAGAGCCGCGTGCGCTTATCTGTCAGCACACCACCAGCAGCGCTGAACACACGTTCAGACAGAACGCTGGCTGCGGGGCATGACAAGATCTCCAAGGCGTAAGTGGCTAGCTCCGGCCATTTATCCAGATTGGAAGCCCAAAAAGAGCAAGGGTCCAGTGACACAGTCATGGCTTCAATGTTTACTTGGAGATACTCCTGTACCATCGTCTCTAGGCGTTGACTATGTGTCAGACTTCTTGTCTCCTGTGGCCTTGCAAAGGATGGGCTAAAAAAGTGGTGAAATGATTCCGCAAAATTGATGTTACCAGCAGATACTGTGGTTCTGTTACGGTTTGAGTGCTGAACACTTGACGGTCCCACGGTTGGCAAGTTGGAACTGTGAGATTCACTACGTGCACCACTGGTGTTTTGTGGAAAAGCACATGTAAGATTCTGCAACAGTCTCTGCTGATACTCCTGCATGCGTGCATCCCTTTCTATGGCAGGAATAATTTCTGCAAATTTACTTTTGTACCGGGGATCTAACAGTGTGGCAACCCAGTAGTCAGGATTATTTCTAATTCTCACAATTCGGGGGTCATGTTGCAGGTAGTGCAGCAAGAAGGCACTCATGTGTGTTGCGCATCCAGGAGCACCAAGTCCCTGTTGTGTTGGTGGCGAGGTAACAATCATGCTTCCTTCCTCTGTCCTCTCCCCCCAACCTCGCACAACAGAAATGTGATCAAGGTCTCCCTCATCTGATGAGTCTTCCATCAGTTCGTCCTCCACTTCTTCCTGGGCTCCTGCACCTTCCTCACTAGTTTGGCTGCTACCATGCGCCCTGGTAAAACCATCTCCCCCACCCTCACATGCCTGCCGCCTTGGTGCTGCCGACCGTCTGGACTTTGCAGATGTTAGCCCTTCCGCATACAACTCCTCCTCCTCTACTTCCTCCACCTCCTCTTGTGCCACCACCTGACTCCGAATTCTGTTTAACATGTGCTCCAGCATGTAAATCACCGGAATAGTCATGCTGATAATGGCATCGTCAGCACTAAACATCTTCGTCGCCATTTCAAAACTGTGCAGAAGGGTGCATAGGTCCCTGATCTGAGACCACTCCTCCAGCGTGATTTGCCCCACCTCCGGATCTCGTTGGCCCAGGCTATACGTCAGAACGTATTGCACCAGGGCTTGTCGGTGCTGCCACAGTCGCTGCAACATGTGCAGAGTTGAATTCCACCGGGTAGGCACATCGCATTTTAGCCGGTGAAGTGGCAGGCCCAACGACTTCTGTAGAGATGTAAGTCGCTGAGCTGCGGGATGCGAACGGCGGAAGTGAGCACACAGCGACCGTGCCCTCTTCAGAAGGCCATCTAGTCTGGGATAGTGGGCTAAAAATTGCTGGACAACCAGGTTCAACACGTGAGCCATACAAGGCACGTGTGTGACATTGCCCCGGCAAAGGGCCGCACCCAGGTTTGCAGCATTGTCGCACACGGCCTTCCCTGGTTTCAGGTCCAGTGGAGACAACCATTCATGAAATTGGTTCTCCAGAGCTGACCACAACTCCTCAGCTGTGTGACTCACATTTCCCAGACATTTCAAAGTAAAAACCGCCTGATGACGTTGAGCCCTACTGCCAGCATAGTAAGGAGGTGTGCAGGATCCCTTCTGCGCAGTTAGAAAGCTTGTGGCATGACCAGACAGGCTTTGGGTGCAGGTGGAAGACCGAGAGGAGGTTGAGGAGGCAGAAGCAGTGGAGGAACTTTGACATAAAGAGGATTGACGCACAACTCGTGGGGACGGCAAGACTTGGACAGCAGCCCCTTGTCCTGCTGTCACCATAGTTACCCAGTGCCCAGTCAGCGACATGTAACGCCCCTGTCCATGCCTACTCGTCCAAGTGTCTGTGGTGAAATGCACCCTGTCACACACAGAGTTTCTCAAAGAAGCGGTGATGTTGTGTGCGACATGCTGGTGGAGCGCAGGCACACCTTTCTTTGAGAAGTAGTGCCGACTGGGCATCTGGTACTGGGACACTGCGACGGACATAAGGTCTCGAAAATCCTCTGTGTTCACCAGGCGGAAAGGCAGCATTTCTGTAGCCAAGAGCTTGCAGATGGTGAAATTCAACCTCTTAGTTTTCTCATGGCTAGGAGGAAATGGTCTTTCACTTTTCCACATCTGAGGGACCGAGGGCTGGCTATTGTGCTTAGACGGGGTTGATAAGGGTGTCCCCGGCAAACTGCCGGTCTGTGAGGAAGATGCAGGCGGACATGTTAGGTTGCCTTGATCCAAAGGTGGTGCTATCGATGTCGGACACCGCCTAACACCAGCTGGTGTTACCACCTCCAAAGAAAATGATGACCTGCCAATCACGCTGGCTGTTGCGGGTAAAGAGGTGGCAGGTCTGCGCCCCAAAACAGGTGTGACTGCTGTCCCCCCAGTCACAGAGGATGAAGAGGCCGCAGATGCACAAGATATGGCAGACGGTGGTTGGCCCGGCCGGCTAGGCCGCATTGTAGCACACTGAGCTTCCCACTGCAACTTATGCTTCATGTCCATGTGCCGGTTCATGCATGAAGTACTCAAACTATGTATTTTTTGGCCTCTACTTAGCTTTTGCTGACAAATGTTACAGATAACACGAGTTGGGTCATCTTTATCGATCTGAAAAAATGCCCAGGCTATGCAAGGCTTAGCACCCATGCGACCTGAAGAGCCACCACGACTTGTGCTGAGAGGCAGAGTTGTGTTTGAGGATGCAGTTGTTGACGTGCTTCCAGTACTACGTCTCTGTCCAGGAAGGCGCAACCTGAGCTCGTCGTCACTAGCATCTTCCTCCACCTCCTCTGCTGACCTCATCTCTTGGCTGACTGTGGGTTGACAGTAAGTGGGATCTCCAACCTCATCATCATCACCCTGTGTGTTATCACACCCGTCGTCCTCAGAGCCAACCTGTTCCTGCCCTGACAAAAAACTAAAGTTGTCGCTCCAATCAGGTATTTGAGTCTCATCATCGTCTTCCTCATTGTCTCCACCAACAGGAGTTACAGTTTGGGAATGAGGGTCTACATTATGGTCAGAACCTTCTGCGTCTGGTCCTGGATCCGATTCATAAAGATTCTGGGCATCAGTGCAGATCATTTCCTCGTCTGGATTCACAGAAGCACTGGAGTCGACCTTTGATTCCCAGGCTATAGTATGAGTAAACAGCTCTGCAGACTCAACCATCTGTTCTACCTCATACTCAGACGGGCAGCTGGAGATTTGGGAGCTGTGAGGAAGCAAGTGCGATTGGGGTGACACCTTTGAGGACTGGAGTATTTGTGATGTTGAAGTTGATGTGGAGGAGAGCCCACTTAAAGGAGCACTTGATATCCGTTGAAGCACCTGCTGTTTTTGTGCCTCATCTGGAATTTGTAGCGATTGGCGTGGCCGTAAGAAAGGGATCTTATCACATTGTCCGCTAAAAGAAGTAGACATTTTAGTTTGGCTGGAAGATGGTCTTTCTTCTGCAGATGTTACTGTTGCTTTAACACCTACCCCACGGACACAACCTTTTTTCCCCTTCCCAACACGCCTATTCCCCTTTCCACCAGCAGCAGGCCTTTTTCCACTCATTTTGGTGGTTAACTAATTCACAACTCTGGAGTTGTTTGCACAAAAAAACAATGGATGGGAACCGAGCAGAGCTGAGTGGCCAAACTGTGGTATTAGGCCCAAACTATTGGCTGGGTTAGATGCAGAAAAAAATTATATTCAATTTGCAACCTGATGGAGGTCAGTATAGATGGACTAATAGAGAAAGTCCCACACACAGCTAGAAGCCCAAATATTTTTTCAGAGGTAGATGCAGAAAAAAAATATATTCAGTTTGCAACCTGATGGAGGTCAGTATAGATGGACTAATAGAGAAAGTCCCACACACTGCTAGAAGGGCAAATATTTTTTCAGAGCTAGATGCAGACAAAAAATTATTTTCAGTTTGCAACCTGATGGAGGTCAGTATAGATGGACTAATAGAACAAGTCCCACACACAGCTAGAAGCCCAAATATTTTTTCAGAGGTAGATGGAGAAAAAAATTATTTTCAGTTTGCAACCTGATGGAGGTCTGTATAGATGGATTAATAGAACAAGTCCCACACACAGCTAGAAGCCCAATATTTTTTCAGAGGTAGATGCAGAAAAAAAATATATTCAGTTTGCAACCTGATGGAGGTCAGTATAGATGGACTAATAGAGAAAGTCCCACACACTGCTAGAAGGCCAAATATTTTTTCAGAGCTAGATGCAGACAAAAAATTATTTTTAATTTGCAACCTGATGGAGGTCAGTATAGATGGACTAATAGAGAAAGTCCCACACACTGCTAGAAGGCCAAATATTTTTTCAGAGCTGGATGCAGATAAAAATTATTTTTAATTTGCAACCTGATGGAGGTCAGTATAGATGGACTAATAGAGAAAGTCCCACACACTGCTAGAAGGCCAAATATTTTTTCAGAGCTAGATGCAGAAAAAAATTATATTCCGTTTGCAACCTGATGGAGGTCAGTATAGATGGACTAATAGAGAAAGTCCCACACACTGCTAGAAGGCCAAATATTTTTTCAGAGGTAGATGCAGATAAAAATTATTTTTAATTTGCAACCTGATGGAGGTCAGTATAGATGGACTAATAGAGAAAGTCCCACACACTGCTAGAAGGCCAAATATTTTTTTAGAGCTAGATGCAGACAAAAAATTATTTTCAGTTTGCAACCTGATGGAGGTCAGTATAGATGGACTAATAGAACAAGTCCCACACACAGCTAGAAGCCCAAATACTTTTTCAGAGGTAGATGCAGAAAAAAATTATATTCAGTTTGCAACCTGATGGAGGTCAGTATAGATGGATTAAAAGAACAAGTCCCACACACAGCTAGAAGCCCAATATTTTTTCAGAGGTAGATGCAGAAAAAAAATATATTCAGTTTGCAACCTGATGGAGGTCAGTATAGATGGACTAATAGAGAAAGTCCCACACACTGCTAGAAGGCCAAATATTTTTTCAGAGGTGCATGCAGATAAAAATTATTTTTAATTTGCAACCTGATGGAGGTCAGTATAGATGGACTAATAGAGAAAGTCCCACACACTGCTAGAAGGCCAAATATTTTTTCAGAGCTAGATGCAGACAAAAAATTATTTTCAGTTTGCAACCTGATGGAGGTCAGTATAGATGGACTAATAGAACAAGTCCCACACACAGCTAGAAGCCCAAATATTTTTTCAGAGGTAGATGCAGAAAAAAATTATATTCAGTTTGCAACCTGATGGAGGTCTGTATAGATGGATTAATAGAACAAGTCCCACACACAGCTAGAAGCCCAATATTTTTTCAGAGGTAGATGCAGAAAAAAAATATATTCAGTTTGCAACCTGATGGAGGTCAGTATAGATGGACTAATAGAGAAAGTCCCAGACACTGCTAGAAGGCCAAATATTTTTTCAGAGCTAGATGCAGAAAAAAATTATATTCAGTTTGCAACCTGATGGAGGTCAGTATAGATGGACTAATAGAACAAGTTCCACACACAGCTAGAAGCCCAAATATTTTTTCAGAGGTAGATGCAGATAAAAATTATTTTTAATTTGCAACCTGATGGAGGTCAGTATAGATGGACTAATAGAACAAGTCCCACACACAGCTAGAAGCCCAAATATTTTTTCAGAGGTAGATGCAGAAAAAAATTATATTCAGTTTGCAACCTGATGGAGGTCTGTATAGATGGATTAATAGAACAAGTCCCACACACAGCTAGAAGCCCAATATTTTTTCAGAGGTAGATGCAGAAAAAAAATATATTCAGTTTGCAACCTGATGGAGGTCAGTATAGATGGACTAATAGAGAAAGTCCCAGACACTGCTAGAAGGCCAAATATTTTTTCAGAGCTAGATGCAGAAAAAAATTATATTCAGTTTGCAACCTGATGGAGGTCAGTATAGATGGACTAATAGAACAAGTTCCACACACAGCTAGAAGCCCAAATATTTTTTCAGAGGTAGATGCAGATAAAAATTATTTTTAATTTGCAACCTGATGGAGGTCAGTATAGATGGACTAATAGAACAAGTCCCACACACAGCTAGAAGCCCAAATATTTTTTCAGAGGTAGATGCAGAAAAAAATTATATTCAGTTTGCAACCTGATGGAGGTCTGTATAGATGGATTAATAGAACAAGTCCCACACACAGCTAGAAGCCCAATATTTTTTCAGAGGTAGATGCAGAAAAAAAATATATTCAGTTTGCAACCTGATGAAGGTCAGTATAGATGGACTAATAGAGAAAGTCCCACACACTGCTAGAAGGCCAAATATTTTTTCAGAGCTAGATGCAGATAAAAATTATTTTTAATTTGCAACCTGATGGAGGTCAGTATAGATGGACTAATAGAACAAGTCCCACACACTGCTAGAAGCCCAAATATTTTTTCAGAGCTAGATGCAGAAAAAAATTATATTCAATTTGCAACCTGATGGAGGTCAGTATAGATGGACTAATAGAATGATGCTATGCCCAAAAGATTTTACTTCACTAGGTGCAGTAAAAAAATTGGTATTCTATACACAGGTGGTATATCTTGCAACACAGATAGGCTACTCCACTGACTAACACACTCTGCAATAGGCCAAAAAGGATT
Organism: Phyllobates terribilis; assembly: GCF_046119375.1. NCBI lineage: Eukaryota > Metazoa > Chordata > Amphibia > Anura > Dendrobatidae > Phyllobates > Phyllobates terribilis. The sequence continues at coordinate 50,097,336 of NW_027362769.1, forward strand.
AGCTTTGCTAGATTCAGCCAAATGCTGTGAAAAAAACTTGCACAGCACTGGCACAGACCTGCCTGGCAAAAACTGATAGGAACTGATGTAACCTAGTCCTGAAAAGGACTGCAATTACAATTAGTCTTTACTCCCACAATCTTTCTATTTAAGAGCACAGACCTGCCTGATAAAAGTCGTAGGAAATGCTGTAGCCTAGTCCTTAAAAGGACTGCAATCACAACTATTCCCTACTCCCAAGCTATCTGTAGATTTGTGCGAAAATTGGCTTGAAATTAACAAGGTATAGCGCACACAGCAACAGCGGTGCCGTCTAACACGCAGCTGCAGCAGTGAGAAAATGGTGGCGACGGGGAAAATGGCTTGGTCTTATAGGGCAAGGACATGTGACATACACTGCCAATGACACATGCCCTTGCTTGTGTGAAAAAAGCACTTCGCTCCGTGTGTGCGCTGCTGATAGGCTGACAGATTGCACCTCCCCACTGTAAATGCGGGAAAGAGAAAAAAAAATGGAGATCTTCATTATTCCTGCAGAGATCCATCCCCTGCCCCTCCCCCCACCCCGCTGTACACTCAAACTGCGTATTAACATTAATTTTCATCATTACTGAGAAAAAATCCAGTTATGATTTTGGTGCACGAACAGTTATTGAACATAACCTCGAACAGCCGAATTTTTCTCAAATCGTTCGTGTTCGCCGAACTGCTCGAACACCGCCCAAAACAGCTTGAATTTGAGATTGGCGAACAGTTCGAGTAGAACAACGCTCATCTCTACTCCTTGGTTCACAGAGTCGACTAAGCTGCCGTGTGGCCATGAGAACTGCTGGCCATCAAATTAGCGCCGAAGGAGTGGCGCTACTTGCTTGAGGGGGCTCAGCACTCGGTGGTCATCTACACTGACCATAAAAACCTCGCTTACTTGCAGACCGCCCAAAGACTAAATCCGTGTCAGGCAAGATGGTCTTTGTTCTTTGCTCATTTCAGCTTCACTCTCCATTACCGCCCGGCAGACAAGAATATTAAAGCTGACGCTCTATCCCGCGCTTTCCTGTCTACCGACCAAGAGGAGGAGCCTCTACACATCATTGACCCCTCCAGAATAATGACTGTTGCTCCACTTGACCTATTTCATCTACCTCCTGGTAAGACCTTTGTAGTTGCTCAGGATTGGAAGAGGGTCTTACTCTGGGGTCATTCGTCCAAACTGGCTGGTCATGCCGGCCAAAGGAAGATGCTTCTGCTCATTGCCCGATATTATTGTCGCGGCTTGTTCCTCCTGTGCCCGTAACAAGATACCTAGGCACCTCCCAGCTGGTCGTCTTCTTCCTCTCCCCTTGCCTTCTGCTCCTTGGCAACACATTGCTATGGACTTCATCACTGATCTTCCGGTATCTGCCAGTTCTACCGTCATATGGGTGGTCGCTGACCGCTTCTCCAAAATAGCTCACTTCATTCCTTTGCCTGGTCTTCCGTCCACACCTGTGCTGGCTAAGGACTTCATCAGTCACATCTTTCGTCTCCACGGCTTACCCCTCCACATTGTCTCGGACAAAGGAGTTCAGTTCACTCGTCGCTTCTGGAGAGCCACGTGAAAGCTTCTGGATGTCACTTTGGACTTTTCTTCGGCCTATCATCCTCAGTCCAATGGTCAGATGGAACGTAAAGTAACGATGGCCACTCGTTTTTCTTTACTTAGCTGCTTTTTTCTTGCCATAATACAAATTCTAACAGTCTATTCAGTAGGACTATCAGTTGTGTATCCACCTGACTTCTGCACAACACAACTGATGGTCCCAACCCCATTTATAAGGCAAGAAATCCCACTTATTAAACCTGACAGGGCACACCTGTGAAGTGAAAACCATTTCCGGTGACTACCTCTTGAAGCTCATCAAGAGAATGCCAAGAGTGTGCAAAGCAGTCATCAAAGCAAAAAGTGGCTGCTTTGGAGAACCTAGAATATAAGACATATTTTCAGATGTTTCACACTTTTTTGTTAAGTATATAATTCCACATGTGTTAATTCATAGTTTTGATGCCTTCAGTGTGAATGTACAATTTCCATAGTCATGAAAATACAGAAAAATCTTTAAATGAGAAGCTGTGTCCAAACTTTTGGTCTGTACTGTATCTCTCTGATTTAAGGGCATGAAAATTCAAAGTTTGAAAATTGCGAAATTTTCACCAAATTTCCAATTTTTCACAAATAAACGCAATTGATATCGAAGAAATTTTACCGCTATCATGAAGTACAATATGTCACGAAAAAAACATTCTCAGAATCAGAGGGATCCATTGAAGCGTTCCGGAGTAATTACCTCATAAAGTGACAGTGGTCAGAATTGTAAAAATTGGCCTGGTCATTAACGTGCACACCACCTTGGGGGGTAAAGGGGTTAAGGTTATACATAATTTAAATTAATCTGTTGTAAGAAGGTTTTGCTGCTTGCCATCCTTTGGTATTATTTCTAATCTTAAAAAAAAAAATAGAGGGATTATTATCTTAATGTAGTGTATATACTTTAATCATAGTCTACGTGCCGTGACCACATGGTTACAGTATGTTGATCAATAATAAGCAGCTACCACCTTTGTAGCATAGTTTCAGAACTAAATTCTCATTATTGCATAATTCATTTAATGCTAATAATTCTTCTGCTAAATTGACCCAAATATTGGCTTTATTAAGTTAATTTTTTCTATCTCCAAAGTTACCATCTTAATAAAGGTTTCTTTAACGCTAATGCTGGCGTCCCTGCATTTTCCCTCTCCCTATTCCCGGCAGGGACGCCGACATACTCACTGCCCTGGCTGCCCAGCGATGTGTCTGTGCCCTGCACAGCTTCTTGGTCTCCTGGGTCTGAGCACGCCGTGCAGGTCTCCCGGTGGCGTGCCTGGTGGGCATGCACGCTCCCCGATCCTTAAAGAGGCAGTGCGCGCACTTTGGAAATGACCCAGTCAATAGCTGAGAAGCATAGCATCTAGTATTTAAGGCACGCTCCCCTGTAGGGAGGTGCCTGTACAATGCCCTCCTTAGTGTTAGTTTGTCTGCCCTGCTAAGTTAGTTATCAGGCTCCTGGACCGATGCCTGAACATATTCTGTTAGTACCTCAACCTGTTGGAGAACCCACTTAATCTGAACCCAAACCTAAGTCTCTGACCCGTTTTATCTAACCCAGAACCTGTTCCCGTTGCCTGTGTTTCCTGAACCTGAAACCGTTTTTGCGGTGAGCCAGAAACCGCTCCGGCGGTATGTGAGCCTGAAACTGCACCTGAACCCTGAAGCCGCACCGGTGGTACCTTAGCCTGACACAGCCCCAGCGCTACCTTAACCCGCACGAACAGTACCTTAACCCTGAGGATGCAGCCATCGTACCTGAGCCTGACACCACTCCGGCGGTACTGAACCTAATGCTGCATCGGCGGTACCTGAACCCTGAAGCCACACCAGTGGTACCTGAGCCCTACACCACATCGGCGGTACCTGAACCTGAAGCCACACTAGCGGTGCCCAAACCCTGAAGCTGCACCGGTGGAACATGAGTCTGAAACTGCACCAGCGGTACCTGAATCATAAAGCTGCACCTGCAGTACCCGAACCTCAAAGCCATTCGCGGTACTTGTACCAGCACCAGTGTCTTTCCTGGTTAGTGTTACAGAGTCTGTACTGTCAGAGCATGTACCAGTATCCGAATTAGGTTTTGCTTGTGACTCCCGAGTCAGTGTCCGTTATGCCCGGTGGCCCAGAATCAGTGCTGTCTGATCATAGTCCGAATCCTCTCCTGCCAGTGACTCTGAGCTCATGTGCCTGTCTGTGATCCTGACCCCTGGGGTCAGCAGCTGCAGTACCGAGAACTGCCTAGAAGTGGTACCTGGCGGCTAACTGGTGCTTAAGTCTAACTCCACCATCAAGAGCTCTAGCGAAAACCTGGTAGCCGCTTAGCTACGCCTTTCCTAGGTAAGCTCGGCCCCATGGCACAGTGGGTCCACGATCCACATATGTGACAGTATCATTATTGGCATATTAATAAAAATGGAGGTGTATTTTTTGATTTAGGTCTCAGTGAGGAAAAAGGGGCCTCGACTAGAGAAAAGCCATAATTATTCGTATTTTTTGCAATTGCTTGAATTTTCTCTAAACATTGTATGTCTTAAATCTGTGTTTTGATTTCCATGTTGCTTATGAAGGACCAATTTACATGCAAATAGATTGACATTTTTAATCTATGTAAAATGGTCAGAGGCCAGTGTGGGTGTAAAAGAAAGATCCTTTCTTTGCAATCTAATGTGCTCCTCAGTTACAATTACAAAGGACGGCGTGAAATGTTTAGCTCTTTTTTGAATATTATGTCCTGACGCCAGATGGATCATTTGCCACTGCAGCCCCATCTTTCCCTGTTCGACAATTGAACACCAATTTGAAGTTGAAAAGGGTAAGAGCTTGTAGTTGATATATTTTAAGTTTCTTGGATAGTAGTCAATGCAATAGAATGTGATATACTGAACCTGTTGACGTATTTGAAATTGGGAAACAAAAATTACAAATTTTATTGCACATAAATTTGTACAGCCACTTTTACTTTTGATTCTTATTTTTCCACCCCTATAATGTATGCAAATGTAGTTTGATGGTGGTGAGAGGTCACCCATGTTGTTTCCAGTGATTTACTTTTTACATTATACAGTGGGGAAAAAAAGTATTTAGTCAGCCACCAATTGTGCAAGTTCTCCCACTTAAAAAAGATGAGAGAGGCCTGTAATTGACATCATAGGTAGACCCCAACTATGAGAGACAAAATGAGAAAACAAATCCTAAAAATCACATTGTCTGATTTGGAAAGAATTTTTTTTTAAATTTTGGTGGAAAATAAGTATTTGGTCAATTACAAACATCTCAATACTTTGTTATATATCCTTTGTTGGCAATGACAGAAGTCAAACGTTTTCTGTAAGTCTTCACAAGGTTGGCACACACTGTTGTTGGTATGTTGGCCCATTCCTCCATGTAGATCTCCTCTTGAGCAGTGATGTTTTGGGGCTGTCGCTGGGCAACATATACTTTCAACTCCCTCCAAAGGTTTTCTATAGGGTTTAGATCTGGAGACTGGCTAGGCCAATCCAGGACCTTGAAATGCTTCTTACAAAACCACCCTTCATTGCCCTGGTGGTGTGCTTGGGTTCATTGTCATGCTGAAAGACCCAGTCACATTTCATCTTCAATGCCCTTTCTGATGGAAGGAGGTTTGCACTCAAAATCTCACGATACATGGTGCCATTCATTCTTTCATGTACACGGATCAGTCGACCTGGTCCCTTGGCAGAGAAAAAGCCCCAAAGCATGATGTTGCCACCCCCCATGCTTCACAATAGGTATGGTGTTCTTTGGATGCAACTTAGCATTCTCTCTCCTCCAAACACGACGAGTTGTGTTTCTACCAAACAGTTCTACTTTGGTTTCATCTGACCATATGACATTCTCCCAATACTCTTCTGGATCATCCTAATGCTCTCTAGCAAACTTCAGACAGGCCCGGACATGTAATGGCTTAAGCAGGCAGGGGGACATGTCTGGCACTGTAGGATCTGATTCCCTGGTGGCGTAGTGTGTTACTGATGGTAGCCTGTGTAACGTTGGTCCCAGCTCTCTGCAGGTCATTCACTAGGTCCCCGCATGTGGTTCTGGGATTTTTGCTCACCGTTCTTGAGATCATTTTGACCCCACCGGGTGAGATCTTGTGTGGAGTCTCAGATCGAGGGAGATTATCAGTGGTCTTGTATGTCTTCCATTTTCTAATTATTGCTCCCACAGTTGATTTCTTCACACCAAGCTGCTTGCCTATTGCAGATTCAGTCTTCCCAGCCTGGGGCAGGGCTGCACATTTTGTTTCTGGTGTCCTTCGACAGCTCTTTGGTCTTCAAAGGTTGCGGACAGGTGTCTTTTATACTGATAACAAGTTCAAACAGGTGCCAGTACTACAGGTAATGAGTGGAGGACAGAGGAGCCTCTTAAAGAAGAAGTTACAGGTCTATGAGAGCCAGAAATCTTTCTTGCTTGTAGGTGACCAAATACTTATTTTCCATCAAAATTTGAACAAAAATTTCTTTCCAAATCAGACAATGTGATTTTCAGGATTTGTTTTCTCATTTTGTCTCTCATAGTTGAGGTCTACCTATGATGTCAATTACAGGCCTCTCTCATCTTTTTAAGTGGGAGAACTTGCACAATTGGTGGCTGACTAAATACTTTTTTTCCCCACTGTATCTTACTTAGAGTGGATTTGTTTATGTCCTAACTTGTTGATACCGAGACTAAACATTTTTTCATGACTTTATCACTAGTCTTAAAGAGAACCTGTCATGAGTTTGTTACCTTGTCAAAATTCCTATGCTGCACTGAACCTGCCGCTGTTTTCCGTTTGTCATTTTGGCCCCCTGTTGTGGAATTATGTCCTTTCTTTTTTTTTGACACTAAACATGCTTTTGGTCCAAAAGGGCATTTCTCAAGAGTTTTTTATTGGGGCATGTAGTCTTCCCCTTTATGATGCTGGCCAATCGCTATTTAGCAGCATCCGAACCTGGTACACTCCTTCCCCTCCATGGCGCTGCCCAATCATGGCTCGGCAGCATCCAAACATGGTTGAATAGCGTGGTCTCATGAGTTTTAAAGTATATTTTCTCTGAAATGCCAGAGTATTTCAGAGAATAACATACCTGGCTGAAACAGTGCAGCTAGGGTCCAATGGTGGTTTGAGCAGCATGAATCATCTGACAGGTTCCCTTTAAGAATTGCAATAAGTCCTCTTATTGTGGTAAGCATACTTACGAAATAGTTTGCTTCGAAAAATAAAAGTTTTTAGCTTATGTGATCTTTTATTGAAGCACTGCTTTAGCATTAATGGATTTTTGTCACACTGTGTATAAAATTGTGACATGCCCTCAACAGCTGATGACAAACTGCTAGTTAGGAAATGGCAACAAATGCTGAAAAAATGACAGTTTGTCATCAGATGATAAGAATCTATGCTTTTAACTGAAGACTGTAACAAAAAACAAATCTTGTCACATCTTTCTCAGCTATTGTGAATTGTGATTTAAAGATTGTCATTTGCAAAACCATTATGTTCCATAAATGATGTTGAAAGCAGGTTACCGGAAAATTGTGTAAAATAACAGATTGTAGAAAAACTCTAGGGGAACAAAAGCGCACAAGACCATCAAGTGATACCCTTTTGGGAATAAGAAAAGTAAAAAGAAGGTGCACACCTGAACAGATTATGTGCAAGCACAACTTGTATGACCACCTGAAAATATCAGTTGCTGCTACCTCGTGGCTGGAGGAGGCTCTCCTCCAGGATAGTTGACCAATTTGGATGCAAAAATTATATTAGGCTGCGCTACTGTAATGAAGAATCCTTAGGGCCAAGATGAGTTGAATGTTCTTTATTTCCACAACGTTGGACTGGTGTCTTTTCCGGCACATGACGGCAGAATTATTCAGCCATCATATGCCTTTAACAGCCGTGGGTGGATTGAAGCTCCCCAAAACTGTTAACGTGTTAAATCTCTAACAGCGGCATTGAACACAAGGGGAAAGGTGCATCATACCTTGGGCCCTTTGGTGCACCCATGACATGATTGTGGGGCGCCAAAGAGTTGCCATGACAGCAGGGTCTCTGCTGTCATTACCATACTCCTATGAAAGTCAGCCCATGGCTGGTGTTCAAAGGAGATCGTGATTTCAACTATACGTGATTTTAGCACAAGCGATAAGATGATTGTAACTTAGGGAACTATCCCCTAAGGGGACTATTAAATATAGTAAAAAGTGAAAAAAAAGTTTTTAAAAATATGAAAACAAAAACAAAACACAAAAGCTCAAATCATCCATTAAAAATCAAGCAATTAAAGAAAAAAAATATATACATATTTGGTATCGCTGCATTCAAAAAAGTCCAATCTATCAAAATATAAAATAAATTAATTCTATCAGTAAACGGTGTAACGAGAAAAAAAGTCGAAACTCCAGAATTACATTTTTTTGGCTAGTGCAACATTGCAATAAAATGCAATAAGAGGCAGTCAAAACATTGTATCTACCCTAGAATGGTATTAGTAAAAGCATCAGCTGATGGAGCAAAAAATAAGCCTTCACGCAGCCCCATATTCCCGAAAATGGAAAATGTTACGGGTCTCGGAAAATAGCGCTCAAAGGCAAATTTATTTTTTTTTACAAATTTCCACATTTTTTTCACCACTTAAATAAAAAGGAAAAACTATATATGTTTGGTATCTGCATAACCATACTGATTTGGGGAATCATATTGCCTGGTCAGTTTTACCGTACAGTGAAAACGGTAAATAAAAACCCAAAAAGCAATTGTGGAGTTGCACTTTTTTTGCAATTTCGACGTACTTGAAATTTTTTTCCACTTTCCAGTGCATGATAAAATAAATGGTGTCATTCAAAAGTTCAAACTGTCTGACAAAATCTCTGAAATGACTATGAGGAAACATAAAAAAAGTTATGGCTCTTGGAAGAAGGGGAGGAAAAAAACAAAAGTTAAAAAAATGGAAAATTTCCCCCTCAGGAAGGGGATAACAGAGCTGAAAGTGTAACTGAAACTGAAAAAAAATGGCCACAAAAACATTTGGGTGAAGGGAGGGTGAGGGGAGGGTAAGGAGAGGAAATAGAGCAGTAGACTGATAATGGGATTGCAAAGGAGATAGAAAAATAAATAATGAGGAAAAAAGAAAAGACAGAGAAAAGTTCGATAAGAAAGAAAGAAATAAAATCAGCTGAGAAATTAAGTAAAAATAGGAAGAAAGAGAGGAATAGATTGGGGAAGTGTTAAGGGAAGTGAAGGCCGAACCCGTGCAGTGTTGAAAAAAGAGGGAGGGAAGGGGGTAAATCAAATGATTGAGCCATTGGGAGGAAGAGGAAGAAGGGACAAATTAAAAACTAAAAGACATGCCACAGAGGCAGGGATGAGGAAAGAGGAAACCAGTGATAATTGTTGTAGAGAGGGACAAGGAAAGGGATGAAATAGACAATGGGAGATGTCTGGAGCCAACCAGGCTATAGTCCTTGACCGCAGGTGAATTTTTTGACTATGTATATAGTGGAGAAGATTAATAATAATGAAAATAATATAGAAGAATAAACATGTGTAGAAAATAGATAAAAAATGTAAATATATATAACAAATGAATAACACAATGTGTCAAAGTGAGGTGCTGAAGAGACTGTGATAAACTAAAAAGTGGATTTTTATTGCGCGAAGAGGTTTTGTGTGTGAGATGGCAGAATAAAAAGTGGTGAAAAATAGAACATTGAAAGTAAAATTCGTAAGAAGAAGTAAAGTAGAAATAGAATGTTTTTTCTCACATTTGGATGTGTCGAAAAAAAGGTTGTGAGGTATCAAAGTGGGGTGGTGAATATCCAGGGAATAAATGTTATGCAGTAAAGCATATAACATAGGCGGGGGAGAGTGAATTGATATGGGGAGTAAGATTTCTGACGTTAGGAACCCATCGCCCGCCATGTATTAGATGAGCTGTGGTGTCGCAACTAGTGTTGAGCGATACCTTCTGATATCGGGAAATATCGGATCGGATTGGATCGGACCGATACCGAAAAAGTATCGGATATCGCCAATTCCGATACCGGAAACCAATGCAAGTCAATGGGACAGAAATATCGGAATGAAAATAAACCCTTTCTTTCCTTGTAGGTTAATTCTACATGAAGGAAAACAACTAAGAATAATGTAGAATGTATTGGGGGAGGTGGGGGAGACAATAAAGGCATAGAGGTTTAGCCCAATCAAATGGAATAGCAGGAATTAATATTTTTTTTAAGACGTTCTGAGTTACGGAAATATTGACTATGTTAAGTATTTTTATATTTTGTCAGATATTTATGTTTCACTACTTCCATGCTCTTCACCTTCTTTTTTACTTCTCCCACACTTTCTCCTTCATCATCCTCAGCATCTTTTTCATCCTCTTCTTCTTCACCTTCTTCATCTTCTTCTTCTTCACCTTCTTCGTATTATTCTTTTTTTTTACATTCTTCATATTCTACTTCTTCATCTTCTTCATATTCTTCTTCTTCATCATATTCTTATTTGTGACAGGCATTCCTGTAGTTGTTATCTATAAAAGGTTGGACATTACACCTTTCGTTCTGCCCGTCACAAAAGATTTACAACAGGATTTGTCCGCGTTCAGTTTGGCCTGCAGCAGCAGGTCTTTTCCAGGGGCACCACGAGGAGGAACGGACTCACCCCCATACACTGCTTAGTCATCTTCTGCTTATAATTTAGATATTATCTTTTGCTCTGATTTTTAGTCTTATGCTTAATGTTCTTCCGCTTTTTTTTCTGCAGCTTCTTGTATTTCTGCTTCTTGGTTTTCTGTCTCTTGTTCTTCTGTATCTTGGTGCTTGTCTTCTCTTCTTTGTCCTCTTGGTCAACTCCTCCAGGGTCATCTTCTTGGTCTTCTTTGGGGTGGTCTTCAGGGTCGTCGTCTTCGGGGGTCCTCATCTTCGGGGTCCTCGTCTTCTTCGGGTTGGTCTTCTGGGTCCTCGCCTTCGGGGTCCTCGTCTTCTTCGGGGTGGTCTTCAGGGTCCTCGTCTTCTTCGGGGTGGTCTTCAGGGTCCTCGTCTTCTTCGGGGTGGTCTTCAGGGTCCTCGTCTTCAGGGTCGTTGTCTTCGGGGTCCTCGTCTTCTTAGGGTTGGTCTTCAGGGTCCTCGTCTTCAGGGTCCTCGTCAGGGACATCCAGAGTGATTACCAAGAACCATTTCAAAAAGCTTGAACTTGGAAATGTAGCAGAAGGTACAAGAAAGCTGAGGAACTACCGAGAACCAGCTGACGGTACTGGAACCCGGATGGGTAGCAGAAGGTACAAGAGCCAATGGAACTGCCGAAGACCAGCTGACGGTACTGGAACTCGGTTACTAAGCAGGAGGTACCTGTGCCAGAAAGCACTACCAAGAACCAGCAGACGTTGGTGGAACTTGGATATCGAGAAGGAGGCACCTAATCCAAAGGCACTGCCGAGAACCAGCTGACGGTACTGGAACCCGGATGGGTAGTAGAAGGTAGGTGAGCTAATGGAACTACCGAGAACCAGCTGGCGGTGCTGGAACCCAGGGTAAATACTAAAAACAGAGTGGAGCCAGAGGTGTAATTGGAGCAAGTTTTAAATCAGTAGTACAGTGGATGTGGACAAAGCAGGAGAATTTGCCGGACACACAGCAGGGGAACAGCTGACGTTACTGAACCCCAATAACACTGGAGCAAGCGTTGACTGTGCAGACGGCACTTCTGAGCAGCAACTAGCGGTATTGGAGCCCAGGGTAAATACTAAAAACAGAGGAGCCAGAGGTGTATTTGGAGGAGGTTTTAAATCAGTAGTACAGTGGATGTGGACAGAGCAGGAGAAATTGCCATCCGCACAGCAGGGGAACAGCTGACGTTACTGAACCCCAATAACACGGCAGCAAGTGTTGACTGTGCAGACGGCACTTCCGAGCGCCAACTGGCGGTGTTGGAGCTCAGGGATAATACTGAAAACAGAGGAGCCAGAGGTGTAATTGGAGCAACTTTAAAATCTGTAGTAGTGAGAATGTGGACAGAGCAGGAGAAATTGCCGTCCGCACAGCCGGGGAACAGCTGACGTTACTGAACCCCAATGACACGGCAGCAAGTGTTGACTGTGCAGACGGCACTTCCGAGCGCCAACTGGCGGTGTTGGAGCTCAGGGATTACAGTTCAGGTGGTAGAAACATGAACAGAACAGGAGACCTGGATACTTTTGCCAACAATTATTTATTCTGGAAGAGGACTGGCAAATTCATGAGAGATCCAGGCCTTGTTCATTTTGAGAAAAGTAAGCCAGTCAACGTTATCGGAGGATTGTCGCATGCGACAGTCTGTTTGTACACCACCTGCGGCACTAAAGACGCGTTCGGATAATACACTAGCAGCAGGGCAAGCTAGCACCTCCAATGCATACTGACTTAGCTCTGGCCATGTATCTAGCTTACAGACCCAAAACTTGAAGGGAGAAGAGCCGTCTGGGAGTACACTAAGAGGGCAAAACATGTAGTCTGTCACCATCTGACGGAAACGTTGCCTCCTGCTGACTGGAGCCGTCTGTGATGGTGTAGACATTTGTGGCGGCGGGGACACAAAACTTTGCCATATTTCGGCCATACTGGTCTTGCCTTGTGCTGAGGCGCTGCTTCTGCTCCCTCTTTGTGCAGAACTTCCTCCACTGCCTCGACGCACTGAGCTGCTTTGTAAAGCACTAGCAGCACTGCTCTCGGTTGGAATGGAGAACATGATGGAATGCACCAGTGAGTCTTGGTACTCCCGCATTTTACGCTCCCGGTTCAACGGTGTTATGAGGCTTTGTAAGTTGTCCCGGTAGCGAGGATCTAGGAGGGTGGACACCCAATAATCAGCCGTGTTGAGAATGTGGGCGATGCGGCGGTCGTTTCTCAGGCACTGCAGCATGAAATCAACCATGTGCTGCAGACTGCCAACTGGCCAAGAAACGCTGTCCCCTGCTTGAGGCGTGATCTCTGCCTGCTCTGCATCACCCCACCCTCGCTCTAGATACTGACTACTAGAGCATTGTGTACCTCCCTCCTCTGGACAGATGTCTTCCTCATCCATTGACTCCTCCTCATCCTCCTCACAAAGTGTCCCCTGCCTAGGCCTTTGTGAGGAACCACGTTGCGCAGACTGTAGAGAAGCAGATGGCATTTGTGACTCCTCATCCTCCACCTCTTCCAAAACCTCGTCCCTTAGTGCTTGCAGTGTTTTTTCAAGCAGGCAGATAAGGGGGATAGTCATGCTGACTAGTGCATCATCTGCACTCGCCATCCGCGTGGAATAATCGATGGCACGCAAAACGTGGCAAATGTCCTTCATAGAGGCCCACTCAGTGGTGGTGAAGTGTGAACGGCGCGCACTGCGACTTGTTTGCGCCTGCTGCAGCTGGTACTCCATTACTGCTGCCTGCTGCTCACACAACCTCTCCAACATATGTAACGTTGAATTCCACCTGGTGGGTAGGTCACATATGATGCGATGTTCCGGAAGACGTAATCGGCGCTGCAGAGCTGCAATGCGTGATCTTGCATTGCTGGAACGCCGCAAGTGAGCGCACTCTATGCGGACCTTGTGAAGCAGTGCATCAAGATCCGGATAGTCCCTCAAAAAACTCTGCACGACCAAGTTGAGCACATGTGCCAGACATGGGATGTGAGTGAGGTTGCCTAGGCCCAGAGCTGCCACCAGATTTCGGCCATTGTCACACACTACCATGCCTGGCTGGAGATTCGCTGGCACAAACCACACGTCGCTCTGCTGCTTGATGGCATTCCAGAGCTCCTGCTCTGTGTGGCTTCGATTCCCCAAAGAAATTAATTTTAATACGGCCTGTTGACGTTTGGCCACGGCTGTGCTCATATTGGTCACCATAACAGGTAACCGTTCACGGGTCGATGTGGAGGTAGACCGTGACGGCTCCTGCAGCGCTGATTCAGAGGAACTGGAGTATGAGGAGGAGTCAATGTGTACAGACTGTATTCCTGCAATCCTTGGAGTTGGCAGAACACATACAGCGCCACTCTCAATATCTGTACCCAGCTCCACAACATTTACCCAATGGGCAGTGAGGGAAAGGTATCGTCCCTGTCCATGCTTACTGGTCCACGCATCGGTGGTCAGGTGGACCTTGCTACTGACGGCGTTTTGTAGCGCATGTTTAATTTTTCCCTCCACATGATGTTGCAGGGCAGGGACGGCTTGCCTGCTGAAATAAAATCGGCTGGGCACGTTGTATTGTGGGACTGCCAATGCCATAAAGTTACGGAATGTGTCAGTCTCCACCAGCCTGAATGATAGCATTTCAAGGGCCAGTAGTTTAGCAATGCCAGCATTCAGAGCCTGTGCTCGGGGGTGGTTTGCCGAGTATGGGCGCCTTTTCTCCCATGCCTGTGCTAACGATGGCTGTAGACTGGCCTGGGAGTGTGAGGATGACTGGGAAAGTGGTGCTGTGGGTGGAATTACACTGTGTCTCTGTACAACAGTGCCAGAGATTCTTCCATGGCGATCCTGTGAGGAAGCCGAACCAGCTGTGCGTGAGCTGGAGGAAGAGGCTACAACACGAGCTGAAGAGGTGGTAGGTGGCGCTGTAGGTTGGCCTAGGTCTTCAGTGTGTTTTTGTAACTCCACCACGTGCTTGGTCCGCACATGTTTCCACATATTTGTGGTATTGAGGTTGCTGACACTTTTCCCTCATTTCACCTTCTGATTACACAGCTTGCATTTGACAAAGCAAATGTCATCTGCAACTGTGTCAAAAAAGGACCAGGCACTGCAAGTCTTGGGAGCGCCCGCTTTGGATTTTGGAAGAGCCATGCTCCTAATGGGTGCCGAAGTGGAGGCTACAGGCAACCAAGTCTGCCCCCTCCCTCTCCCTCCTTTTTGGGCTGTTCGGGGAATCTCTTCCTCAGAGCTGCTCCCACCACCTTCCTGTCCCTCACGCCATGATGGGTCAAGGACCTCATCATCTACACCACCCTCTTCAAACAACTGCTTCTCCTGGGTAGTCTCGACAGCACAGTACGCACCAGAAAGTGGCACCTGAGTCTCATCATCAAATGCGTACTGAGGTGTGCTGCTGACCATAGGCACTGGCCCACCCGCCTCTTCAGATTCAGAGAGACAAAACGGTTGCGCATCACTGCATACTACCTCTTCTTCAAATTCTCGAATTCTGCTTGGCTGGCCCCCTCTTTCCAAGCCAAGAGATTCAGAGAACAGAAGTAGAGATGGCTCCTGTCCAGGGCTCTCTGACTTCCTGGGCAATTTGGCAGGTGGTGAAGAGACAGATGGGTGCTCTTCAGTGCTCAGGACCTGAGAGGATCTGGAACTAATTGAAGTCGATGCGTTAGCTTCCATCCATCCGACAACGGCTTCAATTTGGTCCTCCCGCAGCAGTGGGGTACGGCTATCTCCTACAAAGCTGCGCATAAAGGACTGTTCCCTGGTAAAACTGGGGGATGCTGAGTCACTGGTGCCCGCAGCAGGCACAGAATCCCCACGTCCTCTCCCTGCAGGCACAGAATCCTCATGTCCTCTCCCTGCATTAACCCAGTATACATGACAGGAGAAGTGGTACTGTGCAGTGTATATATACAGAATAGTACCGGTACTGAAAATTAACCCCGTATACAGGACAGGAGAAGTGGTACTGTGCAGTGTATATATACAGAATAGTACAGGTACTGAGAATTACACCCAGTATACCAGACAGGAGAAGTGGTACTGTGCAGGGTATATACCAGTGCTGGCAAACCTATGGCACGCGTGCCAGAGGGGGCACGCAGAGCCCTCCCGGTGGGCACACGCGCCATCGCCGCAGCACTTGCACTACTGGAACGGGCCCGGTGGGTGGTAACTCTGAACCCACCGAGTGCTGACGCCAGCCCCGCTACTTCAGCTAGATGTGTGTTCTCGGACGCACATCTAGCTGAAGTGTTATTGCAGCACATGAACTTGCCAGGCTCATGCGACACAATACACACTGCTGGCCTCTGCTAGCAGCTGATGTCAGCGTACAGGCGACCGGGTGCATGGAAGTGACGTCATGTGCACCGTCGCTAGGACGCTGGAGTCAGCTGCCGGCTACAGGAGAGGACGCTGCGCGGGAGAAGGAACGAAGGTGAGTAGGAGTGTTTATTATGGTTTTTTTTTTAATATGCGACAGGGGCGCTAGCAGGCTGGGGGGAGCATATATACATGTACTGGGGGGGCATATGTACATGGACTGGGGGAGGGAGCATATATACATGGACTGGGGGAGGGAGCATATATACATGGACTGGGGGAGGGAGCATATATACATGGACTGGGGTGAAGCATATATAAATGGACTAAGGGGGAAGCATATATACATGGACTATGGGGGGAGCATATATACATGGACTGGGGGGAGCATATATACATGGATTGGGGGGGAGCATATATGCATGGACTAAGGGGGGAGCATATATACATGGACTGGGGGGAGCATATATACATGGACTAAGGGGGGAGCATATATACATGGACTGGGGGGGCATATGTACATGGACTGGGGGAGGGAGCATATATACATGGACTGGGGGAGGGAACATACATACATGGACTGGGGGAGGGAGCATATATACATGGACTGGGGGAGGGAGCATATATGCATGGACTAAGGGGGGAGGATATATACATGGACTAAGGGGAGAGCATATATACATGGACTGGGGGGGAACATATACATATACTCGGGGGGAGCATATATGCATGGACTAAGGGGGAGCATATATACATGGACTAAGGGGGAGCATATATTCATGGACTAAGGGGGGAGCATATATACATGGACTGGAGGAGGGAGCATATATACATGGCCTGGGGGAGGGAGCATATATACATGGACTGGGGGAGGGAGCATATATACATGGACTGGGGGGGAGAGCATATATGCATGGACTAAGGTGGAGCATATATACATGGACTGGGGGGAGCATATATACATGGACTGGGGGGAGCATATATGCATGGACTAAGGGGGAGCATATATACATGGACTAAGGGGGGAGCATATATACATGGACTAAGGGGGGAGCATATATACATGGACTGGGGGGAGCATATATACATGGACTAAGGGGGAGCATATATAAATGGACAGGGAGGGAAGCATATTTGCATGGACTAAGGGGGGAGCATATATGCATGGACTAAGGGGGGCGTATATATACATGTACTGGGGGAGGGAACATATATACATGGGCTGGGGGGAGCATATATACATGGATTGGGGGGGCATATATACATGGATTGGGGGGCATATATACAAGAATGAGGGTAGGGCAGCATATATACAAGGATGAGGGTAGGGCAGCATATATACAAGGATGGGGGCAAGGCAGCATATATACAAGGATGGGGGCAGCATATATACAAGGATGGGGGGCAGCATATATACAAGGATGGGGGGCAGCATATATACAAGGATGGGGGGGGCAGCATATATACAAGGATGGGGGGTCAGCATATATACAAGTGTGGCACCCTGCTATTACAAGTACCACAGGACCCAAAAGGGTGCATGGATGGACTTCTCCACAAGAGGCCCTCATTACATAACAGACACCTCCACCCTTCCACCTCACACCACCAGAGGGAGCCCTGTTAGGGATATATATACTGGAGGGTGGAGTTAGGTAGGGAGAGTGTGCTGACGCTTTAGATCAGTGAAGGAGCAGCACATCTGCTGCTGTGTGGAGGGCCCCGAGTATGGCCGAGGCAAGAAGAGAGGAGAGAGGAGTTAAGGGGGCAGAGGAGCATCTGAAGCTCACCCCAGGACACAAGCCGGACACCGGTTCCGCGCCTACAGGGTCCTCTACACCCAGTAGGGACAACCGGCATACCAGGAAGATTCCAGATCCCTGGTCAACCTGAAGCTACCATCATTTTACAGAACTAGGAACCACGAAGGCCCCAGCGTCCAGGGATAGTGGTAGCCAAAGAAAAGTTCTACTACAAGCAGACAGGTAAGAGAGTGAAACAGCATAGAAGCTAGGCCTAGTTCTAGGCTGGCCATCACCCCCGGAGGTCTGCAGCAGTGCCGGTACTCATTACCGGGAACCACAGGTGGCGTCACGAGACAAAAACTGTTAACAAACCCCCTTTTAAAGAGTGACCCCAGGGTACGGGCCCGGGAGCCGACTGCCGTGACATCCCACAGAAGGTCAAGGCCCGGGTACCGAGTAAACCCCCGTATCCCCCTGGGCGCTTCACAAGGATGGGGGCAGCATATATACAAGGATGAGGGTAGGGCAGCATATATACAAGGATGGGGGCAGCATATATACAAGGATGGGGGGCAGCATATATACAAGGATGGGGGGGCAGCATATATACAAGGATGGGGGGCAGCATTTATACAAGGATGGGGGGGCAGCATATATACAAGGATGGGGGCAGCATATATACAAAGATGGGGGCAGCATATATACAAGGATGGGGGGCAGCATATATACAAGGATAGGGGAGGGCAGCATATATACAAGGATGGGGGAGGGCAGCATATATACAAGGATGGGGGGAGGGCAGAATATATACAAGGATGAGGGGAGGGCAGCATATATACAAGGATGGGGGAGGGCAGCATATATACAAGGATGGGGGAGGGCAGCATATATACAAGGATGGGGGGAGGCCAGCATATATACAAGGATGGGGGCATATGCCAAGATGGGGGTGGGCACATTGTTTATTTCTGAAGTCAGACCCCTGCCCCTTTCTGTGGCTGTTCTATACTGCGCTCACCTGCTCTTTGTATCAGTAGTTTTTTCTAAACTAAAACCTCAATATTTAGGTTAAATTGCCGTGTTGGCACTTGGCGATAAATAAGTGGGTTTTGGATTGCAATTTGGTCACTCGGTCTCTAAAAGGTTCACCATCACTGGTATATACTGTATTCAGAACAATACAGATACTGAGAATTACACCCAGTATACAGGACAGGAGAAGTGCAGTGTATATATACAAAATAGTATAGATACTGAGAATTACATCCAGTATACAGGACAGAAGTGGTACTGTGCAGTGTATATACCCAAAATGATAATGAGAATAAGGGCTCACACTCATCTGTGTTTATAAAATCAGTCTGATGTTTTTCCTGAAAAGTTGGACGAGTGTCATGCGAGTACAATGCGATTTATCTCACCTAGCATCCATATGACATCCGAATAACATGCGTATGCAATGCGTTTTTAACATCAGTTTTTACATAGAGTAATTCTAGGTAATTGAAAGCTAGTTTATCCAGATACAGATAGATGATAGATAGAATTATGTTACTGAGATATATCATCATTGCAGAGTGTGTGCAGCTTGCCGTCCATGTATTTAGCTAATAATTTAAGAATTAAAAGAAAAAATGGCGTGGGGTCCTATTAATTATCTGGCGCTTAGAAACCGCTCTTCCCACTTGCACTGATGCGGGGGCAAGTGGGGTAATAGTTGTGGGCTTGATGTCAGCTGTTTTATGTCTACTGACATCAAGCGCAAGGGTTAGTAATGAGGAGGCATCTATAAGACACCCTCATTACTAACCCCATAGTCAAATGGAATAAAGACACAAAGTAAAGTTCTTTATTTTAAATAAACACTCCCCACCCTCTTTTACCCATTTATTACTGTAAGATAAAAAATAATAAAACATCATATTCCTCACCTGTCTGCCAATAATCCATATGTCCCGCAATGAGCCCAACTCAGCTACATCTGGATGCTGTGCTGAATGGTGGCATAATGTGACCGTTCAGCCTGGCATCCAGGAGATACTGAGCTGCGCATGAGAACGCAGCATTAGTGCCGAGTGGTGACGTTAATAAGGTGAGCAGAGTACAAAGCCAATGAACTCCAGTCACCTTAGCGATGTCAGCAATCGTGGCATGAGAACAGGGAGTGTACGGAGAAGAGGGGATGATGAGGGTCTGTGTGGAGAAGGGGGGGTGATGATGATTATGGGCTGTGCGTACAAGAGGAGATGATGATAAGGGGCTTTGTGGAGAAGGGGGATGATGATGTTGAGGGGCTATGTGGAGAAGAGGGGATGATGATGAGGGGCTGTGCTGAGAAGGGGGATGATGATGTTGAGGGGCTGTGTGGAAAAGTGGGTAATGATATGATGTTGACGGGCTGTGCGTAGGAGGGGGTGATGATGATGATGATGGTCTGTGCAGAGAAAGGGGTTGATGATGATGATGGGCTATGCGGAGAAGAGGGGCTGATGTTGAGGGGCTGTGTGGAGAAGGGGGATGATTATGTTGAGGGACTGTTTGGAGAAGGAGGGTGATAATGTTGAGGGGCTGTGTGGAGAATGGTTGATGATGTTGTGGGGCTGTGCGGAGAAAGGGGGTGATGAAGATGAAGAGGGGCTGTACAGAGAAGGAGGGTGATGATGATGATGAGGGCCTGTGCGGTGAAGTGGGTGATGATGATAATGAGGGGCTGTGCAGAGAAGGGGGGTGATGATGACGAGGGGCTGTGCTGAGAAGGGGGGTGATGATGGACTGTGCGGAGAAGGGGTGTGATGATGGTGATGAGGGGCTGTGTGGAGAAGGGGAGTGATAATGATGGGGGGCTTTGCGGAGAAAGGAGCTGATGATGATGAGGGGCTGTGCAGAGAAGGGAAGTGATGATGATGGGCTATGTGGAGTAGGGGGGGTGGTGAAGATGATGAGGGACTGTGCGGTGAAGGGGTGTGATGATGATAATGAGGGGCTGTGCAGAGAAGGGGGGTGATGATGATGAGGGATTGTGCAGTGGAGGGGGGATGATGAGTAGTGTTGAGCCACCCCCGTAGTGTTCGAGTTCGGTTCGGTTCGTCGAACACCCTTGTGTTCGCCGAACTGTTTGTCGAACTGTTCGTCGAACACCTTCGAACACCGTTAAAACCAATGGCAGGCAAACAAAAACACATAGAAACACATAGAAAACACCTTCAAAGGTGTCCAAAAGCTGACAAACTGCTCAGAAGACATAACTAACACATGGAAAAGTGACAAGTACATATAGTCATGCGAAAAGAAAAGAGGTGGAGGAGTAAAAGGAGGGGGAGACACAGGTATAGGCATGTCATGCCCTTCTAAAATCCAAAAAGTGAGAAGCCGACACGGCCAGTCCGTTCCTGCCCGTGCCACCTCCGTGTCGCCGGGTTTGTGCCAGAGCCGCGGAGGACCCTGACGGCCAGCCCCCCTCTCCCAATACAGGTGCCTGTTCGCTGGTGGGTCGAGCGAGCCCCCCTGTGGTGGAGGCAGCTCTAAGCTTTTTAATTTAAATTGTCTCTCTAAATTGAATGAATACACATTAAATCCTTTTACAAGGATCTATTGAAGGGCAAGTCTCATGCCAGCAGCCGCGTAATTCCAGCACCAGTAGCGTCCACTAAAGCTGCTGCAGTTAAAAAGCTTTTATAAGGATCGAGCTCGGCTGTCCACCGCAAGGCGTCCTACCGCCAGTCCCAGCCCCTATGCCTTGGGGTGCCTCCTGATGCTCTTCACTGAGTATCCCGTGGTCCCGAAGCATTTCCTTTGAAAAAATTAAGTGTCCAAACTACAGGTGGTGTAGCTTGCTTAACAGCAGGGATAATCCGCTGACTAGCAGACACTGCTACTAGGCACAAAGTATTTCCTGGGCTAAATGCAGTTAAAAATTTGTAATTAGATACTCTCGTTGGATGCTGAGAAAGCATTCCATAGAGTCTCCTGGCACGCCATATATTATTCTCTTAAAAAGCTTGGGGTAGGGGTCTAGGGGACCCTTTTATAGCCAAAGTCACGGCCCTGTATCGCAATACGTCACCTAGGCTGAAGATAAATGGAACTGTAGCACCCCGAGGGCTCGGTTGCTACAGAGGTATTGCACCTCACCCAGAGGTGTGATATCTCACTCTCAGGTAAGGATGGAGTGTGGATCAGGACCCGACACCTGCATGCATTACACCACATTGCCGTGGGGCAGGGCGACCAATATGCCCCTGAGATGGGCACGACAGTCCTTTTCCCAGGCTGGAGTGGGGGGAGGGAACACTGAGGAAGGGGAACCCTGTAGTGCAGGAGCAGGGAGGAAGCAGTTCCTGGGTGCATTGAGAAGGGAGCATAAAAGGTGGGCACCATCTTAGTTCAGTGCAGAGAAGTCTGAGCAGAAGTGACAGGGAGCAGGGGCTCTGCATGAGCTCTGCTCCGGAGGCGGGCCTAGTAACAGAGGCCCAGGCCTGGAAGAGGGAGAAGGAAGGAAGAGGAGCGGAGAAGGCTCCAGGAATGAGGAATGAAGGGATCCCAGTGGTGTGGACGGGCGAGTCGCCACCGCACGCCCGAATCCACCTGCGTGGAGGGGTCAGGCCAAAGGGGGAGACTGGTCCCCGAAACTAGTGGAGGCGGGAAACGACCCTCAGCTAGAAACCGGAGGCTGTGACATTTTATATGGCGCAGCCCCTCGCTACACCGGCTAGGAGGGCAGCACATAGGGTCAGGGAAACTGGCGCCAAGTTTACCAAGAGGAGGCCCGAGGCAGCCGGACAGAAGGGTTGGGAAGAAAGGCCAGACAAAGGACACACAAAGGGGGTCCTGTGAAGCGCTCCAAAGTTATCTGGGAGTTGTCTGAGCCCCTCACCTGGTGAGCACAGTACGACGTGGGCAGCCGTTACCTGCAGAAGTGGTCTGGATAATAAGAACTGTGAGTAAAGGCCCTGGACTGCATCACTGACTCCGTGTCGTTACTGCTGCTGCCCTGCACCATCACCCCCATCCTTCGCATACACTGCCCTGAGGCTATACTCCTCCCGTGGGGAGTTATGCTACGCTCTGCTGCACCCACAACACCAGCCTCAGCGGTCTGCCCTGCAGCGGCGGTTCACTCTGACCGCAATCCACGGGTGGCGTAGTCGGACATTTAAACATCAAAACCACATAAATAGTTCCGCCACTGGTTTGACCGCCCTGAGCCACGGAACCGGGTCGCCGCCACGGAGACTACAACCACCAGCATCCACCAAAAAGGGTCCGGCTCCGGATGTCCCAAGGCCCAGGGGGCGCGTCAGAACATTTTCATCACATTTCATAATCACCAATGGGACAAGGCAGGGATGTCCTCTGTCCCCTCTCTTATACATCCTAGTGACGGAGCACCTGCTCTCATCAATTCGCCATAACCCCAATATTAGGTGGATTGAGGTGGGAGGCACCGAGTACAAGCGCTCTCTATTTGCTGATGATGTCCTAGTATATATCACTCAATCACATATATCCATCCCTGCTGTTCTGTTATGGCTGAAATAGATCACTTTGTTACATGGTCAAATTTTAAAATCAATACAGCGAAGTCTGAGGCCCTCGATGTCTCCCTCCCCAAATCCATACAGGATTCCATCCAGTCCAACTTTCCCTTTGCCTGGCCCTCACAGGGTATCAAATTCTTAGGAATTCCTATTCATAGAGACCTCTCCCATCTATGTTATCTTAATTTTGGGCCCTTTATTGAACAACTCCATACAGACCACGGTTGGCAAGTTAGAACTGTAAGATTCACTACGTGAACCACTGGTGTTTTGTGGAAAAGCACATGTACACTGTGTTCCAAATTATTATGCAAAAAGTGTTTAGGAGTGATAAGGGAAGAATTTGTTTGTTTGTCAGTTAAACTCATTGATGGTGATGTGTGTAAGGGCTCTTTATATCACTGTAAGCAATTGCAGACACCTGTGCTAATTAGTTTGGCAGGTGTGTCCAATGAACGGAAAGACTACTTAAGAAGGCTGTCCCACATTATTAAGCAGCCTACATTTTCTGCCAAAATGGGAAGGAAAAAGGATGTGTCGGCTGCTGAGAAGCAACAAATTGTGGAGTGTTTAGGTCAAGGCATGACTACAATCAACATTGTGCGATGATCAGGATGAAGTGTCTTGGCAATCAAGAAGTATGTAGCTGATTCACAGTACACACGTGTGCGTGCTGATAAGGGCAAATTGAGGACTCTTTCCTACAGGCAATTACGTCAGGTTAAAAGAGCAGCGGCAAAAAAGCCTTGTCATAGCAGCAGACAAGTTTTTGAAGCTGCTGGTGCCTCCAACGTCCCCCGAACAACAAGATGCAGGGTCCTTCAGAGGTTTGCAGCTGTGCGTACGCCATCATGTCGACCTCCTCTATCCACTGCACACAAGCAGAAACGGCTCAAGTGGGCCAAACATTACATGAAGACTGATTTCAAAACTGTTTTGTTCACGGATGAGTGCCGTGCAACGCTCGATGGTTCAGATGGATGGAGTGGAGGATGGCTGGTTGATGGACACCCCACGCAAACATGGCTACAGCGCCAACAAGGAGGAGGTGGAGTAATGTTTTGGGCTGGAATCATGGGGAGAGAGATTGTCAGCCCCTTTAGGATCCCTGAAGGGGTAAAGATGAACTCCATAATGTATGTGGAGCTTCTCAAACAGCACTTCCTGCCATGATTCAAGAAGAAGAACCGTGTATTCCACAGCAAGATCATTTTTATGCATGATAATGCACCGTCTCATGCTGCACATAACACATCTGCATCTCTGGCTGATATGGGCATAAAAGGGGACAAACTTATGTGACCCCCATGCTCCCCTGACCTCTAGCCCACTCAGAACCTCTGGAGCATCATCAAAAGGAGTGTCTATGATGGCGGGAGGCAGTTCGCATCTAAGCAATAGCTCTGGGAGGGTATTCTGTCCTCATGCAAAACAAATGAAGCAGAAACCATCCAAAACCTGACAAATTCAACGGACGAGAGAGTTCAGAAGCTCCTTTCGAACAAGGGGTCCTATGTGCAAATGTAACATCACCTAGAATAAAGTTTTGAGTTGAAAACTGTTTGATTTCAGTTTCTAATAACCTGCTAATGCTTATAATTTCAAAAATGACCATTTTTTTGGTCTTTATTAAAATGAAAAGGTTGATCGAAGAGTGTGGGGGATCTAAGAGTGTGGCAACCCAGTAGTCAGGATTACTTCGAATTCTGACAATCTGAGGGTCATGTTGCAGGTAGTGCAGCAAGAAGGCACTTATGTTTCTTGCACATCTCGGAGCCCCAAAATTATTTTCTGGGCTAGATGCAGCTAAAAATTATTATTAATTTTAAATCTGGTGGAGCTTAGTATAGATGGCCTAATAGAATCAGTACTGCACACTGCTACAAAGCCCAAATTATTTTCCAGCCAAGATACAGATAAACATGATTAGTAATTTTAAATCTGGTGGAGCTTAGTATAGATGGCCTTATAGAATCATTACTGCACACTGCTACAAAGCCCAAATAATTTTCCAGCCAAGATACAGATAAACATGATTAGTAATTTTAAATCTGGTGGAGCTTAGTATAGATGGCCTAATACAAACATTACTGCACACTGCTACAAAGCCCAAATAATTTTCCAGCCAAGATACAGATAAACATGATTAGTAATTTGAAAGCATAAAAAGGTTGGTGAGGTGATTTTAACCAATCATCAAGCTTTTACTCTCCCGAGGATAACACAGGGGTAGAAAAGTCGTTTCGGATCCATAATTTGTTCATCTTTATGAACGTGAGTCTGTCTACATTATCAGTGTAGAGCCGCGTGCGCTTATCTGTCAGCACAACACCAGCAGCGCAAATTTACTTTTGTACCGGGGATCTAACAGTGTGGCAACCCAGTAGTCAGGATTATTTGTAATTCTCACAATTCGAGGGTCATGTTGCAGGTAGTGCAGCAAGAAGGCACTCATGTGTCTTGCGCATCCAGGAGCACCAAGTCCCTGTTGTGTTGGTGGCGAGGTAACAATCATGCTTCCTTCCTCTGTCCTCTCCCCCCAACCTCGCACAACAGAAATGTGATCAAGGTCTCCCTCATCTGATGAGTCTTCCATCAGTTTGTCCTCCACTTCTTCCTGGGCTCCAGCACCTTCCTCACTAGTTTGGCTGCTACCATGCACCCTGGTAAAACCATCTCCCCCACCCTCACATGCCTGCCGCCTTGGTGCTGCCGACCGTCTGGACCTTGCAGATGTTAGCCCTTCCGCATACAACTCCTCCTCCTCTACTTCCTCCACCTCCTCTTGTGCCACCACCTGACTCCGAATTCTGTTTAACATGTGCTTCAGCATGTAAATCACCGGAATAGTCATGCTGATAATGGCATCGTCAACACTAAACATCTTCGTCGCCATTTCAAAACTGTGCAGAAGGGTGCATAGGTCCCTGATCTGAGACCACTCCTCCAGCGTGATTTGCCCCACCTCTAGATCTCGTTGGCCCAGGCTATACGTCAGAACGTATTGCACCAGGGCTTGTCGGTGCTGCCACAGTCGCTGCAACATGTGCAGAGTTGAATTCCACCGGGTAGGCACATCGCATTTTAGCCGGTGAAGTGGCAGGCCCAACGACTTCTGTAGAGATGTAAGTCGCTGAGCTGCGGGATGCGAACGGCGGATGTGAGCACACAGCGACCGTGCCCTCTGCAGAAGGCCATCTAGTCCGGGATAGTGGGCTAAAAATTGCTGGACAACCAGGTTCAACACGTGAGCCATACAAGGCACGTGTGTGACATTGCCCCGGCGAAAGGCCGCACCCAGGTTTGCAGCATTGTCGCACACGGCCTTCCCTGGTTTCAGGTCCAGTGGAGACAACCATTCATGAAATTGGTTCTCCAGAGCTGACCACAACTCCTCAGCTGTGTGACTCACATTTCCCAGACATTTCAAAGTAAAAACCGCCTGATGACGTTGAGCCCTACTGCCAGCATAGTAAGGAGGTGTGCAGGATCCCTTCTGCGCAGTTAGAAAGCTTGTGGCATGACCAGACAGGCTTTGGGTGCAGGTGGAGGACCGAGAGGAGGTTGAGGAGGCAGAAGCAGTGGAGGAACTTTGAGATAAAGAGGATTGACGCACAACTCGTGGGAACGGCAAGACTTGGACAGCAGCCCCTTGTCCTGCTGTCACCATAGTTACCCAGTGCCCAGTCAGCGACATGTAACGCCCCTGTCCATGCCTACTCGTCCAAGTGTCTGTGGTGAAATGCACCCTGTTACACACAGAGTTTCTCAAAGAAGCGGTGATGTTGTGTGCGACATGCTGGTGGAGCGCAGGCACACCTTTCTTTGAGAAGTAGTGCCGACTGGGCATCTGGTACTGGGGCACTGTGACGAACATAAGGTCTCGAAAATCCTCTGTGTCCACCAGGCGGAAAGGCAGCATTTCTGTAGCCAAGAGCTTGCAGATGGTGAAATTCAACCTCTTAGCTTTCTCATGGCTAAGAGGAAATGGTCTTTTACTTGTCCACATCTGAGGGACTGAGGGCTGGCTGTTGTGCTTAGACGGGGTTGATAAGGGTGTCCCCGGCAAACTGCCGGTCTGTGAGGAAGATGCAGGCGGACATGTTAGGTTGCCTTGATCCAAAGGTGGTGCTATCGATGTCGGACAGCACTCAACACCAGCTGGTGTTACCACCTCCAAAGAAAATGATGACCTGCCAATCACGCTGGCTGTTGCGGGTAAAGAGGTGGCAAGTCTGCGTCCCAAAACAGGTGTGACTGCTGTCCCCCCAGTCACAGAGGATGAAGAGGCCGCAGATGCACAATATGGGGCAGATGGTGGTTGGCCCGGCCGGCTAGGCCGCATTGTAGCACAGTGAGCTTCCCACTGCAACTTATGCTTCATGTCCATGTGCCGGTTCATGCATGAAGTACTCAAACTATGTATTTTTTGGCCTCTACTAAGCTTTTGTTGACAAATGTTACAGATAACACAAGTTGGGTCATCTTTATCTATCTGAAAAAATGCCCAGGCTGTGCAAGGCTTAGCTTCCATGTGACCTGAAGAGCCACCACGTCTTGTGGTCAGAGGCAGAGTTGTGTTTAAGGATGTAGTTGTTGATGTGCTTCCAGTACTACGTCTCTGTCCAGGAAGGCGCAACCTGACCTCGTCGTCACTAGCATCCTCCTCCACCTCCTCTGCTGACCCCAACTCTTGGCTGACTGTGGGTTGACAGTAAGTGGGATCTCCAACCTCATCATCATCACCCTGTGTGTTATCACACCCGTCGTCCTCAGAGCCAACCTCTTCCTGCCCTGACAAAAAACTAAAGTTGTCGCTCCAATCAGATATTTGAGTCTCATCATCGTCTTCCTCATTGTCTCCACCAACAGGAGTTACAGTTTGGGAATGAGAGTCTACATTATGTTCAGAACCTTCTGCGTCTGGTCCTGGATCCGACTCATAAAGATTCTGGGCATCAGTGCAGATCATTTCCTCGTCTGGATTCACAGAAGCGCTGGAGCCGACCTCTGATTCCCAGGCTATAGTATGAGTAAACAGCTCTGCAGACTCAACCATCTGTTCTACCTCATACTCAGACGGGCAGCTGGAGATTTGGGAGCTGTGAGGAAGCAAGTGCGATTGGGGTGACACCTCTGAGGACTGGAGTATTTGTGATGTTGAAGTTGATGTGGAGGAGAGCCCACTTAAAGGAGCACTTGATATCCGTTGAAGCACCTGCTGTTTTTGTGCCTCATCTGGAATTTGTAGCGATTGGCATGGCCATAAGAAAGGGATCTTATCACATTGTCCGCTAAAAGAAGTAGACATTTTAGTTTGGCTGGAAGATGGTTTTTTTTCTGCAGATGTTACTGTTGCTTTAACACCTACCCCACGGACACAACCTTTTTTCCCCTTCCCAGCACGCCTATTCCCCTTTCCACCAGCAGCAGGCCATTTTCCACTCATTTTGGGGGTTAACTAATTCACAACTCTGGAGTTGTTTGCACAAAAAAACAATGGATGGGAACCGAGCAGAGAGAGTGGCCAAACTGTGGTATTAGGCCAAAACTATCATCTGGGTTAGATGCAGAAATAAATTATATTCAATTTGCAACCTGATGGAGGTCAGTATAGATGGACTAATAGAACAAGTCCCACACACTGCTAGAAGCCCAAATATTTTTTCAGAGCTAGATGCAGAAAAAAATTATATTCAATTTGCAACCTGATGGAGGTCAGTATAGATGGACTAATAGAACTAGTCCCACACACTGCTAGAAGCCCAAATATTTTTTCAGAGCTAAAGGCAGAAAAAAATTATATTCAATTTGCAACCTGATGGAGGTCAGTATAGATGGACTAATAGACCAAGTCCCACACACTGCTAGAAGGCCAAATATTTTTTCAGAGCTAGATGCAGATAAAAATTATTTTTAATTTGCAACCTGATGGAAGTCAGTATAGATGGACTAATAGAACAAGTCCCACACACTGCTAGAAGGCCAAATATTTTTTCAGAGCTAGATGCAGATAAAAATTATTTTTAATTTGCAACCTGATGGAGGTCAGTATAGATGGACTAATAGAACAAGTCCCACACACTGCTAGAAGGGCAAATATTTTTTCAGAGCTAGATGCAGATAAAAATTATTTTTAATTTGCAACCTGATGGAGGTCAGTATAGATGGACTAATAGAACAAGTCCCACACACTGCTAGAAGCCCAAATATTTTTTCAGAGCTAGATGCAGATAAAAATTATTTTTAATTTGCAACCTGATGGAGGTCAGTATAGATGGACTAATAGAACAAGTCCCACACACTGCTAGAAGGCCAAATATTTTTTCAGAGCTAGATGCAGATAAAAATTATTTTTAATTTGCAACCTGATGGAGGTCAGTATAGATGGACTAATAGAACAAGTCCCACACACTGCTAGAAGCCCAAATATTTTTTCAGAGCTAGATGCAGATAAAAATTATTTTTAATTTGAAACCTGATGGAAGTCAGTATAGATGGACTAATAGAACAAGTCCCACACACTGCTAGAAGGCCAAATATTTTTTCAGAGCTAGATGCAGATAAAAATTATTTTTAATTTGCAACCTGATGGAGGTCAGTATAGATGTACTAATAGAACAAGTCCCACACACTGCTAGAAGGGCAAATATTTTTTCAGAGCTAGATGCAGACAAAAAATTACTTTTAATTTGCAGCCTGATGGAGGTCAGTATAGATGGACTAATAGAACAAGTCCCACACACTGCTAGAAGGCCAAATATTTTTTCAGAGCTAGATGCAGATAAAAATTATTTTTAATTTTCAACCTGATGGAGGTCAGTATAGATGGACTAATACAACAAGTCCCACACACTGCTAGAAGCCCAAATATTTTTTCAGAGCTAGATGCAGAAAAAAATGATATTCAATTTGCAACCTGATGGAGGTCAGTATAGATGGACTAATAGAACAAGTCCCACACACTGCTAGAAGCCCAAATATTTTTTCAGAGCTAGATGCAGATAAAAATTATTTTTAATTTGCAACCTGATGGAGGTCAGTATAGATGGACTAATAGAACAAGTCCCACACACTGCTATAAGGGCAAATATTTTTTCAGAGCTATATGCAGACAAAAAAATACTTTTAATTTGCAGCCTGATGGAGGTCAGTATAGATGGACTAATAGAACAAGTCCCACACACTGCTAGAAGGCCAAATATTTTTTCAGAGCTAGATGCAGATAAAAATTATTTTTAATTTTCAACCTGATGGAGGTCTTTATAGATGGACTAATACAACAAGTCCCACACACTGCTAGAAGCCCAAATATTTTTTCATAGCTAGATGCAGAAAAAAATTATATTCAATTTGCAACCTGATGGAGGTCAGTATAGATGGACTAATAGACCAAGTCGCACACACTGCTAGAAGCCCAAATATTTTTTCAGAGCTAGATGCAGAAAAAAATTATATTCAATTTGCAAACTGATGGAGGTCAGTATATATGGACTAATAGAATGATGCTATGCCCAAAAGGTTTTACTTCACTAGGTGCAGTAAAAAAATTGGTATTCTATACACAGGTGGTGTAGCTTGCAACACAGATAGGCTACTCCACTGACTAACACACTCTGCAATAGGCCAAAAAGGATTAGCTTTGCTAGATTTAGCCAAATGCTGTGAAAAAAACTTGCACAGCACTGGCACAGACCTGCCTGGCAAAAACTGATAGGAACTGATGTAACTTAATCCTGAAAAGGACTGCAATTACAATTAGTCTTTACTCCCAACCTATCTATTTAAGAGCACAGACCTGCCTGATAAAAGTCGTAGGAAATGCTGTAACCTAGTCCTTAAAAGGACTGCAATCACAACTCTTCCCTACTCCCAAGCTATCTGTAGATTTCTGCAAAAATTGGCTTGAAATTAACAAGGTATAGCGCACACAGCAACAGCGGTGCCGTCTAACACGCAGCTGCAGCAGTGAGAAAATGGTGGCGACGGGGAAAATGGCTGGGTCTTATAGGGCAAGGACATGTGACATACACTGCCAATCCAAAGGCGGTGAAAGTAGAGATATACGTCTGCGCCGCTGAAAGATCCTCAAGTCAGGAACATGTAATAATATCCTTGTTTATTGGTAAATGCCTACGCGTTTCTGGGTGTTCCACACCCCTTCATCAGGGCACCAACAGATATATCAATGTATGCACTGAAACACTCCATTTATATACAGACAGCAAATGAAAAAAAAAAGGGTTCAAAAAGGAAGAGCAGAAAAAAACCAAACATAACCTTTGCACCTGAGGCCGTGTGCAAAAGAGAGAAAAAAAAAAAAAAAGGGGGCAAAAAGATAATGTTGTACAGAAAAGTATAAATAATCAAAGGTATCAGTCAAATGGAGTAATTACATAAAAGCAATATTACTTACTAACAAGTAAGTGTACACATTAGGTAAGAACAAAATAAATATGTGTATAACATTAAAAACTCTAATGAGAATACACCCATCAGATATCGTTCCATAAAGGGAGATGGAACTGGAAAGAACAAAATAAAATAAAAAAAAATAAATAAAAATAAAAAAATAAAAAGTACCCCCATATAAAATATAGCTAGTAGTATCCTCTGTCAACGGAGGAATAGTGCAAGGAACAGGTTATCTGACATATGTCATGTAGTGACGTAGAGACCTAATGTGTAGTAATAGGATCCTGAGAAAACGCCGCAATGTAGTATAAAGACTGCGGCTTAAATACAGAAGATACACAGACAGGTAGTGAATCACCTGACGTGCGGTGGCGTGGAAGGAGAGAGGTGTGTGATAGTAGCATCCAGCAGAGCGCTGCGATGCGGGTTCGAATTATACTACTCCCAGAAGGAAAACATAAAAGAGGGAATATTTATAATAGCATACATGATTTTAGAGGAACACCATATTTGTGTCAAAAAACTATGATAAATGTAAAACCAAGTATATATGTGAAAAACAATATTATTTATAGATCTTGTGAATAACACAATAAAAAGGAATAGTAATACAATAAGGAAGTTAGCGCAGTCCAGATTACAGGCGCCAAAGTAATCTCCCTCGTCGTGCTGTGCTTGCTCAGTGAGGGGTTCAGTCCACCCCCAGATAGCTCCGGAGTACTTAGCAGGACCCCCTTCTGTGTCCTCTATCTGGCCTTTTCCCTGCACCTCACACCTAGTATCTCCAATCCGGTACCCGCGGGCCTTGGCGGGCGACGTCTGTTCCGTCCCCTGGGTCCTATATGGCTACCTTCTTGGTGAGACTGCCGTGGACTTGTGGCTACAGGACATAAAGTCCTGCAGCCTTCGGTTTCTAGCTGAGACTTGCAATCTTCTACTACTTGAGGGACCGGTTCCCCTTAGATGGCCTGACCCCTCCACCACCGGGCAGATGCGGGCGTACGGGTGGCCTTCTGCATGGCCCGTACCCCTTGGGTCCTTTCTTCTGTTCCTGGAGCCTCTCTGCTCCCTCTCCTCTCAGACTTGGGCCTCACTGGCTAGGCCCGCCTCTGGAGCAGAGCTCCTGCAGTGCCTCTGCTCCTTTCACTTCTCCTCCTCTGACTGAACTACTCATCTAAGATGGTTCCCCAATTTATACCTCCCTCTCATTTGCTCCCCTGAGCTACTTCCTCCACTCACACCCACTACTTCGTTCCCCCTCTCTAGGTTCCCCCCACACCAGCCAAGGCAAGGGCTCAGCAAGGAACAGAGGCATCTTGCCCTCCCCTGTTTGCCTGGAGTGTTGTATTGGATGCAGGTGTTAGGGTCCTGAGCTGTACTCCTTCCTTACCTGAGAGTGAGATGCCACATCTCTGGCTGAGATGCAACACCTCTGTGGCGACCGAACCCTCAGGGGCGCCACATACCCCCCTGGTAAAACACAGCACGTCCGCGGGCTGGAACAGAGTAAAAGACAAAGTATTTTAAAGAAATTTTAGAATGCATTCGCATAGAAGATTACCAACAAAACATCTCTTCCCTTTATGGGAGGCTCTTTTTCTTTAACGTTACTGGTTACGTTTCCTTACCAAAAACATTATAAAACTTTTTAAAGAACATCTCTCTTTACACATATAAAACATTTTTCTTATTAAACGTTTTTCAACAGGTTACAGCACGATCTGCAACCAGGTGTCCATTCTTCAGTAAGGTGCAAACTAGCAAACACGAACATGAGGGACCCGTCCGAAAACCCTCAACGTAGGCCCTGGGTGTGGCTGCAGGGCACAGGCGATCCGGTCGTTGGACCACGTCTTCGGCCACGCCAAACGGGTTTTTGTTCTGAGGTCATTTGTTGTGGATTTATAAAACCAATAGGGGGTACTCTATTATAAAGTGCAACTATTTACAATGGAAAGTTTTTTAGGGAGATCACCGTACTCTATCCTAATGTCCCTATACCCTCACGGGTAACTAAAGGCATATTGTCATTTTTAGTGCACACAGAAACAAATTTTAAATTGTAAACCTTCCTGTACCCTTACGGGTAACTATTCACAGTTCAGTTCCATCTACTATGCTTTAGTAGTGGTGCTCCCTCCGGGGAAGCTCTTGTCCACTGTAGGCTGGCCCAGCCGGGTCTTCAGCGCTGTAGGGTGAGGAACTGCTCCCTTTCCCCACCCGGTGGACATTCAGGGCATACCAGCCCCATTCACCTCTGTGTCTGGTGTAGGTGACGTAATCACCCGGGTACAGGTTCCGGTCCGGGTGACCTTCCTTTAGGTGGGACTCCACGTCCCTCCGGTTTACAAAAAGGTCTGTCTCGGACTGCGGGTCTCGGATGAAGCCCCAACCTCCTTCCAGGTTGAACTTTACTATTGTCCCCTCGGCACGGGGACCGGATGCTGCCCTACTGTTTCTGCGGGCCCGGACCTTCTCCTCCATGTTGCGGGCCTCCAGCTTCTCCCAACGCACCCGTCGGATGTGCTGCTCCCTCTCGAGCTGCTCCAGCTCCCTCCTACAGTGCTCTTTTCTGCGGGCCACCTCTGTCTTTGTTTCTTGGGGAAACCCCATGAGATCTCCCCCGGGGTTGTCCCACTTGAACTGATCCTCTTCACCTCGGGAGACGGCGGAGAGCAGGGGAGCCGGTAGGAGTGGGGGCTGCTGGTCCTCCACCTCCGCGGACCAATCCCATGGACAGCGTCTACACACCCATTCGGGTGTCGGGGGAGGCGGCTCCCGTAAGGGGCCCAGGAGTGGCCGGTGTTGCAGGTGCCCGGAGGTGACGGTTCAGTGGCTTGGAGGACGTCTAGGGTGGGCGTGCCCGGGGTCAGATATCCGGGGAGGAGGGTCTGCAATGGATCCGTGCCTCCCGCGCCAGGGGACAGAGGGCCTTGCTGGGGTGTTAGCAGCGGGCCGGTGTCAGTAGCACCCACTACTTGGTTCCCCCTCTCTAGGTTCCCCCCACTCCAGCCAAGGGAAGGGCTCAGCAAGGAACAGAGGCATCTTGCCCTCCCCTGTTTGCCTGGAGTGGTGTGTTGGATGCAGGTGTTAGGGTCCTGAGCTGTACTCCTTCCTTACCTGAGAGTGAGATGCCACATCTCCGGCTGAGATGCAACACCTCTGTGGCGACCGAACCCTCAGGGGCGCCACAGAAGGATGATGAAGGGCTGTATGGGGAAGAGGATCAAGAGGAAGATGGGCTAAGCGGTGAAGGGGTGTAGTTACTTGTGTGATGCTGCATGTGGTGGGGTGGGCTGTGCAGGGAACAGGTTGGGTTCACATAAAATAGAAAAACAGCTCACCACTATCTATGTCTCAATAGTTACGGAGCCTGGAAAACTGTCTTTGCCTAGAAGCAACCAGAAGAAGAATTCAGCTACACGGAATAGTGTCAACATCCGGGTTGGTCTCAGACCGCCCAGTCATGGACTGAGCACATGTCCAAGCTTCCGGTCGAAACGTTGGACCATATCTGTTTTTGACTCCTTGCCAGATCAAAATAAACTATCACTACAGCAAGACCTACAGTTTCATTTTCTTTTGTGGTGCTGAGGTTCCTTCCTCAACGAGCTATGACATGCTTTTAATTTCCTTATATAATTGAAATACATTCACTAATAAGGAAGATTTTATTCTGTGGAGCTGGATTTCTCTTCTTGTTGATTTCACATGCATGGGTCTGCATGTGAGTGGTTGATCTGCACAGGGAAGAGGGTGATGTCAGTCACGAGGGGCGGCTTAGGGGGGTTGATCTGCAAAGGGAAGAGGGTGATGTCAGTCATGTGGGGCTGCATGTTGGTGGGGCTGTAGGGGGGGAAGCGTGATGTTACTTGTGTGGGGCTGCACGTTGGTGGGGCTGTGGGGGCAAGAGGATGATGTCACTCCCGTGCTTCCAGCGTCACTTATCTCCAACATTGCTTAATTCTATGTATTGATTTGTAAATGTCATTGTTATACATTGTTCTACATATATTTATATATTTCTCCTTTTTGTTAGACTTATTTACATATGTGTTTTAATAAAACTGTTTGAGAACTACAGGGTGAATTTTAAGCTTGGGGTGTGTTCACACATTGCAATTTGTTGGGGAAACAATCTGCAGCAAAGTCCTCACCAGTAGACCCACGCTAAATCGTTCAGGTCTCACTGACAATTTCTTTCCTATCCTCAGCAGCTTTTAAATAAAAGAAAAAAAGTAAATAAAAAAATGATAATCGCTTAGGCAACCAATTTATTAGGCCCCAGCAGTGTTTCTCGGTGTATCCCGGCCTTCTGTGGCAACTTACCCTTCTCTGTGGCCCATACAGCCTGATCTGTTGTAGAAGTCATATGGGACGAAACATTTTTTATGGATTTTTATTAAAGGGACATTAGTTGCTGAGGGTCTTACTGCTGGTGCCCCCACTGGTCCATACGACAGGCTCTGGCAGAGGTTACACTACATATTTTACAGTGGGGTAGAAATACTCCTCTTAGCAATTTTAAGGAGTATTTTTAGACAAGAAGGAGGACATAATTTGCAGTAACTCAAATCTATAATACATAGATGGGTATAGATAAGACCTGAGCCAAGTGCACAGGCCACATTTGGGCCTCTGGTTGTTTCTGCCTGGCTTGTGGACCGAGGCAGCCAAAGGGCCGAAAACTGTGGCCCACGGTCTGCACCATGCGGTGGCCCTCCCCCGCCCGGCGCCCAAAGATGCCAACCATCCAGCAATTGCAGGACAGTCTGAAAGAATCTGGTGATTATTTTGCCCGATTCGTTAAAAAAATTGAAGGTGTCCGTGATTTATTTATTTTTTTAAGCTGAAGAAACTTATGGAGATAATTTTGACTGTACTTATCATAATTTTACAGTGAATGCAGCTGTTGTCTTCATATCAGAATTATGGACTGTATGTATGTATCATTTACAGTCATAATAAAATATTATGATTTTCCAATGTGTGCATAATTTTTTTTTCCCTGTCTGTGATTTTTTGATAGGCTGTCCAGAAAAAAAAAACAAGTTGGCAACCCTACCGGCATCCCAATATATAATGGAGGAGGCAACCCTGCAGGTGTGAATATATTGGAGG
This sequence comes from Phyllobates terribilis, assembly GCF_046119375.1. Classification (NCBI taxonomy): domain Eukaryota; kingdom Metazoa; phylum Chordata; class Amphibia; order Anura; family Dendrobatidae; genus Phyllobates; species Phyllobates terribilis. The sequence continues at coordinate 50,133,786 of NW_027362769.1, forward strand.
AGAAGGGAGCCGCTGGCTCCTTCTCCCCACTATTCGGCGCAAGCTGTGACAGCAGATGCGATGATGTCACCAAATCGCGTCTGCTGTGCAGAATGTCAGTGCATGCTGGAAAAACCGGAGCACAGCACTGGGGGAATGAAGCAAGGTGAGTATTTTTTTTGTATGTGTGGAGCCTTGTATAGTAAAAGGGGGTGGTGTGGGGGTTCATACTGAATATGAGGAAGATCATACTATATAGTGGGATTTGGTGACCATAATTCTATATGGGGTGTTGTGGGGGATCATACTGTGTATAGGGGGCCTGTGAGAACCACGATACCATGTGTGGAGTGCTGTGGGGACAGTCATACCGTGTATGAATGGCAGTGATGACCGTCTTAATCTGTGTGGGGAGGGCTGTGAGGACCATCATTACTGCCTGTGGAGTGATATGGGGGCCATCACGCTGTGTGGGAGGCTCTGATGACCATTATACCATGTGTGAGGGGCTGTGATATCCATCATACTGTGTGGGGACCTGTGGGGCAATCACATTATGTGGGTGAGCTGTGGTGGCATCGTACTGTCTATAGCAGGGGGCTGTGGGGGCATCGTACTGTGTGTGTGGGGGGCATCAAATTGTGTGTGACGGGGCTGTGGGGGCATTGTACTCTATGTGGGAGGGATGTGGTGGCATTGTACTGTTTGTGAGGGGGCATCGCACTGTGTTATGTTTGCATCAAGAATTTGTTGAAACTTCATTGAATACATTTTTCCCTCTACCCGTGAAATGTTCTCCGTGCCATTGGGTGCAACACAACCCTAAAGCATGGCTGATCCACCCCATGCTTAATGGTTGGCGAGATGTTCTTTTCCTGAAATTCTGTTCCCTTTGATACCTTTGATCATTGTGGCCAAAGAGTTCTATTTTAACCTCATCGATCCACAGGACTTCTTTCCAAAATGCATCAGTCTTGTTTAGATGTTCTTTGGCATATTGCTGATGCTGAATTTCATGGTGAGGACGCAGGAGAGATTTTCTTCTGATGACTCTTCTATGAAGGCCATATTTGTGCAAGTGTCTCTGAACGGTAGAACAATGTACCACAACTCCAGAGTCTGCTAAATCTTTCTGAAGGTCTTTTGCAGTCAAGCAGGGGTCCTGATTTGCCTTTCTAGCTTCTTATCGTTACCTCCACTGTTCCTGTTAACTGCCATTTCTAAATTACATTTCGAACTGAGGAAAAGGCAACATGAAAACACTTTCCTATCTTTTTATAGCCTTCTCTTGCTTTATGGGCCTACACCATTTTCAGAGTGCTAGGCAGTTGCTTAGAAGAACCTATGGCTGTTGTTTTTTGGCACAAGGTTAGAGGAAGCTGAGTTTTTATAAAACTGCGAAATTTGCATCACCTGGCCTTTCCTAACGATGAAACCTTGGTTAAAGTTATCTGAGCACACAAATCTCCAAGGGTGCCCAAACTTTTGCATGGGCCCATTTTCCTTTTTGTAATTTTTAAAATGTAAAAAATAACAATATATATATATTTTGCCTAAAATACAAGGGAAATGTGTAATCTTTAACTTTAGCCCTTTTAGAGAGCATTTCAACTTGCTTAACTGTTCACAATAACAATATGTCGGCATCCCTGCTGGTCGGAGGGGGAGGCTGCGTGCAGGGACCCTGGCATTAGAAGGGGACTCTGTCAGTACAGAATAACTGTTCAAACCAAGCACAAGCACAGGCACATAGTTCACACTCCCATCTACTTCCCATCTACTTGTTTTTTTCTTCTCGGTCTCTGCCCCCCCCTCTATTTTTATTGATAGCTCTGGCGCTATAGAACCAGAGAAGGGGGAGATAGATGGAAAACAAGTAGGTGGGAAGATGCACTTAAATGTTTGGCCTCATAAAGGGTGCATCTAGCGCCTGTTCTTGGTTTGAACAGTCATTTTGTACTAGCAGAATCCCTTTAAGTCCCTCAAACATATTAGAATGCTGTCAGCCCTACAAACATATTAGAATGCTGTCAGCCCTACAAACATTTGGCTGACAGCTATCTCTACTGACTATCACATACACAGGACTACTTCCTCAAACTTTCTTGTGGTCTTTATTAGGGAGAAGATGTCAGACTCTGACGCGCCCGCAGGGCCGTGGGGTACTCGGCAGCTGGGCCTATGGATGCTGGGGGGGGGGGTATGTCACAGTGGCTGGCCCGGTCCATGGCCCAGGGCGGTCAACCAAAAAGGGGATTGTAACTTGGATAGAAAATAAAAATAAAGTAAATAGTTCGTGACGCCACCTGTGGTACCTGGTAAGATTTACCAGCGCTGCTGCAGACCTCCGGGGGGTGATGGGATGGCAGCTGAGGTGTTTCTGCTCCCCAAAGGTGGAGCGGGCGCCCGGGGCAGTGTGGAGTTTGGTGGGTGGTGATGCTGGGGCTTGTAGTGCAGGCGGGATGGCGCAGCAGGAGTAACTGACAGAGACAGGGGATTCGCTTCAATACCTTTACTGGTGCGGATGTCAGGTACGGTCCAGGGTACTCAGTAGGATGGGTGCACTTCAGGACTTCTCCCTAGTGAGCGGGTATAAGGCCTCCTGGTCCGTGTCTGCCTCTCTGTATGCTCCTGGCCAGCCTGCAACTGGGCCTAGCTTATGTGTCGTGTTGTTCCTTCACCTGTCGCTCGGTAGTAGGACATTCTGCTGGCAACCACTATCCCTGGTTGCCGGGGCCTTCATGGTTCCTGGTCCTGTAATAGGTCTAGCTTCAGGTCGGCCAGGGACTTGTAGTCCTCCTGGAATGCCGGTGATCCCTACTGGGTATAAAGGACCCTGTAGGCGCGGACCCGGTGTCCGGTTTATATACTGGGGTGAGCCTATGATGCTCCTCTGCCCCCTTAACTTCTCTCTCCTTTCCTCCTTGCCGTCGGCCACACTCGGGGCCCTCAGAACTCAGGAGCAGACGTGCTGCGTCTTCGCTGCTCTCAGCGTCAGCACGCTCTCAGACTCTCTGACTCTGTCTGAACTAACTGAACTGCCTGGCTCCACCCTCCATATATACAGTACAGACCAAAAGTTTGGACACACCTTCTCATTTAAAGATTTTTCTGTATTTTCATGAGTATGCAAATTGTACATTCACACTGAAGGCATCAAAGCTATGAATTAACAAATGTGGAATTATATACTTAACAAAAAAGTGTGAAACAACTGAAAATATGTCTTATATTCTAGGTTCTTCAAAGTAGCCAACTTTTGCTTTGATGACTGCTTTGCACACTCTTGGCATTCTCTTGAAGAGCCCTAACGGGCTCTCTCTGGTGGTATGAGGCGGAAGGGTGGAGGTGTTTGTATGTAGTTGAGAAGTCCATCCATGCACCCTGGGTCCTGTGGTACCTGTGAACAGCAGGATGCTACAACTCCTCTAGTGACAGCAGCTTATCTTCAGAGAGAACAAAAGGATTAACCATTGGAATTCCAACACACCGGATCCTTCCCTTACCTCTCATAAAGTATTGGAAGGAAAGTCGAGAGGCCTCTATACACATCAGATTGTTTCCTGAACCTGCCGACCTTAGCCTTACAAGCATGGAAGCCTTAGTGTAAGGCCGGGTTCACATGAGCACATGTTTTCTCAGGGGAGAGAATGGGCCGATTATGCAAATGACACTCACAGTGCACTGTGATCTGATTGTCTTACATGAGAGAATCGCAGCACAGGTGCAGAGGAGACAGAGAAAGTAATTTCTCCATCTCTTCCATTGCCTGCATCCACAGTACTCAGACTACACTCAAATGACATCCAAGTGCAGTCTACTGTTTCATATGCACCCATAGACTTGTATGGGTAAGTGCAATCTGATTTTCAGATAAACCTGCAGCATGCTATGATTTTTTCCTCAGGCAGATTCAGCATGAGAAAAAAAAATTGCAGATCTGCACTGCCCCATAGTATATCATAGGTCCGAGTGCTATCCAATAAAACTTCAGAAAGCACTTGGCTGAGTTATATGCTCATGTGAGCGAGCGGATAGATAGTACAGTGTGCACAGGGTACATGAGCCTCAGTGCAGCAACTCCGATCTAGTCATCTCTGTAGTGAGGCAGCTAGAATGGAGTTGCTACAGTGAGGATGTCCTTATATACAGTACAATATGCACAGAAATCATGAACCTCAGTGCCGCAACTCCCATCTAGTCATCTCTGTAGTGAGGCAGCTAGAATGGAGTTGCTGTACAGAGTACGTCCTTATAGACAGTACTATGTACCCATAAATCATGAACCCCATTGCAGCAACACCATATAGCTCCCAACCGTCCCAGTTTCTGCAGGACTGTGGCGCGTCCCCTCACGGCTCAGCTGTTTTCCCAGCATCTATACTTACCTCACCTCTCTCCAATGTTCTCAACGCTCTGTAGCTCCTCCTCCTCCTCAGGGGGCAGGGCCAACCATCTCTTAGTGCATAAATTAAATTACACATTCACATCCTCTCCCTCCTATCTGGATCAATGGGGACTTGAGCTCACAAATCACATTGTCACATGACGCTTCCCAGCACTCACAGACTGTGTGTGCGCTAACCACTGAGCTATAGCCCATACTGGTTAAGATAAGAGATTTTTGTTTTCTTGACTCTACAATAGCAGAGTATACAGCTCCATAGAAATACATTGTGTATATAACAATTTTGGCTGTATACTGAGGTGAAGACAAGTATTTATCTTTTTCCTATAAGGCTATGTGCCAACGCTCCATAATGGCAGCGTTTTGGACGCCGCTCACCTGCGCTGCTTCCAGAATGCTGCGTTCTACATTAGAAGCGTTCTACATTAGATTTATAGAAATCCCATGCCCACTGTGCTTCTGTTTGACGCTGCATAAACTCGCCAGCAGCGCGGATTTACGAGTCGCAGCATGTCAATTTCTGTTGTGGAGACTCCACTATGAAATTTCCACAATAGAATCATCTTGCATGCGGTAACTCCACATGGTACAGTGAACACATGCGGAGTTACCTGTGTGAGTAGAACGCAGCACGTTGGACGCAGCGAGAATACGCTGTGTCCAAAGCACTGCTGTTCCTGATCGTGGTAATGTAGCCTAAAAGTATTAAAATAATAATAAGCAATGACATTTTCTTTCGTTAGTGTCTACTCAGGTCTTGAATTCACAACCTTCACATTACAGATAGATGGGAGCCTTAGTGTGTTGAGCCACAAGTTCCAGTGGTGAGATGAGGAGGATTTCATGTACTTGATCTGTACTGCAGACAATGACCAGGCTGATAGAACTGATAGAAATACACTGCTGTGTACAATGTATGGATTTTTATTCTACAGGGAGAATCAGGGTATGTACCCACGATGCGTACCAGGCTGCAACCCCAACACTGCGGAATAGCGGCTTCGTTTCAATATGCAACTGAGCGGCTCCATTTTTATTTTTTGTTTCATCTGCGGACTCTCGTCATAGATATTAGGTCTATGGAGAAAGCCCACAAGGGGATTCGCAAGAGACATTGACATGCTGCGGTCTGGAAAGATGCTCCACATGTCAATTTCCGTGGTTGTATGGAGACACATAGTGGGCGTGGGATTTCTAGAAATCCATCCACAATGGTGTAAAATCCGGACGCTGCGGGTTTGACGCTGCATAAACACACAGAATCAAACCTGCAGCGGCTCCTGACCGTTTTCACATACCCATTTTTCATCTTATAAAATGATTAAAAAAATAATAATGAAATACAATATACAATATAATTTTTAAATAATAAACATCACAAATCAGCAAATAACATTGACATATTTGGTGTCCCTGTAATCATAACGACCCGCACAACACAGCGATCAGATTATTTACGGAGATCGGTAATTGACGTAAAAAAAAAATGGCATAATTTATATTTTTCTTTATTAAATCCATAAAAATGTAATAAAACGGTAATGCTGAGGTCGTGTTCACACGTAGCGTAAATGCTGCCATTCTTTCTGCTGCTTTTTTCTGCAGGTGACCACATCAGACAACGCAGTAACAATCTTCTCTGATTATGGCTACTTTGCTGGGTTTCTTTTATGCGTTTTCCCGCTTATCTGATGCTATTTTGGGGCAGATATGAAGCAGAGTTTTTAACAGTACAGAAAAGCTTTGATTCTTATTGTGGAGTTTGGTGCGGATTCTGTGGAAAACAAAAAACACAGTATTTCTGCAACGTGTGAACACGGCCTTACAGACACAAAAAGCCGGATGTCGTATAGTGAAGCTACATAAAGATGAGAAAGTTCTGGCGGCTCTGACTGTGAATGAAGAACAAAAAAGAATCCACAACTAGAGATGAGCAGGACACACAGATGATGTCGCGCTGCCCAGGGTGATCAAAAGCCGCCGGGGACACCGGATGGTTAAAGATTCACGACCTCCTATCCAGCCGCCAGGTAGCACTGACCTGGACCAGAGACCCAGGAATCCATCCGCTCATCTCTAGTCCCAATTGTCCCATATACAGCAGACAGTCCTGGATTTGGGTCTACACCCTGTAGTCTCGGGCATCTGCTGAATGTCCCTCATTACCAGCTCCCCTATGACCACTCCTCCTGCCAGGAGAGAAAGAAATGGAAAATGGGCGTGGATTTGGGTGTGCCCAGGGGCATGGGTAAAACTTGCCGTGGCGTGCGTAGCGTGCCGCATGATGTGTCCCTCTTTCTGTTCTTCAAATCAAAAGTTGAGAGGTATGGCAACACTGATCTCATTATCTCTGTAGTGAGACAGCTAGAATGGAGTTGCTGTACAGAGGACGTCCTGATAGATAGTACTATGCACAGAAATCATGAACCTCAGTGCAGCAACTCCGATCTAGTCATCTCTATAGTGAAACAGCTAGAATGGAGTTGCTGTACAGAGGACGTCCTGATAGACAGTACTATGCACAGAAATCATGAATCTCAGTGTTGCAACTCCGATCTAGTCATCTCTATAATGAAACAGCTAGAATGGAGTTGCTGTACAGAGGACGTCCTGATAGATAGTACTATGCACAGAAATCATGAATCTCAGTGCAGCAACTCCGATCTAGTCATCTCTATATTGATACAGCTAGAATGGAGTTGCTGCAGTGAGTTTCATTATTTCTGGGCAGACCGTTACATTAGATTATGGCCCAATTCATGAACACTGGCATTTTATACACCAGTATTAATGAAAAGTAAGCTGGTAAAAGCTGTGGCACTTTGTGTATTTTTTTTTTGCAATTAATAAAATTTGCATTTTATTATCGTAATATAAAAACATTACACAAAATACTAATATTCTAGATATTTATTCTCTCTATTCTACATATCTATCTAACTTTAGATTTATATATAAAAATTTATGATGTAAATATTCTATTGTGATATATTTCTTCATACACCGTTTTACACATGAACCTCTGCTTCTTTCTTGATTCTGTCATTTATATAAGCAATGGGTGAAATGAACCAATCAGTTGCTTGCTTTCAAAGAGTGACACTTAGAACCAACCAATCAGATGCTTTCTTTTTCTGCCCCTTGTGAGGTGACAGTTGGAATGTGTCGGTTGGTTCCGCTGAGGAGTTTCTGGTTATATCTGACCTCAGCCTTGGTACTGTGGAGATATTGGACGTCACGTGTCGCCTCTTCTGGGATGTAAAGGACAATATATCATTCCTTCTGTAGGGACAGTGTCATGTACAAGCTGAGATAATAAAAGTCCACGTTCCAGCAGAGATCTCAGCACAAGGACCCAGCGTCTACCACACAAGTCACTGTCCAATGATCTGCAAGTTACTTCCAGGTAACAGAATATTACAGAAAATTACTAGTAAGATGGTAATAAACTAAATTTGAAAGGTTAAAATTATGTACAATGCAATTTATGAATTTGACCCTCTTAGAACAAAATTGATACTGGACAGAATAACTACCTGCCCTAAATGCCAGACATCTAAGAATAGTCTGTCTCATGGGTTTTGGTTATTTACTCATTCTAGTAACCAGTGGATGATTGTCTGGGAGGGCATGAAAGAAACTGGGGGTCTTGTATTGTTTCCTCAGCTCATAATGTTTAATTCATGGTCTTAAGAAAATGATGGCTCCAAACCTTATATGTATCCATCTTGTGTGTAACATTACTCCAACTTGTGGTCAAAAAATTGCTACTGAATTATATTGGTTGCAAAATCAGTTATCTACCTTGTCCAAAATAATCACACAGATTAAAAAAACTACTACACACAGATAGGGTAGATGCCGAAAAAAAGGAGGAACAAGCAGATAAATTCCTATCTAAATGGAAACTATTTATTTCTATCTACTGCTTAAAGAAAGATATCTCAGGTGTTGCCCCCTTTGTCTATGAAGGAGAAGGTACCTTCTAGAAAGTCTGAAAACAAAATTAGGCAAATTATAGATATAAAAATGATAGATTTTGATGGTTAAATAGGGAACGCTTTTCTCTGAATTTGTTAAATGGAATCTGTCACCACATTTGACCTATCTAAACTATTAATATGGGCATAAAGGTTATAGACCGCTGAAAAGAGTGATACCTGTATGCCCATATCAGATGTCTTGTGGTGGAAAAATCATCTTTTATTACTTTATATAAATGACCTCTTCCAGGCTATGGGGAGGACGCTGTCTGGAAGATAACTCTGCCTCCAGAGATTATTTTATATGAAGGGGGAGTTACCAGTGTGATGTGTAATGGCCGCTCTCTGCTCTCCTGATCTCACTGCAGAGCTGTGTGTGATTATACCTGACACATCTGCAGGTTCCTCTCAGCTTCCATCTCACAGACAGACAGGGTGTAATAGTATTACAATACAGCAGAGCTCAGAGAGCTGCAAAAATGTGTTTGCAAGAAGACAAATTTAATTTCTGTGTTATTTACTTGTCTCACTGATAACTCCCCTTCATGTAAAATAATCTCTGGAGGCAGAGTTATCTTCCAGGCAGTGTCCTCCCCTTGGCCTGGAAGAGGTCATTTATATAAAGTGATAAAAGATGATTTCTCAAGAACAAGGCATCTTATATGAAGCATACAGGGAGGACTTTTTTCAGCAGGCTATAACCAGTATGCCCATATTGATAGTTTAGATAGGTCAAATATGGTGGGAGATTCCCTTTAATGTAATATGTGTTCCGATATTCCGAGGCCTGCGTGCCCAACACTCTGTAGATGAACACCCTATGTGCGAGCGAGCTTTAATTTTTGTGTTGTATTGATGAAATTGTAAAACCAAATAAAATTACTTAAAAAAATGTGTCATACCTACTAATCCTGAATAATCCTGATTGTAAGGCAACTACTGATTGTATAATTGATTGAGTCGTTATCATAAAAAGCTACAAATGTTGTAATTTAAGAAAACCAAATAAAAATTTATTGAAAGGAAAAAAATTAGTAATTGGGTCCTACTCTTTGAGGTGAGAGCGGATGTATAGCCTGTGCTTGGCTGCGGTTGTGACCTCACTGCTACAGTCAATACAGAGAAACCATAGCAGCAGTGGACAGCTGGACTCATAGAAGGTCAGGATCATCTGATTTTATTATATTTATACAGCGCTGACAAAAAATGGCGAGAATCCTAAAAGTTGAAAAAACCATTTAATAGAGGTCTAGTGTAACCTGAAGAAAAGGCTGTACTGCAATAACAGGCCAAGAGAAGGTTTATATTAAAATGGTTATCCATTACTAGATGATTCCTTCTCAATAGCTCCAACGAGCAGCCTAAGATAAACTCTACACTTAGCTCTCAGACCAGCGACGTTCCTCCTTTCTCATATCCTGACATAAACCATGTCATGTGGCTGCTGATCACCTGTAGCCTTCACTGTTCCATTAGGACTGAAGAAACACTGTTTTTCCGCTGGGTGGGGCGAGGGGACCCCGACACCCTCGACCAGGTGGTCAGTCTGATCGAGCGCTACTCAGCCACTCAGGACTTTATCCGGGACTCTGCCCTCTCGCGGCTCTCACGCCGGACTCTGCCAACCCAGGAACCGGGAAAGGGGTCGCATCCTTCTGCTAAGGACAGTCAGCACCGTACTCGTGCTGAAGGGGTACCCCAGAGTGAGAGTGGCGGGAGACCAGTTGTTAGAAGTCCGGGTGGTGCAACCTCTGTGCTTCGGTGTAAGGAGGGACCAGAGGGGCGTGTCTACACGGCCCGACCAAGGTCACACGGCGGCTTTATCTACCCCGTGAACCAAGGGAGGAACCGGGCAGGTGGACCAGGTGCCACTCTGGGACCGACCTTGTGTGAGAGCAGGTGACTCCTATGGGTCAGATGGCAGGAACTGACCGGTACAGCAGATGAGCACAGCAGGAAGGCTGACGGGTGGACCGGGTAGATAAGCAGGCTGGTTCGGCAGATAGCCAGACGGGTGCTCCAGGTAGGCGAGCAGGCGGGCACGGCAGGTAACTGGCAGGTGCTCCGGGTAGATTGGCTGGTGGGCACGACAGGTAACGGGCAGGTGCTCCAGGTAGGCTGGCTAGTGGGCACGACAGGTAACAGGCAGGTGCTCCAGGTAGGCAGACTGGCGGGCACAGCAGGTTACAGGCAGGTGCTTCAGGTAGTCTGGCTGGCGGGCACAACAGGTAACAGAGAGATGCTCCAGGTAAGATGGCTGGCGGACACAACTGTGGACAGACTGGAGGACAGAACTGTTAGACAGGCTGGTGGGCTGGACTGACAGACAGACTGGCAGGCAGGACTGACAGGCAGCGGGACCTGAGGGCTGGAGCAAGTGTTTAGCACATGGAACAAGAACCTTGCACAGGCACCTCCATTTTGGAGGTGGTGCCTTATATAGGGGAAATCCTCCGGCCATTGGCCGGGGACTTTATAGGACGGCGCGTGCGGCCCCTTTAAGAGGGAGGGAGCGCTCACGCGCCCTAAGCACAGTGCCCGGGAAGCTGCGCGAGGTGTGAGCCACAGGAGCAGGGGAGCGGGAAGACGCCGGACCTTGACCGTGGCGGTGAGGGGAACGGCGTCTCTGCCCGGCAGGAGGCAGAGACGCCGATGCTACACCGGTTCCCTCCCAAACTGTCACAAGAACTAACAGTGCCTCCGCCATTAGGTGCTGGCGGTGTCAGGGGCCGGGACATGTGGTTGCTAAGTGCCCCCTGACTACAGAGCCCATGGACTGCGGGTATAACCGCCGGGTCTCAATGTATGCCCAGACCGTCTGCACTGCGAGTGCCGACCCCCCGGACAGTGAACCCCAACTGTGCCAGGTACTGGTTAATGGGTACCCCACGGAGGCCCTCATAGATTCAGGGAGCCTAGTGACCTTGGTACATGGGTTGCTGGTGGCAGGAAACAAACCCAGTGGACGGACAGTCAGGGTTGCGTGTTTCCATGGGGACCTCTGAGAGTACCCGACCGCAGAAGTAGTTTTGTTCACACCATGTGGCGACATGAAACATGTGGTGGAGGTGGTAAAAACTCTTCCCTATGGGACTGTGTTGGGAAGAGACGTGCCCCTCTTTTGGACTCTGTGGAAAAACAAAATCTACTCTCCCCCGGTAAAATTTATTACAGGTGTTGTACCCAAAGAACCCGAGTCAGGGGTCCCAGCCATAGGGGTGTCCAATCTAGGGACAGAGTGTGACCCCGATAAGGTTTCCCCTAGAGGTGCTGGCAGGAGAGGTCGAGGAGACCCCATCAATCCCTGAGCTGGAAGTGCCCGGGGCACGTTTGGGACAGCTCAGCTACAGGATCCTACCCTGACTCGGGCACGGGAAAGGGTGTTAGAGGTAAATGGCATAGCTCAACAACCCGGTGCAGATACTGTGTTTCCACACATGGTGGTCAGCGGTGAGTTGCTCTATAGAGTAGATAAAATCAGGGATGAGGTCGTGGAACAGTTAGTGGTACCTCAGTCGTACCGTCGGGTGGTCCTGGAGATGGCACACACCAGCTGGGTGGACACTTAGGGGTTAAAAAGATGCATGAGTGTATCTTGCAGCGGTTCTTTTGGCCGGGAATTTACACGGAGGTCCAAAAGTACTGCGAATCATGCCCCGAATGTCAGCTAACCACACCCACCGCAAGCTTCCGTAGCCCATTGGTACCTCTGCTAGTGATAGAGGTACCTTTTGAACGGGTTGCAATGGACTTGGTAGGGCCCACCATAAAATCCGCTCGTGGCCACCAACATATACTGGTGGTCGTCAACTATGCTACCCGATACCCGGAGGCTATATCGCTACGCCACACATCGGCGAAACTGATTGCACGGGAGCTGTTTGCCATGTTCTGTCGCCTTGGACTACCTAAGGAGATCCTGACGGATCAAGGGACCACTTTTATGTCCAAGGTGACAAGAGAACTGTGCAAACTGCTAAAAATAAAACAATTGTGCACCTCGGTGTACCACCCTCAAACCGACGGGCTAGTAGAACACTGGGGCAGGCCTAGTACTTTACCACACTCGATCTCACCAAGGGTTACTGGCAGGTACCTCTCACGGAATTGGTGAAGGAAAAGACTGTCTTCATAACTCTGGAGGGTCTATATCACTATGCGGTCTTACCTTTTGGGCTACATGGGGCCCCTGCTACATTCCAGAGGCAGATGGACATAGTGCTCAAGCCTCATCAGGAGTACGCGTCCGCATATCTAGATGATATTATCATCTTTAGCACCGACTGGCATACGCACCTATCCCAGGTACAAGCGATGGTGGATTCTCTCAGAGCCACGGGGTTAACGGCAAACCCCCAAAAAATGTGCGATAGGTTTATACCTAATTTTGCTGGGAGAACGACGGCCCTGACCGATCTCTTGAAAGTAAAAAATCGGTAATGGTTCGGTGGAACCCTCAGGCAGAAGAAGCCTTTCAGTCCATAAAATTGGCCCTGTGTGGACAGGCGGTCCTCATCAGCCCCAACTTCAAGGAAACCTTCATTGTATAGACAGATGACTCGGAGGTAGGCCTCGGGGGGGTATTGTCACAAAAAGTGAATGGTGAAGAGCACCCGGTCACCTACTTGAGTAGAAAGCTTATCCCAGCAGAGAAAAACTATAGCGTGGTAGAAAAGGAGTGTTTGGCTATTAAGTGGCCCTTGGAATCGCTACGTTATTATTTACTCGGGCGTCAGTTCCACTTGGTGACGGACCACTCACCCTTGGTATGGATGAGGAATGCGCGAGTCACCAGGTGATTCCTGTCACTGCAAAATTTCAGTTTCTCTGTAGAACATCACCCTGGGAAGTTGCAGGCAAACACGGATGCCCTGTCCCGGGCACCCTGTATGGTGACAAATGTTCAGCCCCACAAGTTGGAACAGAGGGGGGGGGATATGTGAGGCAGTGACCGGAATCGTATACGAGGGACATTATATATCCCCCGGAATGTGTACAGAGACCTATTAAACCCATTGGAGTGCATTACAGTCACAGACACAGGTGCGGCTGCAATGCAGGAATGAAGGCGAGCATTGACCTGGTCAGGCTATCTGGCTTAGGCAGATTAAGTAAAACCCAGCAGGGCCTTCATTTCTTGGAGGAGGCTACAGGAAGGCAGTGGGGCGGCCTCCTCCCTCCAACCCAGGTTTTCCAGTGGCTCTTGCCACAGGTCCTTTAAAAACCCTGCATTACAGATTAGTGTGGTTCAATGTTGGGACCTGCTAGGAGCATAGCAGGAAAGCTCGGCGGACCTGTGAGTAGCTGAACCCACACCTGGGAAGGCTCTGCACCCGCCAGGCTCTGAGCGGCCGGCGTGGCCGTTGCTCCCGGCGACCGTTGTTATTGACTTGTGTTAACCCGGCTGCGAACCTGAGGACTTTTCTGTTTATCCGTGAGTCTGCTGAATAAAAGCTGCTTATGTTGGACTTACTTGGGTCACTGCCTCAGTTACTGCACGGTGTGAACACCGCTGCCTTACACTATGTACAGCAATACTATGGTATTGCTGTATATAGCACAAGCAATTGGATAATCACAGGTTTATGTCCCCTAAGCGGACTGAAAGATACAGTGAAAAGTGAAATTTTATTTTTTGAAAATATGAAAATATATATATACAGGGTGGTCCAAAAGTAGGTGGATAGAAAGTGCTATAGAATGTTCCTGTGCTGAGATAATCTTATAAATGTGCCCCTGCTGTGTACTCTATAATGGCTGTGTCTGAAAGCAAGAACATGGTCTGATCATACCACAGCACGTGGGCAGGGGGGGGGGGAGAAAAAGAGTATACAGACATTACAGCCGGGGTCACAGCTGATTCTTTTTGTGAGGTAAAACATTTCCCTGCCTGTTTTAAACAATATTTTTCTTCAAAGAAAGAATCAGCTGTGATCCTGTGCTGTAATGTCTGTATACTCTTTTGCTTCCTCCCCTGCCCAGGAGATGTGGTATGATCAGACCATGTTCCTGTATAGTCAGACACAGCCATTACACAGTACACAGCAGGGGCACAGTCATAAGATTATCTCAGCACAGGAACATTTTATTACACTTTCCGTCTGCATACTTTTGGACCACCCTGTATATATATTGCTATATATAGCATAAATCCTGGTCTCCTATGAACACCAGTCAGAAGCTGTCATTCACAGAAGTACTGTCATGACAGGCACGGGGGTTTTCAGCAGACCCCCAGTCTTTATGTAAATTCATTGGCGGTGATGGGCACATTTAATGATGCGCTTCTCTGCCAATGTGCTGTAAATGTCGCTGTCAGAGATTGAACAAATTAACAGATGCATGCGGAGCTCAACTCGTGGCTGTTAGAGGCAAATGATGGCCGAATATTCCAGCCATCATCTGCCGGGACAGATGTAGACTCAGATTCTGGGTCCACATCAGAGTCAGGAAGCTGGGGTATGACAGAACTGTATGCCATATGTCACTAAGCGGTTAAAGGAGTTTTCCATTTTAATTTATTTTGTGCTCATAGGCTTGCGCTAGGGAAAAAATAAGAAAATCAGAGTTACTCATCTTCCCCAGGTCCAGTGATGTTTCTCTGTTACTGCTCTAGTTTTTTTCTCAGGTTGCAGCGATGATATCACGATTGTGACACACGTAACCACTTCAGCCAATCACAGGGCTCAGCAGCTTGTGCCGTCTACCACGGTATGACTGCTGAGCTCAGTGATTGTCTCCAGCAATCACGTTTTTCAGTAGTGACATCATCGCTGTAGACTAAAAACAAAGACCAGAGCAGTAACTAAGAGGTTTGTCCTGATGAAGTGTAAAGCTTCATATAAGCTGCATAATTGGATTCCTGTCTCCTCCTCATCCTTCCGCTGGCGGCGCAGGTTAACCCATTTGATTCCAGTTTCTTCACATTGTTCCTTAATTCTGTCATTTTTATAATTGACAGGTAGAATGAACCAATGAGATGGTTTCTTTTCATCTGCTACGTGTTATACCTGACCCCAGTCCTGGTGCTGTGCTGATATGGGCCGTCACGTGTCTTCTATTCTGGGATGTAAATGACGATATATAGTTTCTTCCATAAGGACAGTGTCATGTACAAGCTGATATATCAAAATATTAAAATACCACGTTCCAGCAGAGATCTGAGCACAATTCAGCCTCCACTGACAGGTGCAATGACTAACAAGTTACTTTCAGGTAAAAGAATCTATATAGAAAATGGTGATCCTTCATGTGTGTATGGAAGTATGAAGTGATAAGGACGACATAGGGTGATAGGGGAGGTGACACACAATGACTAGATCAATCATATCCTGTAGCTGGAAATGTAATATGAGATATAGAGATAACATGCGGCAGTGCCCAGCAGAGCGCTGCAATTGTAAGCAGTTCCTGCTTTTTGGCAAGGGCGGACATGCATATTGTGCTGCCATAAAAAAATAAGAAGATGTCACATCACCCATAAAAACAGAAGCGCCTGTGCACCTAGGGTAAAATATACGTTGGTAAGTTTTTCCAACATATTCCTTAACGTTTCTCTAAGCCCCCACTAACCAGACAGAGGTCTGGCGAGTATGCGTCTGTAAACTTTGGGGCCGATTCATTAAGATGTTTTATGCCAGAAATCCTGCCGTAAACATCATAAAGTGGTGGTCCGAAACTAATATTGATTTAATTCTGAATATCTATTCAATGTAATAATCTAATCTGAGCTCTGTGACATCTCAGCGCAGAGGGTGCAATGACATCACTACAGCACGCCCTCTGTGATGAGCAGTGCAGAGGGTCAGAAGAGGCACTGCAGAGATCGGAGCAGCAGGGAAACGAGGAGAGGTGAGAATTTATTTTTTATGTATGGAGAACTATATGGGGCCCATAATATTGTATGGAGGACTATGTGGTGCCCATAATAGGGTATAGAGGACTATGTGGTACTCATAATACTGTATGGAGGACTATGTGGGGCCCATTATTCTGTATGGAGGACTATGTGGTGCCCATAATACTGTATGGAGCACTATATGGGGCCCATAATAGGGTATAGAGGACTATGTAGTGGCCATAATATTGTATGTAGTACTCTATGTAGTGCCCATAATATTGTAAGGAGGATTGTGGGGCCCATAATACTGTATGGTTGGCTATGTGGGGGCTATTATATTCTTTGGAGGGCTATGTGGGAACCATTATACTGTTTGGGGGGCTATGTGAGGGCCATTATACTGTATGCAAGCAATTATACAGTGTGAAGGTTTTTGTTGGGTCCATAATACTGTGTAGAGGGCTGTGTTCAGGTCAGTATGCTATTTGGAGGGCTGGATAGGGGCCATTATACTATTTGGAGGGCTAGTGGGGGCCATTATACAGTGTGGATGGTTGTATTGGGGCCATAACATTGAGTGGAGGGGTGTGGGGGCCATTATACTGTTTGGAGGACTATGTGGGGCCCATTATACTGTATGGAGGACTGTGGCAATCACAATTGGGACATCATACTGTGTGGGGGTCACCATACTTTGCTGAGGGACGGTTGAGGGGGGTGCAGTAGGTTCATCATACAGTGTGTGTAGAGGGTACTTTGGAAAAATTCACTGTATGGTTATCATACTGTATTTTGGGGGGACACTATATTTGGCATCATACTTTATGGCTGCAATGAAAGAGCAATCTAGGGATTTCAATAGGAGGAAAATAACATTGTAAGGGCTGCAAAGTTATGAGATATGCTCTTCTATGACCCCGCCAAATATTACGGTTTATTTTTTGGGCTTGAGGCACAACTAGAACTTCTACTATGGGGCCCCATGATTTCTATTTATGCCCCTGTGTCCAGGTCAACATGAAAAATTTGCTAGAAGGTCCTCTACACGCATACCACAAGGTAACAACCAAAAACGAGATCCTTTTTTTCATTATTAATTCTCTATAGTTTTTATTTGCATTGTATCTTACATATAAGTTCAATGCTGAATTTGGATTTATATTGAACAAGCCTTGATGGAATTTAGATTTTGTAATGGTTTTGAACTGTGTACTGCTTTACCTCTGAGGTTTATACAGAAATCACATGAAAATCCTCAAAGGAAGTGGAGAGGAGAACAAGCTGATCCTTTTTAACAAATGTGTATAACCAGAGGAAAGCAATGACCGGACAACTTTCCTCCATGTGAAGAAAAGAAAAATCCTGATTGTACATGGACCCTTTAGGGGAGTTTCATGTGACAACATAGAGAGATGCGTTATCTTAGAAAGATGTGAGAATGAGCTACACTTTGTCAAAAAGTTCATAAATTTAAAGCATGATGTAAATATTATATCATGTGATATATTTCTCCATACATAGTTTTACTAGTGAATCTCTGAATGATCAGAAGCTTCCTCCTTGTTTCCCTAATTTATATAAATGATAGGTGGAATGGACCAATCAGCTGCTTGCTTTGTTTTCTATAATTTCAGAGTGACAGAACCAACCAATCAGATTCTTTCTTTTTCTGGCCCTTGTGAGATGACAGTTGGAATGTGTCGGTTGGTTCCGGTGAGGAGCTTCTGGTTATATCTGCCCTGGTACCGTGCAGATATGGGATGTCACATGCCGTCTCTTCTGGGATGTAAATGACAATATATCATGTCTTCTGTAGGGACAGTGTCATGTACAAGCTGATGTATCAAAGTCATATAAGTCCAGCAGAGACCTCAGCACAAAGGCCAAGCGTCTACCACACAAGTCACTGTCCAATGATCTACAAGTTACTTCCAGGTAACAGAATCTATATAGAAAAATACTAGTAAGACGCGAATCCACTAAATTTGGAAAGTTTAAATTACGTACAAAGCAATTTATGAATTTGACCCATTCAGGGCAGAATTGAAACCGGACAGAATAACTACCTGCCCTAAATGCCAGACACCTAAGAGTAGATTATCTCATGCTTTTTGGTTATGTACTCATTCAATTACCCATTGGAAGAATGTCTGGGAGGGCATGAAAGAAACTGTATTGTTTCCGCAGCTCATACTGTTTAATTCATGATCTGGAGACAATGATGGCTCCAAACAATATACAGTATGTATCCAACTTGTTTATAACATTTACTCCTACTTGTGGTCAAAAGATTGCTACTGAATCATTGGTTGCAAAATCAGTTATCTACCTTGTCCAAAATAATCACACAGATAAAAAAAAAACTACACACAGATAGGGTAGATGCCGAAAAAAAGGAGAAACAAGCAGGTTAAGTCCTAACTAAATGTGATCTATTTATTTCTAGCCATTGCTCAAAGAAAGATATAACTCAGGTGTTGTCCCCTTTGTCTATGAAGGAGAAGGTACCTACTAGAAAGTCCGAGAGCAAAATTAGGCAAATTATAAAGATAAAAATTATAGATTTTGATGGTTAAATAGGGAACGCTTTTCTCTGCATTTGTTAAAGGGAATCTGCCACCACATTTGACCTATCTAAACTATTAACATGAGTATACAGCTTATAAACTGCTGAAAAAAGTACTCCCTGCATGTCTCATAGCAGATGTCTTGTTGTTGAGAAATCATCTTGGAAGAGACGTGGAGGTCAGAGGGCCTCATGAAAAAATGTTCCCATTATTAGGAAGTGGGTCTCCCATTGTGTTTGCCTATGCAGTGAATGCAAGGGTTGCCAAAAATTGGGAGGCACTTCAATGCCCATTGGAAGAGACGCAGAGGGCGTCATGAAAAAATGTTCCCATTATTAGGAAGTGGGTCTCCCATTGTGTTTGCCTATGCAGTGAATGCAAGGGTTGCCAAAAATTGGGAGGCACTTCAATGCCCGCTGGAAGAGACGCAGAGGGCGTCATGAAAAAATGTTCCCATTATTAGGAAATGGGTCTCCCATAATGTTGGCCTATGCAGTGAATGCAAGGGCTGCCAAAAATTGGGAGGCACTCCAATGCCCCTTGGAAGAGACGTGGAGGAGGGCCTCATAAAAAAATGCTCCCATTAGAAAGGAGCGGGTCTCCTATACTTGTAATGCCCATGCACTAAGTGTATGGGCTGACAAACATTTACCCCTGGGGGTATACATGAACACACTGTATGAATCTTTTTTTACGGGCATCATAAACACCCTTTAAAAATATTATGTGGGTGTTGCATCACGGACCACGGTCACCCTGGTGATATGGTGGTGGAGGATGAGGAGGAGGAGGACAAGAGCAAATAACCAAAATCAGGAAGCGTATACCCATATGTGGGTGTGAAAAGGTGCATGGGAATACACCTCCCAAAAAAAGACACTGGATTTGAGTTTATGCTACGCTGCATAAACGCTTAGAAAAGCAATTAGATTATTACATTAAATAGACATTTAGGATTAAATCAATGTTAGTTTCGAACCACCCCCTTAATAGCTGGAGTACCTCTTTAACAATTTGCAGTGTTTTTGCGCAACTAAGACGTTTTGGTGTTTGCACGCCAGTTCTTCAAGTAGTGTAACTAACTTCAGAAATGTACGCCATTAGCAACGTTTCTGCCAGAGGCACACAGCACTTGAAAGATGCACTTAATTCAATATGTTTTGTGCGCCTCTTACTGAATTAGGCACAGCTTTCTCCAGTAGTCCCATTCACCCATTCATTAATGCAAATCTGTCACCACATTTGATCTATCTAAACTATTAATATGCTCATACAGGTTATAGATTGCTGAAAAAAGTACTCCCTGTATGTCTCATATCAGATGCTGTGTTGTTGAGAAATCACCTTTTATCACTTTATATAAATTACCTGAAATACATAATTGTTCCCCATAGGCTATGAGTGGAATATAAATTTACCCTTATACATAGGAATTCACATGTATTACCGGATTTTTCGGACTATAAGATGCACTTTTTTCCTCCAAAATTTTGGGGGAAAGTGGGGGGTGCGTCTTATAGTCCGAACATATGTTCTGTGGCTGTGAGTGGTGGGGGGGTTGGGGTGGAGCAGCAGCGGGTAATGAGCGGGGCACAGGAGGCAGCAGCCACCTGCTGCAGTCACGCTGTGCCTGCTGCTAAAGAAAATGAATATTCCCTGCTCGCCACTCCCATGGGCGTGGGGAGCAGGGAATATTCATTTTCCTTAATAGCGCCCACACTGGAGCCGCAGCGCGGCTCCTGCTGCGGCCGGCGGTATGTGTACCCGCTATTAAAGTCCATGAATATTCTCTACAACCCACTCTCATGGGTTGTAGTGAATATTTATGGTGTTTAATAGCGGTCACACTGATCGCTGCGCGTAGCAGGAGCCGCTCTGCGGTACAGTGTGCGCGCTATTGAAGAGACTGAATGGTCACTGCTCCCTACGCACACAGTCCTGTCGTGGGGAGCAGTGACTATTCCCGCACAGCACTTCACTGTGTGAGTTCCTGTCATGCGCGCCCTGCCATACGCGGCTCACACAGTGAGAGTGTCGGCAGCCGAGCGGGACGCAGCGCTGGATGAGAGAGGAGGTGAGTATGATTGTTAATTTTTTTTGTGGGCAGCGTTATGGGGGCTCAAGGGGTGCCAAGCATACCAGGATTGAGGGATGCCAAGCATACCAGGATCAAGGTGTGCCATGCATACCAGGATGGAGGGGTGCCATGCATACCAGGATGGGGGATCAAGGGGTGACATGCATACCAGGATGGGGGAATCAAGGGGTGCCATGCATACCAGGATGGAGGGGTGCCATGCATACCAGGATGGGGGATCAAGGGGTGTCATGCATATCAGGACCACATTTTTTCCTTACATTTTTTTCTATTTTCCTCCTCTAAAACCTAGGTGCATCTTATGGTCCGGTGCGTCTTATAGTCCGAAAAATATGGTAGTTAATTTTATGTCTGGCATTCTGTACATGAACCAGGAAGCTCAGGATGCACAATGATTCTGTAAATATGCATAAGTGTAAATGTATTTTTCTTTCAGTATATTTCATTAATATTTTATTAAGTTGGACGTACAGCATTGTTCTTCCTGCGCTTTCTGATTCATGTACAGAATGCCAGACATAAAATTAACTAATACACGTGTATTGCTATGTATCAGGGTATATTTATATTATATTATATAGGACTATATGGGGCCCATTATACTGTATTGAGGACTATGTGGGGCCCATTATACTGTATTGAGGACTATGTGGGGCCCATTATACTGTATGGAGGACTATGTGGTGCCCATAATACTTTCTAGATGACTATGTGGTGCCAATAATACTGTATGGAGGGTTAGGTGTTGCCCATAATACTGTATGGAGGAATATGTGGTGCCAATAATACTGTATGGAGGACTATGTGGTGCCCATAATGCTGTATGGAGGGCTATGTGGGGCCAATAATACTGTATGGATGGCTATGTGGGGCCCATAATACTGCGTGGAGGACTATAGGGGGGCTATTATATTATTTGGAAGGCTATGTGTGGTCCATTATACTGTTTGGAGGGCTATGTGGGGGCTATTATACTGTATGCAAGCAGTTATACAGTGTGAAGGTTTTTGTGGGGTCCATAATACTGTGTAGATGGCTGTGTGGGGACAGTATGCTGTTTGGAGGGCTGGGTGGGGCCATTATTCTATTTGTAGCACTAGTGCGGGCCAGTATACAATGTGTATGGTTCTTTTGGGGCCATGATACTGAATGGAGGGATGTGAGGGCCATTATACTGTATGGAGGACTATGTGGGACCCATTATACTGTATGGAGGACTGTGTGGCGAACACAGTTGGAGCATCATACTGTGTTGGGGTCACCATACTTTGCCGGGGGGGGGACGGTTGAGAGGGTACGGTAAGTTCATCATACAGTGTGTCTGGAGGGTACTGTGAAAGACTTCACTTTGGGGGTATCATACTTTGTTTTAGGGGGACACTATAGTTGGCATCACACTTTATGGGGACAATGAAAGGGCAATCTAGGGGTTTCAATAGGAGGAAAATTACTTTGTAAGGGCTGCAAAGTTATGAGATATGCTCTTCTGTGACCCCAATTAATATTGTGGTTTCTTTTTTGGGGACAACTAGAACTTCTGCTATGGGGCCCCATGATTTCTATGTACACCCCTGTGCTCAGGTCAACATGAAAAATTTGGTGGAAGGTCCTCTACACCCATACCACAAGGTAACAACCAAAAACTAGATCTTTTTTTCATTAATAATTCTCTGTAATTTTTACTGATATTGTATCTTACATATAAGTTTAATGCTGAATTTGGATTTATATTGGATAAGCCTTGCTGGACTTTAGATCTTGTAATGGTTTTCAACTATTACAGCTGTATCTCTTAGAACAACTAAGGTTTACACAGAAATCCCATGAAAATCCTAAAAGGAAGTGGAGGGTTGAACAAGCTGATCCTTTTTAACAAATGTGTATAACCAGAGGAAAGCAATGACCGGAAAACTTTCCTTCGTGTGAAGAAAAGAAAAATCCTGATTGTACATGGACCCTTTAGGGGAGTTTCATGTGATGACATAGAGTCGTGCGGTTTCTTAGAAATCTCTGAGAATGAGCTACGTTTTGTAAAAAGGGTTCATAAATTTAATGCATGATGTAAATATCATATCATGTGACATATTTCTCCATACACAGTTTTACACATGAACCTCTGAATGATCAGATGCTTCCTCCTTGATTCCATCATTTATATACAGTGAAGGAAATAATTATATGATCACTTGCTGTTTTTGTAAGTTTACCCACTGACAAAGACATGAACACCTGGATGATTCTGTGAGTTATTGGGAGAAGGTGCTGTGGTCAGATGAGACAAAAATTTAGCTCTTTGGCTTTAACTCAACTCGCCGTGTTTGGAGGAAGAGAAATGCTGCCTATGACCCAAAGAACACTGTCCCCACTGTCAAGCAAGGAGGTGGAAACATTATGTTTTGGGGGTGTTTCTCTGCTAAGGGCACAGGACTACTTCACCGCATCAATGGGAGAATGGATGGAGCCATGTACCATAAAATCCTGAGTGACAACCTCCTTCCCACCGCCAGGACATTAAAAATGGGTCATGGCTGGGTCTTCCAAAGCATGACCCAAAACATACAGCCAAGGCAACAAAGGAGTGGCTCAAAAAGAAGCACAGTAAGGTCATGGAGTGGCCTAGCCAGTCTCCAGACCTTAATCCCATAGAAAAGTTATGGAGGGAGTTGAAGTTTCGAGTTTTCAAGCGACAGCCTCAAAATCTGAATGATTTAGAGATGATCTACAAAGAGGAGTGGACCAGAATTCCTCCTGACATGTGCGCAAACCTCATCATCAACTACAAAAAACAATTATATAAAACCACTGCGCTGATGTACTGAGGAGGATAGGTGAGGATTGCAGGGAGTAGTGATGGAAGAATTTACACTTGTTTGGTGAATTTTATTATTTTATTAATCATAAATCACTTTTTAGAGATGTCATGGATACATAAATTAGTATAAAACCAAGGGTTAGAACTATATTAAAAATAGACCATTTGGTAAGTCCTCCAGGGATCCAAAACTGTTTGGGACCTGTAGTAGGATAAATAAGGACTGTAGTTACTGACCTGTATAAATTAGTTGCTTTTTTGTAGAGCTACTGTACATGTCTGTAGTTACTGACCTGTATAAATTAGTTGCTTTTTTGTAGAGCTACTGTACATGTATTTACCTTGGATAGAGAGAGGATCTTACTGGATAATGGAGAGGAGAATAGGAACGGGATAAGAGATCTTCTTATTAGATAAGATGTTGGAATGAATGCTGTAATGGAAGAATTTTACATTAAATACCAAGCTTCATCTTGCTTTAGATAGTAAAACTGCTTTTTAATTGGCTTACATAAAAGGCACGAACCTAGATGCTCAATAAATACCCAGGGGTGTGCCCCAGGTGGACGAGTGTACGCTTCTGTGGGGTTATAGAGGCTTGATTCTGGTTTATAAAGCTGATAGAGCCTATGGTCTGAATGGGTAAATAGCAATTACAAGTATGAAGTTAATTCAAGGCTTGTTATAAATACTATCTGGTAAAAGGTTTACCTGGTATTGTTCGGGTTTGCTTGTGAATGAACATGGACCCGATCAGGGTATTTATTTTTGTCCTAAAAAGGTAAATTGGCAACCTGTGTGGTTGGTGTCTGTACCCGGCGGATGGACCCTATACCAGAAAGGGAGTAGTAGTTAGTTGAGCTGCCAGCTGGTGGCTGGTGCAGGCAGCTAGTAGAAAAATAGTTGTTTAATTAGCATTAGTCAGAATGCATGTGTAAGTGAAAGGTAGTTATCGTGTGAAATAGATAAGGGGAGAAACCTCTATGCGTGCTCAGGGTTTAAAGTACATCACCCGTTGATGATACAGCTCGGTGCCTTTAAGTGTAACCAGGGCGTCTGATTGCGGTCCTGTGGTGTACAGGGGCTGATGTTAGTCCGTTGTAGGTAACAGCTTTTCCTCCGATGGTTCCTTGCTGGTGGGTAGGAGAGATGCAAGAGGAGATGGGTGTCAGAGTCCCGGCCGGAGACTCAGACACCACGATGCAGCGTGCGGCGGGCGCTTTCCGGAAGAAGCGCTGAAAGAAAGCAAGGACCTTCGTGCAGGGCCTTGCGTGACGTCAGGGGTAGTGGTCACGTGCTACCGGCGGCAAAGAGGACCAAAAAGGCTTTTCAAACGCGTTTCGGATACATGGTATCCTTCAACAGGGATAGCCTCTGGTCTCATGGTGTTGTTTAAAAACTCTCTCGATCAGAGAGTAATAATTGGCAGGTGTAGTTAATCAAAGGCAAACAATTCTACACCACAATTGAGGCCTCTTGGTTTTAAAGAGTCCATTTCATAAATCCATTTAGTTTCATTTCTTGACATTTGATTAATGTAGTTCCCTTTTCTCCAGTCTTTCTGTATAACATGTATACCAGTCACTTCACTTCCAAGAATTGAGCCATCATGTTTATCTTTAAAATATTTGGATAAAGGGTGGTCTTCAAACTTATTTTTGATGTTTCGTAAATGTTCACTCAATCTTTTTTTCAGAGGGTGGATGGTACGTCCTATGTAAAGTTTTTTGCAGGGACATTTAAGCCCATAGATCACTTCCTTGCTGGTACAAGTTATAAAATCTTTTATTGAGTATTCAATCTTTCCATGAGAGATGGTGTTCTGCTTTTTAGTATTTAAGGTTCTACAAGTCGAGCATTTTTTGCATGGGAAGAAACCAAGCGGCTTGTGAGAAAGAGAAGTGGGTGGATTTGTTATCGTGGGGGCTACCTTATTGCCTATATTTCTGGCTTTCCTGAATATAAATTTAGGATATGGGGGTATTTGTTCCCCCAATACTTGATCATCTTTCAGTATACCCCAATGTTTATTTACAATGTTCTTAAGGATGTAGACATTGGAGTTATATGTAGTTATAATGGGGGAAATGTCCATTGTGGATCTAGCTGGTTCCTGTTTTTTGTCCAGAAGTATTGTGGTGCGGGGTATTTTACTTACTTCCTCTTTGGTTTTGTTGAGGAATTCTTCACTGTATCCTTTGTTGAGGAATTTCTTTGTTAGTATGTCTGCTTCCTGTGTAAAATCTTGCCTATGGGAGCAGTTTCTTTGAAGTCTCAAGTATTGACTTCTGGGTACATTCTGGTATACAGATTATATAGAAAGACTGGAGAAAAGGGAACTACTTTAATCAAATGTCAAGAAATGAAACTAAATGGATTTATGAAATGGACTCTTTAAAACCAAGAGGCCTCAATTGTGGTGTAGAATTGTTTGCCTTTGATTAACTACACCTGCCAATTATTACTCTCTGATCGAGAGGGTATTTAAACAACACCATGAGACCAGAGGCTATCCCTGATGAAGGATACCGTGTATCTGAAACGCGTAGGAAAAACCTTTTTGGTCCTCTTTGCCGCCGGTAGCACATGACCACTACCCCTGAAGTCACGCAAGGCCCTGCACGAAGGTCCTTGCTTTCTTTCAGCACTTCTTCCGGAAAGCGCCCGCTGCACGCCGCACGCTGCATCGTGGTGTCGGAGTCTCCGGCCGGCACTCTGACACCCATCTCCTCCTGCATCTCTCCTACCCACCAGCAAGGAACCATCGGAGGAAAAGCTGTTACCTACAACGGACTAACATCAGCCCCTGGACACCACAGGACCGCAATCAGACGCCCTGGTTACACTTAAAGGTACCGAGCTGTATCATCAACGGGTGATGTACTTTAAACCCTGAGCACGCATAGAGGTTTCTCCCCTTATCTATTTCACACGATAACTACCTTTCACTTACACATGCATTCTGACTAATGCTAATTAAACAACTATTTTTCCACTAGCTGCCTGCACCAGCCACCAGCTGGCAACTCAACTAACTACTACTCCCTTTCTGGTATAGGGTCCATCCGCCGGGTACAGACACCAACCACACAGGTTGCCAATTTACCTTTTTAGGACAAAAATAAATACCATGATCGGGTCCATGTGCATTCACAAGCAAACCCGAACAATACCAGGTAAACCTTTTACCAGATAGTATTTATAACAAGCCTTGAATTAACTTCATACTTGTAATTGTTATTTACCCATTCAGACCATAGGCTCTATCAGCTTTATAAACCAGAATCAAGCCTCTATAACCCCACAGAAGCGTACACTCGTCCACCTGGGGCACACCCCTGGGTATTTATTGAGTATCTAGGTTCGTGCCTTTTATGTAAGCCAATTAAAAAGCAGTTTTACTATCTAAAGCAAGATGAAGCTTGGTATTTAATGTAAAATTCTTCCATTACAGCATTCATTCCAACATCTTATCTAATAAGAAGATCTCTTATCCCGTTCCTATTCTCCTCTCCATTATCCAGTAAGATCCTCTCTCTATCCAAGGTAAATACATGTACAGTAGCTCTACAAAAAAGCAACTAATTTATACAGGTCAGTAACTACAGACATGTACAGTAGCTCTACAAAAAAGCAACTAATTTATACAGGTCAGTAACTACAGTCCTTATTTATCCTACTACAGGTCCCAAACAGCTCTGGATCCCTGGAGGACTTACCAAATGGTCTATTTTTAATATAGTTCTAACCCTTGGTTTTATACTAATTTATGTATCCATGACATCTCTAGAAAGTGATTTATGATTAATAAAATAATAAAATTCACCAAACAAGTGTAAATTCTTCCATCACTACTCCCTACAATCCTCACCTATCCTCCTCAGTACCTCAGCACAGTGGTTTTATATAATTGATTCTAATCCCTTAGTGGTTTATGGTGACACATACCATTTGCAGCAGACCTACTGAGTTCACTTACCTGCGCCCCTATTTTTAGATTAACTACAAAAAACATCTGACCGCTGTTCTTGCCAACAAGGGTTTTGCCACCAAGTATTAAGTGTTGTTTGCCAGAGGAATCAAATACTTATTTATCACTGCAAAATACAAAAAAAAATACCTAATTTATACAATGTGATTTTCTTGATTTTTTGCGGATATTCTATCTCTCAATGTTAAAATTAACCTACCCTTAAAATTAAAGACTGTTCATGTCTTTGTCAGTGGGCAAACTCACAAAAACAGCAAGGGATCAAATAATTATTTCCTTCACTGTAAGTGACGGGTGGAACGAACCAATCAGCTGCTTGCTTTGTTTTTTATAATTTTGGAGTGACAGTTAGAAACAACCAATCAGATGCTTTCTTTTTCTGCCCCTTGTGAGGTGACAGATGGAATGTGTCGGTTGGTTCCGCTGAGAAGCTTCTTGTTATATCTGACCCCAGCCCTGGTACTGTGTCGATATGGGACGTCACGTGTCGTCTCTTCTGGGATGTAAAGGACAATATATAATTTCTTTTTTCAATCAGATCATTTTTTATTGTGAAAGATATCAAGATACATTCACATTTTAAGTTGATTTTAGAAACAATCAAAACTAAATAAAACAAACACACAAATAAAAAAACATAAGTCAACCAAATACAAACCGGTTCATATTAGCGTTAATCGTAGGTATTATCATTTGCTTTCTACAATTTACATCTATGAATACAAATATTAATGACAATATATCATTTCTTCTGTAGGGACAGTGTCATGTACAAGCTGATATAATAAAAGTCCACGTTCCAGCAGAGATCTCAGCACAAGGACCCAGCGTCTACTGCACAGATCACTGTCCAATGATCTGCAAGTTACTTCCAGGTAACAGAATCTATACGGAAATTACTAGTAAGACGGAAATACACTAAATTTGGAGAGTTAAAATTATGTATTATGCAATTTATGAATTTGACCCTTTTAGGGCAGAAATGAAACCGGACAGAATAACTCCCTGCCCTAAATGCCAGACACCTAAGAGTAGATTATCTCATGGCTTTTGGTTACGTATTCATTCACCATTGGAAGATTGCCTGGGAGGGCATGAAAGAAACTGGGGGTCTTGTATTGGTTCATCAGCTCATACTGTTTTATTCATTGGCTGAAGACAATGATGGCTCCAAACATTATATGTATCCATCTTGTGTATAACATTTACTCCTACTTGTGGTCAAACATTGCTACTGAATCATTGGTTGCAATGTTGTCCGAAATATACACACAGATAAAAAAAAACTACACACAGATAGGGTAGATGCCGAAAATAAGGAGAAACAAGTAGCTAAATTCCTAACTATAAGGAAACTATTTATTTCTAGACATTGCTCAAAGAAAGATATAACTCAGGTGTTGTCCCTTTTGGCTATGAAGGAGAAGGTACCGTTTAGAAAGTCTGAAAGTAAAATTAGGCAAATTATACAGATTTTGGCCATTGTCCCAGTTGAGTTTAAATGAATTTTATTGTGAGTATTCATGGTAAAGATTATAGATTGTGATGGTTAAATAGGGATCGCTTTTCTCTGCATTTGTTAATGTAATATGTATTATAATATTCTGTGCTCTGCGATCCCAGCACACTGCAGATGATCACCCTATGTGCGAGAGAGCTTTATATTTAGTGTTGTGCTGATTGTATTTTAAAACGAAATAAAAATGACTTAAAAAAAATTATTCACATCTAGTAATCCTGAATAATCCTGATTATAAGGCAACTACTGATTGTATAATTGATTGTGTTTTTGTCATTAAAAGCTACAAATGTTTTAATTTAAGAAAACCAACTAAAAATTAATTGAAAGGAAACAAATGAATAATTGGGTCGTACTCTTTGAGGTAAGAGCGGATGTGTAGCCTGTGTTTGGCTGCGGTTGTGACCTCACTGCTATAGCCAATACAGAGAAGCCATAGCAGCAGCGGACAGCCGGAGCTGGACTCATGGAAGGTGAGTATCATCTGATTTTATTATTTTTACACAGCGCTGACAAAAAAAGGCGAGAATCCTAAAAGTTGAAAAACCCATTTAATAGAGGGTCAGTGTAACCTGTAGAAAAGGCTGTACTGCAATAACAGGCCAAGAGAAGGTTTATCTTAAAAGGGTTATCCATTACTAGATGATCCCTTCTTAATAGCCCCAATGAGCAGCCTAAGATAAACCGTACACTTAGCTCTCAGACCAGCGACGTTCCTCCTTTCTCATATCCTGACATAAACCATGTCATGTGGCTGCTGATTGGCTGCAGCGTTCACTGTTTCATTAGGGCTGAAGAAACACTGCTTTTCCGCTGCAGTGGTCACGTGACACTGTTTAAGTCATGATACTGATTGGGGACATAGCTGTGATATTGGAGGAACGGAGCCCATCTGGGGGGTAAGAATATAGCTTATTTTCTGCTGCAACCTGGGGATATTAAGAAGAGATTGTCAACCCTTTCATAGGGGTCATCTGGTGCCAATCTGTTCCAAATCTGAGATTCAAAACCCGAATAAATGGTCCAAAATGAGAAAAATAAGGTAATGATGAAAACCTTTATTAATAACTCAAGTGGGTACGTGGTGGCAATCGAAGAGAAGGTGCACACACAAAATTAAAAACAATGGCACTTTAGCACTGTATCTAGTGATTAGACCATTGTGTTCTGTATGAATTTCATTATCTCCATTAGCATAATTCCTGATCAATTTCCAACATTCAGCCCTTCTATGCACATTTAGCGGGTTTCATCATTCTCATATTTTATCATTTTTTATTGTTACATTACTTTTAATTTTGTGTGTGCACCTTCTCTTCTATTGCCACCACGTACCCATTTGAGTTATTAATAAAGAATTTTTATCATTATCTTATTTTTCTCATTTTGGACCATTTATTTAGGTTTGTTTTTATTGATTTGCTATTTTCTCGATTTGCCTCATGGACATATCCAGCAGGCATGAATGTGTATAAAGTTACAACCTACATCAACATTATACGGGCAATGATTCCCCTTAGTCACATTTATACTTATATGCTTTCTGCTCGTCCCTTATCTCACTTATCTCAAGATAAGTGCATGGTACCTGCTGATCTTACATGTGTCTCAGTAGATATTGGTACCACTTGAAACAAAAATTAGTTAAAGATACGTTTAACACTTTTATCACTTTTCTTTTATGACGTACATTTACATAATATGTCGGCTTCCTGACATTGATGCAGACTCAAGGACTGAGCCCGCACTTTGCCGGCAGTTGATGGCTATGATATTTAGCTATCATCTGCCTGTAACAGCCACGTGTGGAGAAGAGAACTGCCTGCAGCTGTTAACCTGATAAATGCCACTTTCAATCTCTGACAGTGACATTTATAGCATGCTGGCAGAGGAGTATGTCTTTCTATGCGCCCATCGGCGCCCCTGTGAATCAATCATGGGGCGCTAATGAGTTTCCATGATGGCCAGGGGTCTGTTGCAGTCCCAGTTTCTGGCTGGTGTTCATAGGAGACTGATTTTTGGTCTATATAGCAATACTATCAGAAGATAGGAAAAGCCGGTAGTTGGATTTAGCGCTGCCACAGAAGAGTAGGTAAAGCGCTAAATTAAACCACCAGCTTTCTCTATCTTTTGAATTCTTCTCTGGATCCCCTGCCGGGTTCCAGCAGATGGAGCTGCAGCCATCAGACACTTTACACATTCTGTCAGTGTTGTGCCTGTCTTTGCACGATACCATCAGATGAGAACATTCATTATTGAGAAGTGTGTGTGTTTTTAGGATGATCCGCTTTCTCCCTTTTTTCTTTTACATAGCAATACTATGGTATTGCTGTACATAGCACAAGCGAACGGATAATCATAGGTTCAAGTCCCCTAAGGGGACTAAAAATTCAGTGAAAAGTGCAAAAAAAGTTTTTAGAAATATGAAAAAAGATAAAAAATATTGCTGTATATAGCAAAAATCCTGTTCTCCTATGAACATCAGTCAGAAGCTTTCATTCACAGGAGTACAATTATGGCAGGCATAAGGGCATTCAGCAGACCCTCGACCATCATGGAAATCCATTGGCGGTGATGGGCGCATGTAATGATGCACTTCCCTGCTGACGTGCTGTAAATACTGCTGTCAGAGATTGACAGCAGGATTTACCAGGTCAACAGCTGCGGGTGGAGCTCTGCTCCACTCGCGGCTGTTAGAGGCAAATGACTGCTGAATATCACAGCCATCATCTGCCACAATAAATGCAGGCTCAGATCCTGGGCCCACATCAAACTGTACTTCATGTCAGTAAAAAGCGGTCTTTCATTTTAATTTTTTTTGTGCTCATAGACTTGTGCTAGGGAAAAAGTAATGAAATCAGAGTTACTCATCTTCCCCGGGTCCAGTGATATTTCTCTGTTACTGCTCTATTATTTTTCAGGCTGCATCGATGATATCATGATTATGATTCAGTTGACCACTTCAGCCAGTCACAGGGCTCAGCAGTTTGTTCCGTATACCATGGTATGACTGCTGAGCTCAATGATTAGCTCCAGCAATCACATGTTTTTCAGCAGTGACATCATTGCTGCAGTCTGAAAACAAAGACCAGAGCAATAACTAAGAGGAATCGCTGGCTCCAAGGAGGTTGCATAAACCTGATTAAGTTACAGTGCACGTAATATAAGTGCAAAGCATATTTTCAACAAGCACTGTGCAGTACACTTCACAGAAGCACAGTTCACACACCAGGCACATCCAGAGCCGCCACCAGGAATTTCAGGGCCCCATACTGGCCAAATTTTTGGGCCCCCTTGAGGCTTCGTCCAGGCTCCACCTCCATCCCTCAAACCTTCCACAGTCCCACCGCCCACTCTTGGAAAAACTCCACTTCTGCACCACCTCACCAATCACACATTAACAGTTCCCAGTGAACACCAGATCACATACATATCCATCAGCTTTTGCTTTGGCCAAAAGATTTTTAAAGCCGCCACCACGATAAGGTAGATTCTTCTGGCCGGATTCTACTCTACTCTAACCTATTAAACATTTCTTTAAATATCCAATACTCTTTTTAGGCATATTTTTTATTTATTTTTCTTTAAGGAAACGTGTCATATCATTTTTTTTTAAATAACCAATAATATCACATACAAGGATCAAATACCACCACACCATGAATGAACCACATATTACCACCACAGTGACCGAATAATACAACATAGAAGGGACAAAAGCCACCACACCATGACCAGACCACATATTACCACCACATAGTGACCGAATAATACCACATACAAGAGACAAAAACCGCCACACCATGAGCAGAGCACATTTTACCACCACACAGTGACCGAATAATACAATACTGATCATTAATATGTCACCAGTGACATTAAACACAGGAGCTCTGTATATAGTGTACAGGTAATACAGTTATATTATACACAGGAGCTCTGTACATAGTATATTGTGTATATTGTCAGTGTACAGGTAACATACTGACTCCCCTGTGACGTCTCGAGGTGAAGTCCTTCATCTTCGCTTTTCTCCTTCATCCAGCACAGACCGCCATCACTTCTTCCAGCCAGGACTCGTCTCAGCATAAAATAACACAGTTATCCCGACTTTTACATTACACAGCTGAATACAGATGCACACCCACCATTAATATATTGTTAGTTATTATGCAACCCACCATTCCAAATATAAATTGGAATCCACCACTGTGCCTCCACTAACTGTAAATAGCCACTTCCCCACCTAATAAATATACAAATTAATTAGAACCTGTCCTCTTTCCCCAAATGTATTACCAGTCACACTCCTGCATCCTCAATGCCCCCTACCCTGTTCCTCATGCTCCCCTGATTCATTATATTTACATGCCCCCTCTGCCCCAATTCATTATGTCATGTCCGTGCTCACCCCCCCACCCTCTATTCATCATCATTTACCCCCCCACTCCCAATTCATTATGTTCTCTCTCCACCCCCAATTCTCCACGTGCTCTCCCCACCCTCCACACCAAATTCCCCATGCGCTCTTCCCACCCTCCACTCCCAATTCCCCATGCGCTCTTTCCACCCTCCACTCCCAATTCCCCATATGCTCTTCCCACCCTCTATGTGCTCATCCCCAAGAAATTTAATTAATTATATTTAAAAAAATAAAGTTGTCATACTTACCTCTCATATGATCCCTGCAGCTGTGCTGGCATCCTGGCACGGCTCCCGCTCTCTGCAGGCGCGTATGAGTCATAGCATACGCGCCCTCACCAGCGCCTCACAGGGGAGGAGGGACTCCCTTGAAGCTGCTGCACAGTCGTTCATTGTTGAAGGCTTTGAATTCTCCTAGGGCCCTTGCACCATGAGAGGTACGCCGCCGGGTTCTTCTGACTTCTGTCAGGTGACGGCATGTACGCACTGTCACCTGACCAGAAGTAAGGAGAAGTTGTAGGGAGCTGCTGGAGCTGCGTGGCTGCGCAGCTCCAGCAAGACACTTAGCACCAAGGTGTGTGCCGCTCAGCACTTTGCTACAGCATGGGGCCCCATGAGCAGAAGCACAAAAGGGGGATCCTCGACTGGGCTTGGCCCCCCCCTGTACCGCTGCTCACGGGGCCCTATACAGCAGTAAGGGCAGTAATGCCCTTATGGTGGCCCTGGCACATCACACAAGCACAGTGCACACATCAGACAAGTCACACAAGCACAGGGGACACATTAGACAGATAACACAAGCGCAGTGCACAAATTAGACACATCACACAAGCACAGTGGGCACATCAGATACATCATACAAGCACAATGTACACATCAGACATGTCTCAAAAGCACATCAGACACATCACACAAGCTCAGTGGACACATCAGACACATCACACAAGCTCAGCGGACACAGCAGACACATCACATAAGCACAATGCACACATCAGACGCATCAAAGAATCACAGCGGACACATCAGATACTTAACACAAGCGCACAGCAGACACATCAAACACATCACACAAGTACAGTTCACACACATTACACAAGCACAGTGCACACATCAGACATGTCACAGAAACACAGCAAACAAATCATAAATATTACACAAGCACAGTGGACACATCAGACACATCATAGAAGAACAGTGCATACATCAGTCTTGTCACAGAAGCTCAGCAGATACATCAGACACATCACACAAGCACTGTGGCACATCAGACATATCACACAAGCACAGCGCACATATCAGACACGTATTATTATTATTTATTATTATAGCACCATTAATTCCATGCCGCTTTACGTGTGAAAAAGGGGTATGTGTAGCAAACAACAAGTACAATAGTTTGAACAAAAACAAAGTCACCCTCTAGAAGGAGGGGTGAGGATACAGTAGGTGAGGGCACAACTGGTCGTGCAGCAAGGGTTACTGCAGGTTGTACGCTGGTCGGAAGAGGGGGGTCTTCAGGTTCCTTTTGAAGATTTCCATGGTAGGTGAGAGTCTGATGTGTTGGGGTAGAGAGTTCCAGAGTAGGGGGGATTCACGGGAGAAATCTTGTATGCGATTGTGGGAAGAGGAGATAAGAGGGGAGTAGAGAAGGAGATATTGTGAGGATTGGAGGTTGCGTGCAGGTAAGTACTGGGAGACTAGGTCACAGATGTATGGAAGAGTGGACGGCTTTGTATGCAAAGATTAGGGTTTTGAACTGGAGTATCTGGGCAATGGGGAGCCAGTGAAGGGATTGACAGAGAGGAGATGCCGGGGAATAGCGGGGGGTCAGGTGGATTAGTCTGGCAGCAGAGTTTAGGATAGATTAGAGGGGTGTGAGAAGGTTAGAGGGGAGGCCACAGAGCAGGAGGTTGCAGTAGTCGAGGTGGGAGATGATGAGGGCATGCACTAATGTTTTTGCAGGTTCGTGGTTAAGGAATGTGCGGATCCGGGAGATATTTTTGAGTTGGAGTCGGCAGGAAGTGGAAAGGGCTTGGATATGTGGTTCAAAGGAGAGATGAGAGTCCAGGGTAACCTCGAGGCAGCGAGCTTGCGGGACTGGGGCGAGTGGGCAACCATTGACTATGATGGATAGGTCAGTTGGGGGGGTGAGTGAGATGGGGGAAAGATGATGAATTCTGTTTTATCCATGTTAAGTTTTAGAAATCTATCAGAGAAGAATGATGAAATAGCAGACAGACATTGTGGGATTCTGGTTAGTAAGAAGGTGATATCAGATCCAGAGAGGTAGATCTGTGTATCATCAGCATAGAGATGATACTGAAAGCCGTGGGACTCTATGAGCTGTCCCAGGCCAAAGGTGTAGATGGAGAAGAGCAGGGGTCCAAGAACTGAACCTTGAGGGACACCGACAGATAGGGGGCGAGATGAGGAGGTGGTGTGTGAGTGGGAGATGTTGAATGTCCAGTTTGTTAGGTATAAGGAGATCTAAAATATGGCTAGGTCTGTGATGCCAAGAGATGAGAGAGTCTGTAGTAAGAGGGAATGGTCCACTGTGTCAAAGGCAGATGACAGGTCCAGGAGGAGGACAGAGTTGCTTGGATTTGGCAGTTAGTAGGTCATTGGTGACTTTAGTCAGGGCAGTTTCAGTGGAGTGATGCGATTGGAACTTCGGAAGCCAGATTGTAAGCGGTCAAAGAGGGAGCAGGAGGAGAGGTGGGAGGACAGTTCAGAATGGACGTGTTGTTCCAGTAGTTTTGAGGCGTAGGGGAGAAGTGATATGGGGCGATAGCTAGTCAGAGAGGATGGGTCAAGGGATGTTTTTTTGAGGATGGGTGTGATAGAGGCATGTTTGAAGCATGAGGGGAAGACACCAATTGATAGTGACAGGTTGAAAAAGTGGGTTAGGGTTGGAATGAGGATTGTGGTAAGGTTAGGGATGAGGTGGGAAGGGATTGGGTCAAGTTCACAGGTGGTGAGGTGTGATTTGGAGAGTAAAGGGGAAAGTAATTGTGGAGAAGCTGGTTTTGGAGGGGACTTTAAGCAAAAGCTTTATCTGATGGTATCAATCTTCTGCTTGAAGAATGAGGCAAAGTCTTTGGCTGAGATGAGAGGAGAGGGAGGAGGCACTAGGGGTTGGGGGAGAGAATTGAAAGTTTTGAATAGCTGTTTAGGGTTGTGAGACAGGGAGGATATGAGAGATGAGAAGTAGGTTTGTTTTGCAGCAGTAAGTGTGGACTTGAAAGCAGTGAGGGACTGTTTAAATGCGATGAAGTGTTCATTGGAGTGGGACCTTTTCCATCTCCACTTCGCAGTTGTTTAGTCAGGTTGGTGTGCCAGGGTTGCCTATTGAGTATGCGAGCTGTGGTATGGGTGAGAGGGGCGACCGAATTGAGAGCTGCAGCTATTGTGGTGTCATATAAAGCGGCAGCAGCATCTGCATCGTGTAATGAACTTAAGCCTGTAAGAGGGAGAATGGATTCATAGAGTGAGTGTAGGTCGAGGTGTTTGAGATTTCTGCGAGGGTGTGCAAGTTTGTAAAGTAGGGATTTTGGACCTGGAGGTGAGAGGGTAGAGAATGTAAGTAGGTTGTCATCAGAAATAGGGAGAGGTGAGTTAGAGAGGTTAGATAGGGAACAGAGGCGAGTGAAGATGAGGTCCAGTGTGTGGCCATCTTTGTGAGCGGCTGCGAAAGACCATTGAGGAAGGCCGAAGGAGGAAGTAAGGGATAGAAGCTTAGAGGCAGCGGAGATGGAAGTGTCAAGGGGGATGTTGAAGTAGCCCATGGTGATAGTGGGGATGTCAGTAGAAAGGAAGTTATGTAGCCAGCTGGTAAAGTGGTCGAAGAAGGTGGTGGCTGGCCATGGGGGGCAGTAAATGACAGCCAGTTGGAGGTTGGAGGGGGAGTAGATGTGCCCACAGTGCACCTCAAAAGAGGGGAGTGTAACAGAGGGCGGCAGTGGGATTTGGGTGAAGGTGCAGGTATCTGACAGGAGAAAACCTACATATGATATATACAGTGGAAACCAGAAGTTTATAGATACTATGTAAAAAGACACATATGCATGTTTTCCTCAATATCTGACATGAAATCAGAATAAACCTTTCCTGTTTTAGGTCCATGAGGATTACCATAATTTTTAATATTTGCCAAATGCCAGAATAATGAGAGAGAGAGAATGTTTAAGGCATTTTTATTACTTACTGCAAAGTCAAAAGTTTACATACATTTCATTAGTATTTGGTACCATTGCACTTAAACTGAATGACATGGGTCAAATGTGTGGGATATCCATCCACAACCTTCTCAAAATAGTTGGTCGGAATTTGGGCCCATTCCTCCTGACAAACTGGTATAACTGATCCAGGTTTGTAGGTCGTCTTGCTCACACCTGCCTTTTCAGCTTTGCCCACAAATTTTCGATAGGATTAAGATTAGGGTTTTTGTTATCCTTGAGCCACTTTGTCACCATTTTGGCAGTATGCGTCGGGTCATTGTCCATTTGGAAGACCCATTTCCACCAAAGCTTTAACTTCCTGACTGATGTCTTGAGAGGTTGCTTCAGTATTGCCACATAATCTTCTTTTCTCATGATGCCATCTATTTTGTGAACTGCTCAAGTCCCTCCTGCAGCAAAACAACCCCACAACATGATGCTACCACCCCCGTGTTTCACATTCGGGATGGTGTTTTTAGGCTTCCAAGCTTCTCCCTTTTTCCTCCAAACGCAATGATGGTCATTATGCCCAAAAAGTTAAATTTTAGTTTCATCAGACCACAGGACATGTCTCCAAAAATTATGGTCTTTGTTACTTTGTGCATTTGCAAAAATTAATCTGGCTTTTTTATGTTTCTTTTGGAGTAATGTCTTCTTCCTGGCAGAGTGGCCTTTCAGCCCATCTTGATACAGTACTCGTTTCACTGTGGATATTGACACAATCTTACCAGCTTCCGCCATCATCTTCACAAGGTCTTTTGCTTTTGTCCATGGGTTGATATGCACATTTTGGACCAAAGCACGTTCATCTCTGGGACACAGAACCTGTCTCCTTCCTGAGTGATGTAGAAAAAATATTTCAGCTCACCTCTTCATCACCTCTTTCCTGAGTGTTATGATGGCTGGACATTCCCATCTTGTTTGTACTTGCGTATAATTGTTTGTACAGATGAACGAGGCACCTTCAGGTATCTTGAAATTGTACCCAAGGATGAGCCAGACATGTGCAAGTCCATAATTCTCTTCCTGATATCTTGTCTGATTTCTTTAGATTTTCCCATGATGCTACACAAAGAAGCAGTGTGTTTTAGGTGTGCATTAAAATACATCACCCCAAGGCGGAGGAAAAAAGTGCTTACCCGGTGAGCAACATTTTATTTCCCTACCGCAGCTGGCTACCTTCTGGAATTTTTATTCTGTCAGTCTTCCACTGGGTGAAGATGAGAGCCTCCTTGTTTGTTTGTGGGCTGGTCGAGTTTGTGTGCCAGTGATGCTTTTTAGTCCCAGTTCGGCCCAGGTGGTAAGCATTTACTCCACCTTTCTCTCATATCTTCACAGCTTTGAATGTGAAGAATATGCAATCATCATGTGTCAGAAAGCTGAGAGGCTTTACACTGAGATTGCATTTTTATCACTTCAAGCGGAACTGTTGTGTTTTAGTTGGAAAAATGAAGGACCATCCTCTATCCATTCAATTACCATTTACAGTCACTGAAATCTGTTATCCTCAGGCCAATTACGGTAAGAAGGTCATGTTCAACTGCTTGGTTGTTCCTGTGCAATACACACACATTTCACAATGATAAATACAGTAAAAGCTCTTGTCAAAGATTAGTTTTTACTGCATTTTTGTGAAATGAAGTGCATACACAGAGCTTAGTGTGTAAATCTCTTGCGTATTGCATGGGTCATGGCATGGTTGATGCATTTTATGGAAGAAGCTTGAATAGGTTCTCTCATCTTTGATAAAAGTTCATGTTCTTAATGTTGGCTAATGAGGATTGTCGCTGTCACGCGTCACTGGCAACAAAAAGCTGCCAAAGTAAAAATAGAGGGGTCAGGAACGGAAACAGATGTTACATTATGTTGTGCAATTACATCGGACACTAACTAATTTACACAAGTAAATGTTTACTTCACTGTCGGACCTGGACTCAATTCTGCCTCCATTAGGTGATTAGACGGCGGAGCGTACCAGGTAAGAAAGATGCTACTCAAGTCAAAATTCAAGACCACCTGGATCCATGCCTCCTACTGCAAAAAAAGTTAAACCCCTCTCTACTCAGAGACCTTCACTGCTTGGGAATCTACTGTAAAGAAAACTTCTCTTAATTCTTTTTTTTTAATTTGCTTAATTGACAACTGTTATTTACCAAATTAAATACATTCAAAAGAATATCTAAGTGAAATGTACAAGTTTAGACATGTATGAACTGTATCTTGTAAAGTATAAATCTTAGAATCCATCTAGTGTCAATCAATTTTACACAGAATTATGACAATTA
Source organism: Phyllobates terribilis (assembly GCF_046119375.1). Taxonomy (NCBI): domain Eukaryota; kingdom Metazoa; phylum Chordata; class Amphibia; order Anura; family Dendrobatidae; genus Phyllobates; species Phyllobates terribilis. The sequence continues at coordinate 50,173,907 of NW_027362769.1, forward strand.
TGTATCTACTAATATCTGTGTTTTGATGACAATGTAGTTGATATCCTAGGAACATGTGTAATGAGGGCAAGAATCATCATTGCAAACATAGATCATAAAATAGGTTCAACCATAACAACAACTTCAATCTGCCAAAAATATTCCAAATGATATGTGTTTCAGCATGGTATTCATCCTACAACATGTTCCACTTATATAGCAAGAGAAAATTAAAGAAAATACGGAACCCAGACTCTGTTTATTGGTCCTTTGTGTTAGAAGTATACTAATCAATTTGAGGACTTTGTCAGAGCTGATGAGTTCCAAGGATCCCAAACCTTAGAAAATTTCTGGGGACTACCTCTATTATGATAGACTGTTTTCTCATATGGGATTATTGTGTTGGCTAACTCAATCCAGGATTGCAGGGTCAGAGGAAAGTTAGTTACTAGTGATGAGTGAGTATGTTCTGTTAACCCTTTCAGCGAGCATGCTCGGGTGCTCGCCGAGTATCTTCAGCGTGCTCGGGTGTTATGTTTGAGTCACTCACTGTGCTTGATTTGCGACTGTTTGACAGCTTTAACACATGCGAGGAAAGCATAAGAAACAGGAATTCCTCACATGTATTAAAGCTGTCAAACAGTCGCAAATCATAAGCACAGAGTGACTCAAACATAACACACAAGCACTCTGAAGATACCCGGAAAAGACCCGGGCATGCTCGTAAATCTCGAGTAACGAGCATGCTCGCTCATAACTATTAGTTACCTATCCAATGTATGGCTATCACTTTTCTGGGAAGGAATAAAGTTTCTCTTAGGAGCACTCTCATGTGGTGACACCTTGTCTCTTCCTCAAGTACACCGACCAAACAAATTTTATGAATAAAAGGGATAAGGATGGATATTAAGGAAGATAAGAAGGAGATCATAAATTGCTGAAAGGAGAAAATATTTGGTCAGGCCCATATCATATGCCAGAAGTCTGTGTGCAAAGTGTGACAGCACAGGCATTATGATGTGTGTAATCTTTCCATTTGGAATAACCTTAATGGGAACAAGTAGGATTGATGAATAATGTATAGTTGAATCATTTTATTATTTTCTGAAGGAGAGATGTGGAGAGAAGACTCCAATATCCCCTCCCAGTCCCGAATGGTATGGATGAGTAATTCCCACTTGTCCTTTCTCTTTAAGGGCTTTCTGAGGTAGGCAACTGTTAGCCTGGCATCCAGTTGTTTAGCGCCATTAATTGACCTGCCAGGTAATAAATGAAAAAATTGGTAGCGCCGCTCATCCCAGACTCTTTGTCCTCTGATGGTTGGATAATTTAAATTTGGGTCTAGAATTTCCCCATATAAATGGGGATATCAGTGAACTAAGTGTTGTAAAAAAGGATTTAGGGATTTGTATTGCACTGCGTCGTAAAGTATAGCTGAATTTTGGGAGGAGAATCATTTTAATGAAATATATATGACACAGCACTGACAAAGGTAGTTTACCCCAAAGATTAAATTTATATTCGGCATAATTAAGTAAGGGAAAAATATTAGAAGAGAGATCATTTCAGCTGTCTTTATGGATATCTATCCCTAGATATTTAAAATTATTTACTTTGGGTAGAGGTGAGTGTGATTCCAAGAGATCAGTAGGCCCATGGGCGACTGGCATTAATGCTCACTTACTTCAGTCTATGGAGAGGCCAGAGAATCTGCTAAATGTGTCAATAATGGAGATAACCTGGGGCAAGGTATCCCCACCTTGTCCAAAAAAATGATCACGTCACCTGCAACTTTTCTTGATTCTTGATCTAATTGATGTGGAGAGAGTGGTCTCATAATAATATTCCACTTCTCTGCCAGTGTAGGACCCTCACCCCACGGTGGAGGCACAAAGTTCTTACTCAGTGAGCAACAATTTTTTTTCCCTGCCCCAGCTGGCTACCTTCTGGAATTTTTATTCTGGCAGTCTTCCATTGGGTGAAGATTAGAGCCTCCCTAATTGTTTTCTTTCCGCTGCTCTCCAATGCCATATGGATGGACAATGTTTTATTACAACTACATAGTGTCACAGTAAGAGACCTAGATATATCTGACTGTTGGGTGTGTAGTTATGTTCCAATCATTACTGCTTGGGTGCTTTATCTGACAGGTGTTACCTTTCGCAATGTTGAAATGCTTTTTTTTATTTTTTTTATTTTTGCAGTAAAACTCTTTTAGTAGAAATATTCCTGTGTTCTAGAATGGTAAAGATGTTTGTTTAAAGTTGTACGCAGTTGAGTTTGCATTTGAGTTGTGTTCTAACATTAGGTATCAAAGCAACTATAAATTAATAGAGGAATATCCTAATATGTGTTGCACTATGATCACGTACTAGAATAAGTAAGGTGACACTGTTTACATCACTTAGGTAGAAGCATAATGCATGATCTTTATTATGTCATTAGAATTATTACAATAGATATGTTGTAATACAATAGATATGCACACGTACAGTAATCTTTATTTTAGTTATTTATTTTACTCACTTATATACCGCCATTAATTCCACAGCTATTTACAGACATTATGGGCACTGTCCCCATTGGGGCTCACAATCTAAATTCCCTATCAGTATGTCTTTGTGTGTGGGAGGAAATTGGAGACCCAAAGGAAACCCACGCAAACACGATCTGGCAGAATAGCTCTCACCTTTAGCTGCAGAATTGATTTATTCTTGCCGATATCAAATAAAGTTTTTCTATTCATTATATAAATCTATCCCTGATTCTACCTGGAAATCTGTATTTCCTTTTTTACCACTGATCATGTTAATTCTATAGGTAATGGCATTTGTCTGGGGTATATTAGCACAGATATATAGAGTCGTTTTACAGATTAGCAGCTGACTTTTTTTTATCACAAGCACAGCGCAAGGTGTATTTGTTGGTAGGGGATGAATACTTCACATGTCTAATACCACTTTACTTGTTGTAGGGCATCTCAAAAAAGTACCAGGAGCTTGGTTGAGTGAGTTCTTTGGTTCATTACTCAAACCAATTGTTTAAATTCTTTTTTATCTTAATTCTACACATTGTACGTGGAACCTTAATGATAATTGCAAGCAGTGTACTTGCAGATCGTAAAAGGAGCTATTAATAATTAATTTCTGATTAAAAAAGTTTTTACTTATAAAACAAAAGGAAGCAACTGATAGAGAAAATAATAAATATAGCTAATATAATCTATAATTTACAAAATGTTATATTGCTTGCTATATGCTAAATAGCAAGCTTTATAGAATGATGTTTCGTTTCAGCTAAAAGAAACCAAGGCTAAGCCTGCAGATACTAATAGAATGTTGTGTTAAAATGGAGGGACACTTTGGAACTTCCATGAAGAGAAGATTCCATAAAAAGAACTTGAAGAAGACATGTGGGTTTTATTCATGAATTCTTCGAAAACACAAATGAAAATAAGCAGAAAAAGTTTAATATTTAATAAAATTGTGGAAATTATTTACACCATTTGTTCTAAAAGCCATGTTTTTTTGTTTTGTTTTGCGTAGGTCAGAAAATTCCTCATTTGGAAGCGTTTTGTAGACTCTTGGAATCTATGGAAGACATTGTAGAATTCAGGTCACACTAAAACTGGATTGTAAGCATTTACTTCACCTTTTAACCACATTTTGAAAACTTGAATGTAGACATTATGCAGTCATCATGTGCCAGAAAGCTGAGGGGCTTTACATTGAGATTGCATTTTTCTTTGTATTGCAAGTATAACTGTTGTGTTTTAATTAGAAACATTAAAGGACCGTCCTTGATTCAGGCAATTCCCACTTTGTAATCGCTGAAATATGTAATCCTTAGGCAAATAATGGTAAGAAGGTTATGCTCAACTGCTTAGCTTGTAAATTTCTTGCGTATTGCATGGGTCATGGCATAGCTCATGCACTTTTTAGAAAAAATGTAGAAAGCTTCTTCCATCTTTGAAAAAGGAGCATCTACTCAATGTTGCATTTTGAGGAAAATTTGGGCCTTCTATCAAGAATGGATTCCAATGGAAAAACTTTGAAGAATATAGGAGGCCTTTCAACAGTCTTTAGAAAACACCAAATCAAAGTAAGTAGAACAAATTTGGTATTTCAATTTTTGCATTCTTTCTTTTCAGTTTGTCCTAGCTGACATTTTTTGTTTTATTTTGTGTATGGTAAGAAAATAGTTTACCTGGAAGCCCTTTCTGAACTTTTAGCTTCAATGGAAGATATTTTAGAATTCACATTGTACCCCAATTTTGCGTTAAGTTCTTACTCCACCATTCAATTACATGTACAAAGCTTTAAATGTAGTCTATGTGCAATCATCATGTGTCAGAAAGCTGAGAGGCTTTACATTGAGATTGCATTTTTATTACTACAAGCTAAACTGTTGTACTTTAGATAGAAAAACAAAGGACCATCACGGATCCAGGTATTACCCTATTTTGTTGAACTATGTTATCGTCAGGCAAAATATGGTAAGAAGGTTGTTTTCAACTGCTTTGTTGTTCCTGTGCAATACCCACACATTTCACAATGATAAATACAGTAAAAGCTCTTGTCAAAGAATTGGTTTTGCTGCATTGTTGTGAAACGATGTGCATGCACAGAGCTATGAGCTTGAGTTTTTTGCGCATTGCATGAGCCATAGTTGGGTTGATGCATTTTCCAGAAGAACCTTGGATGGGTTCTTCCATTTTAAATAAAGGAGCAACATCTAATTGTTGGATTGTGAGGACATTTTGGACCTTCCATCAAGAAAAGATTCCATTAGAAGAACCTTGAAGAAAATGTGTGGCTTTTATTTATCCTTTTTTTGCAAAACACCAAATCAAAGTAAGTAGAGCAACTTTCATATTTAATTTCAATATTTGGATGTAATCTACTCTGTTTACCCTAACTGATATGCCTTTTAATATTGCATTTTTGTAGGTCAGGACATTCCTCATCTGGAAAAATTTTCTGGAGTCTTGGAATCCATGGAAGACATTGTAGAATTTAGATCATACTCCAAATCGGTGGTAAGCATTTTCTTCACCAATCTATCACATTTTCAAAGCTTTGAATATAGACAATATGCAATCATCATGTGTCAGAAAATTGAGAGGCTTTACATTGAGATTGCATTTTGCATTTCTACAAGCTAATCGGTTGTTGTGTTTCAGTTAAAAAAAATGAAAGAGCCTCCTCAATGCAGACAAATTCATCTTTGCAGTCGCTGAAATTTGTTATCCTCAGGTCAATTACGGTAAAAACACAGTAAAAGCTCTTTTCAAAGATTTGCTTTTATTGCATTGTTGTGTAATGATGTGCATGTGACGTGCCCCCTGGGCCGTGGGGTACTCGGTGCCGGCCGGTTGTTGCTAGGGGAGATGACACAGTGGCGGTGACCCGGTCCGTGACCCAGGGGCCGGTCAATCCAAAGAGGAATTATTTACAGGGGATTTATAGTTTTATAAAATGTTCGTGACGCCACCTGTAGTATGCCACTGTTGTTAGTGCAGCAGGGTTGGTTCAGCTCTTCACAGGTAGAGCTTAGCTCCAGGGCAGTGTAGATGTAGTGAAGTAGATGATGTTGGGCATTGTAATGCAGGGGTGATGGCGCAGATAATAATCACAGAGACAGTGGGGTGCAGTCCTCAGGGTCTTTACTCATGGTTGTTGCAGTCCAAGTTACAGGTACCAGAGTAACTTCCCTCGTCGTGCTGCGCTTACTCAGGGAGGGGTTCAGTCAACCCTCAGATATCTCCGGAGTACTTATCGGGACCCCCTTCTGTGTGTTCTCTCTCTCTGGCCGTCTCCCTGCACCTCATACCTAGTGTTCCAATCCGGTACCCACGGGCCTTGTCGGGCGACGTCTGTTCCGTCCCCTGGGTCCTCTATAGCTAACTTCTTGGTGAGACTTATATGGACTGTTGGCTGCAGGACTTAAAATACTGCAGCCTCCGGTTTCTAGTTGAGACATACAGTCTTCCGCTAGCCTGACTCCTCCACCTCCTGGTAAACTCGGGCGTACGGGTGGCCTCCAGCACTGCCCGCAACCCTGGGGTCCCTTCTTCGCTCCTGGAGCCCTTCCTGCTCCTCTCTCCTTCTCCTTCAGTCCTGGGCCTCTCCTCAGGCCCTCCTCCCGAGCAGAGCCCCTACAGAGCTTCTGCTCCCAACTCCCCTCACTGTAGACTGTTCCCTCTCATTGCTCTAACTAAACAAGATGGCTTCTCTATTTATACTTTCCTACATGTGCTCCCCTAAGCTACTTCCTCCACCCACACCCACTACATAGTTCCACCCCTCAGCTAGGGACCAGGGACTGTGCTCTCCCTTAGGAGCAATCTCGCCCTGCTCCTACTGGTGTGGAAAGTGTTGGATGCAGGTGTTAGAGTCCCGAGCTGTACTCCTTCCTTACCTGAGAGTGAGAAACCACACCTCTGGGTGAGATGCAGTACCTCTGTGGCGACCGAACCCTCAGCGGCGCCACACATGCACAGAGCTTAGGATGTAAACCACTAGTGTATTTCATGGGCCATGGCATGCTTCAGGCACATCTTAGAAAAACCATAGAAAGGTTCTTCCATCCTTGAGAAAGAGCATCTGCTAAATATTGCATTTTGAAGACATTTTGGACCTTCTATCTAGAAAAGATTCTATTAGAAGAACATTGAAAAACATAGGAGTCCTTTATTGATAAATTTTTAGAAAACACCAAATCAAAGTAAGTAAAACAAATGTAGTTTTTCAATTTTTGTATTCAATCTTCTTCGTTGGTCCTAGCTGACATTTTTTGTTTTGTTTAGTGTAGGTAAGAAAATGGTTTATCGGGAAGCCCTTTCTGGAGTCTTAGGTTCAATGGAAGATATATTAGAATTCACGTTGCATTCCAGTTTTGTGATAAGTACTTACTCCACCATTCAATTACATGTGCAAAGCTTTAAATGTAGTCTATGTGCAATCATCATGTGTCAGAAAGCTGAGAGGCTTCACATTGAGATTGCATTTTTATTACTACAAGCTAAACTGTTGTATTTTAGTTAGAAAAACAAAGGACCATCTCGGATGCAGGTATTTCCCTATTTGCTATCATTGAAATTTGTTATCGTCAGTCAAAATATGGTAAGAAGATTGTGTTCAGCTGCTTGGTTGTTCCTGTGCAATACCCACACATTTCACAATGATAAACAAAATTAAAGCTCTTGTCAAAGAATTGGTTTTACTGCATTGTTGTGAAACGATGTGCATGCACAGAGCTGTGAGTTTGATCTTTTTGCGCATTGCATGAGCCATAGTATGGTTAATGCATTTTCTAGAAGAACCTTGGATGGGTTTTTCCATCTTAAACTAAGGGACAACATCTAATTGTTGGATTGTGAGGACATTTTGGACCTTCCATCAAGAAAAGATTCCATCAGAAGAACCTTGAAGAACATGTGTGGCTTTTATTTATCCTTTTTTGCAAAACACCAAATCATAGTAAGTAGAGCAACTTTCATATTTAAATTCAATGTTTGGATCTAATCTATCCTGTTTACCCTAACTGATATGCCTTTTAGTTTTACTTTTTTGTAGGTCAGGACATTCCTCATCAGGAAAATTTTTCTGGAGTCTTGGAAAACATGGAAGAAACTGCAGAATTCAGGTCTTATTCCAAATGGCTGGTAAGCATTTACTTCACCATTCTATCACATTTTCAAAACTTTGAATGAAGACAATATGCAATCATCATGTATTAGAAAGCTGAGAGGCTTTACAATGAAATTGTAATTTGCATTACTATAAGCTAATCTGTTGTGTTTCAGTTAAAAAAGTGAGAGAACCTCCTCAATGCAGACGAATTCTTTTTTGCACTTGCAAAAATCGGTTATCATCAGGCAAATTCTGGTAAGAAATTCGTGTTCAACTGCTTGGATCTCCCTGTGCAATAACCAGACTTTTCACAATGATAAACAAAGTAAAAGTTCTTGTTCAAAGAATTGGTTTTACTGCATTGTTGTGAAATTATGGGTATTATCGGGGTTATGAGCGTGAACGTTTTGTGCACTGCATGAAACATAGTATCATTGATGAATTTTCTAGAAGAAACCTGGATAGGTTTTTCCACCTTTGGCAAAGGAGCAACTTCTAATTGTGGGATTGTGAAGACATTTTGGACCTTCCATCAAGAAAGGATTCCATCAGAAGAACCTTGAAGAAGATGTGTGGCTTTTATTTATCTTTTTTTGCAAAACACCAAATCAAAGTAAGTAGAACAACTTTAATATTTTATTTCAATGTCTGGATTTACCCCTCCCTGTTTGCCATAACTAATAGGTCTTTTGGTTTTACATGTTTTCTAGGTCAGGATGTTCCTCATGTGGAAGCTTTTTCTGGAGTACTGGAATCCATGGAAGACATTGTAGAATTTAGGCCATACTCCAAGTGGATGGTAAGCATTTACTTCACCAATCTATCACATTTTCAAAGCTTTGAATATAGACAATATGCAATCATCATGTGTCAGAAAACTCAGAGGCTTTACATTGAGATTGCATTTTGCATTACTACAAGCTAATCTGTTGTTGTGTTTCAGTTATAAAAAATGAAAGAACCTCCTCAATGCAGATGAATTCATCTTTGCAGTCGCAGAAATTTGTCATCCTCAGGCCAATTACAGTAAAAAATTTGTGCTCAACTGCTTGGTTGTTCCTGTGCAATAGCCACACATTTCACAAGAATAAATACAGTAAAAGCTCTTGTCAAAGATTTGTTTTTGCTGCATTGTTGTGTAATGATGTGCATGCACAGAGCTTAGGATGTAAACTACTTGCATTTTCCATGGGCCACAGCATGGTTCATGCACACCTTAGAAGAACTGTAGGAAGGTTCTTCCATCCTTGAGAAAGAGCATATGCTAAATGTTGCATTTTGAGGACATTTTGGACCTTCTATCAAGAATAAATTCTATTAGAAGAACCTTAAAGAACATAGGAGGCCTTTATTGATCAATTTTTGGAAAACACCAAATCAAAGTAAGTAAAACAAATGTAGTTTTTGAAGTTTTGCATTCAATCTTCTCCGTTGGTCCTAGCTGACATTTTTTGTTTTGGTTTGTGTAGGTAAGAAAATGGTTTATCTGGAAGCCCTTTCTGAACTCTTGGGTTCAATGGAATATATAATAGAATTCACGTTGTACTCCAATTTTGTGGTAAATACTTACTCCACCATTCAATTACATGTGCAGAGCTTTAAATGTAGTCTATGTGCAATCATCATGTGTTAGAAAGCTGAGAGGCTTTACATTGAGATTGCATTTTTATTACTACAAGCTAAACTGTTGTATTTTAGTTAGAAAAACAAAGGACCATCACGGATACACGTATTACCCTATTTTGTTGAACTATGTTACCGTCAGGCAAAATATGGAAAGAAGATTGTTTTCCACTGCTTTGTTTTTCCTGTGCAATACCCACACATTTCACAATGTAAATACAGTAAAAGCTATTGTCAAAGAATTGGCTTTACTGCATTGTTGTGAAACGCTGTGCATGCACAGAGCTGCGAGCTTGAGTTTTTTTGCGCATTGCATGAGCCATAGTATGGTTGATGCATTTTCCAGAAGAACCTTGGATGGGTTCTTCCATTTTAAATAAAGGGGCAACATCTAATTGTTGGATTGTGAGGACATTTTGGAACTTCCATCAAGAAAAGATTCCATTAGAAGAACCTTGAAGAAGATGTGTGACTTTTTTTTGCAGAGCAGCAAATCAAAGTAAGTAGAGCAACTTTCATATTTAATTTCAATGTTTGGATCTAATCTACCCTGTTTACCCTAACTGATATGCCATTTTATCTTGCATTGTTGTAGGTCAGGACATTCCTCATCTGTAAAATTTTTCTGGAGTCTTGGAATCCATTGAAGACATTGTAGAATTTAGGCCATACTCCAAATGGGTGGTAAGAATTTGCTTTACCAATCTATCACATTTTTAAAGCTTTGAATATAGACAATATGCAATCATCAGGTGTCAGAAAACTCAGAGGCCTTACTTACATTGAAATTGCATTTTTCATTACTACAAGCTAATCTATTGTATTTCAGTTAAAAAAAATGAAAGAACCTCCTCAATCCAGACAAATTCCTTTTTGCAGTCACAGAAATAGCTTATCCTCAGGCAAATTATGGTAAGAAATTTGTATTCAACTTCTTGGATGTCCCTGTACAATACCCACACATTTCACAATGATAAAAAAAGTTAAAGCTCTTGTTCAAAGAAATGGTTTTACTGCATTGTTGTGAAACGATGTGCATGCACAGAGTTAGGAGCATGAACTTTTTGTGCACTGCATGAGACATAATACGGTTATTGATTTTTCTAGAAGAAACATGGATGGGTTTTTCCGCCTTTGCTAAAGGAGCAACTTCTAATTGTTGGATTGTGAGGACATTTTGGACCTTCCATCAAGAAAGGATTCCATCAGAAGAACCTTGAAGAAGATGTGTGGCTTTTATTTATACTTTTCTGCAAAACACCAAATCAGAGTAAGTAGAGCAACTTTAATATTTTATTTCAATGTCTGGATCTTTCCTTTCCTGTTTGCCTTAACTGATATGTATTTTGGTTTCTACATGTTTTCTAGGTCAGGACATTCCTCATCTGGAAGGTGTTTCTGGAGTATTGGACTCCATTGAAGACATTGTTGAATTTAGATCATATTTCAAATGGGTGGTAAGCATTTACTTCACCAATCTATCACATTTTCAAAGCTTTGAATATAGACAATATGCAATCATCATGTGTCAGAAAACTCAGAGGCTTTACATTGAGATTGCATTTTGCATTACTACAAGCTAATCTGTTTTGTTTCAGTTAAACAAAATGAAGAACCTCCTCAATGCAGACGAATTACTCTTTGCAGTGGCTGACATTTGTTATCCTCAGGCCAATAACGGTAAAAAATTCATGTTCAACTGCTTGGATGTTCCTGTGCATTACCCACACATTTCACAATGATAAATACAGTAAAAGCTCTTGTCAGAGTATTGGTTTTACTGCATTGTTGTGAAACGATGTGCATGCACAGAGCTGTGAGTTTGATCTTTTTGCGCATGAGCATGATGCATTTTCTAGAAGAACCTTGGATGGGTTCTTCCATCTTTAACAAAGGGGCCACATCTAATTGTTGGATTGTGAGGACATTTTGGACCTTCCATCAAGAAAAGATTCCATCAGAAAAACCTCGAAGAAGATGTGTGGCTTTTATTTATCCTTTTTTGCAAAACACCAAATCAAAGTAAGTAGAGCATCTTTAACATTTTATTTCAATGTCTGGATCTTTCCTTTCCTGTTTGCCTTAACTGATATGTCTTTTGGTTTTACATGTTTTCTAGGTCAGGACATTCCTCATCTGGAAGCTGTTTCTGGAGTATTGGAATCCATTGAAGACATAGTTGAATTTAGGTCATATTTCAAATGGGTGGTAAGCATTTACTTCACCAATCTATCACATTTTCAAAGCTTTGAATATAGACAATATGCAATCATCATGTGTCAGAAAACTCAGAGGCTTTACATTGAGATTGCATTTTGCATTACTACAAGCTAATCTGTTGTTTTGTTTCAGTTAAACAAAATGAAGAACTTCCTCAATGCAGATGAATTACTCTTTGCAGTGGCTGAAATTTGTTATCCTCAGGCCAATTACGGTAAAAAATTCATGTTCAACTGCTTGGATGTTCCTCTGCAATACCCACACATTTCACAATGATAAATACAGTAAAAGCTCTTGTCAGAGTATTGGTTTTACTGCATTGTTGTGAAATGATGTGCATGCACAGAGCTGTGAGTTTGATCTTTTTGCGCATTGCATGAGCCATAGTATGGTTGATGCATTTTCTAGAAGAACCTTGGATGGGTTCTTCCATCTTTAACAAAGGGGCCACATCTAATTGTTGGATTGTGACGACATTTTGGACCTTCCATCAAGAAAAGATTCCATCAGAAAAACCTTGAAGAAGATATGTGGCTTTTATTTATCCTTTTTTGCAAAACACCAAATCAAAGTAAGTAGAGCAACTTTAATATTTTATTTCAATGTCTGAATCTTTCCTTTCCTGTTTGCCTTAACTGATATGTCTTTTGGTTTTACATGTTTTCTAGGTCAGGACATTCCTCATCTGGAAGCTGTTTCTGGAGTATTGGAATCCATTGAAGACATTGTTGAATTTAGGTCATATTTCAAATGGGTGGTAAGCATTTACTTCACTAATCTATCACATTTTCAAAGCTTTGAATATAGACAATATGCAATCATCATGTGTCACAAAACTCAGAGGCTTTACATTGAGATTGCATTTTGCATTACTGCAAGCTAATCTGTTGTTTTGTTTCAGTTAAACAAAATGAAGAACCTCCTCAATGCAGACGAATTACTCTTTGCAGTGGCTGAAATTTGTTATCCTCTGGTCAATTACGTTGAAAAATTCATGTTCAACTGCTTGGATGTTCCTGTGCAATTCCCACACATTTCACAATGATAAATACAGTAAAAGCTCTTGTCAGAGTATTGGTTTTACTGCATTGTTGTGAAATGATGTGCATGCACAGAGCTGTGAGTTTGATCTTTTTGCGCATTGCATGAGCCATAGTATGGTTGATGCATTTTCTAGAAGAACCTTGGATGTGTTCTTCCATCTTTAACAAAGGGGCCACATCTAATTGTTGGATTGTGAGTACATTTTGGACCTTCCATCAAGAAAAGATTCCATCAGAAAAACCTCAAAGAAGATGTGTGGCTTTTATTTATCCTTTTTTGTAAAACACCAAATCAATGTAAGTAGAGCAACTTTAATATTTTATTTCAATGTCTGGATCTTTCCTTTCCTGTTTGCCTTAACTGATATGTCTTTTGGCTTTACATGTTTTCTAGGTCAGGACATTCCTCATCTGGAAGCTGGTTCTGGAGTATTGGAATCCATTGAAGACATTGTTGACTTTAGGTCATATTTCAAATGGGTGGTAAGCATTTACTTCACCAATCTATCACATTTTCAAAACTTTGAATATAGACAATATGCAATCATCATGTGTCAGAAAACTCAGAGGCTTTACATTGAGATTGCATTTTGCATTACTACAAGCTAATCTGTTGTTTTGTTTCAGTTAAACAAAATGAAGGACCTCCTCAATACAGACGAATTTTTCTTTGCAGTGGCTGATATTTGTTATCCTCAGGCCAATTACGCAAAACAATTCATGTTCAACTGCTTGGATGCTCCTGTGCAATACCCACACATTTCACAATGATAAATACATTAAAAGCTCTTGTCAGAGTATTGGTTTTACTGCATTGTTGTGAAACGATGTGCATGCACAGAGCTGTGAGTTTGATCTTTTTGCGCATTGCATGAGCCATAGTATGGTTGATGCATTTTCTAGAAGAACCTTGGATGGGTTCTTCCATCTTTAACAAAGGGGCCACATCTAATTGTTGGATTGTGAGGACATTTTGGACCTTCCATCAAGAAAAGATTCCATCAGAAAAACCTCAAAGAAGATGTGTGGCTTTTATTCATCCTTTTTTGCAAAACACCAAATCAAAGTAAGTAGAGCAACTTTAATATTTTATTTCAATGTCTGGATCTTTCCTTTCCTGTTTGCCTTAACTGATATGTATTTTGGTTTCTACATGTTTTCTAGGTCAGGACATTCCTCATCTGGAAGGTGTTTCTGGAGTATTGGAATCCATTGAAGACATTGTTGAATTTAGATCATATTTCAAATGGGTGGTAAGCATTTACTTCACCAATCTATCACATTTTCAAAGCTTTGAATATAGACAATATGCAATCATCATGTGTCAGAAAACTCAGAGGCTTTACATTGAGATTGCATTTTGCATTACTACAAGCTAATCTGTTGTTTTGTTTCAGTTAAACAAAATGAAGAACCTCCTCAATGCACACGAATTACTCTTTGCAGTGGCTGAAATTTGTTATCCTCAGGCCAATTAAGGTAAAAAATTCATGTTCAACTGCTTGGATGTTCCTGTGCAATACCCACACATTTCACAATGATAAATACAGTAAAAGCTCTTGTCAGAGTATTGGTTTTACTGCATTGTTGTGAAACGATGTGCATGCACAGAGCTGTGAGTTTGATCTTTTTGCGCATTGCATGAGCCATAGTATGGTTGATGCATTTTCTAGAAGAACCTTGGATGGGTTCTTCCATCTTTAACAAAGGGGCCACATCTAATTGTTGGATTGTGAGGACATTTTCGACCTTCCATCATGAAAAGGTTCCATCAGAAAAACCTCAAAGAAGATGTGTGGCTTTTATTTATCCTTTTTTGCAAAACACCAAATCAAAGTAAGTAGAGCAACTTTAATATTTTATTTCAATGTCTGGATCTTTCCTTTCCTGTTTGCCTTAACTGATATGTATTTTGGTTTCTACATGTTTTCTAGGTCAGGACATTCCTCATCTGGAAGGTGTTTCTGGAGTATTGGACTCCATTGAAGACATTGTTGAATTTAGATCATATTTCAAATGGGTGGTAAGCATTTACTTCACCAATCTATCACATTTTCAAAGCTTTGAATATAGACAATATGCAATCATCATGTGTCAGAAACCTCAGAGGCTTTACATTGAGATTGCATTTTGCATTACTACAAGCTAATCTGTTGTTTTGTTTCAGTTAAACAAAATGAAGAACCTCCTCAATGCAGACGAATTACTCTTTGCAGTGGCTGAAATTTGTTATCCTCAGGCCAATTACGGTAAAAAATTCATATTCAACTGCTTGGATGTTCCTGTGCAATTCCCACACATTTCACAATGATAAATACAGTAAAAGCTCTTGTCAGAGTATTGGTTTTACTGCATTGTTGAAAAACGATGTGCATGTACAGAGCAGTGAGTTTGATCTTTTTGCGCATTGCATGAGCCATAGTATGGTTGATGCATTTTCTAGAAGAACCTTGGATAGGTTCTTCCATCTTTAACAAAGGGGCCACATCTAATTGTTGGATTGTGAGTACATTTTGGACCTTCCATCAAGAAAAGATTCCATCAGAAAAACCTCAAAGAAGATGTGTGGCTTTTATTTATCCTTTTTTGCAAAACACCAAATCAATGTAAGTAGTGCAACTTTAATATTTTATTTCAATGTCTGGATCTTTCCTTTCCTGTTTGCCTTAACTGATATGTCTTTTGGTTTTACATGTTTTCTAGGTCAGGACATTCCTCATCTGGAAGCTGTTTCTGGAGTATTGGAATCCATTGAAGACATTGTTGAATTTAGATCATATTTCAAATGGATGGTAAGCATTTACTTCACCAATCTATCACATTTTCAAAGCTTTGAATATAGACAATATGCAATCATCATGTGTCAGAAAACTCAGAGGCTTTACATTGAGATTGCATTTTGCATTACTACAAGCTAATCTGTTGTTTTGTTTCAGTTAAACAAAATAAAGAACCTCCTCAATGCAGACGAATTACTCTTTGCAGTGGCTGAAATTTGTTATCCTCAGGCCAATTACGGTAAAAAATTCATGTTCAACTGCTTGGATGTTCCTGTGCAATACGCACACATTTCACAATGATAAATACAGTAAAAGCTCTTGTCAGAGTATTGGTTTTACTGCATTGTTGTGAAACGATGTGCATGCACACAGCTGTGAGTTTGATCTTTTTGCGCATTGCATGAGCCATAGTATGGTTGATGCATTTTCTAGAAGAACCTTGGATGGGTTCTTCCATCTTTAACAAAGGGGCCACATCTAATTGTTGGATTGTGAGGACATTTTGGACCTTCCATCAAGAAAAGATTCCATCAGCAAAACCTCAAAGAAGATGTGTGGCTTTTATTCATCCTTTTTTGCAAAACACCAAATCAAAGTAAGTAGAGCAACTTTAATATTTCATTTCAATGTCTGGATCTTTCCTTTCCTGTTTGCCTTAACTGATATGTCTTTTGGTTTTACATGTTTTCTAGGTCAGGACATTCCTCATCTGGAAGCTGTTTCTGGAGTATTGGAATCCATTGAAGACATTGTTGAATTTAGGTCATATTTCAAATGGGTGGTAAGCATTTACTTCACCAATCTATCACATTTTCAAAGCTTTTAATATAGACAATATGCAATCATCATGTGTCAGAAAACTCAGAGGCTTTACATTGAGATTGCATTTTGCATTACTACAAGCTAATCTGTTGTTTTGTTTCAGTTAAAAAAAATGAAGAACCTCCTCAATGCAGACGAATTACTCTTTGCAGTGGCTGAAATTTGTTATCCTCAGGCCAATTACGGTAAAAAATTCATGTTCAACTGCTTGGATGTTCCTGTGCAATACCCACACATTTCACAATGATAAATACAGTAAAAGCTCTTGTCAGAGTATTGGTTTTACTGCATTGTTGTGAAACGATGTGCATGCACAGAGCTGTGAGTTTGATCTTTTTGCGCATTGCATGAGCCATAGTATGGTTGATGCATTTTCTAGAAGAACCTTGGATGGGTTCTTCCATCTTTAACAAAGTGGCCACATCTAATTTTTGGATTGTGAGGACATTTTGGACCTTCCATCAAGAAAAGATTCCATCAGAAAAACCTCAAAGAAGATGTGTGGCTTTTATTTATCCTTTTTTGCAAAACACCAAATCAAAGTAAGTAGAGCAACTTTAATATTTTATTTCAATGTCTGGATCTTTCCTTTCCTGTTTGCCTTAACTGATATGTATTTTGGTTTCTACATGTTTTCTAGGTCAGGACATTCCTCATCTGGAAGGTGTTTCTGGAGTATTGGAATCCATTGAAGACATTGTTGAATTTAGATCATATTTCAAATGGGTGGTAAGCATTTACTTCACCAATCTATCACATTTTCAAAGCTTTGAATATAGACAATATGCAATCATCATGTGTCAGAAAACTCAGAGGCTTTACATTGAGATTGCATTTTGCATTACTACAAGCTAATCTGTTGTTTTGTTTCAGTTAAACAAAATGAAGAACCTCCTCAATGCAGATGAATTACT
Organism: Phyllobates terribilis; assembly: GCF_046119375.1. Taxonomy (NCBI): domain Eukaryota; kingdom Metazoa; phylum Chordata; class Amphibia; order Anura; family Dendrobatidae; genus Phyllobates; species Phyllobates terribilis. The sequence continues at coordinate 50,190,922 of NW_027362769.1, forward strand.
CTTTGCAGTGGCTAAAATTTGTTATCCTCAGGCCAATTACGGTAAAAAATTCATATTCAACTGCTTGGATGTTCCTGTGCAATTCCCACACATTTCACAATGATAAATACAGTAAAAGCTCTTGTCAGAGTATTGGTTTTACTACCTTGTTGTGAAACGATGTGCATGCACAGAGCTGTGAGTTTGATCTTTTTGCGCATTGCATGAGCCATAGTATGGTTGATGCATTTTCTAGAAGAACCTTGGATGGGTTCTTCCATCTTTAACAAAGGGGCCACATCCAATTGTTGGATTGTGAGGACATTTTGGACCTTCCATCAAGAAAAGATTTCATCAGAAAAACCTCGAAGAAGATGTGTGGCTTTTATTTATCCTTTTTTGCAAAACACCAAATCAAAGTAAGTAGAGCAACTTTAATATTTTATTTCAATGTCTGGTTCTTTCCTTTCCTGTTTTCCTTAACTGATATGTCTTTTGGTTTTACATGTTTTATAGTTCAGGACATTCCTCATCTGGAAGCTGTTTCTGGAGTATTGGAATCCATTGAAGACATTGTTGAATTTAGGTCATATTTCAAATGGGTGGTAAGCATTTACTTCACCAATCTATCACATTTTCAAAGCTTTGAATATAGACAATATGCAATCACCATGTGTCAGAAAACTCAGAGGCTTTACATTGAGATTGCATTTTGCATTATCACAAGCTAATTTGTTGTTTTGTTTCAGTTAAACAAAATGAAGAACCTCCTCAATGCAGACGAATTACTCTTTGCAGTGGCTGAAATTTGTTATCCTCAGGCCAATTAAGGTAAAAAATTCATGTTCAACTGCTTGGATGTTCCTGTGCAATACCCACACATTTCACAATGATAAATACAGTAAAAGCTCTTGTCAGAGTATTGGTTTTACTGCATTATTGTGAAATGATGTGCATGCACAGAGCTGTGAGTTTGATCTTTTTGCGCATTGCATGAGCCATAGTATGGTTGATGCATTTTCTAGAAGAAGCTTGGATGGGTTCTTCCATCTTTAACAAAGGGGCCACATCTAATTGCTGGATTGTGAGGACATTTTGGACCTTCCATTAAGAAAAGATTCCATCAGAAAAACCTCAAAGAAGATGTGTGACTTTTATTTATCCTTTTTTGCAAAACACCAAATCAAAGTAAGTAGAGCAACTTTAATATTTTATTTCAATGTCTGGATATTTCCTTTCCTGTTTGCCTTAACTGATATGTCTTTTGGTTTTACATGTTTTCTAGGTCAGGACATTCCTCATCTGGAAGCTGTTTCTGGAGTATTGGAATCCATTGAAGACATTGTTGAATTTAGGTCATATTTCAAATGGTTGGTAAGCATTTACTTCACCAATCTATCACATTTTCAAAGCTTTGAATATAGACAATATGCAATCATCATGTGTCAGAAAACTCAGAGGCTTTACATTGAAATTGCATTTTGCATTACTACAAGCTAATCTGTTGTTTTGTTTCAGTTAAACAAAATAAAGAACCTCCTCAATGCAGACGAATTACTCTTTGCAGTGGCTGAAATTTGTTATCCTCAGGCCAATTACGGTAAAAAATTCATGTTCAACTGCTTGGATGTTCCTGTGCAATACCCACACATTTCACAATGATAAATACAGTAAAAATTCTTGTCAGAGTATTGGTTTTACTGCATTGTTGTGAAACGATGTGCATGCACAGAGCTGTGAGTTTTATCTTTTTGCGCATTGCATGAGCCATAGTATGGTTGATGCATTTTCTAGAAGAACCTTGGATGGGTTCTTCTATATTTAACAAAGGGGCGACATCTAAGTGTTGGATTGTGAGGACATTTTGGACCTTCCATCAAGAAAAGATTCCATCAGAAAAACCTCGAAGAAGATGTGTGGCTTTTCTTTATCCTTTTTTGCAAAACACCAAATCAAAGTAAGTAGAGCAACTTTAATATTTTATTTCAATGTCTGGATCTTTCCTTTCCTGTTTGCCTTAACTGATATGCCTTTTGGTTTTACATGTTTTCTAGGTCAGGACATTCCTCATCTGGAAGGTGTTTCTGGAGTATTGGAATCCATTGAAGACATTGTTGAATTTAGGTCATATTTCAAATGGGTGGTAAGCATTTACTTCACCAATCTATCACATTTTCAAAGATTTGAATATAGACAATATGCAATCATCATCTGTCAGAAAACTCAGAGGCTTTACATTGAGATTGCATTTTGCATTACTACAAGCTAATCTGTTGTTTTTTTTCAGTTAAACAAAATGAAGAACCTCCTTAATGCAGGCGAATTACTCTTTGCAGTGGCTGAAATTTGTTATCCTCAGGCCAATTACGCAAAACAATTCATGTTCAACTGCTTGGATGTTCCTGTGCAATACCCACACATTTCACAATGATAAATACATTAAAAGCTCTTGTCAGAGTATTGGTTTTACTGCATTGTTGCGAAACGATGTGCATGCACAGAGCTGTGAGTTTGATCTTTTTGCGCATTGCATGAGCCATAGTATGGTTGATGCATTTTCTAGAAGAACCTTGGATGGGTTCTTCCATCTTTAACAAAGGGGCCACATCTAATTGTTGGATTGTGAGGACATTTTGGACCATCCATCAAGAAAAGATTCCATCAAAAAAACCTCAAAGAAGATGTGTGGCTTTTATTTATCCTTTTTTGCAAAACACCAAATCAAAGTAAGTAGAGCAACTTTAATATTTTATTTCAATGTCTGGATCTTTCCTTTCCTGTTTGCCTTAATTGATATGTCTTTTGGTTTTACATGTTTTCTAGGTCAGGACATTCCTCATCTGGAAGCTGTTTCAGGAGTATTGGAATCCATTGAAGACATTGTTGAATTTAGGTCATATTTCAAATGGGTGGTAAGCATTTACTACACCAATCTATCACATTTTCAAAGCTTTGAATATAGACAATATGCAATCATCATGTGTCAGAAAACTCAGAGGCTTTACATTGAGATTGCATTTTGCATTAATACAAGCTAATCTGTTGTTTTGTTTCAGTTAAACAAAATGAAGAACCTCCTCAATGCAGACGAATTACTCTTTGCAGTGGCTGAAATTTGTTATCCTCAGGATAATTACGGTAAAAAATTCATGTTCAACTGTTTAGATGTTCCTGTGCAATACGCACACATTTCACAATGATAAATACAGCAAAAGCTCTTGTCAGAGTATTGGTTTTACTGCATTGTTGTGAAACGATGTGCATGCACAGAGCTGTGAGTTTGATCTTTTTGCGCATTGCATGAGCCATAATATGGTCGATGCATTTTCTAGAAGAACCTTGGATGGGTTCTTCCATCTTTAACAAAGGGGCCACATCTAATTGTTGGATTGTGAGGACATTTTGGACCTTCCATCAAGAGAAGATTCCATCAGAAAAACCTCGAAGAAGATGTGTAGCTTTTATTTATCCTTTTTTGCAAAACAGCAAATCAAAGTAAGTAGAGCAACTTTAATATTTCATTTCAATGTCTGGATCTTTCCTTTCCTGTTTGCCTTAACTGATATGTCTTTTGGTTTTACATGTTTTCTAGGTCAGGACATTCCTCATCTGGAAGCTGTTTCTGGAATATTGGAATCCATTGAAGACATTGTTGAATTTAGGTCATATTTCAAATTGGTGGCAAGCCTTTACTTCACCAATCTATCACATTTTCAAAGCTTTGAATATAGACAATATGCAATCATCATTTGTCAGAAAACTCAGAGGCTTTACATTGAGATTGCATTTTGCATTACTACAAGCTAATCTGTTGTTTTGTTTCAGTTAAACAAAATGAAGAACCTCCTCAATGCAGATGAATTACTCCTTGCAGTGGCTGAAATTTGTTATCCTCAGGCCACTTACGGTAAACAATTCATGTTCAACTGCTTGGATGTCCCTGTGCAATACCCACACATTTCACAAGGATAAATACAGTAAAAGCTCTTGTCAGAGTATTGGTTTTACTGCATTGTTGTGAAACGATGTGCATGCACAGAGCTGTGAGTTTGATCTTTTTGCGCATTGCATGAGCCATAGTATGGTTGATGCATTTTCTAGAAGAACCTTGGATGGGTTCTTCCATCTTTAACAAAGGGGCCACATCTAATTGTTGGATTGTGAGGACATTTTGGACCTTCCATCAAGAAAAGATTCCATCAGAAAAACCTCGAAGAAGATGTGTGGCTTTTATTTATCCTTTTTTGCAAAACACCAAATCAAAGTAAGTAGAGCAACTTTAATATTTTATTTCAATGTCTGGATCTTTCCTTTCCTGTTTGCCTTAACTGATATATCTTTTGGTTTTACATGTTTTTTAGGTCAGGACATTCCTCATCTGGAAGCTGTTTCTGGAGTATTGGAATCCATTGAAGACATTATTGAATTTAGGTCATATTTCAAATGGGTGGTAAGCATTTACTTCACCAATCTATCACATTTTCAAAGCTTTTAATATAGACAATATGCAATCATCATGTGTCAGAAAACTCAGAGGCTTTACATTGAGATTGCATTTTGCATTACTACAAGCTAATCTGTTGTTTTGTTTCAGTTAAAGAAAAATAACAACCTCCTCAACGCAGACGAATTACTCTTTGCAGTGGCTGAAATTTGTTATCCTCAGGCCAATTACAGTAAAAAATTCACGTTCAACTGCTTGGATGTTCCTGTGCAATACCCACACATTTCACAATGATAAATACAGTAAAAGCTCTTGTCAGAGTATTGGTTTTACTGCATTGTTGTGAAACGATGTGCATGCACAGAGCTGTGAGTTTGATCTTTTTGCACATTGCATGAGCCATAGTATGGTTGATGCATTTTCTAGAAGAACCTTGGATGGGTTCTTCTATATTTAACAAAGGGGCCACATCTAAGTGTTGGATTGTGAGCACATTTTGGACCTTCCATCAAGAAAAGATTCCATCAGAAAAACCTCGAAGAAGATGTGTGGCTTTTATTTATCCTTTTTTGAAAAACACCAAATCAAAGTAAGTAGAGCAACTTTAATATTTTATTTCAATGTCTGCATCTTTCCTTTCCTGTTTGCCTTAACTGATATGCCTTTTGGTTTTACATGTTTTCTAGGTCAGGACATTCCTCATCTGGAAGCTGTTTCTGGAGTATTGGAATCCATTGAAGACATTGTTGAATTTAGGTCATATTTCAAATGGGTGGTAAGCATTTACTTCACCAATCTATCACATTTTCAAAGCTTTGAAAATAGACAATATGCAATCATCATGTGTCAGAAAACTCAGAGGCTTTACATTGAGATTGCATTTTGCATTACTACAAGCTAATCTGTTGTTTTGTTTCAGTTAAACAAAATGAAGAACCTCCTCAATGCAGACGAATTACTCTTTGCAGTGGCTGAAATTTGTTATCCTCAGGCCAATTACTGTAAAAAATTCATGTTCAACTGCTTGGATGTTCCTGGCAATACCCACACATTTCACAATGATAAATACAGTAAAAGCTCTTGTCAGAGTATTGGTTTTACTGCATTGTTGTGAAACGATGTGCATGCACAGAGCTGTGAGTTTGATCTTTTTGCGCATTGCATGAGCCATAGTATGGTTGATGCATTTTCTAGAAGAACCTTGGATGGGTTCTTCCATCTTTATCAAAGGTGCCACATCTAATTGTTGGATTGTGAGGACATTTTGGACCTTCCATCAAGAAAAGATTCCATCAGAAAAACCTCGAAGAAGATGTGTGGCTTTTATTTATCCTTTTTTGCAAAACACCAAATCAAAGTAAGTAGATTAACTTTAATATTTCATTTCAATGTCTAGATCTTTCCTTTCCTGTTTGCCTTAACTGATATGTCTTTTGGTTTTACATGTTTTCTAGGTCAGGACATTCCTCATCTGGAAGCTGTTTCTGGAGTATTGGAATCCATTGAAGACATTGTTGAATTTAGATCATATTTCAAATGGGTGGTAAGCATTTACTTCACCAATCTATCACATTTTCAAAGCTTTGAATATAGACAATATGCAATCATCATGTGTCAGAAAACTTAGAGGCTTTACATTGAGATTGCATTTTGCATTACTACAAGCTAATCTGTTGTTTTGTTTCAGTTAAAAAAAATGAAGAACCTCCACAATGCAGAAAAATTACTCTTTGCAGTGTCTGAAATTTGTTATCCTCAGGCCAAATACAGTAAAAAATTCATGTTCAACTGCTTGGATGTTCCTGTGCAATACCCACACATTGCACAATGATAAATACAGTAAAAGCTCTTGTCAGAGTATTGGTTTTACTGCATTGTTGTGAAACGATGTGCATGCACAGAGCTGTGAGTATGATCTTTTTGCGCATTGAATGAGCCATAGTATGGTTGATGAATTTTCTAGAAGAACCTTGGATGTGTTCTTCCATCTTTAACAAAGGGGCCACATCTAATTGTTGGATTGTGAGGACATTTTGGACCATCCATCAAGAAAAGATTCCATCAAAAAAACCTCAAAGAAGATGTGTGGCTTTTATTTATCCTTTTTTGCAAAACACCAAATCAAAGTAAGTAGAGCAACTTTAATATTTTATTTCAATGTCTGGATCTTTCCTTTCCTGTTTGCCTTAATTGATATGTCTTTTGGTTTTACATGTTTTCTAGGTCAGGACATTCCTCATCTGGAAGCTGTTTCAGGAGTATTGGAATCCATTGAAGACATTGTTGAATTTAGGTCATATTTCAAATGGGTGGTAAGCATTTACTACACCAATCTATTCCATTTTCAAAGCTTTGAATATAGACAATATGCAATCATCATGTGTCAGAAAACTCAGAGGCTTTACATTGAGATTGCATTTTGCATTACTACAAGCTAATCTGTTGTTTTGTTTCAGTTAAACAAAATGAAGAACCTCCTCAATGCAGACGAATTACTCTTTGCAGTGGCTGAAATTTGTTATCCTCAGGATAATTACGGTAAAAAATTCATGTTCAACTGTTTAGATGTTCCTGTGCAATACGCACACATTTCACAATGATAAATACAGCAAAAGCTCTTGTCAGAGTATTGGTTTTACTGCATTGTTGTGAAACGATGTGCATGCACAGAGCTGTGAGTTTGATCTTTTTGCGCATTGCATGAGCCATAATATGGTCGATGCATTTTCTAGAAGAACCTTGGATGGGTTCTTCCATCTTTAACAAAGGGGCCACATCTAATTGTTGGATTGTGAGGACATTTTGGACCTTCCATCAAGAGAAGATTCCATCAGAAAAACCTCGAAGAAGATGTGTAGCTTTTATTTATCCTTTTTTGCAAAACAGCAAATCAAAGTAAGTAGAGCAACTTTAATATTTCATTTCAATGTCTGGATCTTTCCTTTCCTGTTTGCCTTAACTGATATGTCTTTTGGTTTTACATGTTTTCTAGGTCAGGACATTCCTCATCTGGAAGCTGTTTCTGGAGTATTGGAATCCATTGAAGATATTGTTGAATTTAGGTCATATTTCAAATGGGTGGTAAGCATTTACTTCACCAATCTATCACATTTTCAAAGCATTGAATATAGACAATATGCAATCATCATGTGTCAGAAAACTCAGAGGCTTTACATTGAGATTGCATTTTGCATTACTACAAGCTAATCTTTTGTTTTGGTTCAGTTAAACAAAATGAAGAACCTCCTCAATGCAGACGAATTACTCTTTGCAGTGGCTGAAATTTGTTATCCTCAGGCCAATTACGGTAAAAAATTCATGTTCAACTGCTTGGATGTTCCTGTGCAATACCCACACATTTCACAATGATAAGTACAGTAAAAGCTCTTGTCAGAGTATTGGTTTTACTGCATTGTTGTGAAACGATGTGCATGCACAGAGCTGTGAGTTTGATCTTTTTGCACATTGCATGAGCCATAGTATGGTTGATGCATTTTCTAGAAGAACCTTGGATGGGTTCTTCCAACTTTAACAAAGGGGCCACATCTAATTGTTGGATTGTGAGGACATTTTGGACCTTCCATCAAGAAAAGATTCCATCAGAAAAACCTCGAAGAAGATGTGTGGCTTTTATTTATCCTTTTTTGCAAAACACCAAATCAAAGTAAGTAGAGCAACTTTAATATTTTATTTCAATGCCTGGATCTTTCCTTTCCGGTTTGCCTTAACTGATATGTCTTTTGGCTTTACATGTTTTTTAGGTCAGGGCATTCCTCATCTGGAAGCTGTTTCTGGAGTATTGGAATCCATTGAAGACATTGTTGAATTTAGGTCATATTTCAAATGGGTGGTAAGCATTTACTTCACCAATCTATCACATTTTCAAAGCTTTGAATATAGACAATATGCAATCATCATGTGTCAGAAAACTCAGAGGCTTTACATTGAGATTGCATTTTGCATTACTACAAGCTAATCTGTTGTTTTGTTTCAGTTAAACAAAATGAAGAACCTCCTCAATGCAGACGAATTACTCTTTGCAGTGGCTGAAATTTGTTATCCTCAGGCCAATTACTGTAAAAAATTCATGTTCAACTGCTTGGATGTTCCTGGCAATACCCACACATTTCACAATGATAAATACAGTAAAAGCTCTTGTCAGAGTATTGGTTTTACTGCATTGTTGTGAAACGATGTGCATGCACAGAGCTGTGAGTTTGATCTTTTTGCGCATTGCATGAGCCATAGTATGGTTGATGCATTTTCTAGAAGAACCTTGGATGGGTTCTTCCATCTTTATCAAAGGTGCCACATCTAATTGTTGGATTGTGAGGACATTTTGGACCTTCCATCAAGAAAAGATTCCATCAGAAAAACCTCGAAGAAGATGTGTGGCTTTTATTTATTCTTTTTTGCAAAACACCAAATCAAAGTAAGTAGATTAACTTTAATATTTCATTTCAATGTCTAGATCTTTCCTTTCCTGTTTGCCTTAACTGATATGTCTTTTGGTTTTACATGTTTTATAGTTCAGGACATTCCTCATCTGGAAGCTGTTTCTGGAGTATTGGAATCCATTGAAGACATTGTTGAATTTAGGTCATATTTCAAATGGGTGGTAAGCATTTACTTCACCAATCTATCACATTTTCAAAGCTTTGAATTAGAGACAATATGCAATCATCATGTGTCAGAAAACTCAGAGGCTTTACATTGAAATTGCATTTTGCATTACTACAAGCTAATCTGTTGTTTTGTTTCAGTTAAACAAAATAAAGAACCTCCTCAATGCAGACGAATTACTCTTTGCAGTGGCTGAAATTTGTTATCCTCAGGCCAATTACGGTAAAAAATTCATGTTCAACTGCTTGGATGTTCCTGTGCAATACCCACACATTTCACAATGATAAATACAGTAAAAATTCTTGTCAGAGTATTGGTTTTACTGCATTGTTGTGAAACGATGTGCATGCTCAGAGCTGTGAGTTTTATCTTTTTGCGCATTGCATGAGCCATAGTATGGTTGATGCATTTTCTAGAAGAACCTTGGATGGGTTCTTCTATATTTAACAAAGGGGCGACATCTAAGTGTTGGATTGTGAGGACATTTTGGACCTTCCATCAAGAAAAGATTCCATCAGAAAAACCTCGAAGAAGATGTGTGGCTTTTATTTATCCTTTTTTGCAAAACACCAAATCAAAGTAAGTAGAGCAACTTTAATATTTTATTTCAATGTCTGGATCTTTCCTTTCCTGTTTGCCTTAACTGATAGGCCTTTTGGTTTTACATGTTTTCTAGGTCAGGACATTCCTCATCTGGAAGCTGTTTCTGGAGTATTGGAATCCATTGAAGACATTGTTGAATTTAGGTCATATTTCAAATGGGTGGTAAGCATTTACTTCACCAATCTATCACATTTTCAAAGATTTGAATATAGACAATATGCAATCATCATCTGTCAGAAAACTCAGAGGCTTTACATTGAGATTGCATTTTGCATTACTACAAGCTAATCTGTTGTTTTTTTTCAGTTAAACAAAATGAAGAACCTCCTTAATGCAGGCGAATTACTCTTTGCAGTGGCTGAAATTTGTTATCCTCAGGCCAATTACGGTAAAAAATTCATGTTCAACTGCTTGGATGTTCCTGTGCAATACCCACACATTTCACAATGATAAATAGAGTAAAAGCTCTTGTCAGAGTATTGGTTTTACTGCATTGTTGCGAAACGATGTGCATGCACAGAGCTGTGAGTTTGATCTTTTTGCGCATTGCATGAGCCATAGTATGGTTGATGCATTTTCTAGAAGAACCTTGGATGGGTTCTTCCATCTTTAACAAAGGGGCCACATCTAATTGTTGGATTGTGAGGACATTTTGGACCATCCATCAAGAAAAGATTCCATCAAAAAAACCTCAAAGAAGATGTGTGGCTTTTATTTATCCTTTTTTGCAAAACACCAAATCAAAGTAAGTAGAGCAACTTTAATATTTTATTTCAATGTCTGGATCTTTCCTTTCCTGTTTGCCTTAATTGATATGTCTTTTGGTTTTACATGTTTTCTAGGTCAGGACATTCCTCATCTGGAAGCTGTTTCAGGAGTATTGGAATCCATTGAAGACATTGTTGAATTTAGGTCATATTTCAAATGCGTGGTAAGCATTTACTACACCAATCTATCACATTTTCAAAGCTTTGAATATAGACAATATGCAATCATCATGTGTCAGAAAACTCAGAGGCTTTACATTGAGATTGCATTTTGCATTACTACAAGCTAATCTGTTGTTTTGTTTCAGTTAAACAAAATGAAGAACCTCCTCAATGCAGACGAATTACTCTTTGCAGTGGCTGAAATTTGTTATCCTCAGGATAATTACGGTAAAAAATTCATGTTCAACTGTTTAGATGTTCCTGTGCAATACGCACACATTTCACAATGATAAATACAGCAAAAGCTCTTGTCAGAGTATTGGTTTTACTGCATTGTTGTGAAACGATGTGCATGCACAGAGCTGTGAGTTTGATCTTTTTGCGCATTGCATGAGCCATAATATGGTCGATGCATTTTCTAGAAGAACCTTGGATGGGTTCTTCCATCTTTAACAAAGGGGCCACATCTAATTGTTGGATTGTGAGGACATTTTGGACCTTCCATCAAGAGAAGATTCCATCAGAAAAACCTCGAAGAAGATGTGTAGCTTTTATTTATCCTTTTTTGCAAAACAGCAAATCAAAGTAAGTAGAGCAACTTTAATATTTCATTTCAATGTCTGGATCTTTCCTTTCCTGTTTGCCTTAACTGATATGTCTTTTGGTTTTACATGTTTTCTAGGTCAGGACATTCCTCATCTGGAAGCTGTTTCTGGAATATTGGAATCCATTGAAGACATTGTTGAATTTAGGTCATATTTCAAATTGGTGGCAAGCCTTTACTTCACCAATCTATCACATTTTCAAAGCTTTGAATATAGACAATATGCAATCATCATGTGTCAGAAAACTCAGAGGCTTTACATTGAGATTGCATTTTGCATTACTACAAGCTAATCTGTTGTTTTGTTTCAGTTAAACAAAATGAAGAACCTCCTCAATGCAGATGAATTACTCCTTGCAGTGGCTGAAATTTGTTATCCTCAGGCCACTTACGGTAAACAATTCATGTTCAACTGCTTGGATGTCCCTGTGCAATACCCACACATTTCACAAGGATAAATACAGTAAAAGCTCTTGTCAGAGTATTGGTTTTACTGCATTGTTGTGAAACGATGTGCATGCACAGAGCTGTGAGTTTGATCTTTTTGCGCATTGCATGAGCCATAGTATGGTTGATGCATTTTCTAGAAGAACCTTGGATGGGTTCTTCCATCTTTAACAAAGGGGCCACATCTAATTGTTGGATTGTGAGGACATTTTGGACCTTCCATCAAGAAAAGATTCCATCAGAAAAACCTCGAAGAAGATGTGTGGCTTTTATTTATCCTTTTTTGCAAAACACCAAATCAAAGTAAGTAGAGCAACTTTAATATTTTATTTCAATGTCTGGATCTTTCCTTTCCTGTTTGCCTTAACTGATATATCTTTTGGTTTTACATGTTTTCTAGGTCAGGACATTCCTCATCTGGAAGCTGTTTCTGGAGTATTGGAATCCATTGAAGACATTATTGAATTTAGGTCATATTTCAAATGGGTGGTAAGCATTTACTTCACCAATCTATCACATTTTCAAAGCTTTTAATATAGACAATATGCAATCATCATGTGTCAGAAAACTCAGAGGCTTTACATTGAGATTGCATTTTGCATTACTACAAGCTAATCTGTTGTTTTGTTTCAGTTAAAGAAAAATAACAACCTCCTCAACGCAGACGAATTACTCTTTGCAGTGGCTGAAATTTGTTATCCTCAGGCCAATTACGGTAAAAAATTCATGTTCAACTGCTTGGATGTTCCTGTGCAATACCCACACATTTCACAATGATAAATACAGTAAAAGCTCTTGTCAGAGTATTGGTTTTACTGCATTGTTGTGAAACAATGTGCATGCACAGAGCTGTGAGTTTGATCTTTTTGCACATTGCATGAGCCATAGTATGGTTGATGTATTTTCTAGAAGAACCTTGGATGGGTTCTTCCATCTTTAACAAAGGGGCCACATCTAATTGTTGGATTGTGAGGACATTTTGGACTTTCCATCAAGAAAAGATTCCATCAGAAAAACCTTGAAGAAGATGTGTGGCTTTTATTTATCCTTTTTTGCAAAACACCAAATCAAAGTAAGTAGAGCAACTTTAATATTTTATTTCAATGTCTGGATCTTTCCTTTCCTGTTTGCCTTAACTGATATGTCTTTTGGTTTTACATGTTTTCTAGGTCAGGACATTCCTCATCTGGAAGCTGTTTCTGGAGTATTGGAATCCATTGAAGACATTGTTGAATTTAGGTCATATTTCAAATGGTTGGTAAGCATTTACTTCACCAATCTATCACATTTTCAAAGAATTGAATATAGACAATATGCAATCATCATGTGTCAGAAAACTCAGAGGCTTTACACTGAGATTGCATTTTGCATTACTACAAGCTAATCTGTTGTTTTGTTTCAGTTAAACAAAATGAAGAACCTCCTCAATGCAGACGAATTACTCTTTGCAGTGGCTGAAATTTGTTATCCTCAGGCCAATTACAGTAAAAAATTCACGTTCAACTGCTTGGATGCTCCTGTGCAATACCCACACATTTCACAATGATAAATACAGTAAAAGCTCTTGTCAGAGTATTGGTTTTACTGCATTGTTGTGAAACGATGTGCATGCACAGAGCTGTGAGTTTGATCTTTTTGCACATTGCATGAGCCATAGTATGGTTGATGCATTTTCTAGAAGAACCTTGGATGGGTTCTTCCAACTTTAACAAAGGGGCCACATCTAATTGTTGGATTGTGAGGACATTTTGGACCTTCCATCAAGAAAAGATTCCATCAGAAAAACCTCGAAGAAGATGTGTGGCTTTTATTTATCCTTTTTTGCAAAACACCAAATCAAAGTAAGTAGAGCAACTTTAATATTTTATTTCAATGTCTGGATCTTTCCTTTCCAGTTTGCCTTAACTGATATGTCTTTTGGTTTTACATGTTTTTTAGGTCAGGGCATTCCTCATCTGGAAGCTGTTTCTGGAGTATTGGAATCCATTGAAGACATTGTTGAATTTAGGTCATATTTCAAATGGGTGGTAAGCATTTACTTCACCAATCTATCACATTTTCAAAGCTTTGAATATAGACAATATGCAATCATCATGTGTCAGAAAACTCAGAGGCTTTACATTGAGATTGCATTTTGCATTACTACAAGCTAATCTGTTGTTTTGTTTCAGTTAAACAAAATGAAGAACCTCCTCAATGCAGACGAATTACTCTTTGCAGTGGCTGAAATTTGTTATCCTCAGGCCAATTACTGTAAAAAATTCATGTTCAACTGCTTGGATGTTCCTGGCAATACCCACACATTTCACAATGATAAATACAGTAAAAATTCTTGTCAGAGTATTGGTTTTACTGCATTGTTGTGAAACGATGTGCATGCACAGAGCTGTGAGTTTTATCTTTTTGCGCATTGCATGAGCCATAGTATGGTTGATGCATTTTCTAGAAGAACCTTGGATGGGTTCTTCTATATTTAACAAAGGGGCGACATCTAAGTGTTGGATTGTGAGCACATTTTGGACCTTCCATCAAGAAAAGATTCCATCAGAAAAACCTCGAAGAAGATGTGTGGCTTTTATTTATCCTTTTTTGAAAAACACCAAATCAAAGTAAGTAGAGCAACTTTAATATTTTATTTCAATGTCTGCATCTTTCCTTTCCTGTTTGCCTTAACTGATATGCCTTTTGGTTTTACATGTTTTCTAGGTCAGGACATTCCTCATCTGGAAGCTGTTTCTGGAGTATTGGAATCCATTGAAGACATTGTTGAATTTAGGTCATATTTCAAATGGGTGGTAAGCATTTACTTCACCAATCTATCACATTTTCAAAGCTTTGAAAATAGACAATATGCAATCATCATGTGTCAGAAAACTCAGAGGCTTTACATTGAGATTGCATTTTGCATTACTACAAGCTAATCTGTTGTTTTGTTTCAGTTAAACAAAATGAAGAACCTCCTCAATGCAGACGAATTACTCTTTGCAGTGGCTGAAATTTGTTATCCTCAGGCCAATTACTGTAAAAAATTCATGTTCAACTGCTTGGATGTTCCTGGCAATACCCACACATTTCACAATGATAAATACAGTAAAAGCTCTTGTCAGAGTATTGGTTTTACTGCATTGTTGTGAAACGATGTGCATGCACAGAGCTGTGAGTTTGATCTTTTTGCGCATTGCATGAGCCATAGTATGGTTGATGCATTTTCTAGAAGAACCTTGGATGGGTTCTTCCATCTTTATCAAAGGTGCCACATCTAATTGTTGGATTGTGAGGACATTTTGGACCTTCCATCAAGAAAAGATTCCATCAGAAAAACCTCGAAGAAGATGTGTGGCTTTTATTTATCCTTTTTTGCAAAACACCAAATCAAAGTAAGTAGATTAACTTTAATATTTCATTTCAATGTCTAGATCTTTCCTTTCCTGTTTGCCTTAACTGATATGTCTTTTGGTTTTACATGTTTTCTAGGTCAGGACATTCCTCATCTGGAAGCTGTTTCTGGAGTATTGGAATCCATTGAAGACATTGTTGAATTTAGGTCATATTTCAAATGGGTGGTAAGCATTTACTTCACCAATCTATCACATTTTCAAAGCTTTGAATATAGACAATATGCAATCATCATGTGTCAGAAAACTTAGAGGCTTTACATTGAGATTGCATTTTGCATTACTACAAGCTAATCTGTTGTTTTGTTTCAGTTAAAAAAAATGAAGAACCTCCACAATGCAGAAAAATTACTCTTTGCAGTGTCTGAAATTTGTTATCCTCAGGCCAAATACAGTAAAAAATTCATGTTCAACTGCTTGGATGTTCCTGTGCAATACCCACACATTGCACAATGATAAATACAGTAAAAGCTCTTGTCAGAGTATTGGTTTTACTGCATTGTTGTGAAACGATGTGCATGCACAGAGCTGTGAGTATGATCTTTTTGCGCATTGAATGAGCCATAGTATGGTTGATGCATTTTCTAGAAGAACCTTGGATGTGTTCTTCCATCTTTAACAAAGGGGCCACATCTAATTGTTGGATTGTGAGGACATTTTGGACCATCCATCAAGAAAAGATTCCATCAAAAAAACCTCAAAGAAGATGTGTGGCTTTTATTTATCCTTTTTTGCAAAACACCAAATCAAAGTAAGTAGAGCAACTTTAATATTTTATTTCAATGTCTGGATCTTTCCTTTCCTGTTTGCCTTAATTGATATGTCTTTTGGTTTTACATGTTTTCTAGGTCAGGACATTCCTCATCTGGAAGCTGTTTCAGGAGTATTGGAATCCATTGAAGACATTGTTGAATTTAGGTCATATTTCAAATGGGTGGTAAGCATTTACTACACCAATCTATCACATTTTCAAAGCTTTGAATATAGACAATATGCAATCATCATGTGTCAGAAAACTCAGAGGCTTTACATTGAGATTGCATTTTGCATTACTACAAGCTAATCTGTTGTTTTGTTTCAGTTAAACAAAATGAAGAACCTCCTCAATGCAGACGAATTACTCTTTGCAGTGGCTGAAATTTGTTATCCTCAGGATAATTACGGTAAAAAATTCATGTTCAACTGTTTAGATGTTCCTGTGCAATACGCACACATTTCACAATGATAAATACAGCAAAAGCTCTTGTCAGAGTATTGGTTTTACTGCATTGTTGTGAAACGATGTGCATGCACAGAGCTGTGAGTTTGATCTTTTTGCGCATTGCATGAGCCATAATATGGTCGATGCATTTTCTAGAAGAACCTTGGATGGGTTCTTCCATCTTTAACAAAGGGGCCACATCTAATTGTTGGATTGTGAGGACATTTTGGACCTTCCATCAAGAGAAGATTCCATCAGAAAAACCTCGAAGAAGATGTGTAGCTTTTATTTATCCCTTTTTGCAAAACAGCAAATCAAAGTAAGTAGAGCAACTTTAATATTTCATTTCAATGTCTGGATCTTTCCTTTCCTGTTTGCCTTAACTGATATGTCTTTTGGTTTTACATGTTTTCTAGGTCAGGACATTCCTCATCTGGAAGCTGTTTCTGGAGTATTGGAATCCATTGAAGATATTGTTGAATTTAGGTCATATTTCAAATGGGTGGTAAGCATTTACTTCACCAATCTATCACATTTTCAAAGCATTGAATATAGACAATATGCAATCATCATGTGTCAGAAAACTCAGAGGCTTTACATTGAGATTGCATTTTGCATTACTACAAGCTAATCTTTTGTTTTGGTTCAGTTAAACAAAATGAAGAACCTCCTCAATGCAGACGAATTACTCTTTGCAGTGGCTGAAATTTGTTATCCTCAGGCCAATTACGGTAAAAAATTCATGTTCAACTGCTTGGATGTTCCTGTGCAATACCCACACATTTCACAATGATAAGTACAGTAAAAGCTCTTGTCAGAGTA
Organism: Phyllobates terribilis; assembly: GCF_046119375.1. NCBI lineage: Eukaryota > Metazoa > Chordata > Amphibia > Anura > Dendrobatidae > Phyllobates > Phyllobates terribilis. Next base: position 50,207,969 of record NW_027362769.1, read on the forward strand.
TTGGTTTTACTGCATTGTTGTGAAACGATGTGCATGCACAGAGCTGTGAGTTTGATCTTTTTGCACATTGCATGAGCCATAGTATGGTTGATGCATTTTCTAGAAGAACCTTGGATGGGTTCTTCCAACTTTAACAAAGGGGCCACATCTAATTGTTGGATTGTGAGGACATTTTGGACCTTCCATCAAGAAAAGATTCCATCAGAAAAACCTCGAAGAAGATGTGTGGCTTTAATTTATCCTTTTTTGCAAAACACCAAATCAAAGTAAGTAGAGCAACTTTAATATTTTATTTCAATGCCTGGATCTTTCCTTTCCGGTTTGCCTTAACTGATATGTCTTTTGGCTTTACATGTTTTTTAGGTCAGGGCATTCCTCATCTGGAAGCTGTTTCTGGAGTATTGGAATCCATTGAAGACATTGTTGAATTTAGGTCATATTTCAAATGGGTGGTAAGCATTTACTTCACCAATCTATCACATTTTCAAAGCTTTGAATATAGACAATATGCAATCATCATGTGTCAGAAAACTCAGAGGCTTTACATTGAGATTGCATTTTGCATTACTACAAGCTAATCTGTTGTTTTGTTTCAGTTAAACAAAATGAAGAACCTCCTCAATGCAGACGAATTACTCTTTGCAGTGGCTGAAATTTGTTATCCTCAGGCCAATTACTGTAAAAAATTCATGTTCAACTGCTTGGATGTTCCTGGCAATACCCACACATTTCACAATGATAAATACAGTAAAAGCTCTTGTCAGAGTATTGGTTTTACTGCATTGTTGTGAAACGATGTGCATGCACAGAGCTGTGAGTTTGATCTTTTTGCGCATTGCATGAGCCATAGTATGGTTGATGCATTTTCTAGAAGAACCTTGGATGGGTTCTTCCATCTTTATCAAAGGTGCCACATCTAATTGTTGGATTGTGAGGACATTTTGGACCTTCCATCAAGAAAAGATTCCATCAGAAAAACCTCGAAGAAGATGTGTGGCTTTTATTTATTCTTTTTTGCAAAACACCAAATCAAAGTAAGTAGATTAACTTTAATATTTCATTTCAATGTCTAGATCTTTCCTTTCCTGTTTGCCTTAACTGATATGTCTTTTGGTTTTACATGTTTTATAGTTCAGGACATTCCTCATCTGGAAGCTGTTTCTGGAGTATTGGAATCCATTGAAGACATTGTTGAATTTAGGTCATATTTCAAATGGGTGGTAAGCATTTACTTCACCAATCTATCACATTTTCAAAGCTTTGAATATAGACAATATGCAATCATCATGTGTCAGAAAACTCAGAGGCTTTACATTGAAATTGCATTTTGCATTACTACAAGCTAATCTGTTGTTTTGTTTCAGTTAAACAAAATAAAGAACCTCCTCAATGCAGACGAATTACTCTTTGCAGTGGCTGAAATTTGTTATCCTCAGGCCAATTACGGTAAAAAATTCATGTTCAACTGCTTGGATGTTCCTGTGCAATACCCACACATTTCACAATGATAAATACAGTAAAAATTCTTGTCAGAGTATTGGTTTTACTGCATTGTTGTGAAACGATGTGCATGCTCAGAGCTGTGAGTTTTATCTTTTTGCGCATTGCATGAGCCATAGTATGGTTGATGCATTTTCTAGAAGAACCTTGGATGGGTTCTTCTATATTTAACAAAGGGGCGACATCTAAGTGTTGGATTGTGAGGACATTTTGGACCTTCCATCAAGAAAAGATTCCATCAGAAAAACCTCGAAGAAGATGTGTGGCTTTTATTTATCCTTTTTTGCAAAACACCAAATCAAAGTAAGTAGAGCAACTTTAATATTTTATTTCAATGTCTGGATCTTTCCTTTCCTGTTTGCCTTAACTGATATGCCTTTTGGTTTTACATGTTTTCTAGGTCAGGACATTCCTCATCTGGAAGCTGTTTCTGGAGTATTGGAATCCATTGAAGACATTGTTGAATTTAGGTCATATTTCAAATGGGTGGTAAGCATTTACTTCACCAATCTATCACATTTTCAAAGATTTGAATATAGACAATATGCAATCATCATCTGTCAGAAAACTCAGAGGCTTTACATTGAGATTGCATTTTGCATTACTACAAGCTAATCTGTTGTTTTTTTTCAGTTAAACAAAATGAAGAACCTCCTTAATGCAGGCGAATTACTCTTTGCAGTGGCTGAAATTTGTTATCCTCAGGCCAATTACGGTAAAAAATTCATGTTCAACTGCTTGGATGTTCCTGTGCAATACCCACACATTTCACAATGATAAATAGAGTAAAAGCTCTTGTCAGAGTATTGGTTTTACTGCATTGTTGCGAAACGATGTGCATGCACAGAGCTGTGAGTTTGATCTTTTTGCGCATTGCATGAGCCATAGTATGGTTGATGCATTTTCTAGAAGAACCTTGGATGGGTTCTTCCATCTTTAACAAAGGGGCCACATCTAATTGTTGGATTGTGAGGACATTTTGGACCTTCCATCAAGAAAAGATTCCATCAAAAAAACCTCAAAGAAGATGTGTGGCTTTTATTTATCCTTTTTTGCAAAACACCAAATCAAAGTAAGTAGAGCAACTTTAATATTTTATTTCAATGTCTGGATCTTTCCTTTCCTGTTTGCCTTAATTGATATGTCTTTTGGTTTTACATGTTTTCTAGGTCAGGACATTCCTCATCTGGAAGCTGTTTCAGGAGTATTGGAATCCATTGAAGACATTGTTGAATTTAGGTCATATTTCAAATGGGTGGTAAGCATTTACTACACCAATCTATCACATTTTCAAAGCTTTGAATATAGACAATATGCAATCATCATGTGTCAGAAAACTCAGAGACTTTACATTGAGATTGCATTTTGCATTACTACAAGCTAATCTGTTGTTTTGTTTCAGTTAAACAAAATGAAGAACCTCCTCAATGCAGACGAATTACTCTTTGCAGTGGCTGAAATTTGTTATCCTCAGGATAATTACGGTAAAAAATTCATGTTCAACTGTTTAGATGTTCCTGTGCAATACGCACACATTTCACAATGATAAATACAGCAAAAGCTCTTGTCAGAGTATTGGTTTTACTGCATTGTTGTGAAACGATGTGCATGCACAGAGCTGTGAGTTTGATCTTTTTGCGCATTGCATGAGCCATAATATGGTCGATGCATTTTCTAGAAGAACCTTGGATGGGTTCTTCCATCTTTAACAAAGGGGCCACATCTAATTGTTGGATTGTGAGGACATTTTGGACCTTCCATCAAGAGAAGATTCCATCAGAAAAACCTCGAAGAAGATGTGTAGCTTTTATTTATCCTTTTTTGCAAAACAGCAAATCAAAGTAAGTAGAGCAACTTTAATATTTCATTTCAATGTCTGGATCTTTCCTTTCCTGTTTGCCTTAACTGATATGTCTTTTGGTTTTACATGTTTTCTAGGTCAGGACATTCCTCATCTGGAAGCTGTTTCTGGAATATTGGAATCCATTGAAGACATTGTTGAATTTAGGTCATATTTCAAATTGGTGGCAAGCCTTTACTTCACCAATCTATCACATTTTCAAAGCTTTGAATATAGACAATATGCAATCATCATGTGTCAGAAAACTCAGAGGCTTTACATTGAGATTGCATTTTGCATTACTACAAGCTAATCTGTTGTTTTGTTTCAGCTAAACAAAATGAAGAACCTCCTCAATGCAGATGAATTACTCTTTGCAGTGGCTGAAATTTGTTATCCTCAGGCCACTTACGGTAAACAATTCATGTTCAACTGCTTGGATGTCCCTGTGCAATACCCACACATTTCACAAGGATAAATACAGTAAAAGCTCTTGTCAGAGTATTGGTTTTACTGCATTGTTGTGAAACGATGTGCATGCACAGAGCTGTGAGTTTGATCTTTTTGCGCATTGCATGAGCCATAGTATGGTTGATGCATTTTCTAGAAGAACCTTGGATGGGTTCTTCCATCTTTAACAAATGGGCCACATCTAATTGTTGGATTGTGAGGACATTTTGGACCTTCCATCAAGAAAAGATTCCATCAGAAAAACCTCGAAGAAGATGTGTGGCTTTTATTTATCCTTTTTTGCAAAACACCAAATCAAAGTAAGTAGAGCAACTTTAATATTTTATTTCAATGTCTGGATCTTTCCTTTCCTGTTTGCCTTAACTGATATATCTTTTGGTTTTACATGTTTTCTAGGTCAGGACATTCCTCATCTGGAAGCTGTTTCTGGAGTATTGGAATCCATTGAAGACATTATTGAATTTAGGTCATATTTCAAATGGGTGGTAAGCATTTACTTCACCAATCTATCACATTTTCAAAGCTTTTAATATAGACAATATGCAATCATCATGTGTCAGAAAATTCAGAGGCTTTACATTGAGATTGCATTTTGCATTACTACAAGCTAATCTGTTGTTTTGTTTCAGTTAAAGAAAAATAACAACCTCCTCAACGCAGACGAATTACTCTTTGCAGTGGCTGAAATTTGTTATCCTCAGGCCAATTACGGTAAAAAATTCATGTTCAACTGCTTGGATGTTCCTGTGCAATACCCACACATTTCACAATGATAAATACAGTAAAAGTTCTTGTCAGAGTATTGGTTTTACTGAATTGTTGTGAAATGATGTGCATGCACAGAGCTGTGAGTTTGATCTTTTTGAGCATTGCATGAGCCATAGTATGGTTGATGCATTTTCTAGAAGAACCTTGGATGGGTTCTTCCATCTTTAACAAAGGGGCCACATCTAATTGTTGGATTGTGAGAACATTTTGGACCTTCCATCAAGAAAAGATTCCATCAGAAAAACCTCGAAGAAGATGTGTGACTTTTATTTATCCTTTTTTGCAAAACACCAAATCAAAGTAAGTAGAGCAACTTTAAAATTTTATTTCAATGTCTGGATCTTTCCTTTCCTGTTTGCCTTAACTGATATGTCTTTTGGTTTTACATGTTTTCTAGGTCAGGACATTCCTCATCTGGAAGCTGTTTCTGGAGTATTGGAATCCATTGAAGATATTGTTGAATTTAGGTCATATTTCAAATGGGTGGTAAGCATTTACTTCACCAATCTATCACATTTTCAAAGCATTGAATATAGACAATATGCAATCATCATGTGTCAGAAAACTCAGAGGCTTTACATTGATATTGCATTTTGCATTACTACAAGCTAATCTTTTGTTTTGGTTCAGTTAAACAAAATGAAGAACCTCCTCAATGCAGACGAATTACTCTTTGCAGTGGCTGAAATTTGTTATCCTCAGGCCAATTACGGTAAAAAATTCATGTTCAACTGCTTGGATGTTCCTGTGCAATACCCACACATTTCACAATGATAAATACAGTAAAAGCTCTTGTCAGAGTATTGGTTTTACTGCATTGTTGTGAAACAATGTGCATGCACAGAGCTGTGAGTTTGATCTTTTTGCACATTGCATGAGCCATAGTATGGTTGATGTATTTTCTAGAAGAACCTTGGATGGGTTCTTCCATCTTTAACAAAGGGGCCACATCTAATTGTTGGATTGTGAGGACATTTTGGACTTTCCATCAAGAAAAGATTCCATCAGAAAAACCTTGAAGAAGATGTGTGGCTTTTATTTATCCTTTTTTGCAAAACACCAAATCAAAGTAAGTAGAGCAACTTTAATATTTTATTTCAATGTCTGGATCTTTCCTTTCCTGTTTGCCTTAACTGATATGTCTTTTGGTTTTACATGTTTTCTAGGTCAGGACATTCCTCATCTGGAAGCTGTTTCTGGAGTATTGGAATCCATTGAAGACTTTGTTGAATTTAGGTCATATTTCAAATGGGTGGTAAGCATTTACTTCACCAATCTATCACATTTTCAAAGCTTTGAATATAGACAATATGCAATCATCATGTGTCAGAAAACTTAGAGGCTTTACATTGAGATTGCATTTTGCATTACTACAAGCTAATCTGTTGTTTTGTTTCAGTTAAAAAAAATGAAGAACCTCCACAATGCAGAAAAATTACTCTTTGCAGTGTCTGAAATTTGTTATCCTCAGGCCAAATACAGTAAAAAATTCATGTTCAACTGCTTGGATGTTCCTGTGCAATACCCACACATTGCACAATGATAAATACAGTAAAAGCTCTTGTCAGAGTATTGGTTTTACTGCATTGTTGTGAAACGATGTGCATGCACAGAGCTGTGAGTATGATCTTTTTGCGCATTGAATGAGCCATAGTATGGTTGATGCATTTTCTAGAAGAACCTCGGATGGGTTCTTCCATCTTTATCAAAGGTGCCACATCTAATTGTTGGATTGTGAGGACATTTTGGACCTTCCATCAAGAAAAGATTCCATCAGAAAAACCTCGAAGAAGATGTGTGGCTTTTATTTATCCTTTTTTGCAAAACACCAAATCAAAGTAAGTAGATTAACTTTAATATTTCATTTCAATGTCTAGATCTTTCCTTTCCTGTTTGCCTTAACTGATATGTCTTTTGGTTTTACATGTTTTCTAGGTCAGGACATTCCTCATCTGGAAGCTGTTTCTGGAGTATTGGAATCCATTGAAGACATTGTTGAATTTAGGTCATATTTCAAATGGGTGGTAAGCATTTACTTCACCAATCTATCACATTTTCAAAGCTTTGAATATAGACAATATGCAATCATCATGTGTCAGAAAACTTAGAGGCTTTACATTGAGATTGCATTTTGCATTACTACAAGCTAATCTGTTGTTTTGTTTCAGTTAAAAAAAATGAAGAACCTCCACAATGCAGAAAAATTACTCTTTGCAGTGTCTGAAATTTGTTATCCTCAGGCCAAATACAGTAAAAAATTCATGTTCAACTGCTTGGATGTTCCTGTGCAATACCCACACATTGCACAATGATAAATACAGTAAAAGCTCTTGTCAGAGTATTGGTTTTACTGCATTGTTGTGAAACGATGTGCATGCACAGAGCTGTGAGTATGATCTTTTTGCACATTGAATGAGCCATAGTATGGTTGATGCATTTTCTAGAAGAACCTTGGATGGGTTCTTCCATCTTTAACAAAGGGGCCACATCTAATTGTTGGATTGTGAAGACATTTTGGACCATCCATCAAGAAAAGATTCCATCAAAAAAACCTCAAAGAAGATGTGTGGCTTTTATTTATCCTTTTTTGCAAAACACCAAATCAAAGTAAGTAGAGCAACTTTAATATTTTATTTCAATGTCTGGATCTTTCCTTTCCTGTTTGCCTTAATTGATATGTCTTTTGGTTTTACATGTTTTCTAGGTCAGGACATTCCTCATCTGGAAGCTGTTTCAGGAGTATTGGAATCCATTGAAGACATTGTTGAATTTAGGTCATATTTCAAATGGGTGGTAAGCATTTACTACACCAATCTATCACATTTTCAAAGCTTTGAATATAGACAATATGCAATCATCATGTGTCAGAAAACTCAGAGGCTTTACATTGAGATTGCATTTTGCATTACTACAAGCTAATCTGTTGTTTTGTTTCAGTTAAACAAAATGAAGAACCTCCTCAATGCAGACGAATTACTCTTTGCAGTGGCTGAAATTTGTTATCCTCAGGCCAATTACTGTAAAAAATTCATGTTCAACTGCTTGGATGTTCCTGGCAATACCCACACATTTCACAATGATAAATACAGTAAAAGCTCTTGTCAGAGTATTGGTTTTACTGCATTGTTGTGAAACGATGTGCATGCACAGAGCTGTGAGTTTGATCTTTTTGCGCATTGCATGAGCCATAGTATGGTTGATGCATTTTCTAGAAGAACCTTGGATGGGTTCTTCCATCTTTATCAAAGGTGCCACATCTAATTGTTGGATTGTGAGGACATTTTGGACCTTCCATCAAGAAAAGATTCCATCAGAAAAACCTCGAAGAAGATGTGTGGCTTTTATTTATCCTTTTTTGCAAAACACCAAATCAAAGTAAGTAGAGCATCTTTAATATTTTATTTCAATGTCTGGATCTTTCCTTTCCTGTTTGCCTTAACTGATATGTCTTTTGGTTTTACATGTTTTCTAGGTCAGGACATTCCTCATCTGGAAGCTGTTTCTGGAATATTGGAATCCATTGAAGACATTGTTGAATTTAGGTCATATTTCAAATGGGTGGTAAGCATTTACTTCACCAATCTATCACATTTTCAAAGCTTTGAATATAGACAATATGCAATCATCATGTGTCAGAAAACTCAGAGGCTTTACATTGAGATTGCATTTTGCATTACTACAAGCTAATCTGTTGTTTTGTTTCAGTTAAAAAAAATGAAGAACCTCCACAATGCAGATGAATTACTCTTTGCAGTGTCTGAAATTTGTTATCCTCAGGCCAAATACAGTAAAAAATTCATGTTCAACTGCTTGGATGTTCCTGTGCAATACCCACACATTGCACAATGATAAATACAGTAAAAGCTCTTGTCAGAGTATTGGTTTTACTGCATTGTTGTGAAACGATGTGCATGCACAGAGCTGTGAGTATGATCTTTTTGCGCATTGAATGAGCCATAGTATGGTTGATGCATTTTCTAGAAGAACCTTGGATGGGTTCTTCCATCTTTAACAAAGGGGCCACATCTAATTGTTGGATTGTGAGGACATTTTGGACCATCCATCAAGAAAAGATTCCATCAAAAAAACCTCAAAGAAGATGTGTGGCATTTATTTATCCTTTTTTGCAAAACACCAAATCAAAGTAAGTAGAGCAACTTTAATATTTTATTTCAATGTCTGGATCTTTCCTTTCCTGTTTGCCTTAATTGATATGTCTTTTGGTTTTACATGTTTTCTAGGTCAGGACATTCCTCATCTGGAAGCTGTTTCAGGAGTATTGGAATCCATTGAAGACATTGTTGAATTTAGGTCATATTTCAAATGGGTGGTAAGCATTTACTACACCAATCTATCACATTTTCAAAGCTTTGAATATAGACAATATGCAATCATCATGTGTCAGAAAACTCAGAGGCTTTACATTGAGATTGCATTTTGCATTACTACAAGCTAATCTGTTGTTTTGTTTCAGTTAAACAAAATGAAGAACCTCCTCAATGCAGACGAATTACTCTTTGCAGTGGCTGAAATTTGTTATCCTCAGGATAATTACGGTAAAAAATTCATGTTCAACTGTTTAGATGTTCCTGTGCAATACGCACACATTTCACAATGATAAATACAGCAAAAGCTCTTGTCAGAGTATTGGTTTTACTGCATTGTTGTGAAACGATGTGCATGCACAGAGCTGAGAGTTTGATCTTTTTGCACATTGCATGAGCCATAGTATGGTTGATGTATTTTCTAGAAGAACCTTGGATGGGTTCTTCCATCTTTAACAAAGGGGCCACATCTAATTGTTGGATTGTGAGGACATTTTGGACTTTCCATCAAGAAAAGATTCCATCAGAAAAACCTTGAAGAAGATGTGTGGCTTTTATTTATCCTTTTTTGCAAAACACCAAATCAAAGTAAGTAGAGCAACTTTAATATTTTATTTCAATGTCTGGATCTTTCCTTTCCTGTTTGCCTTAACTGATATGTCTTTTGGTTTTACATGTTTTCTAGGTCAGGACATTCCTCATCTGGAAGCTGTTTCTGGAGTATTGGAATCCATTGAAGACATTGTTGAATTTAGGTCATATTTCAAATGGTTGGTAAGCATTTACTTCACCAATCTATCACATTTTCAAAGCATTGAATATAGACAATATGCAATCATCATGTGTCAGAAAACTCAGAGGCTTTACACTGAGATTGCATTTTGCATTACTACAAGCTAATCTGTTGTTTTGTTTCAGTTAAAAAAAATGAAGAACCTCCTCAATGCAGACGAATTACTCTTTGCAGTGGCTGAAATTTGTTATCCTCAGGCCAATTACAGTAAAAAATTCACGTTCAACTGCTTGGATGTTCCTGTGCAATACCCACACATTTCACAATGATAAATACAGTAAAAGCTCTTGTCAGAGTATTGGTTTTACTGCATTGTTGTGAAACGATGTGCATGCACAGAGCTGTGAGTTTGATCTTTTTGCACATTGCATGAGCCATAGTATGGTTGATGCATTTTCTAGAAGAACCTTGGATGGGTTCTTCCAACTTTAACAAAGGGGCCACATCTAATTGTTGGATTGTGAGGACATTTTGGACCTTCCATCAAGAAAAGATTCCATCAGAAAAACCTCGAAGAAGATGTGTGGCTTTTATTTATCCTTTTTTGCAAAACACCAAATCAAAGTAAGTAGAGCAACTTTAATATTTTATTTCAATGTCTGGATCTTTCCTTTCCGGTTTGCCTTAACTGATATGTCTTTTGGTTTTACATGTTATTTAGGGCAGGGCATTCCTCATCTGGAAGCTGTTTCTGGAGTATTGGAATCCATTGAAGACATTGTTGAATTTAGGTCATATTTCAAATGGGTGGTAAGCATTTACTTCACCAATCTATCACATTTTCAAAGCTTTGAATATAGACAATATGCAATCATCATGTGTCAGAAAACTCAGAGGCTTTACATTGAGATTGCATTTTGCATTACTACAAGCTAATCTGTTGTTTTGTTTCAGTTAAACAAAATGAAGAACCTCCTCAATGCAGACGAATTACTCTTTGCAGTGGCTGAAATTTGTTATCCTCAGGCCAATTACTGTAAAAAATTCATGTTCAACTGCTTGGATGTTCCTGGCAATACCCACACATTTCACAATGATAAATACAGTAAAAGCTCTTGTCAGAGTATTGGTTTTACTGCATTGTTGTGAAACGATGTGCATGCACAGAGCTGTGAGTTTGATCTTTTTGCGCATTGCATGAGCCATAGTATGGTTGATGCATTTTCTAGAAGAACCTTGGATGGGTTCTTCCATCTTTATCAAAGGTGCCACATCTAATTGTTGGATTGTGAGGACATTTTGGACCTTCCATCAAGAAAAGATTCCATCAGAAAAACCTCGAAGAAGATGTGTGGCTTTTATTTATCCTTTTTTGCAAAACACCAAATCAAAGTAAGTAGATTAACTTTAATATTTCATTTCAATGTCTAGATCTTTCCTTTTCTGTTTGCCTTAACTGATATGTCTTTTGGTTTTACATGTTTTCTAGGTCAGGACATTCCTCATCTGGAAGCTGTTTCTGGAGTATTGGAATCCATTGAAGACATTGTTGAATTTAGGTCATATTTCAAATGGGTGGTAAGCATTTACTTCACCAATCTATCACATTTTCAAAGCTTTGAATATAGACAATATGCAATCATCATGTGTCAGAAAACTTAGAGGCTTTACATTGAGATTGCATTTTGCATTACTACAAGCTAATCTGTTGTTTTGTTTCAGTTAAAAAAAATGAAGAACCTCCACAATGCAGAAAAATTACTCTTTGCAGTGTGTGAAATTTGTTATCCTCAGGCCAAATACAGTAAAAAATTCATGTTCAACTGCTTGGATGTTCCTGTGCAATACCCACACATTGCACAATGATAAATACAGTAAAAGCTCTTGTCAGAGTATTGGTTTTACTGCATTGTTGTGAAACGATGTGCATGCACAGTGCTGTGAGTATGATCTTTTTGCGCATTGAATGAGCCATAGTATGGTTGATGCATTTTCTAGAAGAGCCTTGGATGGGTTCTTCCATCTTTAACAAAGGGGCCACATCTAATTGTTGGATTGTGAGGACATTTTGGACCTTCCATCAAGAAAAGATTCCATCAGAAAAACCTCGAAGAAGATGTGTGGCTTTTATTTATCCTTTTTTGCAAAACACCAAATCAAAGTAAGTAGAGCAACTTTAATATTTTATTTCAATGTCTGGATCTTTACTTTCCTGTTTGCCTTAACTGATATATCTTTTGGTTTTACATGTTTTCTAGGTCAGGACATTCCTCATCTGGAAGCTGTTTCTGGAGTATTGGAATCCATTGAAGACATTATTGAATTTAGGTCATATTTCAAATGGGTGGTAAGCATTTACTTCACCAATCTATCACATTTTCAAAGCTTTTAATATAGACAATATGCAATCATCATGTGTCAGAAAACTCAGAGGCTGTACATTGAGATTGCATTTTGCATTACTACAAGCTAATCTGTTGCTTTGCTTCAGTTAAACAAATTGAAGAACCTCCTCAACGCAGACGAATTACTCTTTGCAGTGGCTGAAATTTGTTATCCTCAGGCCAATTACAGTAAAAAATTCACGTTCAACTGCTTGGATGTTCCGGTGCAATACCCACACATTTCACAATGATAAATACAGTAAAAGCTCTTGTCAGAGTATTGGTTTTACTGCATTGTTGTGAAACGATGTGCATACACAGAGCTGTGAGTTTGATCTTTTTGCACATTGCATGAGCCATAGTATGGTTGATGCATTTTCTAGAAGAACCTTGGATGGGTTCTTCCATCTTTAACAAAGGGGCCACATCTAATTGTTGGATTGTGAGGACATTTTGGACCTTCCATCAAGAAAAGATTCCATCAGAAAAACCTCGAAGAAGATGTGTGGCTTTTATTTATCCTTTTTTGCAAAACACCAAATCAAAGTAAGTAGAGCAACTTTAATATTTTATTTCAATGTCTGGATCTTTCCTTTCCTGTTTGCCTTAACTGATATATCTTTTGGTTTTACATGTTTTCTAGGTCAGGACATTCCTCATCTGGAAGCTGTTTCTGGAGTATTGGAATCCATTGAAGACATTATTGAATTTAGGTCATATTTCAAATGGGTGGTAAGCATTTACTTCACCAATCTATCACATTTTCAAAGCTTTTAATATAGACAATATGCAATCATCATGTGTCAGAAAACTCAGAGGCTTTACATTGAGATTGCATTTTGCATTACTACAAGCTAATCTGTTGTTTTGTTTCAGTTAAACAAAAATAAGAACCTCCTCAACGCAGACGAATTACTCTTTGCAGTGGCTGAAATTTGTTATCCTCAGGCCAATTACAGTAAAAAATTCACGTTCAACTGCTTGGATGTTCCTGTACAATACCCACACATTTCACAATGATAAATACAGTAAAAGCTCTTGGCAGAGTATTGGTTTTACTGCATTGTTGTGAAACGATGTGCATGCACAGAGCTGTGAGTTTGATCTTTTTGCACATTGCATGAGCCATAGTATGGTTGATGCATTTTCTAGAAGAACCTTGGATGGGTTCTTCCAACTTTAACAAAGGGGCCACATCTAATTGTTGGATTGTGAGGACATTTTGGACCTTCCATCAAGAAAAGATTAGATCAGAAAAACCTCGAAGAAGATGTGTGGCTTTTATTTATCCTTTTTTGCAAAACACCAAATCAAAGTAAGTAGAGCAACTTTAATATTTTATTTCAATGTCTGGATCTTTCCTTTCCTGTTTGCCTTAACTGATATGTCTTTTGGTTTTACATGTTTTCTAGGTCAGGACATTCCTCATCTGGAAGCTGTTTCTGGAGTATTGGAATCCATTGAAGACATTGTTGAATTTAGGTCATATTTCAAATGGGTGGTAAGCATTTACTTCACCAATCTATCACATTTTCAAAGCTTTGAATATAGACAATATGCAATCATCATGTGTCAGAAAACTCAGAGGCTTTACATTGAGATTGCATTTTGCATTACTACAAGCTAATCTGTTGTTTTGTTTCAGTTAAACAAAATGAAGAACCTCCTCAATGCAGACGAATTACTCTTTGCAGTGGCTGAAATTTGTTATCCTCAGGCCAATTACTGTAAAAAATTCATGTTCAACTGCTTGGATGTTCCTGTGCAATACCCACACATTTCACAATGATAAATACAGTAAAAGCTCTTGTCAGAGTATTGGTTTTACTGCATTGTTGTGAAACGATGTGCATGCACAGAGCTGTGAGTTTGATCTTTTTGCACACTGCATGAGCCATAGTATGGTTGATGCATTTTCTAGAAGAACCTTGGATGGGTTCTTCCATCTTTATCAAAGGTGCCACATCTAATTGTTGGATTGTGAGGACATTTTGGACCTTCCATCAAGAAAAGATTCCATCAGAAAAACCTCGAAGAAGATGTGTGGCTTTTATTTATCCTTTTTTGCAAAACACCAAATCAAAGTAAGTAGATTAACTTTAATATTTCATTTCAATGTCTAGATCTTTCCTTTCCTGTTTGCCTTAACTGATATGTCTTTTGGTTTTACATGTTTTCTAGGTCAGGACATTCCTCATCTGGAAGCTGTTTCTGGAGTATTGGAATCCATTGAAGACATTGTTGAATTTAGGTCATATTTCAAATGGGTGGTAAGCATTTACTTCACCAATCTATCACATTTTCAAAGCTTTGAATATAGACAATATGCAATCATCATGTGTCAGAAAACTTAGAGGCTTTACATTGAGATTGCATTTTGCATTACTACAAGCTAATCTGTTGTTTTGTTTCAGTTAAAAAAAATGAAGAACCTCCACAATGCAGAAAAATTACTCTTTGCAGTGTCTGAAATTTGTTATCCTCAGGCCAAATACAGTAAAAAATTCATGTTCAACTGCTTGGATGTTCCTGTGCAATACCCACACATTGCACAATGATAAATACAGTAAAAGCTCTTGTCAGAGTATTGGTTTTACTGCATTGTTGTGAAACGATGTGCATGCACAGAGCTGTGAGTATGATCTTTTTGCGCATTGAATGAGCCATAGTATGGTTGATGCATTTTCTAGAAGAACCTTGGATGGGTTCTTCCATCTTTAACAAAGGGGCCACATCTAATTGTTGGATTGTGAGGACATTTTGGACCTTCCATCAAGAAAAGATTCCATCAGAAAAACCTCGAAGAGGATGTGTGGCTTTTATTTATCCTTTTTTGCAAAACACCAAATCAAAGTACGTAGAGCAACTTTAATATTTTATTTCAATGTCTGGATTTTTCATTTCCTGTTTGCCTTAACTGATATGTGTTTTGGTTTTACATGTTTTCTAGGTCAGGACATTCCTCATCTGGAAGCTGTTTCTGGAGTATTGGAATCCATTGAAGACATTGTTGAATTTAGGTCATATTTCAAATGGGTGGTAAGCATTTACTTCACCAATCTATCACATTTTCAAAGCTTTGAATTTAGACAATATGCAATCATCATGTGTCAGAAAACTCAGAGGCTTTACATTGAGATTGCATTTTGCATTACTACAAGCTAATCTATTGTTTTATTTCAGCTAAACAAAATGAAGAACCTCCTCAATGCAGACAAATTACTCTTTGCAGTGGCTGAATTTGTTATCCTCAGGCCAATTACGGTAAAAAATTCATGTTCAACTGTTTATATGTTCCTGTGCAATACCCACACATTTCACAATGATAAATACAGTAAAAGCTCTTGTCAGAGTATTGGTTTTACTGCATTGTTGTGAAATGATGTGCATGCACAGAGCTGTGAGTTTGATCTTTTTGCGCATTGCATGAGCCATAGTATGGTTGATGCATTTTCTAGAAGAACCTTGGATGGGTTCTTCCATCTTTAACAAAGGGGCCACATCTAATTGTTGGATTGTGACGACATTTTGGACCTTCCATCAAGAAAAGATTCCATCAGAAAAACCTCGAAGAAGATATGTGGCTTTTATTTATCCTTTTTTGCAAAACACCAAATCAAAGTACGTAGAGCAACTTTAATATTTTATTTCAATGTCTGAATCTTTCCTTTCCTGTTTGCCTTAACTGATATGTCTTTTGGTTTTACATGTTTTCTAGGTCAGGACATTCCTCATCTGGAAGCTGTTTCTGGAGTATTGGAATCCATTGAAGACATTGTTGAATTTAGGTCATATTTCAAATGGGTGGTAAGCATTTACTTCACTAATCTATCACATTTTCAAAGCTTTGAATATAGACAATATGCAATCATCATGTGTCACAAAACTCAGAGGCTTTACATTGAGATTGCATTTTGCATTACTACAAGCTAATCTGTTGTTTTGTTTCAGTTAAACAAAATGAAGAACCTCCTCAATGCAGACGAATTACTCTTTGCAGTGGCTGAAATTTGTTATCCTCTGGTCAATTACGTTAAAAAATTCATGTTCAACTGCTTGGATGTTCTTCTGCAATACCGACACATTTCACAATGATAAATACAGTAAAAGCTCTTGTCAGAGTATTGGTTTCACTGCATTGTTGTGAAACGATGTGCATGCACAGAGCTGTGAGTTTGATCTTTTTGCGCATTGCATGAGCCATAGTATGGTTGATGCGTTTTCTAGAAGAACCTTGAATGGGTTCTTCCATCTTTAACAAAGGGGCCACATCTAATTGTTGGATTGTGAGGACATTTTGGACCTTCCATCAAGAAAAGATTCCATCAGAAAAACCTCGAAGAAGATGTGTGGCTTTTATTTATCCTTTTTTGCAAACCACCAAATCAAAGTAAGTAGAGCAACTTTAATATTTCATTTCAATGTCTGGATCTTTCCTTTCCTGTTTGCCTTAACTGATATGTCTTTTCGTTTTACATGTTTTCTAGGTCAGGACTTTCCTCATCTGGAAGCTGTTTCTGGAGTATTGGAATCCATTGAAGACATTGTTGAATTTAGATCATATTTCAAATGGGTGGTAAGCATTAACTTCACTAATCTATCATATTTTCAAAGCTTTGAATATAGACAATATGCAATCATCATGTGTCAGAAAACTCAGAGGCTTTACATTGAGATTGCATTTTGCATTACTACAAGCTAATCTGTTGTTTTGTTTCAGTTAAACAAAATGAAGAACCTCCTCAATGCAGACGAATTACTCTTTGCAGTGGCTGAAATTTGTTATCCTCAGGCCAACTACGGTAAAAAATTCATGTTCAACTCCTTGGATGTTCCTGTGCAATACCCACACATTTCACAATGATAAATACAGTAAAAGCTCTTGTCAGAGTATTGGTTTTACTGCATTGTTGTGAAACGATGTGCATGCACAGAGATGTGAGTTTGATCTTTTTGCGCATTGCATGAGCCATAGTATGGTTGATGCATTTTCTAGAAGAACCTTGGATGGGTTCTTCCATCTTTAACAAAGGGGCCACATCTAATTGCTGGATTGTGAGGACATTTTGGACCTTCCATCAAGAAAAGATTCCATCAGAAAAACCTCAAAGAAGATGTGTGGCTTTTATTTATCCTTTTTTGCAAAACACCAAATCAAAGTAAGTAGATCAACTTTAATATTTTATTTCAATGTCTGGATCTTTCCTTTCCTGTTTGCCTTAACTGATATGTCTTTTGGTTTTACATGTTTTCTAGGTCAGGACATTCCTCATCTGGAAGCTGTTTCTGGAGTATTGGAATCCATTGAAGACATTGTTGAATTTAGGTCATATTTCAAATGGATGGTAAGCATTTACTTCACCAATCTATCACATTTTCAAAGATTTGAATATAGACAACATGCAATTATCATGTGTCAGAAAACTCAGAGGCATTACATTGAGATTGCATTTTGCATTATTACAAGATAATCTGTTGTTTTGTTTCAGTTAAACAAAATGAAGAACCTCCTCAATGCAGACGAATTACTCTTTGCAGTGGCTGAAATTTGTTATCCTCAGGCCAATTACGGTAAAAAATTCATGTTCAACTGCTAGGATGTTCCTGTGCAATACCCACACATTACACAATGATAAATACAGTAAAAGCTCTTGTCAGAGTATTGGTTTTACTGCATTGTTGTGAAACGATGTGCATGCACAGAGCTGTGAGTTTGATCTTTTTGCGCATTGCATGAGCCATAGTATGGTTGATGCATTTTCTAGAAGAACCTTGGATGGGTTCTTCCATCTTTAACAAAGGGGCCACATGTAATTGTTGGATTGTGAGTACATTTTGGACCTTCCATCAAGAAAAGATTCCATCAGAAAAACCTCAAAGAAGATGTGTGGCTTTTATTTATCCTTTTTTGCAAAACACCAAATCAAAGTAAGTAGAGCAACTTTAATATTTTATTTCAATGTCTGGATCTTTCCTTTCCTGTTTGCCTTAACTGATATGTCTTTTGGTTTCTACATGTTTTCTAGGTCAGGACATTCCTCATCTGGAAGGTGTTTCTGGAGTATTGGAATGCATTGAAGACATTGTTGACTTTAGGTTATATTTCAAATGGGTGGTAAGCATTTACTTCACCAATCTATCACATTTTCAAAGCTTTGAATATAGACAATATGCAATCATCATGTGTCAGAAAACTCAGAGGCTTTACATTGAGATTGCATTTTGCATTACTACAAGCTAATCTGTTGTTTTGTTTCAGTTAAACAAAATGAAGAACCTCCTCAATGCAGACGAATTACTCTTTGCAGTGGCTGAAATTTGTTATCCTCAGGCCAATTACGGTAAAAAATTCATGTTCAACTGCTTGGATGTTCCTGTGCAATACCCACACATTTCACAATGATAAATACAGTAAAAGCTCTTGACGCGCCCCTGGGCCTGTGTCGCGCTGCGTTGCGCACGCGGGAGCTTACCCGGAGCCGGATCTGTTTAGGGTTGTAGTCTCGTGGCGGTGACCCGGTCCGTGCCCAGGGAGTCAAACTGGACGGCAGTCTGTTAGCGGTAGAAAATGGTTGATGACTACGCCACCCGTTGAATGCAGCCAGGGGGCTGCTGCTGCAGGGCAGACCGCTGAGGCCGGTGGAAGGATGGTGCAGCGTGATAGTATAACCCCCAACGGGAGGGGTATGGCCTCAGGGCAGCCGACGTGGATGATGGGGGTAGCAGGAACCACTCAGAGACGGTATGGTAGCGTTCAGGGTCTTTACTGGTAACAACGATAGACCCTCCCGGAGTACTTGCTAGCGAACGGGGCCTGGTCAGTCCTTGAGCAGATGGGATCTCCCCTGGCCAGGCGTAGTTGTAGGCCTCCCAAGCTGACTGTACTCTTCTGGCTACCTTGCTAGAAGCTGATGTAAGTAGCCCACGTCCCTGAGTGTACCGTGTGGTGCTCACCCGTATGGCCGGTGACTCGGGGCCTTCTAATGGCTTCCGCTCCACGATGGCGGTGCTGGTCCCACGCGTGTGACCGGGCCTTCGGGCTTCTGGGCCAGGGGACCTGAAATCCCCTGCCTGACGGATTCTGCTGCTGGGTAGAAGTTAGTCCCCACAGCCTCGGACTCCGGGTCCGGTAAAGAATCTTCTTAGTCAGGGCGAGCTCTTTAGCTGCCAGCCCCTGACTCCTTGTGACTCTGCTGCTTCCTATGCTGCTCTTGTCTCTACTCTTCCTGGACTCTCTAACCCTGCCTCAGCCCCGGGTTTATACAGGGGAAGTTCTTCCCCTCCCAAGGCTGGGCAGGAGGTGTGGCATGCACAGGATCCCTGACCAAAGGACCTCCCACCTGCTCTCAGACGTAATATCTCTATCACTGTGACAACCAGACCCCTGGGGTGTCACACTCCCCCCTAGTGAAATTTAGTACTCCGGGACTAAACACTTTTTAGAAAAATATAACAAGGTATATCAAAGAACAATAAAATACAATAAGGAAACACAATAAGATGGTCACGGATGTCCGCAACCGGGTGCAGTCTTTGAAGAAAAGCAAAGGTGTCCATTTCACCAACACAGGGAGACGTAACCAGGTAGGGGTCTGTCCTACCCCGAGTCCTTAACAGTCTCTAGTCCATCCTGGGTTACGCTCCAACTATATACAAAGGATTCCCGGTAAATCCACCGAAGACTCCTAAAAACAACTAGAAACACAAAATTACACACAAGCAACAATAAACAGGTAAACATTGTAAAACAACTTAAACATTTAGATCCTCCAACGTGCGGGTAACTGGCCTCTAGTGGCCCTAGTGGACCTACGGAGCTGACTGTCTGGCCCTGAACTACAGGGTGTAGGAGCTGTCAAGGGTAAACTGGGCAGCTGTCTACCGGCTCTTTGTCTCACTAGGGGTACGGCAGGCTCACTATAAGCAGAGGGTGGATTCTCCTGTTCCGCTTGGGTGGAGTCTTCTGCCTCCTGGACCGGCTGCTCTTCCAGCTCTACCCGTTGCTCCGTAGGTTCTTGGGATGATGGTTGGAGGAAGGTGAGTACGGGTACCACAACTGCACCATTGACTTGAGTCCAAGACCGAGGGAAGTCCCCGAGCACGGTACTAACCATATCTTCCCTTTCTTCCACGGGTCGATGGTCTTCCTGTTCCTCCTCAGGGTTCCTCAGTTGTTCGGGGCACTTCTTCAGGTGGTCCCGGGATACAATGGCTGTGGTTTCCCCTCCGTCTTTACTGATGGTACAGACCTTCGGGTTCTCGTGGCTTGAGGGCAGTACGGTGTACGGGTCCTTCTCCCACTGGTCGTCCAACTTGTGGAGCCGTCTCTTCCTCTTCAAGACCTGCTCTCCGGGTACCAGGGGAACAGCGGGAGCATACTGGTTGTAAGTCTTCTCTTGTCTTTCCCTAGCCTGACAGAGACTTCGCTCCACGCTCTCCTGTACTTTCCGGTACTGCTGCTGCCTCTCTGTGTCCCAGTCTGTTTCTGGTGAAGTGTCCTCGGGCGTCAGGACTCCCATTTCCAGGTCAACAGGTAACTTACCAGGTCTTGCCCTCATTAGGTAAGCCGGGGTACAGTTGGTGGAACCTACCGGGATGTGGTTGTATAGGTCCACCAGATCGGGCAACTTCTCAGGCCACAGACTGCGTTCTTCCAGGGGCAACGTTTTTAGAAGATCCATTACCACCTGGTTCATTTTCTCACAAAGTCCATTAGTTTGCGGATGGTAGGGTGTCGTCCTTATCTTCCGGCAGCCATACAGATTGCAGAATTCCTGGAAGACCTCCGCTTCAAAGGCAGGTCCCTGGTCCGTCAGCACTTGGTCCGGGTACCCGTGTGGACGGCAAAAGTGCTGCTGGAAGGCTCTAGCTGCTGTTCGAGCCGTTAAGTCCTTGACGGGGACGACAACCAGAAACCGGGAGTAATGATCCACGATGGTTAACGCGTAGACGTAGCCACTTCTGCTGGGGGTCAGTTTTACATGATCCAAGGCTACCAGTTCCAACGGTTGCCGGGTGACGATGGACTGCAGGGGAGTCTTCTGGCTGGCCCGGTCCTTCCTTCTCAGATTGCACGGGCCACAGTCTCTGCACCACTTCTCGATGGTTCCCCTCATGCCTACCCAGTGGAACCGCTCGCGCAGCAGGAACTCCAGCTTTTTCCACCCGAAGTGTCCAGCTCCGTCGTGGTATGCCTCCATCACCATGGCTGCGTCTCTTCGTGGCACCACTACTTGCCAGAGTAGTTCATGCGTCCTGGAGTTAACCATTCTGCGGCACAACTTCCCCTTGTAAAGGAACAGTCGACTCTTCTCTGCCCATAGTTGTTTGGCTTCCTCTGGAGCGTCTGATTCCAGGCTAGCCTCCGGGCGAGTCAGCATCTCCTTCACCAGTCGGACGGCAGGGTCGCTGTCTTGCGTTTCCGCCCAGTTGTAGTGAGGTAAGGGGTTCAACGTAGCAGCCTGCTTACTCCTTACCCGGTGGGAATACTGGATAGTCCCATGACGGTGGAACGCAGGGAGTTCAACTTCTTCCAGTCCCTCCGGATCTTCTCCTCCGTCCGGCAGGTTGGGCATCCTGGACAGGGCGTCCGCGTTGGTATTGGAGCGCCCTGCCCGGTATTTAATTGTGAACTCGTAGTTGGACAGACGGGCCATCCACCTCTGCTCCAGGGCACCGAGTCTTGCCGTGTCCAGGTGTGTCAGCGGGTTGTTATCCGTGTATACGGTGAACCGGGAAGAAGCGAGGTAATGCCTAAAGCGCTCGGTGACTGCCCATACCACGGCCAGGAACTCTAGCTTAAATGAGCTGTAATTTTCGGGGTTCCTTTCGGTGGGTCGCAGTTTTCGGCTGGCATAGGAGATTACTCGTTCTCTCCCCTGCTGAATCTGGGACAGTACGGCTCCTAGCCCGATGTTACTGGCGTCGGTGTAGAGGATGAAGGGCTGGCTATAGTCCGGGTACGCCAAGATTTCATCCCCCGTGAGGGCCATCTTCAGCTGGCGGAAGGACTCTTCTTCTAGCTTTTCCCATTTGAAGGGCGGCTTCTGGTTCTTGGCCTTCCGGGACTGGCCTATCAGGAGGTCCTGCATAGGTGCTGCCTTTTTGGTGAAACCGGGAATAAACCTTCGGTAGTAGCCTACCAACCCTAGGAACTGCCGCACTTCTTTTACGCTGGAGGGGCTTGGCCATCCCTTAATTGCGGTGATCTTATCGGGGTCGGGAGCCACTCCGTCAGCGCTCACCACGTGTCCCAGGTATTGCACCTTTGGTTTCAGGAGGTGACACTTGGAGGGTTTCACCTTTAGGCCGTAACTCGCCAGAGCTTCGAACACCTCCGCCAGGTGTTTCAGGTGGTCCTCATAAGTTTTGGAGTATACGATGACATCGTCCAGGTACAACAGGACCGTCTCGAAGTTTCTGTGGCCCAGACAGCACTCCATTAATCGTTGGAAGGTTCCTGGGGCGTTGCAGAGTCCGAACGGCATGCAGGTGAACTCGCTAAGTCCCATCGGGGTGGTGAATGCGGTCTTCTCCCGGTCCGCCTCTGCTACAGGAACCTGCCAGTACCCGCTAGTGAGATCCAAGGTAGAGAAGAAGTTAGCAGATCTTAAAGCAGCCAATGACTCCTCTATCCTTGGTAAGGGGTACGCATCCTTGTGTGTGATACGGTTGATTTTCCGGTAATCTACACACATCCTCATGGTGTTGTCTTTCTTTTTGACTAAAACTAGTGGGGCTGCCCAGGGGCTACAGCTATCCCGGATTACCCCAGCCTCCTTCATGTCTCTAAGCATCCCCTTGGCGTGTTGGTAATGTGCAGGGGGTACGGGTCGATACCTCTCTTTTATGGGAGGATGATCTCCCGTGGGGATGCGGTGTTCTACCCCCTTGACTCGCCCGAAGTCTAACGGGTGTTTACTAAACACTCTCTCATACTCTTGAACCACCCGATAGACTCCTTGTTTCTGGTGTGAGGGAGTGGAGTCAGTACCCAGATGTAGTTGCTGACACCAGTCCTCCATGTCTTTCTTAGAGCCGTTACCTTCCTCCGGGTGAGATGGAGGCAAGGGTTCCACAGATTGTATAGAATTTTGATTAGTGGTATATAATTTGGCTAGCGTGGCATACCGGGGCAGGTACACTTCCCTCTCCCCGATATTTACTATGCGAACGGGCACCCTCCCATGGCGTACATTGACCACCCCCCGTGCTGTCAAAATGGTGGGCCTACTGTCTGAGTAAACTGGTTCTACCATTGCCTGGTAATCTCTACCTCTCAGACCAATAGCTGCCCGGCACCAAATCATCATTTCACTTTTTGGGGGCATGGCAATAGGAAAAGGGTCACACATTCTTACGCTACCAATCTCACCGCCGGAGAGTTCCACTTGTTGCCGTTGCATCAGTGCCCGGATCTCTTTCTGGAGCACCCGCTGCTCGCCGGAGCTGGCATTCTTGGCAACCTGCTGTAAAAGGAAAATCACCTCTGCAAGACAATTTTCAATTACATTAGTTCCTAGAGTTATTTTTGGGTGACTCTCATGTTTGTCAATATCTACAATGATCAGTCCCTGTGCGGCCAGTTCGACTCTACCAATTTTGATGGTCACCTCTTTAAATCCGATCTGTGGCACGGGCTGACCATTGCTGGCGATGATACTCAAGTCGTCGTCAGGGTAGCGGGTAATATCCGAGTCATTCCAGTACTGCTTGAAGAGCACGTACGGGATGGTGGTGACCTGTGACCCGGTGTCCAGTAGGGCACTCATGGGAATGCCATCCAGTACCACAGGCAAGACTGGACGTCCTCCCACATATCTGTCGCGCCAGTTCGATGGGCCTGGTGATCTTTTTCCTGGGGGTTGGCCCTCTACCCCAGGTTGTGCCCGTTTAAAGAACAGTACCTTTCCATATGTCCGGGTTGATTGCAGCGGCGGCAGATGGGTCGTCCGTCCTCGCTGTATCGGTCACTGGGTCTTCCTCTGGCCGGTGGGGTCCTCCTTGGTCGACGCCACGGGATGTCCTCCGGTCCGGATGCCAGCTGGATCTTCCCTGGAGTGGAAACCTGTAAAGACTGCACAGTTCGGGTTAGCGCAGCAACGCTTTTAGCTAGCTCTTGGACCTGATGGTGTAGGTCTGGAGCCGGGTCATTGTCCAAAGCCTGCGCATCAGCTCCCACAGGCCCTGCTGACAAGGGCGCCGCCTCCTGGTAGTAAGTGGTAGTGGGGCGTCTGTGGGTCACAACGCCACCTGGTGCCGGTTCTCGGAGCACCCGGATGGCTCTGTCCTTGAACTGTGCAAATTCTAGATGAGGGTCCTGTAAGGCCATTGCCCGCAACTGGGTGCGGTGGGCATTGCAATATAAACCCTCTATAAATTGTTCGGTCAACAGCCTGTCCTCGTTTCCCACTCCATTAGGGTCGGTCTGCTTAATGGCCCTCAGGGCCTCTTGTAGGTTGAGTGCATAGTCCCTTATACTCTCATGCGCTCGCTGCTTGCACCCGTAGAATCTAAGCTTAATCTCGGCTGAGGTGCGGGTATCAAAGGTGTCCTTCAGCCGGGTTAGTATCCCTGCGACAGTCTTCCTCCCAGGTGGCCAGGATTTTACTTCCCTTTTGGCTGCCCCGGTTAGTTGGGCCACCAGGATGCTCACTTTTTGCTCTTCTGTGAGGGGGTACACCTGGAAGAGGCTATCCAGCTTTTCTCTAAAGTCATGCAGGGTATGTGACTCCCCTGAGTACTGGGGTAGCCAAGCTGCTCCCGGGATATAGGGCATGGTGAAGGGCATAACTGCAGCAGCGGTAGCGCTGGCGGGGGTTGGGGCAGTGAAGCTCTCCTCCGTATCCGACATCTTCCTCCCCCCTAGTGGACCGTGGCCTACCTTGCGATGATCCTCTTCCGTAGGCCGCGGCTCCGCAGTGGATCGTCAGGGTTGAGGACCTTCCGTCGCGCTCCTGTGACGTCGGCGTCTGCTGGGCTCCTTCCAGGACCTTACGCAACGTCCGGACGTGAGGCGGGGCTTCAGTTCTCGCGCGCTTTCGGAGTCCACGCCCCTCTTCTTCCCGCGCGGCGTCCCCAAGATGGCGTCCAACGGCGGGAAAACTCCACGGATGGCGGGAAGAAGGCCGAAGATGGCGCCGGATGGCGGGAAACTTCACCGATGGCGGGAAGAAGGTAGAAGATGGCGCCGGATGGCGGGAAACCTCCACGGATAGCGGGAATCTTCACCACTGGTAAGTTTGAACAGTCTTTGCTTTTCAGGCACGCAGTACCCGGTGGTTGCGGGCACGAAATCCTGCCGACTACGCCAAAATTGACGCGCCCCTGGGCCTGTGTCGCGCTGCGTTGCGCACGCGGGAGCTTACCCGGAGCCGGATCTGTTTAGGGTTGTAGTCTCGTGGCGGTGACCCGGTCCGTGCCCAGGGAGTCAAACTGGACGGCAGTCTGTTAGCGGTAGAAAATGGTTGATGACTACGCCACCCGTTGAATGCAGCCAGGGGGCTGCTGCTGCAGGGCAGACCGCTGAGGCCGGTGGAAGGATGGTGCAGCGTGATAGTATAACCCCCAACGGGAGGGGTATGGCCTTAGGGCAGCCGACGTGGATGATGGGGGTAGCAGGAACCACTCAGAGACGGTATGGTAGCGTTCAGGGTCTTTACTGGTAACAACGATAGACCCTCCCGGAGTACTTGCTAGCGAACGGGGCCTGGTCAGTCCTTGAGCAGATGGGATCTCCCCTGGCCAGGCGTAGTTGTAGGCCTCCCAAGCTGACTGTACTCTTCTGGCTACCTTGCTAGAAGCTGATGTAAGTAGCCCACGTCCCTGAGTGTACCGTGTGGTGCTCACCCGTATGGCCGGTGACTCGGGGCCTTCTAATGGCTTCCGCTCCACGATGGCGGTGCTGGTCCCACGCGTGTGACCGGGCCTTCGGGCTTCTGGGCCAGGGGACCTGAAATCCCCTGCCTGACGGATTCTGCTGCTGGGTAGAAGTTAGTCCCCACAGCCTCGGACTCCGGGTCCGGTAAAGAATCTTCTTAGTCAGGGCGAGCTCTTTAGCTGCCAGCCCCTGACTCCTTGTGACTCTGCTGCTTCCTATGCTGCTCTTGTCTCTACTCTTCCTGGACTCTCTAACCCTGCCTCAGCCCCGGGTTTATACAGGGGAAGTTCTTCCCCTCCCAAGGCTGGGCAGGAGGTGTGGCATGCACAGGATCCCTGACCAAAGGACCTCCCACCTGCTCTCAGACGTAATATCTCTATCACTGTGACAACCAGACCCCTGGGGTGTCACACTCTTGTCAGAGTATTGGTTTTACTGCATTGTTGTGAAACGATGTGCATGTACAGAGCAGTGAGTTTGATCTTTTTGCACATTGCATGAGCCATAATATGGTTGATGCATTTTCTAGAAGAACCTTGGATGGGCTCTTCCATCTTTAACAAAGGGGCCACATCTAATTGTTGGATTGTGAGTACATTTTGGACCTTCCATCAAGAAAAGATTCCATCAGAAAAACCTCAAAGAAGATGTGTGGCTTTTATTTATCCTTTTTTGTAAAACACCAAATCAATGTAAGTAGAGCAACTTTAATATTTTATTTCAATGTCTGGATCTTTCCTTTCCTGTTTGCCTTAACTGATATGTCTTTTGGCTTTACATGTTTTCTAGGTCAGGACATTCCTCATCTGGAAGCTGGTTCTGGAGTATTGGAATCCATTGAAGACATTGTTGACTTTAGGTCATATTTCAAATGGGTGGTAAGCATTTACTTCACCAATCTATCACATTTTCAAAGCTTTGAATGTAGACAATATGCAATCATCATGTGTCAGAAAACTCAGAGGCTTTACATTGAGATTGCATTTTGCATTACTACAAGCTAATCTGTTGTTTTGTTTCAGTTAAAAAAAATGAAGGACCTCCTCAATACAGACAAATTTTTCTTTGCAGTGGCTGATATTTGTTATCCTCAGGCCAATTACGCAAAACAATTCATGTTCAACTGCTTAGATGCTCCTGTGCAATACCCACACATTTCACAATGATAAATACATTAAAAGCTCTTGTCAGAGTATTGGTTTTACTGCATTGTTGTGAAACGATGTGCATGCACAGAGCTGTGAGTTTGATCTTTTTGCGCATTGCATGAGCCATAGTATGGTTGATGCATTTTCTAGAAGAACCTTGGATGGGTTCTTCCATCTTTAACAAAGGGGCCACATCTAATTGTTGGATTGTGAGGACATTTTGGACCTTCCATCAAGAAAAGATTCCATCAGCAAAACCTCAAAGAAGATGTGTGGCTTTTATTCATCCTTTTTTGCAAAACACCAAATCAAAGTAAGTAGAGCAACTTTAATATTTTATTTCAATGTCTGGATCTTTCCTTTCCTGTTTGCCTTAACTGATATGTATTTTGGTTTCTACATGTTTTCTAGGTCAGGACATTCCTCATCTGGAAGGTGTTTCTGGAGTATTGGAATCCATTGAAGACATTGTTGAATTTAGATCATATTTCAAATGGGTGGTAAGCATTTACTTCACCAATCTATCACATTTTCAAAGCTTTGAATATAGACAATATGCAATCATCATGTGTCAGAAAACTCAGAGGCTTTACATTGAGATTGCATTTTGCATTACTACAAGCTAATCTGTTGTTTTGTTTCAGTTAAACAAAATGAAGAACCTCCTCAATGCACACGAATTACTCTTTGCAGTGGCTGAAATTTGTTATCCTCAGGCCAATTAAGGTAAAAAATTCATGTTCAACTGCTTGGATGTTCCTGTGCAATACCCACACATTTCACAATGATAAATACAGTAAAAGCTCTTGTCAGAGTATTGGTTTTACTGCATTGTTGTGAAACGATGTGCATGCACAGAGCTGTGAGTTTGATCTTTTTGCGCATTGCATGAGCCCTAGTATGGTTGATGCATTTTCTAGAAGAACCTTGGATGGGTTCTTCCATCTTTAACAAAGGGGCCACATCTAATTGTTGGATTGTGAGGACATTTTGGACCTTCCATCAAGAAAAGATTCCATCAGAAAAACCTCAAAGAAGATGTATGGCTTTTATTTATCCTTTTTTGCAAAACACCAAATCAAAGTAATTAGAGCAACTTTAATATTTTATTTCAATGTCTGGATCTTTCCTTTCCTGTTTGCCTTAACTGATATGTATTTTGGTTTCTACATGTTTTCTAGGTCAGGACATTCCTCATCTGGAAGGTGTTTCTGGAGTATTGGACTCCATTGAAGACATTGTTGAATTTAGATCATATTTCAAATGGGTGGTAAGCATTTACTTCACCAATCTATCACATTTTCAAAGCTTTGAATATAGACAATATGCAATCATCATGTGTCAGAAAACTCAGAGGCTTTACATTGAGATTGCATTTTGCATTACTACAAGCTAATCTGTTGTTTTGTTTCAGTTAAACAAAATGAAGAACCTCCTCAATGCAGACGAATTACTCTTTGCAGTGGCTGAAATTTGTTATCCTCAGGCCAATTACGGTAAAAAATTCATATTCAACTGCTTGGATGTTCCTGTGCAATTCCCACACATTTCACAATGATAAATACAGTAAAAGCTCTTGTCAGAGTATTGGTTTTACTACATTGTTGTGAAATGATGTGCATGCACAGAGTTGTGAGTTTGATCTTTTTGCGCATTGCATGAGCCATAGTATGTTTGATGCATTTTCTAGAAGAACCTTGGATGGGTTCTTCCATCTTTAACAAAGGGGCCACATCCAATTGTTGGATTGTGAGGACATTTTGGACCTTCCATCAAGAAAAGATTCCATCAGAAAAACCTCAAAGAAGATGTGTGGCTTTTATTTATCCTTTTTTGCAAAACACCAAATCAAAGTAAGTAGAGCAACTTTAATATTTTATTTCAATGTCTGGTTCTTTCCTTTCCTGTTTTCCTTAACTGATATGTCTTTTGGTTTTACATGTTTTCTAGGTCAGGACATTCCTCATCTGCAAGCTGTTTCTGGAGTATTGGAATCCATTGAAGACATTGTTGAATTTAGGTCATATTTCTAAAGGGTGGTAAGCATTTACTTCACCAATCTATCACATTTTCAAAGCTTTGAATATAGACAATATGCAATCATCATGTGTCAGAAAACTCAGAGGCTTTACATTGAGATTGCATTTTGCATTACTACAAGCTAATCTGTTGTTTTATTTCAGTTAAACCAAATGAAGAACCTCCTCAATGCAGACGAATTACTCTTTGCAGTGGCTGAAATTTGTTATCCTCAGGCCAATTACGGTAAAAAATTCATGTTCAACTGCTTGGATGTTCCTGTGCAATACCCACACATTTCACAATGATAAATACAGTCAAAGCTCTTGTCAGAGTATTGGTTTTACTGCATTGTTGTGAAACGATGTGCATGCACAGAGATGTGAGTTTGATCTTTTTGCGCATTGCATGAGCCATAGTATGTTTGATGCATTTTCTAGAAGAACCTTGGATGGGTTCTTCCATCTTTAACAAAGGGGCCACATCTAATTGTAGGATTGTGAGGACATTTTGGACCTTCCATCAAGAAAAGATTCCATCAGAAAAACCTCAAAGAAGATGTGTGACTTTTATTTATCCTTTTTTGCAAAACACCATATCAAAGTAAGTAGAGCAACTTTAATATTTTATTTCAATGTCTGGATCTTTCCTTTCCTGTTTGCCTTAACTGATATGTCTTTTGGTTTTACATGTTTTCTAGGTCAGGACATTCCTCATCTGGAAGCTGTTTCTGGAGTATTGGAATCCATTGAAGACATTGTTGAATTTAGGTCATATTTCAAATGGATGGTAAGCATTTACTTCACCAATCTATCACATTTTCAAAGATTTGAATATAGACAACATGCAATCATCATGTGTCAGAAAACTCAGAGGCTTTACATTGAGATTGCATTTTGCATTATTACAAGATAATCTGTTGTTTTGTTTCAGTTAAACAAAATGAAGAACCTCCTCAATGCAGACGAATTACTCTTTGCAGTGGCTGAAATTTGTTATCCTCAGGCCAATTACGGTAAAAAATTCATGTTCAACTGCTTGGATGTTCCTGTGCAATACCCACACATTTCACAATGATAAATACAGTAAAAGCTCTTGTCAGAGTATTGGTTTTACTGCATTGTTGTGAAACGATGTGCATGTACAGAGCAGTGACTTTGATCTTTTTGCGCATTGCATGAGCCATAGTATGGTTGATGCATTTTCTAGAAGAACCTTGGATAGGTTTTTCCATCTTTAACAAAGGGGCCACATCTAATTGTTGGATTGTGAGTACATTTTGGACCTTCCATCAAGAAAAGATTCCATCAGAAAAACCTCAAAGAAGATGTGTGGCTTTTATTTATCCTTTTTTGCAAAACACCAAATCAATGTAAGTAGTGCAACTTTAATATTTTATTTCAATGTCTGGATCTTTCCTTTCCTGTTTGCCTTAACTGATATGTCTTTTGGTTTTACATGTTTTCTAGGTCAGGACATTCCTCATCTGGAAGCTGTTTCTGGAGTATTGGAATCCATTGAAGACATTGTTGAATTTAGATCATATTTCAAATGGATGGTAAGCATTTACTTCACCAATCTATCACATTTTCAAAGCTTTGAATATAGACAATATGCAATCATCATGTGTCAGAAAACTCAGAGGCTTTACATTGAGATTGCATTTTGCATTACTACAAGCTAATCTGTTGTTTTGTTTCAGTTAAACAAAATAAAGAACCTCCTCAATGCAGACGAATTACTCTTTGCAGTGGCTGAAATTTGTTATCCTCAGGCCAATTACGGTAAAAAATTCATGTTCAACTGCTTGGATGTTCCTGTGCAATACGCACACATTTCACAATGATAAATACAGTAAAAGCTCTTGTCAGAGTATTGGTTTTACTGCATTGTTGTGAAACGATGTGCATGCTCAGAGCTGTGAGTTTGATCTTTTTGCGCATTGCATGAGCCATAGTATGGTTGATGCATTTTCTAGAAGAACCTTGGATGGGTTCTTCCATCTTTAACAAAGGGGCCACATCTAATTGTTGGATTGTGAGGACATTTTGGACCTTCCATCAAGAAAAGATTCCATCAGCAAAACCTCAAAGAAGATGTGTGGTTTTTATTCATCCTTTTTTGCAAAACACCAAATCAAAGTAAGTAGAGCAACTTTAATATTTCATTTCAATGTCTGGATCTTTCCTTTCCTGTTTGCCTTAACTGATATGTCTTTTGGTTTTCCATGTTTTCTAGGTCAGGACATTCCTCATCTGGAAGCTGTTTCTGGAGTATTGGAATCCATTGAAGACATTGTTGAATTTAGGTCATATTTCAAATGGGTGGTAAGCATTTACTTCACCAATCTATCACATTTTCAAAGCTTTTAATATAGACAATATGCAAACATCATGTGTCAGAAAACTCAGAGGCTTTACATTGAGATTGCATTTTGCATTACTACAAGCTAATCTGTTGTTTTGTTTCAGTTAAAAAAAATGAAGAACCTCCTCAATGCAGACGAATTACTCTTTGCAGTGGCTGAAATTTGTTATCCTCAGGCCAATTACGGTAAAAAATTCATGTTCAACTGCTTGGATGTTCCTGTGCAATACCCACACATTTCACAATGATAAATACAGTAAAAGCTCTTGTCAGAGTATTGGTTTTACTGCATTGTTGTGAAACGATGTGCATGCACAGAGCTGTGAGTTTGATCTTTTTGCGCATTGCATGAGCCATAGTATGGTTGATGCATTTTCTAGAAGAACCTTGGATGGGTTCTTCCATCTTTAACAAAGGGGCCACATCTAATTGTTGGATTGTGAGGACATTTTGGACCTTCCATCAAGAAAAGATTCCATCAGAAAAACCTCAAAGAAGATGTGTGGCTTTTATTTATCCTTTTTTGCAAAACACCAAATCAAAGTAAGTAGAGCAACTTTAATATTTTATTTCAATGTCTGGATCTTTCCTTTCCTGTTTGCCTTAACTGATATGTATTTTGGTTTCTACATGTTTTCTAGGTCAGGACATTCCTCATCTGGAAGGTGTTTCTGGAGTATTGGAATCCATTGAAGACATTGTTGAATTTAGATCATATTTCAAATGGGTGGTAAGCATTTACTTCACCAATCTATCACATTTTCAAAGCTTTGAATATAGACAATATGCAATCATCATGTGTCAGAAAACTCAGAGGCTTTACATTGAGATTGCATTTTG
This sequence comes from Phyllobates terribilis, assembly GCF_046119375.1. NCBI lineage: Eukaryota > Metazoa > Chordata > Amphibia > Anura > Dendrobatidae > Phyllobates > Phyllobates terribilis. The sequence goes on from NW_027362769.1 coordinate 50,240,243, forward strand.
CATTACTACAAGCTAATCTGTTGTTTTGTTTCAGTTAAACAAAATAAAGAACCTCCTCAATGCAGACGAATTACTCTTTGCAGTGGCTGAAATTTGTTATCCTCAGGCCAATTACGGTAAAAAATTCATGTTCAACTGCTTGGATGTTCCTGTGCAATGCGCACACATTTCACAATGATAAATACAGTAAAAGCTCTTGTCAGAGTATTGGTTTTACTGCATTGTTGTGAAACGATGTGCATGCTCAGAGCTGTGAGTTTGATCTTTTTGCGCATTGCATGAGCCATAGTATGGTTGATGCATTTTCTAGAAGAACCTTGGATGGGTTCTTCCATCTTTAACAAAGGGGCCACATCTAATTGTTGGATTGTGAGGACATTTTGGACCTTCCATCAAGAAAAGATTCCATCAGCAAAACCTCAAAGAAGATGTGTGGCTTTTATTCATCCTTTTTTGCAAAACACCAAATCAAAGTAAGTAGAGCAACTTTAATATTTCATTTCAATGTCTGGATCTTTCCTTTCCTGTTTGCCTTAACTGATATGTCTTTTGGTTTTACATGTTTTCTAGGTCAGGACATTCCTCATCTGGAAGCTGTTTCTGGAGTATTGGAATCCATTGAAGACATTGTTGAATTTAGGTCATATTTCAAATGGGTGGTAAGCATTTACTTCACCAATCTATCACATTTTCAAAGCTTTTATTATAGACAATATGCAAACATCATGTGTCAGAAAACTCAGAGGCTTTACATTGAGATTGCATTTTTCATTACTACAAGCTAATCTGTTGTTTTGTTTCAGTTAAAAAAAATGAAGAACCTCCTCAATGCAGACGAATTACTCTTTGCAGTGGCTGAAATTTGTTATCCTCAGGCCAATTACGGTAAAAAATTCATGTTCAACTGCTTGGATGTTCCTGTGCAATACCCACACATTTCACAATGATAAATACAGTAAAAGCTCTTGTCAGAGTATTGGTTTTACTGCATTGTTGTGAAACGATGTGCATGCACAGAGCTGTGAGTTTGATCTTTTTGCGCATAGCATGAGCCATAGTATGGTTGATGCATTTTCTAGAAGAACCTTGGATGGGTTCTTCCATCTTTAACAAAGGGGCCACATCTAATTGTTGGATTGTGAGGACATTTTGGACCTTCCATCAAGAAAAGATTCCATCAGAAAAACTTCAAAGAAGATGTGTGGCTTTTATTTATCCTTTTTTGCAAAACACCAAATCAAAGTAAGTAGAGCAACTTTAATATTTTATTTCAATGTCTGGATCTTTCCTTTCCTGTTTGCCTTAACTGATATGTATTTTGGTTTCTACATGTTTTCTAGGTCAGGACATTCCTCATCTGGAAGGTGTTTCTGGAGTATTGGAATCCATTGAAGACATTGTTGAATTTAGATCATATTTCAAATGGGTGGTAAGCATTTACTTCACCAATCTATCACATTTTCAAAGCTTTGAATATAGACAATATGCAATCATCATGTGTCAGAAAACTCAGAGGCTTTACATTGAGATTGCATTTTGCATTACTACAAGCTAATCTGTTGTTTTGTTTCAGTTAAACAAAATGAAGAACCACCTCAATGCAGACGAATTACTCTTTGCAGTGGCTAAAATTTGTTATCCTCAGGCCAATTACGGTAAAAAATTCATATTCAACTGCTTGGATGTTCCTGTGCAATTCCCACACATTTCACAATGATAAATACAGTAAAAGCTCTTGTCAGAGTATTGGTTTTACTACATTGTTGTGAAACGATGTGCATGCACAGAGCTGTGAGTTTGATCTTTTTGCGCATTGCATGAGCCATAGTATGGTTGATGCATTTTCTAGAAGAACCTTGGATGGGTTCTTCCATCTTTAACAAAGGGGCCACATCCAATTGTTGGATTGTGAGGACATTTTGGACCTTCCATCAAGAAAAGATTCCATCAGAAAAACCTCGAAGAAGATGTGTGGCTTTTATTTATCCTTTTTTGCAAAACACCAAATCAAAGTAAGTAGAGCAACTTTAATATTTTATTTCAATGTCTGGTTCTTTCCTTTCCTGTTTTCCTTAACTGATATGTCTTTTGGTTTTACATGTTTTATAGTTCAGGACATTCCTCATCTGGAAGCTGTTTCTGGAGTATTGGAATCCATTGAAGACATTGTTGAATTTAGGTCATATTTCAAATGGGTGGTAAGCATTTACTTCACCAATCTATCACATTTTCAAAGCTTTGAATATAGACAATATGCAATCATCATGTGTCAGAAAACTCAGAGGCTTTACATTGAAATTGCATTTTGCATTACTACAAACTGTTCTGTTGTTTTGTTTCAGTTAAACAAAATGAAGGACCTCCTCAATACAGACAAATTATTCTTTGCAGTGGCTGAAATTTGTTATCCTCAGGCCAATTACGCAAAACAATTCATGTTCAACTGCTTGGATGTTCCTGTGCAACACCCACACATTTCACAATGATAAATACATTAAAAGCTCTTGTCAGAGTATTGGTTTTACTGCATTGTTGCGAAACGATGTGCATGCACAGAGCTGTGAGTTTGATCTTTTTGCGCATTGCATGAGCCATAGTATGGTTGATGCATTTTCTAGAAGAACCTTGGATGGGTTCTTCCATCTTTAACAAAGGGGCCACATCTAATTGTTGGATTGTGAGGACATTTTGGACCATCCATCAAGAAAAGATTCCATCAAAAAAACCTCAAAGAAGATGTGTGGCTTTTATTTATCCTTTTTTGCAAAACACCAAATCAAAGTAAGTAGAGCAACTTTAATATTTTATTTCAATGTCTGGATCTTTCCTTTCCTGTTTGCCTTAATTGATATGTCTTTTGGTTTTACATGTTTTCTAGGTCAGGACATTCCTCATCTGGAAGCTGTTTCAGGAGTATTGGAATCCATTGAAGACATTGTTGAATTTAGGTCATATTTCAAATGGGTGGTAAGCATTTACTACACCAATCTATCACATTTTCAAAGCTTTGAATATAGACAATATGCAATCATCATGTGTCAGAAAACTCAGAGGCTTTACATTGAGATTGCATTTTGCATTACTACAAGCTAATCTGTTGTTTTGTTTCAGTTAAACAAAATGAAGAACCTCCTCAATGCAGACAAATTACTCTTTGCAGTGGCTGAAATTTGTTATCCTCAGGATAATTACGGTAAAAAATTCATGTTCAACTGTTTAGATGTTCCTGTGCAATACGCACACATTTCACAATGATAAATACAGCAAAAGCTCTTGTCAGAGTATTGGTTTTACTGCATTGTTGTGAAACGATGTGCATGCACAGAGCTGTGAGTTTGATCTTTTTGCGCATTGCATGAGCCATAATATGGTCGATGCATTTTCTAGAAGAACCTTGGATGGGTTCTTCCATCTTTAACAAAGGGGCCACATCTAATTGTTGGATTGTGAGGACATTTTGGACCTTCCATCAAGAGAAGATTCCATCAGAAAAACCTCGAAGAAGATGTGTAGCTTTTATTTATCCTTTTTTGCAAAACAGCAAATCAAAGTAAGTAGAGCAACTTTAATATTTCATTTCAATGTCTGGATCTTTCCTTTCCTGTTTGCCTTAACTGATATGTCTTTTGGTTTTACATGTTTTCTAGGTCAGGACATTCCTCATCTGGAAGCTGTTTCTGGAATATTGGAATCCATTGAAGACATTGTTGAATTTAGGTCATATTTCAAATTGGTGGCAAGCCTTTACTTCACCAATCTATCACATTTTCAAAGCTTTGAATATAGACAATATGCAATCATCATGTGTCAGAAAACTCAGAGGCTTTACATTGAGATTGCATTTTGCATTACTACAAGCTAATCTGTTGTTTTGTTTCAGTTAAACAAAATGAAGAACCTCCTCAATGCAGATGAATTACTCTTTGCAGTGGCTGAAATTTGTTATCCTCAGGCCACTTACGGTAAACAATTCATGTTCAACTGCTTGGATGTCCCTGTGCAATACCCACACATTTCACAAGGATAAATACAGTAAAAGCTCTTGTCAGAGTATTGGTTTTACTGCATTGTTGTGAAACGATGTGCATGCACAGAGCTGTGAGTTTGATCTTTTTGCGCATTGCATGAGCCATAGTATGGTTGATGCATTTTCTAGAAGAACCTTGGATGGGTTCTTCCATCTTTAACAAAGGGGCCACATCTAATTGTTGGATTGTGAGGACATTTTGGACCTTCCATCAAGAAAAGATTCCATCAGAAAAACCTCGACGAAGATGTGTGGCTTTTATTTATCCTTTTTTGCAAAACACCAAATCAAAGTAAGTAGAGCAACTTTAATATTTTATTTCAATGTCTGGATCTTTCCTTTCCTGTTTGCCTTAACTGATATATCTTTTGGTTTTACATGTTTTCTAGGTCAGGACATTCCTCATCTGGAAGCTGTTTCTGGAGTATTGGAATCCATTGAAGACATTATTGAATTTAGGTCATATTTCAAATGGGTGGTAAGCATTTACTTCACCAATCTATCACATTTTCAAAGCTTTTAATATAGACAATATGCAATCATCATGTGTCAGAAAACTCAGAGGCTTTACATTGAGATTGCATTTTGCATTACTACAAGCTAATCTGTTGTTTTGCTTCAGTTAAAGAAAAATAACAACCTCCTCAACGCAGACGAATTACTCTTTGCAGTGGCTGAAATTTGTTATCCTCAGGCCAATTACGGTAAAAAATTCATGTTCAACTGCTTGGATGTTCCTGTGCAATACCCACACATTTCACAATGATAAATACAGTAAAAGCTCTTGTCAGAGTATTGGTTTTACTGAATTGTTGTGAAACGATGTGCATGCACAGAGCTGTGAGTTTGATCTTTTTGCGCATTGCATGAGCCATAGTATGGTTGATGCATTTTCTAGAAGAACCTTGGATGGGTTCTTCCATCTTTAACAAAGGGGCCACATCTAATTGTTGGATTGTGAGAACATTTTGGACCTTCCATCAAGAAAAGATTCCATCAGAAAAACCTCGAAGAAGATGTGTGACTTTTATTTATCCTTTTTTGCAAAACACCAAATCAAAGTAAGTAGAGCAACTTTAAAATTTTATTTCAATGTCTGGATCTTTCCTTTCCTGTTTGCCTTAACTGATATGTCTTTTGGTTTTACATGTTTTCTAGGTCAGGACATTCCTCATCTGGAAGCTGTTTCTGGAGTATTGGAATCCATTGAAGATATTGTTGAATTTAGGTCATATTTCAAATGGGTGGTAAGCATTTACTTCACCAATCTATCACATTTTCAAAGCATTGAATATAGACAATATGCAATCATCATGTGTCAGAAAACTCAGAGGCTTTACATTGAGATTGCATTTTGCATTACTACAAGCTAATCTTTTGTTTTGGTTCAGTTAAACAAAATGAAGAACCTCCTCAATGCAGACGAATTACTCTTTGCAGTGGCTGAAATTTGTTATCCTCAGGCCAATTACGGTAAAAAATTCATGTTCAACTGCTTGGATGTTCCTGTGCAATACCCACACATTTCACAATGATAAGTACAGTAAAAGCTCTTGTCAGAGTATTGGTTTTACTGCATTGTTGTGAAACGATGTGCATGCACAGAGCTGTGAGTTTGATCTTTTTGCACATTGCATGAGCCATAGTATGGTTGATGCATTTTCTAGAAGAACCTTGGATGGGTTCTTCCAACTTTAACAAAGGGGCCACATCTAATTGTTGGATTGTGAGGACATTTTGGACCTTCCATCAAGAAAAGATTCCATCAGAAAAACCTCGAAGAAGATGTGTGGCTTTTATTTATCCTTTTTTGCAAAACACCAAATCAAAGTAAGTAGAGCAACTTTAATATTTTATTTCAATGTCTGGATCTTTCCTTTCCGGTTTGCCTTAACTGATATGTCTTTTGGTTTTACATGTTTTTTAGGTCAGGGCATTCCTCATCTGGAAGCTGTTTCTGGAGTATTGGAATCCATTGAAGACATTGTTGAATTTAGGTCATATTTCAAATGGGTGGTAAGCATTTACTTCACCAATCTATCACATTTTCAAAGCTTTGAATATAGACAATATGCAATCATCATGTGTCAGAAAACTCAGAGGCTTTACATTGAGATTGCATTTTGCATTACTACAAGCTAATCTGTTGTTTTGTTTCAGTTAAACAAAATGAAGAACCTCCTCAATGCAGACGAATTACTCTTTGCAGTGGCTGAAATTTGTTATCCTCAGGCCAATTACTGTAAAAAATTCATGTTCAACTGCTTGGATGTTCCTGGCAATACCCACACATTTCACAATGATAAATACAGTAAAAGCTCTTGTCAGAGTATTGGTTTTACTGCATTGTTGTGAAACGATGTGCATGCACAGAGCTGTGAGTTTGATCTTTTTGCGCATTGCATGAGCCATAGTATGGTTGATGCATTTTCTAGAAGAACCTTGGATGGGTTCTTCCATCTTTATCAAAGGTGCCACATCTAATTGTTGGATTGTGAGGACATTTTGGACCTTCCATCAAGAAAAGATTCCATCAGAAAAACCTCGAAGAAGATGTGTGGCTTTTATTTATTCTTTTTTGCAAAACACCAAATCAAAGTAAGTAGAGCAACTTTAATATTTTATTTCAATGTCTGGATCTTTCCTTTCCTGTTTGCCTTAACTGATATGTCTTTTGGTTTTACATGTTTTCTAGGTCAGGACATTCCTCATCTGGAAGCTGTTTCTGGAGTATTGGAATCCATTGAAGACATTGTTGAATTTAGGTCATATTTCAAATGGTTGGTAAGCATTTACTTCACCAATCTATCACATTTTCAAAGCTTTTAATATAGACAATATGCAATCATCATGTGTCAGAAAACTCAGAGGCTTTACATTGAGATTGCATTTTGCATTACTACAAGCTAATCTGTTGTTTTGTTTCAGTTAAAGAAAAATAACCTCCTCAACGCAGACGAATTACTCTTTGCAGTGGCTGAAATTTGTTATCCTCAGGTCAATTACGGTAAAAAATTCATGTTCAACTGCTTGGATGTTCCTGTGCAATACCCACACATTTCACAATGATAAATACAGTAAAAGCTCTTGTCAGAGTATTGGTTTTACTGAATTGTTGTGAAACGATGTGCATGCACAGAGCTGTGAGTTTGATCTTTTTGAGCATTGCATGAGCCATAGTATGGTTGATGCATTTTCTAGAAGAACCTTGGATGGGTTCTTCCATCTTTAACAAAGGGGCCACATCTAATTGTTGGATTGTGAGAACATTTTGGACCTTCCATCAAGAAAAGATTCCATCAGAAAAACCTCGAAGAAGATGTGTGACTTTTATTTATCCTTTTTTGCAAAACACCAAATCAAAGTAAATAGAGCAACTTTAAAATTTTATTTCAATGTCTGGATCTTTCCTTTCCTGTTTGCCTTAACTGATATGTCTTTTGGTTTTACATGTTTTCTAGGTCAGGACATTCCTCATCTGGAAGCTGTTTCTGGAGTATTGGAATCCATTGAAGATATTGTTGAATTTAGGTCATATTTCAAATGGGTGGTAAGCATTTACTTCACCAATCTATCACATTTTCAAAGCTTTGAATATAGACAATATGCAATCATCATGTGTCAGAAAACTCAGAGGCTTTACATTGAGATTGCATTTTGCATTACTACAAGCTAATCTTTTGTTTTGGTTCAGTTAAACAAAATGAAGAACCTCCTCAATGCAGACGAATTACTCTTTGCAGTGGCTGAAATTTGTTATCCTCAGGCCAATTACGGTAAAAAAATCATGTTCAACTGCTTGGATGTTCCTGTGCAATACCCACACATTTCACAATGATAAATACAGTAAAAGCTCTTGTCAGAGTATTGGTTTTACTGCATTGTTGTGAAACGATGTGCATGCACAGAGCTGTGAGTTTGATCTTTTTGCGCATTGCATGAGCCATAGTATGGTTGATGCATTTTCTAGAAGAACCTTGGATGGGTTCTTCCATCTTTATCAAAGGTGCCACATCTAATTGTTGGATTGTGAGGACATTTTGGACCTTCCATCAAGAAAAGATTCCATCAGAAAACCTCGAAGAAGATGTGTGGCTTTTATTTATCCTTTTTTGCAAAACACCAGATCAAAGTAAGTAGATTAACTTTAATATTTCATTTCAATGTCTAGATCTTTCCTTTCCTGTTTGCCTTAACTGATATGTCTTTTGGTTTTACATGTTTTCTAGGTCAGGACATTCCTCATCTGGAAGCTGTTTCAGGAGTATTGGAATCCATTGAAGACATTGTTGAATTTAGGTCATATTTCAAATGGGTGGTAAGCATTTACTACACCAATCTATCACATTTTCAAAGCTTTGAATATAGACAATATGCAATCATCATGTGTCAGAAAACTCAGAGGCTTTACATTGAGATTGCATTTTGCATTACTACAAGCTAATCTGTTGTTTTGTTTCAGTTAAACAAAATGAAGAACCTCCACAATGCAGATGAATTACTCTTTGCAGTGTCTGAAATTTGTTATCCTCAGGCCAAATACAGTAAAAAATTCACGTTCAACTGCTTGGATGTTCCTGTGCAATACCCACACATTTCACAATGATAAATACAGTAAAAGCTCTTGTCAGAGTATTGGTTTTACTGCATTGTTGTGAAACGATGTGCATGCACAGAGCTGTGAGTTTGATCTTTTTGCACATTGCATGAGCCATAGTATGGTTGATGCATTTTCTAGAAGAACCTTGGATGGGTTCTTCCATCTTTAACAAAGTGGCCACATCTAATTGTTGGATTGTGAGGACATTTTGGACCTTCGATCAAGAAAAGATTCCATCAGAAAAACCTCGAAGAAGATGTGTGGCTTTTATTTATCCTTTTTTGCAAAACACCAAATCAAAGTAAGTAGAGCAACTTTAATATTTTATTTCAATGTCTGGATCTTTCCTTTCCTGTTTGCCTTAACTGATATGTATTTTGGTTTCTACATGTTTTCTAGGTCAGGACATTCCTCATCTGGAAGGTGTTTCTGGAGTATTGGAATCCATTGAAGACATTGTTGAATTTAGATCATATTTCAAATGGGTGGTAAGCATTTACTTCACCAATCTATCACATTTTCAAAGCTTTGATTATAGACAATATGCAATCATCATGTGTCAGAAAACTCAGAGGCTTTACATTGAAATTGCATTTTGCATTACTACAAACTGTTCTGTTGTTTTGTTTCAGTTAAACAAAATGAAGGACCTCCTCAATACAGACAAATTATTCTTTGCAGTGGCTGAAATTTGTTATCCTCAGGCCAATTACGCAAAACAATTCATGTTCAACTGCTTGGATGTTCCTGTGCAATACCCACACATTTCACAATGATAAATACATTAAAAGCTCTTGTCAGAGTATTGGTTTTACTGCATTGTTGCGAAACGATGTGCATGCACAGAGCTGTGAGTTTGATCTTTTTGCGCATTGCATGAGCCATAGTATGGTTGATGCATTTTCTAGAAGAACCTTGGATGGGTTCTTCCATCTTTAACAAAGGGGCCACATCTAATTGTTGGATTGTGAGGACATTTTGGACCATCCATCAAGAAAAGATTCCATCAAAAAAACCTCAAAGAAGATGTGTGGCTTTTATTTATCCTTTTTTGCAAAACACCAAATCAAAGTAAGTAGAGCAACTTTAATATTTTATTTCAATGTCTGGATCTTTCCTTTCCTGTTTGCCTTAATTGATATGTCTTTTGGTTTTACATGTTTTCTAGGTCAGGACATTCCTCATCTGGAAGCTGTTTCAGGAGTATTGGAATCCATTGAAGACATTGTTGAATTTAGGTCATATTTCAAATGGGTGGTAAGCATTTACTACACCAATCTATCACATTTTCAAAGCTTTGAATATAGACAATATGCAATCATCATGTGTCAGAAAACTCAGAGGCTTTACATTGAGATTGCATTTTGCATTACTACAAGCTAATCTGTTGTTTTGTTTCAGTTAAACAAAATGAAGAACCTCCTCAATGCAGACGAATTACTCTTTGCAGTGGCTGAAATTTGTTATCCTCAGGATAATTACGGTAAAAAATTCATGTTCAACTGTTTAGATGTTCCTGTGCAATACGCACACATTTCACAATGATAAATACAGCAAAAGCTCTTGTCAGAGTATTGGTTTTACTGCATTGTTGTGAAACGATGTGCATGCACAGAGCTGTGAGTTTGATCTTTTTGCGCATTGCATGAGCCATAATATGGTCGATGCATTTTCTAGAAGAACCTTGGATGGGTTCTTCCATCTTGAACAAAGGGGCCACATCTAATTGCTGGATTGTGAGGACATTTTGGACCTTCCATCAAGAAAAGATTCCATCAGAAAAACCTCGAAGAAGATGTGTGACTTTTATTTATCCTTTTTTGCAAAACACCAAATCAAAGTAAGTAGAGCAACTTTAATATTTTATTTCAATGTCTGGATATTTCCTTTCCTGTTTGCCTTAACTGATATGTCTTTTGGTTTTACATGTTTTCTAGGTCAGGACATTCCTCATCCGGAAGCTGTTTCTGGAGTATTTGAATCCATTGAAGACATTGTTGAATTTAGATCATATTTCAAATGGGTGGTAAGCATTTACTTCACCAATCTATCACATTTTCAAAGCTTTGATTATAGACAATATGCAATCATCATGTGTCAGAAAACTCAGAGGCTTTACATTGAAATTGCATTTTGCATTACTACAAACTGTTCTGTTGTTTTGTTTCAGTTAAACAAAATGAAGGACCTCCTCAATACAGACAAATTATTCTTTGCAGTGGCTGAAATTTGTTATCCTCAGGCCAATTACGCAAAACAATTCATGTTCAACTGCTTGGATGTTCCTGTGCAACACCCACACATTTCACAATGATAAATACATTAAAAGCTCTTGTCAGAGTATTGGTTTTACTGCATTGTTGCGAAACGATGTGCATGCACAGAGCTGTGAGTTTGATCTTTTTGCGCATTGCATGAGCCATAGTATGGTTGATGCATTTTCTAGAAGAACCTTGGATGGGTTCTTCCATCTTTAACAAAGGGGCCACATCTAATTGTTGGATTGTGAGGACATTTTGGACCATCCATCAAGAAAAGATTCCATCAAAAAAACCTCAAAGAAGATGTGTGGCTTTTATTTATCCTTTTTTGCAAAACACCAAATCAAAGTAAGTAGAGCAACTTTAATATTTTATTTCAATGTCTGGATCTTTCCTTTCCTGTTTGCCTTAATTGATATGTCTTTTGGTTTTACATGTTTTCTAGGTCAGGACATTCCTCATCTGGAAGCTGTTTCAGGAGTATTGGAATCCATTGAAGACATTGTTGAATTTAGGTCATATTTCAAATGGGTGGTAAGCATTTACTACACCAATCTATCACATTTTCAAAGCTTTGAATATAGACAATATGCAATCATCATGTGTCAGAAAACTCAGAGGCTTTACATTGAGATTGCATTTTGCATTACTACAAGCTAATCTGTTGTTTTGTTTCAGTTAAACAAAATGAAGAACCTCCTCAATGCAGACGAATTACTCTTTGCAGTGGCTGAAATTTGTTATCCTCAGGATAATTACGGTAAAAAATTCATGTTCAACTGTTTAGATGTTCCTGTGCAATACGCACACATTTCTCAATGATAAATACAGCAAAAGCTCTTGTCAGAGTATTGGTTTTACTGCATTGTTGTGAAACGATGTGCATGCACAGAGCTGTGAGTTTGATCTTTTTGCGCATTGCATGAGCCATAATATGGTCGATGCATTTTCTAGAAGAACCTTGGATGGGTTCTTCCATCTTTAACAAAGGGGCCACATCTAATTGCTGGATTGTGAGGACATTTTGGACCTTCCATCAAGAAAAGATTCCATCAGAAAAGCCTCAAAGAAGATGTGTGACTTTTATTTATCCTTTTTTGCAAAACACCAAATCAAAGTAAGTAGAGCAACTTTAATATTTTATTTCAATGTCTGGATATTTCCTTTCCTGTTTGCCTTAACTGATATGTCTTTTGGTTTTACATGTTTTCTAGGTCAGGACATTCCTCATCTGGAAGCTGTTTCTGGAGTATTGGAATCCATTGAAGACATTGTTGAATTTAGGTCATATTTCAAATGGTTGGTAAGCATTTACTTCACCAATCTATCACATTTTCAAAGCTTTGAATATAGACAATATGCAATCATCATGTGTCAGAAAACTCAGAGGCTTTACATTGAAATTGCATTTTGCATTACTACAAGCTAATCTGTTGTTTTGTTTCAGTTAAACAAAATAAAGAACCTCCTCAATGCAGACGAATTACTCTTTGCAGTGGCTGAAATTTGTTATCCTCAGGCCAATTACGGTAAAAAATTCATGTTCAACTGCTTGGATGTTCCTGTGCAATACCCACACATTTCACAATGATAAATACAGTAAAAATTCTTGTCAGAGTATTGGTTTTACTGCATTGTTGTGAAACGATGTGCATGCTCAGAGCTGTGAGTTTTATCTTTTTGCGCATTGCATGAGCCATAGTATGGTTGATGCATTTTCTAGAAGAACCTTGGATGGGTTCTTCTATATTTAACAAAGGGGCGACATCTAAGTGTTGGATTGTGAGGACATTTTGGACCTTCCATCAAGAAAAGATTCCATCAGAAAAACCTCGAAGAAGATGTGTGGCATTTATTTATCCTTTTTTGCAAAACACCAAATCAAAGTAAGTAGAGCAACTTTAATATTTTATTTCAATGTCTGGATCTTTCCTTTCCTGTTTGCCTTAACTGATATGCCTTTTGGTTTTACATGTTTTCTAGGTCAGGACATTCCTCATCTGGAAGCTGTTTCTGGAGTATTGGAATCCATTGAAGACATTGTTGAATTTAGGTCATATTTCAAATGGGTGGTAAGCATTTACTTCACCAATCTATCACATTTTCAAAGATTTGAATATAGACAATATGCAATCATCATCTGTCAGAAAACTCAGAGGCTTTACATTGAGATTGCATTTTGCATTACTACAAGCTAATCTGTTGTTTTTTTTCAGTTAAACAAAATGAAGAACCTCCTTAATGCAGGCGAATTACTCTTTGCAGTGGCTGAAATTTGTTATCCTCAGGCCAATTACGGTAAAAAATTCATGTTCAACTGCTTGGATGTTCCTGTGCAATACCCACACATTTCACAATGATAAATAGAGTAAAAGCTCTTGTCAGAGTATTGGTTTTACTGCATTGTTGTGAAACGATGTGCAGGCGCAGAGCTGTGAGTTTGATATTTTTGCGCATTGTAAGAGCCATAGTATGGTTGATGCATTTTCTAGAAGAACCTTGGATGGGTTCTTCCATCTTTAACAAAGGGGCCACATCTAATTGTTGGATTGTGAGGACATTTTGGACCTTCCATCAAGAAAAGATTCCATCAGAAAAACCTCGAAGAAGATGTGTGGCTTTTCTTTATCCTTTTTTGCAAAACACCAAATCAAAGTAAGTAGAGCAACTTTAACATTTTATTTCAATGTCTGGATCTTTCCTTTCCTGTTTGCCTTAACTGATATGTCTTTTGGTTTTACATGTTTTCTAGGTCAGGACATTCCTCATCCGGAAGCTGTTTCTGGAGTATTTGAATCCATTGAAGACATTGTTGAATTTAGATCATATTTCAAATGGGTGGTAAGCATTTACTTCACCAATCTATCACATTTTCAAAGCTTTGATTATAGACAATATGCAATCATCATGTGTCAGAAAACTCAGAGGCTTTACATTGAAATTGCATTTTGCATTACTACAAACTGTTCTGTTGTTTTGTTTCAGTTAAACAAAATGAAGGACCTCCTCAATACAGACAAATTATTCTTTGCAGTGGCTGAAATTTGTTATCCTCAGGCCAATTACGCAAAACAATTCATGTTCAACTGCTTGGATGTTCCTGTGCAACACCCACACATTTCACAATGATAAATACATTAAAAGCTCTTGTCAGAGTATTGGTTTTACTGCATTGTTGCGAAACGATGTGCATGCACAGACCTGTGAGTTTGATCTTTTTGCGCATTGCATGAGCCATAGTATGGTTGATGCATTTTCTAGAAGAACCTTGGATGGGTTCTTCCATCTTTAACAAAGGGGCCACATCTAATTGTTGGATTGTGAGGACATTTTGGACCATCCATCAAGAAAAGATTCCATCAAAAAAACCTCAAAGAAGATGTGTGGCTTTTATTTATCCTTTTTTGCAAAACACCAAATCAAAGTAAGTAGAGCAACTTTAATATTTTATTTCAATGTCTGGATCTTTCCTTTCCTGTTTGCCTTAATTGATATGTCTTTTGGTTTTACATGTTTTCTAGGTCAGGACATTCCTCATCTGGAAGCTGTTTCAGGAGTATTGGAATCCATTGAAGACATTGTTGAATTTAGGTCATATTTCAAATGGGTGGTAAGCATTTACTACACCAATCTATCACATTTTCAAAGCTTTGAATATAGACAATATGCAATCATCATGTGTCAGAAAACTCAGAGGCTTTACATTGAGATTGCATTTTGCATTACTACAAGCTAATCTGTTGTTTTGTTTCAGTTAAACAAAATGAAGAACCTCCTCAATGCAGACGAATTACTCTTTGCAGTGGCTGAAATTTGTTATCCTCAGGATAATTACGGTAAAAAATTCATGTTCAACTGTTTAGATGTTCCTGTGCAATACGCACACATTTCACAATGATAAATACAGCAAAAGCTCTTGTCAGAGTATTGGTTTTACTGCATTGTTGTGAAACGATGTGCATGCACAGAGCTGTGAGTTTGATCTTTTTGCGCATTGCATGAGCCATAATATGGTCGATGCATTTTCTAGAAGAACCTTGGATGGGTTCTTCCATCTTTAACAAAGGGGCCACATCTAATTGTTGGATTGTGAGGACATTTTGGACCTTCCATCAAGAGAAGATTCCATCAGAAAAACCTCGAAGAAGATGTGTAGCTTTTATTTATCCTTTTTTGCAAAACAGCAAATCAAAGTAAGTAGAGCAACTTTAATATTTCATTTCAATGTCTGGATCTTTCCTTTCCTGTTTGCCTTAACTGATATGTCTTTTGGTTTTACATGTTTTCTAGGTCAGGACATTCCTCATCTGGAAGCTGTTTCTGGAATATTGGAATCCATTGAAGACATTGTTGAATTTAGGTCATATTTCAAATTGGTGGCAAGCCTTTACTTCACCAATCTATCACATTTTCAAAGCTTTGAATATAGACAATATGCAATCATCATGTGTCAGAAAACTCAGAGGCTTTACATTGAGATTGCATTTTGCATTACTACAAGCTAATCTGTTGTTTTGTTTCAGTTAAACAAAATGAAGAACCTCCTCAATGCAGATGAATTACTCTTTGCAGTGGCTGAAATTTGTTATCCTCAGGCCACTTACGGTAAACAATTCATGTTCAACTGCTTGGATGTCCCTGTGCAATACCCACACATTTCACAAGGATAAAAACAGTAAAAGCTCTTGTCAGAGTATTGGTTTTACTGAATTGTTGTGAAATGATGTGCATGCACAGAGCTGTGAGTTTGATCTTTTTGAGCATTGCATGAGCCATAGTATGGTTGATGCATTTTCTAGAAGAACCTTGGATGGGTTCTTCCATCTTTAACAAAGGGGCCACATCTAATTGTTGGATTGTGAGAACATTTTGGACCTTCCATCAAGAAAAGATTCCATCAGAAAAACCTCGAAGAAGATGTGTGACTTTTATTTATCCTTTTTTGCAAAACACCAAATCAAAGTAAGTAGAGCAACTTTAAAATTTTATTTCAATGTCTGGATCTTTCCTTTCCTGTTTGCCTTAACTGATATGTCTTTTGGTTTTACATGTTTTCTAGGTCAGGACATTCCTCATCTGGAAGCTGTTTCTGGAGTATTGGAATCCATTGAAGATATTGTTGAAGTTAGGTCATATTTCAAATGGGTGGTAAGCATTTACTTCACCAATCTATCACATTTTCAAAGCTTTTAATATAGACAATATGCAATCATCATGTGTCAGAAAACTCAGAGGCTTTACATTGAGATTGCATTTTGCATTACTACAAGCTAATCTGTTGTTTTGTTTCAGTTAAAGAAAAATAACAACCTCCTCAACGCAGACGAATTACTCTTTGCAGTGGCTGAAATTTGTTATCCTCAGGCCAATTACGGTAAAAAATTCATGTTCAACTGCTTGGATGTTCCTGTTCAATACCCACACATTTCACAATGATAAATACAGTAAAAGCTCTTGTCAGAGTATTGGTTTTACTGCATTGTTGTGAAACAATGTGCATGCACAGAGCTGTGAGTTTGATCTTTTTGCACATTGCATGAGCCATAGTATGGTTGATGTATTTTCTAGAAGAACCTTGGATGGGTTCTTCCATCTTTAACAAAGGGGCCACATCTAATTGTTGGATTGTGAGGACATTTTGGACTTTCCATCAAGAAAAGATTCCATCAGAAAAACCTTGAAGAAGATGTGTGGCTTTTATTTATCCTTTTTTGCAAAACACCAAATCAAAGTAAGTAGAGCAACTTTAATATTTTATTTCAATGTCTGGATCTTTCCTTTCCTGTTTGCCTTAACTGATATGTCTTTTGGTTTTACATGTTTTCTAGGTCAGGACATTCCTCATCTGGAAGCTGTTTCTGGAGTATTGGAATCCATTGAAGACATTGTTGAATTTAGGTCATATTTCAAATGGTTGGTAAGCATTTACTTCACCAATCTATCACATTTTCAAAGCATTGAATATAGACAATATGCAATCATCATGTGTCAGAAAACTCAGAGGCTTTACACTGAGATTGCATTTTGCATTACTACAAGCTAATCTGTTGTTTTGTTTCAGTTAAACAAAATGAAGAACCTCCTCAATGCAGATGAATTACTCTTTGCAGTGGCTGAAATTTGTTATCCTCAGGCCACTTACGGTAAACAATTCATGTTCAACTGCTTGGATGTCCCTGTGCAATACCCACACATTTCACAAGGATAAAAACAGTAAAAGCTCTTGTCAGAGTATTGGTTTTACTGAATTGTTGTGAAATGATGTGCATGCACAGAGCTGTGAGTTTGATCTTTTTGAGCATTGCATGAGCCATAGTATGGTTGATGCATTTTCTAGAAGAACCTTGGATGGGTTCTTCCATCTTTAACAAAGGGGCCACATCTAATTGTTGGATTGTGAGAACATTTTGGACCTTCCATCAAGAAAAGATTCCATCAGAAAAACCTCGAAGAAGATGTGTGACTTTTATTTATCCTTTTTTGCAAAACACCAAATCAAAGTAAGTAGAGCAACTTTAAAATTTTATTTCAATGTCTGGATCTTTCCTTTCCTGTTTGCCTTAACTGATATGTCTTTTGGTTTTACATGTTTTCTAGGTCAGGACATTCCTCATCTGGAAGCTGTTTCTGGAGTATTGGAATCCATTGAAGATATTGTTGAAGTTAGGTCATATTTCAAATGGGTGGTAAGCATTTACTTCACCAATCTATCACATTTTCAAAGCTTTTAATATAGACAATATGCAATCATCATGTGTCAGAAAACTCAGAGGCTTTACATTGAGATTGCATTTTGCATTACTACAAGCTAATCTGTTGTTTTGTTTCAGTTAAAGAAAAATAACAACCTCCTCAACGCAGACGAATTACTCTTTGCAGTGGCTGAAATTTGTTATCCTCAGGCCAATTACGGTAAAAAATTCATGTTCAACTGCTTGGATGTTCCTGTTCAATACCCACACATTTCACAATGATAAATACAGTAAAAGCTCTTGTCAGAGTATTGGTTTTACTGCATTGTTGTGAAACAATGTGCATGCACAGAGCTGTGAGTTTGATCTTTTTGCACATTGCATGAGCCATAGTATGGTTGATGTATTTTCTAGAAGAACCTTGGATGGGTTCTTCCATCTTTAACAAAGGGGCCACATCTAATTGTTGGATTGTGAGGACATTTTGGACTTTCCATCAAGAAAAGATTCCATCAGAAAAACCTTGAAGAAGATGTGTGGCTTTTATTTATCCTTTTTTGCAAAACACCAAATCAAAGTAAGTAGAGCAACTTTAATATTTTATTTCAATGTCTGGATCTTTCCTTTCCGGTTTGCCTTAACTGATATGTCTTTTGGTTTTACATGTTTTTTAGGTCAGGGCATTCCTCATCTGGAAGCTGTTTCTGGAGTATTGGAATCCATTGAAGACATTGTTGAATTTAGGTTATATTTCAAATGGGTGGTAAGCATTTACTTCACCAATCTATCACATTTTCAAAGCTTTGAATATAGACAATATGCAATCATCATGTGTCAGAAAACTCAGAGGCTTTACATTGAGATTGCATTTTGCATTACTACAAGCTAATCTGTTGTTTTGTTTCAGTCAAACAAAATGAAGAACCTCCTCAATGCAGATGAATTACTCTTTGCAGTGGCTGAAATTTGTTATCCTCAGGCCAATTACTGTAAAAAATTCATGTTCAACTGCTTGGATGTTCCTGGCAATACCCACACATTTCACAATGATAAATACAGTAAAAGCTCTTGTCAGAGTATTGGTTTTACTGCATTGTTGTGAAACGATGTGCATGCACAGAGCTGTGAGTTTGATCTTTTTGCGCATTGCATGAGCCATAGTATGGTTGATGCATTTTCTAGAAGAACCTTGGATGGGTTCTTCCATCTTTATCAAAGGTGCCACATCTAATTGTTGGATTGTGAGGACATTTTGGACCTTCCATCAAGAAAAGATTCCATCAGAAAAACCTCGAAGAAGATGTGTGGCTTTTATTTATCCTTTTTTGCAAAACACCAAATCAAAGTAAGTAGATTAACTTTAATATTTCATTTCAATGTCTAGATCTTTCCTTTCCTGTTTGCCTTAACTGATATGTCTTTTGGTTTTACATGTTTTCTAGGTCAGGACATTCCTCATCTGGAAGCTGTTTCTGGAGTATTGGAATCCATTGAAGACATTGTTGAATTTAGGTCATATTTCAAATGGGTGGTAAGCATTTACTTCACCAATCTATCACATTTTCAAAGCTTTGAATATAGACAATATGCAATCATCATGTGTCAGAAAACTTAGAGGCTTTACATTGAGATTGCATTTTGCATTACTACAAGCTAATCTGTTGTTTTGTTTCAGTTAAAAAAAATGAAGAACCTCCACAATGCAGAAAAATTACTCTTTGCAGTGTCTGAAATTTGTTATCCTCAGGCCAAATACAGTAAAAAATTCATGTTCAACTGCTTGGATGTTCCTGTGCAATACCCACACATTGCACAATGATAAATACAGTAAAAGCTCTTGTCAGAGTATTGGTTTTACTGCATTGTTGTGAAACGATGTGCATGCACAGAGCTGTGAGTATGATCTTTTTGCGCATTGAATGAGCCATAGTATGGTTGATGCATTTTCTAGAAGAACCTTGGATGGGTTCTTCCATCTTTAACAAAGGGGCCACATCTAATTGTTGGATTGTGAGGACATTTTGGACCATCCATCAAGAAAAGATTCCATCAAAAAAACCTCAAAGAAGATGTGTGGCTTTTATTTATCCTTTTTTGCAAAACACCAAATCAAAGTAAGTAGAGCAACTTTAATATTTTATTTCAATGTCTGGATCTTTCCTTTCCTGTTTGCCTTAACTGATATGTCTTTTGGTTTTACATGTTTTCTAGGTCAGGACATTCCTCATCTGGAAGCTGTTTCTGGAGTATTGGAATCCATTGAAGACATTGTTGAATTTAGGTCATATTTCAAATGGTTGGTAAGCATTTACTTCACCAATCTATCACATTTTCAAAGCATTGAATATAGACAATATGCAATCATCATGTGTCAGAAAACTCAGAGGCTTTACACTGAGATTGCATTCTGCATTACTACAAGCTAATCTGTTGTTTTGTTTCAGTTAAACAAAATGAAGAACCTCCTCAATGCAGACGAATTACTCTTTGCAGTGGCTGAAATTTGTTATCCTCTGGCCAATTACGGTAAAAAATTCACGTTCAACTGCTTGGATGTTCCTGTGCAATACCCACACATTTCACAATGATAAATACAGTAAAAGCTCTTGTCAGAGTATTGGTTTTACTGCATTGTTGTGAAACGATGTGCATGCACAGAGCTGTGAGTTTGATCTTTTTGCACATTGCATGAGCCATAGTATGGTTGATGCATTTTCTAGAAGAACCTTGGATGGGTTCTTCCAACTTTAACAAAGGGGCCACATCTAATTGTTGGATTGTGAGGACATTTTGGACCTTCCATCAAGAAAAGATTCCATCAGAAAAACCTCGAAGAAGATGTGTGGCTTTTATTTATCCTTTTTTGCAAAACACCAAATCAAAGTAAGTAGAGCAACTTTAATATTTTATTTCAATGTCTGGATCTTTCCTTTCCTGTTTGCCTTAACTGATATGTCTTTTGGTTTTACATGTTTTCTAGGTCAGGACATTCCTCATCTGGAAGCTGTTTCTGCAGTATTGGAATCCATTGAAGACATTGTTGAATTTAGGTCATATTTCAAATGGTTGGTAAGCATTTACTTCACCAATCTATCACATTTTCAAAGCATTGAATATAGACAATATGCAATCATCATGTGTCAGAAAACTCAGAGGCTTTACACTGAGATTGCATTTTGCATTACTACAAGCTAATCTGTTGTTTTGTTTCAGTTAAACAAAATGAAGAACCTCCTCAATGCAGACGAATTACTCTTTGCAGTGGCTGAAATTTGTTATCCTCAGGCCAATTACGGTAAAAAATTCACGTTCAACTGCTTGGATGTTCCTGTGCAATACCCACACATTTCACAATGATAAATACAGTAAAAGCTCTTGTCAGAGTATTGGTTTTACTGCATTGTTGTGAAACGATGTGCATGCACAGAGCTGAGAGTTTGATCTTTTTGCACATTGCATGAGCCATAGTATGGTTGATGCATTTTCTAGAAGAACCTTGGATGGGTTCTTCCAACTTTAACAAAGGGGCCACATCTAATTGTTGGATTGTGAGGACATTTTGGACCTTCCATCAAGAAAAGATTCCATCAGAAAAACCTCGAAGAAGATGTGTGGCTTTTATTTATCCTTTTTTGCAAAACACCAAATCAAAGTAAGTAGAGCAACTTTAATATTTTATTTCAATGTCTGGATCTTTCCTTTCCGGTTTGCCTTAACTGATATGTCTTTTGGTTTTACATGTTTTTTAGGTCAGGGCATTCCTCATCTGGAAGCTGTTTCTGGAGTATTGGAATCCATTGAAGACATTGTTGAATTTAGGTCATATTTCAAATGGGTGGTAAGCATTTACTTCACCAATCTATCACATTTTCAAAGCTTTGAATATAGACAATATGCAATCATCATGTGTCAGAAAACTCAGAGGCTTTACATTGAGATTGCATTTTGCATTACTACAAGCTAATCTGTTGTTTTGTTTCAGTTAAACAAAATGAAGAACCTCCTCAATGCAGACAAATTACTCTTTGCAGTGGCTGAAATTTGTTATCCTCAGGCCAATTACGGTAAAAAATTCATGTTCAACTGCTTGGATGTTCCTGTGCAATACCCACACATTTCACAATGATAAATACAGTAAAAGCTCTTGTCAGAGTATTGGTTTTACTGAATTGTTGTGAAACGATGTGCATGCACAGAGCTGTGAGTTTGATCTTTTTGAGCATTGTATGAGCCATAGTATGGTTGATGCATTTTCTAGAAGAACCTTGGATGGGTTCTTCCATCTTTAACAAAGGGGCCACATCTAATTGTTGCATTGTGAGAACATTTTGGACCTTCCATCAAGAAAAGATTCCATCAGAAAAACCTCGAAGAAGATGTGTGACTTTTATTTATCCTTTTTTGCAAAACACCAAATCAAAGTAAGCAGAGCAACTTTAAAATTTTATTTCAATGTCTGGATCTTTCCTTTCCTGTTTGCCTTAACTGATATGTCTTTTGGTTTTACATGTTTTCTAGGTCAGGACATTCCTCACCTGGAAGCTGTTTCTGGAGTATTGGAATCCATTGAAGACATTGTTGAATTTAGGTCATATTTCAAATGGTTGGTAAGCATTTACTTCACCAATCTATCACATTTTCAAAGCATTGAATATAGACAATATGCAATCATCATGTGTCAGAAAACTCAGAGGCTTTACACTGAGATTGCATTTTGCATTACTACAAGCTAATCTGTTGTTTTGTTTCAGTTAAACAAAATGAAGAACCTCCTCAATGCAGACGAATTACTCTTTGCAGTGGCTGAAATTTGTTATCCTCAGGCCAATTACAGTAAAAAATTCACGTTCAACTGCTTGGATGTTCCTGTGCAATACCCACACATTTCACAATGATAAATACAGTAAAAGCTCTTGTCAGAGTATTGGTTTTACTGCATTGTTGTGAAACGATGTGCATGCACAGAGCTGTGAGTTTGATCTTTTTGCACATTGCATGAGCCATAGTATGGTTGATGCATTTTCTAGAAGAACCTTGGATGGGTTCTTCCAACTTTAACAAAGGGGCCACATCTAATTGTTGGATTGTGAGGACATTTTGGACCTTCCATCAAGAAAAGATTAGATCAGAAAAACCTCGAAGAAGATGTGTGGCTTTTATTTATCCTTTTTTGCAAAACACCAAATCAAAGTAAGTAGAGCAACTTTAATATTTTATTTCAATGTCTGGATCTTTCCTTTCCTGTTTGCCTTAACTGATATGTCTTTTGGTTTTACATGTTTTTTAGGTCAGGGCATTCCTCATCTGGAAGCTGTTTCTGGAGTATTGGAATCCATTGAAGACATTGTTGAATTTAGGTCATATTTCAAATGGGTGGTAAGCATTTACTTCACCAATCTATCAGATTTTCAAAGCTTTGAATATAGACAATATGCAATCATCATGTGTCAGAAAACTCAGAGGCTTTACATTGACATTGCATTTTGCATTACTACAAGCTAATCTGTTGTTTTGTTTCAGTTAAACAAAATGAAGAACCTCCTCAATGCAGACGAATTACTCTTTGCAGTGGCTGAAATTTGTTATCCTCAGGCCAATTACTGTAAAAAATTCATGTTCAACTGCTTGGATGTTCCTGTGCAATACCCACACATTTCACAATGATAAATACAGTAAAAGCTCTTGTCAGAGTATTGGTTTTACTGCATTGTTGTGAAACGATGTGCATGCACAGAGCTGTGAGTTTGATCTTTTTGCACACTGCATGAGCCATAGTATGGTTGATGCATTTTCTAGAAGAACCTTGGATGGGTTCTTCCATCTTTATCAAAGGTGCCACATCTAATTGTTGGATTGTGAGGACATTTTGGACCTTCCATCAAGAAAAGATTCCATCAGAAAAACCTCGAAGAAGATGTGTGGCTTTTATTTATCCTTTTTTGCAAAACACCAAATCAAAGTAAGTAGATTAACTTTAATATTTCATTTCAATGTCTAGATCTTTCCTTTCCTGTTTGCCTTAACTGATATGTCTTTTGGTTTTACATGTTTTCTAGGTCAGGACATTCCTCATCCGGAAGCTGTTTCTGGAGTATTGGAATCCATTGAAGACATTGTTGAATTTAGGTCATATTTCAAATGGGTGGTAAGCATTTACTTCACCAATCTATCACATTTTCAAAGCTTTGAATATAGACAATATGCAATCATCATGTGTCAGAAAACTCAGAGGCTTTACATTGACATTGCATTTTGCATTACTACAAGCTAATCTGTTGTTTTGTTTCAGTTAAACAAAATGAAGAACCTCCTCAATGCAGACGAATTACTCTTTGCAGTGGCTGAAATTTGTTATCCTCAGGCCAATTACTGTAAAAAATTCATGTTCAACTGCTTGGATGTTCCTGTGCAATACCCACACATTTCACAATGATAAATACAGTAAAAGCTCTTGTCAGAGTATTGGTTTTACTGCATTGTTGTGAAACGATGTGCATGCACAGAGCTGTGAGTTTGATCT